>NC_082677.1:28650724-29876309 GCF_025265405.1 Mesoplodon densirostris | reverse complement strand
GTGATAGATCTATCCTACTGGTGGTAGATTATTTCCAAGATAAAGGGGGTAGACTTGAACATGGGGAATTGTATGATCTTATTGACTGTTCAAAAAGAGCAGTCTGACTTCGACAGGGAGTATGGGCAATTGACACAAACAAGCAGAGTTTAGGTAGCAGGCTATTTTTTGTCTCAATGGAGAGGCAGCAATGGTTTGGATCAGCGTCATATAGTTTCTTTAATAATTTGGAGTGGATGCCCTTCCCATATTAAGGCAGAACTCTCAGTGCCTTGGAAAAACATGATTCTGAAACTAAGGAAAAAACATTTTCATGGAACAAGAGGAAGTGAAAACTTGGCTACATACAGTGGATTTGTAAAGAAGTGATACAAACATAAAATAGAGAATTCAGGTATTGGGTTTATGTCCCCTGTAAAATCTCAAAGAGGTACTTGAATATTCACTGAGACATCAGGGTTGCTGTGCTTACTGGACACAAGAGATCGATGGTTCCACATTGGCAAGTTTCCTCAGGAGAAATTAGAGAGGTAACATGGCTCCTGGGCAAAGTTTTCTTCAAACTGAAGACAATGACCTATTGGTGGGTCATGATAGGCATTATAAAAGTAAAGTAAAACAAAAAAAGAAACAGGGCTTACCTGGTAACGCAGTGGTTGAGAGTCCGCCTGCCGATGCAGGGGACACAGGTTCGTGCCCCGGTCCAGGAAGATCCCACCTGCTGTGGAGCAGCTGGGCCCGTGAGCCATGACCGCTGAGTCTGCGCATCTGGAGCCTGTGCTCCGCAATGGGAGAGGCCACAACAGTGAGAGGCCCACATACCCCCCCCCAAAAAAAGAAACAAACAAAATATCCACAACAACCTGCAAAGTCTTCATTGTGTTTTGAATACACAGTGCTATGAAGTTGGAACACCTATCTGGTACGTGTAAAAGATTGTTTTCCTTTTCCTCTATCAAATTCAACACCATCTTACCAGTCCAACCCTACAATTTGTTTTGAACAGCAACAAAAACATTCTAATAAATGATACCCAGAAGCAGTTGGGCAAAGATGGACAACAGCTAAATATCCCTTGCTCATTTTCTCCCTTTGCAAACTTCCCGAGGATACAGTGTCTCCAACATGATTTTATTCATTGCTGACAGTTGAATAAATTTACCTTAGGTACTCATTTTGTTATCCTTTCTAACCTTCTCATTATTCCTCTATCTTGCCCTCAGGATAATAATGAGCCAAAAACTTACTTAATTGTGTCTGATAAATATAAGAGCAGTATGAACTGGAGCTCAATATTCAAGAAGGAAAAAAAAACATAAATTGTCAAGTAAAATTGAACATAATAATCAACTTGTAAAATTTCTGTTAGTTCAAAGTCTTTTTCAGAATATTCTCTAAAATATCTATCTAATCTCTCTTCTTAAAAAACTCTTGGTTTTACTCAGGATTTATTTTTTTATTTTTATTTTTTATTTTTTTTTTTTTGCGGTATGCGGGCCTCTCACTGTTGTGGCCTCCCCCGTTGCGGAGCACAGGCTCCGGACGCGCAGGCTCCGGACGCGCAGGCTCAGCGGCCATGGCTCACGGGCCCAGCCGCTCCGCGGCATATGGGATCCTCCCAGACCGGGGCACGAACCCGTATCCCCTGCATCGGCAGGCGGACTGTCAACCACTTGCACCACCAGGGAGGCCCTATTTTTTAATATATTTTAAAAAAATATTTTTTAAAATATCTGCTTTAATTCCATATATTCTGCTTGCTCTAGAAATAACTGAAGGTAACTAATCAATACTCCTTGATGAAACAATTATATTTTAATAGTTTATTTAGAAGCACATATACATATTTTAGGTATATAATTACTTTGCTTGCAAAACTAGCATTAATATATAATACTCTTCCTATGGAAAACTACATACACAAATTTCACAAAAATGTTTCTACAAAACACTATTTTTATTATTTTCTGTCATTTTACTTTCAATCTTATTTTGATATGTTCAGTATATAAAATTGTTATGCCTCATGTTTAGTCTTCTAGTGACACGATTTTCCATAAGACAGTAGGAGCTTAACTTCATAGTAGTAGAACAGAGCAACATATGGTCCAACGCTTTCATGCTGGGGAAAGGTCAGCTTCACCCTGTGAGGGAAAGAATGGATGGAGAGTTTGAACTATGCTTCGGTCTATAGTTTTCAAAGGTAAAAAGAAGAGACTAACTGAATACAAATATAGAGAAGCAGTAATTACATTTGTGCAGAGGAAATCCACCATTTTAATTATCTGCTAGTCATTTTTTTTTTCCAATTGTTTCAACTAATTTCCTGGAGTAAGTCAGCACTTTCAGAAGCACATGACTTTCCCCATACACTTTCATTATATTTGAAGCTATTGAGAGTGCCTTAGTAATTACACTGAGATTTTTGTGACTGATATTCCTCATGCAGAATTATATAGACACTAAGAAATCACTTTAGTTGCAATTATTATATTTAAAAATATTCCATACTAGCTATTTTCTTATAATAAGAATAAATAAGAATAAATAAATAAGATAAATAAATAAATAAAATAATCAATAAGAATAAATGATAATGTATGCTAAAAATATTGTATGAAATAACACTTGTATAAAGTTGTAAAAATACATATGCTCAATGAAAAATGACTGACACCATTTTATATTGGGCAAGATTTAAGTAACTAATTAAACAAGGGGTAATTTACTCATCAAGTACCATGAAACAGAGTCTACATATTTTACATTTAATTATCATATTTAATCCCATGAATAATCTTAAAGGTGCATATTAATCATTTCACCTTTTGTTAAGTAAGAAAGCTGTGACTTAATGAGGTTAAATGTCTATATCCAAGTCACAGAGCAGCTAAATAGAGGAGATGGTATTCAAACTTAGAACTATTTGAACCCAAAGTTTACTGATTACCCTCTGTATGACACTGCTGATATCTGATAGGAAGTTCCCATGACATTTTTTGAAGGTGATAGCTCTAAAATAACTCATAAATATGTAATGTGTATGTGTATATACACATATATTAATCAGGGCTATGAATCTCTCTCTCTCTCTCTCTCTCTTTCTCTCTCTCTCTCTATATATATAGATATATATAGTTTTGTAAACTGTGAATTTCTAACAGTGATATTAGAAATTACTCTTGTTATTTTTATTTTGTAAAATGTGATGATTATTTATGATAATGAAAGTTTGTGAACAAAGTGCTCTAATTATATTATTTTCTTCATTTGAATCATATTTGACTGCACTACATAAAAAATACTAGGCAATAAGACAACAGTATGATGATAATTGTGAATAGAATTATATCGTAGAATATGTAAATCAATTAGCCTTTACGTAATTAGTGGCAATTTATTTATATAAACAAATCCTCATCAATATCTCGTCATGGGGAAATTTAATAACACTCTTGGCATGTGACCTCTGCTCAAGGAAAATACTTTGGTCTGCTTAATGTTCTTGGTCATTGTTTTCTAATCCTTTTTTTTTTCTCTTGACATATTTAAAATAGAATAAGCATAATTAATTAATTTGTGCCAAAATATATTGTAAGTAAAACGTTTGTATCTGTATAATTAATTTGACGTTGAAGCCCATTTTCCTTAGAGTGAGAATAATTTCTTCCTTTACCTTCTCAAATGGTTTGACAAAGACCAGCAGACGAGTGATGGGATAGAACAGAAAACTGTCCCATTTTTCTCTACCTCATATGCAAACAGTTGAGAAGCCTATTTAAAATCTTCACCTAAAGACAGAAACAAAGTCAATTGAAATGAATGGGAGCACTGAGATCTTTACTTCAAAAAGATTAAGAATCTGTCAGTGGTAATTGCGAGAGTTCACATTTGTAGAGAGTGGCTTAGAATGCAATATATTTAACACAATTGGAAAAGAGGCATGAAGGCTGCATTAAAGAATCATGGAGCAAATATAAAGGATGGATAGACAACATCAGCATTTAAGTCCTTCAAATTTAGCATGTAACAAATTTCTAAGGAAGCCTCGGTATTCTTAAAGAGTGGCAGGCAGACAGAACTTGCCTAGAATCCTACTCGGCTTCAAAACATTATTTATAATTAACCCTGTGAGTTGCTTTTAAGTCTTGCCCAAATATTACCTCCTCAATGTGGCCACCAGCACCTCCCACCCATGGCGATCCATATTCTCCTTATTCATTGTGTTTGTTTCCTAGGGCTGCTATAACAAATTACCACAAATGTGCTGGCTTAAAACAACAGAGGTTTACATTCTCAGACCTAGAAGTCTAAACAAAGTGGTGGGAATGTGAATTGGTACAGCCACTATGGAGAACGGTATGGAGGTTCCTTAAAAAACTACAAATAGAACTACCATATGACCCAGCAATCCCACTACTGGGCATATACCTTGAGAAAACCATAATTCAAAAAGAGACATGTACCAAAATGTTCATAGCAGCCCTATTTACAATAGCCCAGAGATGGAAACAACCTAAGTGTTCATCATCGGATGAATGAGTAAAGAAGATGTGGCACATATATACAATGGAATATTACTCAGACATAAAAAGAAACGAAATTGAGCTATTTGTAATGAGGTGGATGGACCTAGAGCCTGTCATACAGAGTGAAGTAAGTCAGAAAGAGAAAGATAAATACTGTATGCTGACACATATATATGGAATTTAAGAAAAAAAATGTCATGAAGAACCTAGGGGTAAGACAGGAATAAAGACACAGACCTACTAGAGAATGGACTTGAGGATATGGGGAAGGGGAAGGGTAAGCTGTGACAAAGTGAAAGAGTGGCATGGACAATATACACTACCAAACGTAAGGTAGATAGCTAGTGGGAAGAAACCGCATAGCACAGGGCGATCAGCTCGGTGCTTTGTGACCGCCTGGAGGGGTGGGATAGGGAGGGTGGGAGGGAGACGCAAAAGGGAGGGGATATGGGAACATATGTATATGTATAACTGATTAAATTTGTTATAAAGCAAAAAAACAAACAAACAAACAAAAAACAGAGGTTTACATTCTCAGAGCTAGAAGTCTAAACAAAGTGCAGGTCAAGTTGCTCCCTCTGGAAGCAATAGGGGAGAATGCCTTTTTGTCTCTTAGTATGTATGAACTCCTTGACTTCTGGATGCATAGCATCAGTCTTTGCCTCCATTTTCACGTAGCTTTCTTCTTTGTATATCTCTGTTTCTCGAATCTCCCTTTGCCTTTCTTTTATAAGAACACCTGTTATTGTATTTAGGTCCCAACCTAAGTCTGGGATGATTTTATCTCGAGATCTTTAACTTAATTACATCAAGAACTATGCTTTTTCCAAATAAGGTCATGTTCACAGGTTCCTAAATTAGGAACTGGACAAACTTCTTTTTTTTACATATATATATATATTTTTTCAGATTATTTTCCATTATAAACATATTTTCAGGGGGCTAATATTCAACGCTCTATACTCATCTTGTCTTCTTAAAAATCAAATCATGTATTACATTTAATTAAAATTTATATTTTACTTATTAGATTTAGTGATTGTTTCCCCTTGATAGAATGTAAACTACATAAGTCCAAAAAATCCAAATTTCTAGAAGAAAATGTACTGTATACTAATACATATTTAGAAAATATATTTTAGAGATAGAATCAAAATGAAGACATGAAAAATCTCATTGAAAATCTATTCTTGGAGTGAATGTTTTCTTTTCCCACAGTTTTTTTTCACATCTTCATCAGGTCTGTACTTTCCTAAAAGAATTATAAATACTCTACTATGTGTATCCACACTCCGAACCTTTCATATTAGTGGACAATCAGTCATGGAGCAGGAGTTAAACTATAGTTACAAAATATAGTTACACAGAATATTTAGAAATTTTCTAAGACAGTATTACCATGTTTACTAACTTAAGAAATATTATGAAACACCTGTTATGAATTAAATCGTGTGCTTGGTTCTAGGACAAGTCAGAAAATAGATGCCGTTTTGTCATCAGAATATCCCATTTCTTTGAAGACAAAGCAGTTATATGGAAGATTTCAAGGCAATTAAAAAGTGTTTTGGCTGATGATCAACAAAAGTTATTACAGAAACCCTGGCTGGAGGCCTGGAAAAGCTTTGGTCCGTCCCCCTGCTAGGTTTGTTCTTCATTCTAACATGAAGAGGATGAATGAAGAGCCTCAGATCCAAAGAGTTCTATTGTGTTCATATCCACCTAAGTATAATTTTAGAGTTAGAACATAAATTCTTATCCAAGTTCTTTTGGAAACTATCAGAAAAAAAACATAGTTTGCTGAAAGTTCAAATATCTTCTGTGGATTTAGCCCACTCTAATATTTAACTTGAGCCTATTAAGTTGTATGCAGTCCATCCACTCATTCAAAAATATTTGTTGAACACCTACTATTATGTATTCTGTATTGTTCCAAATGCCAGTGTAGAGCACAGAACTAAATAGATAACAATTGTTGTCTTAAATGATCTTCCATTATATTAAAGGTGTAAGAATAAACAAGATAAATAAAATGTAGAGAATTATTGACAGTGAAAAATATGGAGGAGTAACTAGTAGATCAGGGATGAATATGAGAATATGTTGTATACTTATGATTGACAGGTAAGTCACATGTTTTCCCTTACAATTCCTTTCAAATATGAAATAGAAGGATTTTTCACTGATTTTATTTAATAATAATGAAACCTCAAAATGCTACTTAATGGCTATAGAAATAAGTATTTGAACATAAGTATTATTTCAATAAAAAGGCCTACATTTGGGGATGCTGTATAGGTTGAATATATATTATTCTGCAACATTTACCATGAAAAAACAAAGGTTTTCAAAATGTTGTTGCAGTATGTTCTCGACTAAATCACTAGATTCAAGTTAATTCATGCTAGCTCCTAGAAACGATAAGCATACAATTTAATTTATATTAATTCACAGTGGAGAAGAGATTTTAGAGGCAGATGAACTTATTTCAAGATGATTTTATGTTGCATCCTCTCTTGAAAAGAATGGAACTATCTCTTAAAAGAAGAAAAATTAGATGCATGCACTAAGGTTTTCTAGTCCCCAATTTAATCCATTTATAATATCTTAGAAGCATTTTTTGACAGTGTTAAATCAAAAGTGACCATAAGAAATGATGGATAGTGTTTTTTCAAGTAGAAAATTGCTGTTGCATTATGAGAATTTATTTTCAAAGTTTGTCACAATAGTTTACAATTATTTGTTCAAAATGCAAGAAACACAACTGTTATTTTTGAAAGTATCTATATGCAGTTGTCAAATGTACTAAATAAATATTCTATTGACAGTTTGGGGATAGACATGAAACAGAAAATGATGTTATCTTTGTTTCAGTAAATATGCAATCTAGTTGAAGTGCGAAAAATTATATTCACACTTAATATTTTTTAGCTTTTTAAGTTTCTAATTAATGTAAGATATCCATACAGAAAACTGCACCTATCATAAGTATATAATTGTGTTAATTTTTACTAATGTTTCATACATGTGTTATAGATGAAAACATCTATGTCATCATTGTGCAATGAAAAAAGAGTTGCCAGCACCCCAGGAGACATTCTTATGTCCCTTTCCAGTCATCAATTCTCCAATAAGTTAAACTATTACAACATTTAACACCTTTTATTAGTTTTGACTGATTTTGTTATATGAATAGAATAATTCAGTATGTATTCTTTTGTATCTGGAGTTATTACCTTAACACACTGTGTGATTTAGATATATCATCCCATATAATATTTTTCCTTCTCAGTGTTCTATAGTATTTCCTTGTATGAACACACAATTTATTGATCTCATCTACTATTTTTTAAATTATATTTTATAGTTTCCAGCTTCAGATGCTACAGAAGATAAAATTAAGATCATTCTAGTACGTCTTTGATGAACACATTAACACATTTATCATGGGTTTATACCTAAAGAGGAATTGCTTGTCATTTGTATGGATGGATACAACTTCTGTAGATGTTGTCAAATAATTTTTCTAAAGTACTTGCACTGATTTATTTGACCACCTATGTTGCATTAGAGAGTCAGTTGTTCCACACACCTGCCTGTGCTGTATAATTTTCTGCCTTTTAAAAATCCTACCATTTTATTAATAACATATTGAAGTCTTAATTTGCATTATCCAAGATATGATGTTTGAATAGGGTTTTTTCTTGTGGTTCTTCAAGCTCCTCCAGACCACCTGAGGGAATATGGGACAAGGGAGTAATTGGGGTGTGTGCTCTTGGGAAGGATTCAATATCAGGTCAATTCCTTAGGTTCTCATTTTAAGCTATTGTTAAAGAATTATTTTTATGTCCAATATAAATTTGAATATCACTGATGTAGAACAATAGAGAGTAAAGAAGTTTTTATTTTAAGCAATACAGAATCAGGTAAAAGTATTCTTCCTCTGTCTTGATATTTTCTTCATATGACATAATTCTCCTAGTTTTCTGCCTATGTCTTTAGCCTGTTTTCTGAATATATTTCATTTTTTCCCTATCTGGTAATAAGAAGTCAGTTCATTTTTGGATACATGTTTATCTACTTTTGTTTTTTACTCCGAGTACTCTCTCTCTCTCGGCACAGTGTGTTTCCTAGCATCCACCACAAGGCTTGAAACACAATGTATGGCACAAAATATTCATGGCATGAATGTATAACGGAAGAGAGAAAGGGAAGAATGAATGAAAGCATCCACAAACAGCTTCATTTCCACCTGTAACCTTATGCCTAAAGCTCAAAACCTCTAGTCTGTGCTTCTCTGGAACATGGAAATGCTATATAATGTTCTTCATTTTAATGTCTTAAGGGCATCTCAAACATTAAAATAGTTTATTTTCCTATTTGAAAAAAAATTGTGTAGTCTCAACTGAAAAATGTCAAAGTAATTTCAATATTAATATGATATTTTCCCATTAAAAGTAGCATAGGCTTATTTGACAAGTTTAATGAGTGGAAGAAAATGAAAAGAAGGATCTTAACCTGCTCAGACTGGAAAACATCATTCTTGTGGTTTGTTTCTGTTCTCCACCACGGAGGACAGTTCCACCTCTCTCTGAATCAATGAAGCAAGAAATACCAGGTTCGCCTGGCCCTTTCTCCTTTCAATGCACGTTCTCTGTTTCACAGTTTACCCCTTCTCAATCTATCACAGCTTTAAAGTTCAGTCTTTCATCACTTTTCTTCTGTGTCACTATATGTACGATTTCTAACATTATCTTCTCGAGAGTTGTCTCATTCTAATCTATGTTATTCTTTGGTAGCTGTCCTGGTCTGAATATCTGTGTCCCCCAAATTCACATGTTGAAATCCTAACCTCCCAATTGATGGTATTTGGAATTGGGGCCTTTGGGAGAAGATTAGGTCATGAGGATGTATCATTGTATCTTACTCTTCTCATCTATAAAATACCATGTTTGACCAAATGACCTCTAAGGCATTTTATTTTTTGCTTGTATTGAGAAAAAAAGAGCAAACTAGTTTTGTAAATGTACCTTTTAAAAGTTGTATTTTTGTTTTCTTTATTGTGACAGATATAGGAGAGACTTAAAAACATGAGATACTTAGTTTATGGAGAAGGTTGAAGAAGAAAGGAGTTTTCTGGAGACAAAGACTGTTATTTGAGCAATTTTAATTAAAGACATTCTTTTCAATTTTTTTAAAATGTAAACTACTTCCAAGACCAATGTTTTGAGATCAAGTTTTCTTTAATAATTTTTGGATTTTGTATTATGGCCATTTAAATTTTCCTCCATTTTAGCTAAAGTTGAGGCTTTGTTCTCCATGAAAAAAAAAGAGACTTCTGTTTTCCTTGTTTTCTGGTGTTGGATAGAATCCACTACATTTAGTTTGGATGCAAGAAATCACAGTTATGTTTAGGTATTCTATCTGTTAATGTTAATGTCAATTGACTGAGCTAAGGGATACCCAGGTAGCTTGTAAAACATTATTTCTGGATGTGTATGTGAGGATGTTTCCAGAAGAGATTAACATTTGATTCAGTTGATCAAGTAAAAAACATTTGTCCTCACCAATGGAGGTGGGCATCATCCAATTTATTGAGGACCTGAATAGAACAAAAAGTGGAGAAAGGCAGATTCCCACTATCTCTTCTTGAGCTGGAACATGCACCTTCTCCTGCCCTTGAGCTTCTGTTTCTCAGGTCTTTAATTCTGGGACTTATACCAATGGCCCCCTGGTTCTCAGGACTTTGGACTAGGACTGAGTCATACCAGTGGCTTTCTTGGTTCACCACTTTGCAGAAGGTAGACTGTAGGACTTAGCCTCCATAACTGTGTGAGTCATTTCTTATAATATATCCCACATATATATGGGATTATATATATATATATATATATATATATATATATATATATATATATATATATATTTTCAATTGGTTCTGTTCCTCTGGAGAACCTTAGTGCAGAGATTATGTTATAATCAATACCAGTTTGAAAATGTATTTTGGAGGGAAGATAGAGCTGGGAAATTTAAACTGTCTACAAGCACCAAAACCACTTGCTCATTTCCACTTTGACCTTGGACCAGTTCATCCTGAGATAGAGACTGAGTCTGGGGAGTGGGGAGTGAATTGGGGGACTCTGGCCTAGCAATGACCCAAGAATATTAAGGTAACCAAAACAAAACTAAACTGACTTAATAAAACCAAACCTTGCATACAAGTATGCTACAAAATTTGGAATTTAGTCAAGTTTGGTGTTTAAATTTCTGGCTTATAATGCTGGCTCAGAGACAAGATATGGAGAAAAAAAGTCTACAATGAAAAGTTTGCAACTGCCAATGTCTGACAACTCCATATAATGAATCTCTGCTTGTTTGAAGTGAATTTCCCTTTGCTCTGCAATGAAATTTGGCAGTGCTAATCCCCTTGTTTATGGTTGGGTTCAGTAAATCCCAGGGTCCTAACTCAACAAAAAAGCCCACATTTCTCCAAGTGATATATAGATTGACTAATGCCAGTCTTTATACATATGCTCAATAAGCTTCCTGTAAGTGCTACCATGTGTTGGCAATTTAGGACTTCTGGTTTGCTGGGGCTCTGCAATTGAATTATTTTTGTCCTCCCTCCCAGAGCTAGATTAACTGAGCAGTCACTGCCTGGAGGAGAAACTGTAACAAAATAAGCACTGGTGGTTACAACTGCCACTCGGAAATTACATTTTAATTCATACTTTATCAACCAAAGATAAACTGAAACTGAAAACTCTGTTAGTAAGAGGTATGCAAGAAGATGTAAAATATATGTAAAAATAACTAATAAAGGATGAAAATAGGAATCAGTTATCTCTGGTATTTCATAGCCCTTTATCATTCTTAGAATATACAGAAATGCCTTGATATGTGTTCCATCTCTTGCATGATTTTTCTTTGCAATATTATGAAACATGACTCTCATAACTCCTTTATCTTTGATATCTACATTCCAATGACAGTGAATTTTCAGCAGTTTTCAAAAGTCTGCACTTCCTTTTGCTTCTAAACCTTAACCTGTGCTATTCACATGGACTAGAACACCCAGGATAACCATTCATCTAATCAATGATACTCAAGACTGTGTTTACTGTCGCTTCATCAGAAAAAAACTTTACACAAACTCTGAAAATCACTGCAATGCCTTTTACTTCATAATTAGATTGTAGAAACAAGTCCTTTGATGATAGGCAAGTCCTCTGATGATATAACACAACCGGTTTTGATTCTACAGGGCAATCTTGTGATAATAGAAAGTGAATAGTGAGGAGAAAGAAAAAATCCAAAGAGGAATTTAAGTGTTGAAGCTGGGATTATAATTATATAGTAATTAAATGTTTGATGTACTTTTTGGATTGAATATAATTATAAATAGAAATGTGTGCAAATCATAAGTTGTATAGATCAATTTTACTAGCACATTAAGAAAAAGGACATTAACAACCACAGAATTACCTTTGGTCCCCTTTTAGTCTTCCCACACTCCTAAGAATCACTATCATCATTGCTTCTATTGCTGCCACATAGTTTGATTTCTCAGAACATTATGTAAATAGGATCATACAGTATGTATTTTTTTATGTCTGGTTTCCTCTGTGTAACAATTTTTTGTGTGATAATCAACATGTTGCTCTGTATAACTGCAGATATTTTTTCATTGCAAATGCCATCTGACTGCAAAAATATCACATAATATATGTACCTTTTCTACTGGTGATAGATATTTAGGTTGTTTCCATTTTAGTGATACTATGGATAGTACTACCCATGAACATTTTTGTATAAAACTTTCAGTGAACATATGTATGCATTTCTTCATATATGCCCTCTGGAGTAGGACTGTTGGGCAATAGTGTATGTGTATGGACATTTTGGTAGATATTGCTGAAGAGTTTTCCAAAGAAGGTATGCCAAATCATGTTTTCCTCCAGCAGTGCCTAATAGATCTAACTGATCTATATATCATCACCAATACTTAGTATTATTTTTATATTTTTTTCATTTTAGCTAAACTGTTTTATGTTTATATTGTATTTTGGTTTTATTGAATTTCTCTGATGAATAATAATGCTGAGCATTTCAAATACAGTCTTTGATGGAATGTTTTTAAAAGTCTTTTGTCCTCATTTATATTAGGATGTTTGAGTCTATTTTATTTCTTTACAGAATTTCATTATATATTCCATATTCATTATAAACTCTATGTCCATGTTATATATATATATGTTGTATATATATATATATGTTATCTGTATGTATATATGTATGCAGAATGCATATTGTAACATATATTTATTACAAATGTTTTCCAAATTTATAGTTGGCAATTTAAACTTTTGAACTGTGTTCTTCTTTGAACATATTTTTTAGTGTAGTCCAATTGGTCTTTTTTCTTCATTTATGATGTTTTTTTGCATCTTGTTTAAAGGATCTTTGTCTATAGCAATACAAGAAGATATTTATTTGAATTCTTCTAGAAACTTTATTGTTTTTATTTTCACATTTGGTTCTAAATTCAGCTCTGATTTAATTTTTTTGTGTGTATGCTGTGAAATAGTTATCAATATTCACTTTTTTCTATATAGATAATTAATGTGGCACAGTTATTTAAAATACACTCTTTTCCACATTATATGGTAGAGATAACTTTATCATAAAATAGGGGATCATATATTTGTGGATCTCTTTAAGAATTCCTCATTCTCTTTGATTGGTCTGTCTTTTCTTTCTCTAGTACTTCCTTGTCTTAAGTTATATATTTAAAATAAATATATTTTTCATATTTTGTTTTTAAGTGTTCAACTTTGTTCTTCCTCTTCAGTATTATCTTAGATAGTCTTGGATCTTTATATTTCTAATTAAAATTTAAAACTGCTTTTGTATTTCCACAAAATAACTTAGAATTTCAACTGGATTTACATAAACTCTATAGATAAGTGTGTCTGAAAACAGCTTTATTTTACATTTTTGGAAATTATTATTTTATTTTGCATATAGAATTTTAAGTTGATGTTTATATTCTTTCAACTCTTAAATTGTATAATTTCATTGTCTTCTGGATAAATCTTTTTCCTGAGTATTTAATGGTTAGCCTTATCATTGCTTCTTCAAATAGAAAGTATCATTTCTCTCCAGCTCAGTTTATGATTTTTCTCTTTGTCCTTGGGGTTTAGTGATTGAATATGATGAGCCTAGTTTTGATTTGTCTTTGTATTTAGCCTGATTTTTGTAGACAGGTATTTTTAAACATGAGGTTACTCATTACTTTTGGAAGATTTTCATCTATTATTTTATTTAAAAAAGAGATTCTGCTATCTTTTCACTTATTTTTCTCATTTGGGCCTCAAATTACTTTTATATGGATATGTTGCTTATGCTCTTTGCCCTATTTCTTATTATTTTTTTCTTTATGTTTTAGTTTACAAATTGTGTCTACCACTACTTCTGCTGGAATTTATTGCTTTCTTAATTAACTATACTTTTCTATAATTTCTCTATAATTATATAGATTCTAATTGGCTGTTAAAATGATTCAAATTTTAATATTATTTTCTCACCACTATGTATAGATTCTTGACTTTATTAATTAGTTATTTAAAAAATATCATTATCTCCTAAATTCAGTGTGTGGAAAACCTTTGGTTCTGTTTATATTTTCTGTTTTCTTTGTTTTGTTTTGTTTTGTTTTGGTCATACAGCCTTGTCTTCTGGTACCTGGGTTTTTTATTGAATTTTATACAGTAAATTAATAGAAAAATAGGAAGATAAATTTATTATTATTATTTTCTACATAGGGAGGTCCATTTTTCCTCCACCAGAAAGATAGATTATGGTGGTTTAATCACAATAATTCATTTAAGAATTAAGTGGAATCAAAACCAGGTTGAAATTCTGGCAACATTCATTATATTTCTGATTCACCTCTGTTTTTACTGTCTACCTCTCTAGCACATCCATATGAAATACTTTTTATTCTAAAATTTATTCTTTTGAGACTCTCACTCTGGTAGCATTTGTCTCCTGAACAGTAAAATTCTACTCACTTTGTAGAAATTATTCAGCTTCCTCTCTCACACAGCTTTAGATTTAGGCAATTATTTTAAGACAACATTTTTGAGGCCCCTTATTTTCCATTCCTTCTCTCAATCCATATGTCTTTGCAGAAAGCTCTGCTGTTTTCTATGTTAATAAACAGTAGCGCACAACAAGGGAAAAAGTCATATTCTCAGCATTTTGCCAATAATCATGTCAGCAAATATTGTCAGGGAAAAACAGTTGTAGAAGGTAAACTAATTTATCTGGGATTCTCCATTCCCTGGGATCTCAACCCCTTGGATCCTTCTTATTTTGGCAACTCTCTAATGTCTCTGAACTGTCGATTTCTGTATTTCATCTGTTTTTTCTAGTTGACCTTGATAGAAGTAATGATCCCCTTTATACTCCTCCATTTTACCCGGTTGTGAAAATTTCAGTTTTGCTGATTGAATTATGGGCCCTCTTTTGTTACCTCTACCTGTAATCAAACATTTGTCATGAAACATTGGAATTCTTATCATAATGGTAGTATGCAATTTGCTCCCTCTTCACTTTTGGATAAGACATGAGATATTTTCATTGTACTCTTTCTGAATCTAGGCTTTAAGATGTTTAACCTGGTTCCAACTTCCCTCCAGATGCTATAATCACAATGAGAAAATCATTCCCTGGGTAGCCCATAGGTTCCAGAAGGATGATTGACATTTAGAACTGGTCCAGTTGCAACCTCCTGCTTAGAGCTGCCCACTCAGGCCAACCAAGATCAGCAGATCCACCAATCTGGATCACCAACCCATTAACCAGTCCATTATGTCACAGGTGAAACCAAATGTAGGAGTTCTTATACCTCCATTATCATTCTGTTGCTGCTATCAATAAGCAATCAAGCTAGAAATCAATCATTTAATCAATTATCATTGAGCATACACTGGACACCTAGAATAATAAAGAACAAATAGGCACAGGTAGGATATATGAATCCTTTACATTTATTTATTAGAAATCCTGTTGGCAAGACATTTATAAAGTGTTCATTATAAACGAGTGTCCATAACAAATATAATGTAAACATGGTGTGCTGTAACTTTTTGTAAGATATAAGGGTATGGTAAATATTATAAAAATCTTGGTAAAACTGAATGATATCCCCAGGGCCAGAGGGAAAGATTGTTGAAGATTATTGCTCTCCCTCCTGAAATTTCCCCTGGTACATAATATTATATATGCTTTTGATATATGCTATAGTAGAAACATTATGTAATAATGTTGTTTTTATAAAGAAATTTTTCCTTCTGAGTCCAGATAAAGTAAGGATACTTTTAAGTAAGGACAGTGTGGGTGAAGCTCTGAATCAAAGAGAGGCTAGTATTGATTTTTTGTGTTTAAATATTTAGAAATGAGAAAATTATATGCTTCTAAATATCAGAAAACTGTAATGCATTTTAAAAATAGTTACTTTCTCTACTGAAATGGAAATACTAAAATATTTATTATCCAGTGGTTATCATTATTTTAAAAAAGGAAAATACTTTTATAGAGAATTGTCTATGATATTGCCCAAAGTATAATTGGAATTCTCTCCATCATATGGATCTAAAGGTTCAAAAAATGTTATGCAGTGTGTACATCTCCATATATGGTTCCAATAGCCATTTGACAACTTTGGAGTATAAAATTAGTAAAGTATTTTGAGAATTATAAAAAATAAGCAAACAATTAATTGGATGAATTTTAAAAAATATGTTAGAACTTGGAATAGCACATAATATCTCTGGCATTAATAATTCAAAATTTTACTTTAATTGCCTAAATTTAACCATTTTGGCTTCTGGGCTATACTGCTTTTCTGTAACAGTAACTAATGTAACAATGACTATAAATGATTTAAATATTTAAATTGACAGCATGTGGAATTACATCATAACTCTACATTTCCACTCATAATATAATTATTTAATTATTTTCCTGGGCTCAAAAAAATTTGGTTAACACCTTCAACTGATACTTAACTACAAAAAAAGTGTATCCACAGTGAATAAGGAGGAATTAACAAAATATTAATTTAATGTTCTTTTCATGTGAAACTGCTTTTCATAGAAGATACAATTCATTGGAGATTACTAATGCTTCTTTCTGAAAAAGAGACATATATTGCATAGACTCGAATGCCTGAAGTCCTACAATTACCTATGACTAACTTGATTGATGTTTTAAAATGTATTATCCCCAATATAGATGAATCTATAAACCATGTGGAAAAGGAATATGAAATGTTACCATTATAACATTCCTTTATTACAGTATATGTATAACAAGATAATGAGGATGACAGGAATGCACGTTAAAGTGTATAAGGTATATATCAGAATCATGTCAGGGTTTAAAGCTGAGCTTTAGAGTCATTGACCTAAAGGTATTGGTTTCAACACTGAGCTCTCTTTTTCTAGACACTTGATCTTAAGGAAGATAGCTATAACAGAGGGTTAAATTGGCACTCTTTCTGACTATTGCTTGGTGAAGTCATAAGATAAATAGTCTTGCATGTCTATGCAGTACTTTCAAGAGGTGGTTGAACACTAAGTATGTGATCTTAAGCCACACATTTATCTCTAGAGAATATAAAGGGTTGAGGATGGAGAACCATAAAGGGGTGAGACTGTTAGGTGAGAGAGACTCCCTGGACTGTACCTCTTTTTGGTGGTGAGGAAGAAACTTCTTCCTCAACTCATAGTAAGTGAGACCACCTTCAAAAGGCTACTAGGAAGGTGACCCCCTTGACTCGCCAGAAGACTGATAATTAACATGACTGAATAATCTAAAGATAAGCACTCCATCATTGAAGTTATCAGACATTTTCTATACTCTGAAAGCAATCAAAAGTCATTGAAGATGCCTAAGATTGTATATACATAATGGATTTAAATAAAGTTATTTTCTGTTGGCACCTATGCATTTCCACAGAACAGTGGCATTATGTATCCTTAAGTGTTGTGTCATAATCTTTATCCGATAAATGGTAATAATTTCAGGCTATTTTACTTGAGTTTGGTGGGAATTAAATGAGATATCTATCTTGCATAATGTATTTTGCATGTACTAAACTTAATACAAATTATATTTTAATTATTGAGTTAAATATCATATCTAGTGTATTAATTTTGTATTCTCTAATTGCTAGCCATTATACTTATACTTTATTAAGATTTCACAGTCTTGTAATAGAATCATTCTATATCACATAATAATACAGAATTTTATAAATATTTAAATTTGAGATTACAGTGAAAGTAAAGCTCATAATTGCAAATGAGAAATTTAGGAAAACTTTATTGGGGAAGGTATTTTTTGAGCTGCGATGTAAGTTGCATACCACTCACTTTACTAAAGAACATAATATTATTTTTTTTTAAGTTATTGGAGGACTACTAATAAAATATGGGAAGAATACATTTGTTACAGATATAGCAGATATATGACAGCTCTATTAATTTTTAAATAATCCATGAATAAAGTGGATGAAAAATCTGAGGCCCTATAGATAATACTAATGACTCTAGTATATAGAGAAAATATGTCTTTCTTATAACCATCAAATTTGCTGAAGGGTCATTTTTTCTATATCAAAACATCATTATGGTTACATTGTTATGATTATTCCAGATTTTTCTTACTAAATTGTGTCATTGAGTTTATCATGTGACCAATTTACAACTTAAAAAAAAATACTGAAATATTTGACAATATGTGCCAACAGGAAAGAATTACTTAAACAAGCACTATCTTCTCAGTTTAATTAATCAAGCCTTTCACTTAGTCTTTAGAGTATAATTAAGTCAGATAGGCTCAGAATGGACTGCTTGCTCGAGCTGCTTCAAAAATATGCTTAACCTCAACAATTTTCCCCATCTTTCAGCTAAACAGTTTTGATTAACAGCCCAAGTATGTTCTAGCCTTCAGTAAAAAATTATATTCATGATAACCTGGGGTATTGAGCAAGAGAATGAACAATTTTCCCAGATCTATTTTCATTTGTTTTTAATGAATTTGTACCTATTATTCAAAATTATTCAGATATGTAAAATAAAATTAAAATTTCAAGTAATTTTAGAATATTCAATAGCCTTTAATAGTGGGTATTTGGCAAGCAAGCAAGTTATTGGCAAGCAAACAAATTAATATTCTCAGAAGAAAACTCACCACACAAACACATAAAAACACGCGCCACACATCTATACCTAATACTTCATTTTTAAACTTACTTATAGGCAAGATCTCATTTTTTCTAGGCTTAATTAGGTTTTTTTCCTTATTGCCTCTTTTTACAGCTTTTTAAAATAAATTTATGGCTGTACTATATTCTTACAGAGTTTTTTCAAAATTTATTCCAGAATTTTGCTTTAGATAACTTTGATTATTATGTTATTATTTTCAATAATTCATGGGAATTTTTCATATTTTAATGTACTTAATGAATAATATTGATCTTAGGACATTCCCCTAATTTGACATTTTCTTACTCACCAGATAACACTGTTATATTTTTCCTAAGTGTTTACATGAATGTACAATAACTTAAGTGAAAACAATTGCTTTGAAAATCCAGAGTTTTTCCTTTAGATAAAGATGGAATAAATCAACAGCTGAATCATGATCACATTAATGTCCTATCCAAAATCACCAGTGATACTCTATTTATTTTTGTAATTTGCCATGTGAAAACTTGTGATTTTTATCTTCTATGAACACCTAAGCTGAATATTTCTTTCAGTTTGAAAAACTAAGATATATCTGGAACTTCCATATAAAAACTAAGAACATGCAAGATCCAGTTGCTATTAGGAGAAATAAGCAATAAAAATTTGATTGTTTATGTATTCCATTTGCTCCTTAGTGGCAAGATCACTTCTGGCTACAGTCCACTGGTCAATTTTTCATTTGGCTTGGAAAAGACAGAATTAATTGGGGGGAGTGTAATTCTTAATTCCTGGGATCTGCCATACATATGGCATCAAATAAGCAAAGGATTCTTCAGTTTCAGTTCTAATAACTTAGGTAAGATCATTCTTTATACTTTTAATGAGACATATTATCTTCATCCCTTTCCTTTTAAACAAGAGATTGTGTAAAAATGTTTCTTTATCAATCCGATATAAACCCATTAAAACCTGGTAAAAGTGTCAATTTATATCATTTTACAACAGACAACTTTTAGATTCAATGTTGATATTCCAGTGTTCCTTGGGGATTAAATGCTTCAGGAGGAGAAATGTTCATACCAGAAGTCTAGTCAGAGGACTATGCCCTCAGAAACACTTCATATTATCACCATTCTTCTTTTGAGTCCCAGTAATCCAGTCTTTGTTCTGGTCCTTCTAAGTAATAGAAGTATCAGAATCCATGATTCAGTTGTAATAAGTTATTATGAAAGTTTATTTGTAAATTTCATATTAGTTTAGTTTACCAATACTTAATAACATTGTAGTGATGTTTTTTGAATAATGGAGTGTATTATTAATAGATTCTGATGATATAGGTAGCTGGTTTTTCATTAGTAAGTAAAGAAATAGACTAAGATTACCATGTTTCTAGAGAATAAAGCAAATTCAGAACAATTGATGCCAGGCCAAACTGAAAGGAATAAGAAAGTCCAGATTTCAAAGCAAGACCGTGAGAATTACTGGAAACTAGATAAAAGGGCATTTGCAGAAGATATCCCATATATGCCAGCAGAGCTTCAGCATCCAAAAATTAAGATCAGACACTAGGATACATCTATACACTGGCACAAGTTTTCAACTACTGCCTTATCTTAGTACTGGTCTACTTTATTCCTGCACTTACCCTTTTCTTGTCTCCAACTCACTTTCTCCTATAAGTGTACTATGTATATCTAGAAAAGATTCTGTAAGTTTTTTAGAGTTTGCCTTCATAACTTTCATACCTTATAAAATTATATCATTTGCAGCAGTAAAGTTTGTGTTAGTCCATATTCTTCTGTGACCAAATTCATAGACCCTGATGCTCTTCTTTGGTACATATATTTTGTTATGAAAATATACAAATGAGTTAATAGTTTATTTTATTATGTAGTAAAAATGTATGCAGTATCAAAATATTTTATAAAAAGTTGAGCCATTATACAACATTAGAAATTTTAGTCAGTCACCTAAGTGCTGATATCAAAGACCTAAATATTAGCCTTATTTTCACATATATAGAATGGAGAACAACCCAATGTTAGCATATTTAATAAATAAGTCATTAGTTTGAAAGAAATACATCTTTAACCATAGCTCCCAATTTTCTAATATTAGTAGCTAGATAGATCATAGTGCTGTGAACCAAGGTTCAGAATACTGCAGGAAGAAAAATTTCCAAGAGATAGAAAATAATAAATTTTGAAATAGTGGTTTGATATTATTCTGGGATATCAATATAATAGTATATGTAGATGATTTGCACAAAAAGAGAGTAGATACAGATATCTAGGTAGTGAGAGGGGTGTCAGGAAGCTTTAGGAGATCATGCAAAAAAAGCTTTAGTTCTTCAATTAAGCAGGCTTCAAGACTGGGGTCAGGATGAGAAAAGATGGGAAACTATGAGTTGCACTGGATTCTTTTCTGATTGAAAAAGTAACCAAGGTCAAAATCATATTTGTATAGTCAAAATCATTTTTGTATAGTGATGTAATCTGAATATTTATGTTCATTTTTAGCAGTACTGAATGTTTGTGTTTTGAAGTAATAAAAGCAAAATACAGAACAGATAGAGGGCTGACGTATTCCCAGGTGAGCATGGTGGAAGGACAGGGGTGTAAGAGAATTAGGAATTTGGTTTCAATCTAATTTTGATCTAGATGGGCAGGCCAGAAGACAGCAGAATAATAATTGACAAATAGAGGTACAATGAGATAGGAAAATATTAGGGATATCTAGGGAGCCAGTATATGATAGTATTTAAGCATGTTACTTGACATCAAATTCTTACTTCCTTTCTATGTCTGCACTTACCACTTAATATTTGGTTTATATTCATAAATCTGTCTCATCATCTGCAAAATGGGAGAAATAATAGAATGTACTTCATAGATGTGAGGTGATTAAAAGTTTGTAAAGTGCTTAGTATAATACTTTTCAGAAAGCAGGTACTCAAAAATCATTTGTTATTATCACAAGCTTCCTCTGCAAATTTTGCAGTGTCCTTTGAGTGCTGTTGCCCTTATGTGCTTCATTAGCTCTCAACTGGACTACACTCTTTCTCACAGGTGTAACACATTTTTTACCCAAATTTATACATCTTTATTGGACTACAGTTGTTTTACAATGTCGTGTTAGTTTCTGCTATATAACAAAATGAATCAGCTATATGTATACATATATCCCCATATCCCCTCCCTCTTGTTCCTCCCTCCCATCCTCCATATCCCACCACTCAAGGTCATCACAAAGCACAGAGCTGATCTCCCTGTGCAATGCAGCAGCTTCCCACTAGCTATCTATTTTACATTTGGTAGTTTATATATGTCAGTGCTACTCTCTCATTTAGACCCAGCTTCCCCTTCCCCTACTCTGTGTCCTCAAGTCTGTTCTCTACGTCTGCATCATTAATCCTCCCCTGCCACTAGGTTCATCAGTACAATTTTTTTTAGGTTACATATATATGTGGTAGCATGTGGTATTTGTTTTTCTCTTTCTGACTTCCTTCACTCTATGTAACACACTCTAGGTCCATCTGCATTACCACAAATAACTCAATTTCCTTCTTTTTTATGGCTGAGTAATATTCCATTCTATACATGTGCCACATCTTCTTTATCAATTGATATAACCTAAATGTCAATAGACATTTAGGCTGCTTCCATGCCTGGTCATTGTAAATAGTGCTTCAAAAAAATTTGTGGTACCTGTATCTTTTTAAATTACGGTTTTCTCAGAGTATATGCCCAGGAGTGCAATTGCTCCTGGGTCATTTGGTAGTTCTATTTTTAGTTTTTTAAAGTAAACTCCATACTGTTCTCCATAGTGGCTGTACCAATGTACATTCCCACCAACTGTATAAGAGGGTTCCCTTTTCTCCACATCCTCTCCAGCGTTAATTGTTTCTAGGTTTTTGATGATGGCAATTTTGACCATTGTGGGTTGATACCTCGTTGTGGTTTGGATTTGTATTTCTTTAGTGATTAGTAATGTTGAGCATCTTTTCATCTGTTTGTTGGCAATCTGTATGTCTTCTTTGGAAAAATGTCTTTTTGGTCTTCTGCCCATTTTTGGACTGGATTGTTTTGTTTTTGTTTTTGTTTCTTATTTTATTTTATTTTATTATTATTTTTTTTTTGCTGTACGCAGACCTCTCACTGTCATGGCCTCTCCCGTTGTGGAGCACAGGCTCCAGATGCGCAGGCTCAGCAGCCATGGCTCACGGGCCCAGCCGCTCCACGACATGTGGGATCTTCCTGAACCGGGGCACAAACCTGTGTCTCCTGCATCGGCAGGCGGACTCTCAACCACTGCGCCACCAGGGAAGCCCTGTTTTTTTTTTTTTTTAAATTGAGCTGCATGAGCTGCTTGTATATCTTGGAGATTAATCCTTTGTCAGTTACTTCATTTGCAAATATTTTTTGTCATTCTGAGGGTTGTATTTTCGTCTTGTTTATGGTTTCCTTTGCTGTACCAAAGCTTTTAAATTTCATTAGGTCCCATTTGTTTATTTTTGTTTTTAATTTCATTACTCTAGGAAATGGTTCATAAAAGATCTTGCTGTGATTTATGTCAAAGAGTGTTCTGCCTATGTTTTCCTGTAAGAGTTTTCTAGTGTCTCGCCTTAGGTTTAGGTCTTTAATCAAATATGAGTTTATTTTTGTGTATGGTGTTAGGAAGTGTTCTAATTTCATTTTCTTTTTTACATGTAGCTGTCCAGTTTTCCCAGCACCACTTATTGAAGAGGCTGTCTTTTCTCCATTGTATATTCTTGCCTCTAAGTAAAAAATATGGTAACCATATGCATGTGGGATTATCTCTGGTCTTTCTATCCTGTTCCATTGAGCTATATACCTATTTTTGTGCTAGTACCATGTGGTCTTCATTACTGCAGCTTTGTAGTATAGTCTGTAGCGGGGAACCTGGTTCCTCCAGCTCTGTTTTTCTTTTCAAGTTTGCTTTGGCTATTTAGGGTCTTTTGTGTTTCCATACAAATTGTAAAATTTTTTGCTCTTGTTCTGTGAAAAATGGCATTGGGAATTTGATAGGGATTGCACTGATTCTGTAGATTGCTATGGGTAATATAGTCATTTTAAAATGTTGATTCTTCCAAGCCAAGAACATGGTATATCTTTCCATCTGTTTCTATTGTTGCTTTCATTCAAAAGGGTCTTATAGTTTCATGCATGTAGGTTTTGCCTCCTTAAGTAGGTTTATTCCTGAGTATTTTATTATTTTTGTTGCAGTGGTAAATTGGAGTGTTTCCTTAATTTCTCTTTCAGATTTTTGTTGTTAGTGTATAGAAATGCAAGATATTTCTGTACGTTGATTTTGTATCCTGCTACTTTACCAAATTCATTGACTAGCTCTAGCAGTTTTCTGGTAGCATCTTTAGGATTCTCTATGTATAGTATCAGGTCATATGCAAACAGTGAGAGTTTTACTTCTTTTCTAAATTGGATTCCTTTTTTTTTTTCTTCTCTGATTGCCATTGCTAAAACTTCCAAAACTATGTTGAATAATAGTGGTGAGAGTGGATCTCCTTGTCCTGGTCCTGATCTTAGAGGAAATGCTTTCATTTTTCAACACTGAGAATGATGTTTGCTGTGCATTTGCCATATACAACCTCTATTATGTTGAGGTAGCTTCCCACTATGCCCACTTTCTGAAGAGTTTTTTTTTTTTAATCATAAATGGGTGTTGCATATTCTCGAAATCTTTTTCTGCATCTATTGAGATTATATGGTTTTATCCTTCAATTTGCTAATATGGTGTATCACATTGAATGATTGGCATACATTGAAGAATCCTTGCATGCTTGGGATAAACCCCACTTGATTATGGTGTTTGATACTTTTAATGTGTTGTTGGATTTTGTTTGCTAGTATTTTGTTGAGGATGCTTACATCTATGTTTTTCAGTGATATTAGCCTGTAATTTTCTTTTTTTGTGACATCTTTGTCTGTTTGGTATCAGGGGGATGGTGGCCTTGTAGAATGAGTTTGGGAGTGTTCCTCTCTGCTATATTTTGGAAGAGTTTGAGAAGGACAGGTATTAACCTCTCTCTAAATGTTTGATAGAATTCACCTGTGAAGCCATCTGGTCCTGGGCTTTTGTTTGTTGGAAGACTTTAAATCACAGTTTCAATTTCATTACTCATGATTGGTCTGTCCATATTTTCTAATTCTTCCTGGTTCAGTCTTGGAAGGTTGTACTTTTCTTAGTAATCGATGAGTCTGGCTAATGGTTTATCAATTTTGTTTATCTTCCTAAAGTACCAGCTTTTAGTTTTTTGGTCTTTGTTATTGTTTCCTTCATTTATGTTTAATTTATTTCTGATCTGATCTTCATGATTTATTTCCTTCTGGCTACTGTCGGATATTTTTTTGTTTTTTTGAGGGGGTTTGTTTTTGTTGTTGTTGTTGTTGTTGTTCTTTCTCTAATTGCTTTAGGTGTAAAGTTAGGTTTTTTATTAGAGATTTTTCTTGTTTCTTGAGGTAGAATTGTACTGCTATATACTCACCTCTTAAAACTTGTTTTGCTGCATCCCACAGTTTTCTGGTTGTCATGTTTTCATTGTCATTTGTTTCTAGGCATTTTTTTTAAATTTCCTCTTTGATTTCTCCAGTGATCTGTTGGTTATTTAGTAGCATATTGTTCATCCTCTCTGTGTTTTAATTTTTATAGTTTTTTTTCATGTAAATGATATCTAGCCTCTTAGCATTATGGTTGGAAAAGATGCTTGATACAATTTCAAGTTTCCTAAATTTACTGATGTTTGATTTGTGACCCAAGATGTGATCTATCCTGGAGAATGTTCCATGTGCACTTGAAAAGAAAGTGAGTTCTTTTGTTTTTGGGTGAAATGTCCTATAAATATCAATTAATTTCATCCAATCTAATGTGTCATTTAGAGCTTGTGCTTCCTTATTAATTTTCTGTCTTGATGATATCTCCATTGGTGTACATGAGGTGTTAAATTCCCCCACTATTATTGTGTTACTGTTGATTTCCCCTTTTATGGCTGTTAATATTTGCCTTATGTATTAAGGTGCTTCTATGATGGGTGCATACATATTTACAATTGTTATATCTTCTTCTTGGATTGATCCTTTGATCATTACTTAGTGTCCTTCCTTGTCTCTTGTAATAGTCTTTATTTTAAAGTTTATTTTGTCTGATATTAGATTTGGTACTGCAGCTTTCTTTTGATTTCTATTTGCAAGGAATATCTTTTTTCATCCCCTCACTTTCATTCTCTATGTGTCCCTAGGTCTGAAGTGGGTCTCTTGTAGACAGCCTATATATGAATCTTATTTTTGTATCCAGCCAGTGTGTGTCTTTTGCTTGGGGCATTAATCCATTTTCCTTTAAGATAATTATTGTTAAGTATCTTCCTATTACCATTTCATTAATTGTTTTGGGTTTGTTTTTACAGGTTTTTTCTTTCTCTTTGTTTCCTGCCTAGATAAGTTCCTTTATCATTTGCTGTAAAACTGGCTTTGTGGTGCTGAATTCTCTTAACTTTTGCTTGTCTGTAAAGCTTTTGATTTCTCTATTGAACCTGAATGAGATCCTTGCTGGCTAGAGTAATCTTGGTTGTAGCCGTTTCCTTTTCAGCACTTTAAATATACCTTGTCATTCCCTTCTGGCCTCTAGAGATTCTGCTGAAAGATCAGCTGTTAACCTTATGGGGATTCCCTTGTTGCTTTCCCCTTGCTGCTCTTAATATGTTTTCTTTGTGTTTAATTTTTGTTAGTTGGATTAATATGTGTCACAGCATTTTTCTCCTTTGGTTTATACTGTATAGGACTCTCTATGCTTCTTGGACATGATTAGTTATTTCCTTTCCCATGTTGAGGAAGTTTTTGACTCTAGTCTCTTCAAATATTTTCTCAGACACTTTCTTTTTTTCTTCTTCTTCTATGATGTTTATAATTTGTATGTTGGTGCACTTAATGCTGTCCCAGAGATCTCTGAGACTGTCTTCATTTCTTTTCATTCTTTTTTCTTTATTCTGCTCTACTGCAGTTATTTCCACTATTCTATCTTCCAGCTCACTTATCTGTTTTTCTGCCTCAGTTATTCTGCTGTTGATTCATTCTAGTGTATGTTTTTCATTTCTGATATTGTGTTGTTCATTGCTGATCGTCTGTTCTTTAGTTCTTCTAGGTCTTTGTTAAACATTCCTTGTATCTTCTCAATCCGTGCCTCCATTCTATTTCTGAGATTTTGTTTCATCTTTACTATCATTACTCTGAATGCTTTTTCAGGTAGTTTGCCTATTTCTACTTCATTTATTTGGTCTTGTGGGTTTTTATCTTGCTCCTTTGATTGCAAGATATTTCTCTGTTGTCTCATGTTGTGTAATTTACAGTATGTGAGGTCTCCTTTCCCTAGGCTGTAGGGTGCTAGTTCCTCTTGCTTCTATTATTTGCCCCCTGGTGGTGAGGTTCATCCAGTGGCTTCTGTAGGCTTCCTGATGAGAGGGACTGGTGCCTGTTTTTGGTGGGTGTTGCTGGGTCTTTTCCCTCTGATGAGCAGGGTCATGTCAGGTGATGTGTTTTGGGGTGTCTGTGAGCTTAGTATGACTTTAGGTAGTCTGTGTGCTGATGGGTGTGTTTGTGTTCTTGTCTCATTTGTTGTTTGGTATGAGGTGTCCAGTGATGGGTGCTGCAGGCAGTTGGGTGGATCCGGTTCTTGGATTCAGATAGAGGTCTCTGTGAGAGCTCTCAGCAATTAATATTCTCTGTGCTGGAATTCTCTGGTGGTCCAACATCCTGGACTTGGTGCTCTCACCCCAGACCCACAGGCCTGACTTCTGTTTGGGAACCAAGACCCCGCAAATCACTCGACATGGCAATAAAGGGGATTAAGAAAAAATAAATAAATAAGACTAACAAAACACCAGACAAATGGTAAAAAGTAAAATGAAACAAACAGATAAAGAGTCAAGGAAATATGCACACACAAAAAAGAAACAAAAACAGAAATAAATAAAACAAAAAGTAAAACAACACTAAACAAAATAACCCAAGAATGAGATCAAACAATTAAAAAGAAAGCTAACAAAAGCATAAAAACAGAAAACAAAACCAAAGCAGAATGCCAACTGAAGCATGAAGCAACAAAATAACACAGACAAAAATTATTTTAAAAAAAGAAAGAAAAAGGAGAAAGAATACAGAAAAAGAGAAAAGCAACATAGACATAGAATGATATAAAAAGAGGGGGAAAGAAAGACAAACAAAACCCCAATGTTAAAAACAAAATCAAGCAAACAAAAATAGAAACAAGGAAACACACACACACACAAGAGAAACAAGAACAAAACCAAATAAAACAAGAAGCAAGAGAACAACCAGATAAACAACAGAACTCAAAAACAAAATCAATTAGAATCAAAACTAACAGAAAACGATACCTAAAAACAAAACCAAAGCAGTGTGCCAACTGAAGAATAAAGCAAAGAAGCAGAACAAATTGATAAAATAATTAAAATATAAAAGAATATAAGAAAGGGGAAAAAACACAGAACAACAGAAAAGCAACATAGAAATAAAAATATAAAAATATAAAAAATATATTAAAGAAAAAGAAGAAGAAAAAAAATAAGGGAGAAGAACACAGAAGAACCAAAAAGCAAAGTAAAAGTAGAAATATGTAAAACAAAAGTTAAAAATAACATGTTATAAATCATGAAGATCCCAAAAGTCTAAATAAAAAGGAGAAGAGATACTGAAACAACATTAAAAAAATAAAATAAAATAAAACCAGAACCAACAACAGAATGAATCAAAACATAATAAAAATAATAGTAATATTTATGTTTCCCTGGGGTCTCTAATGTAAGTGTCCTTGCACTTGCTGTGAGCCACAGCCCACGTCTGTCTCCCCAAAAGACCCTCCTCTGCCTCTAGGCTGGTCTCTGGACCTGCAGTGGGCCCTGTGGTGATGACTCAGACTCTGGCCTGGCCCAATTCCTGCATGTGCTTACCCCCAAAGTCCACAGCTGTCAGAGCTGGACCATTTTCATTTGTGGAAACACTCATTTTCTACTCAGATATTCCATAGACCCAGGGTTAATCTAGCTCATCACGGGGATTTAATCTGCAGCTTGTGCAGCTGATGGAAAGATTTTCTATCCTCTTCCTTAGTCGCCCCATCCCTGGGGTTCAGCTTTGGTTTTCTCTCCACCTCTGAGTATTGCCAACCCACAGGAGTCTGGTTCTGAGGCTGCCTTGGGGCTCTTGGGTCTGCCCCAGTGAGGAGAGGGTGCAGAGTTGGTATTGTGGCTTGGATTGAGGGAGCCCCTGCAGAGCCAAATTCACAGGGAGACTGAGGGCCATGGGCACAAGATATATGGCCTTAGCAAGGGCCTTTTCTGGCGTCTGCCATATGGCACTTGAGATCCAGCCCTGACCAGGCTTTCTGTGACACCCGGCAGCAGGTACATGAGGGCCAGCCCTGAGAGGGATTTACTATTGCCCAGCAGCCAGTGCACGAGGGCCAGCCCTGAGAGGGATTTTTATTTTTTATTTTTTGCCCTGCAGCCAGTACATGAGGGTCAGCCCTGAGAGAGCTTTTTCTATTGCTCAGCAGCTGGCGCATGAGGGCCAGCCCTGAGAGTGCTCCTTTTATTGTCTGTCAGCAGGTGCTGGTGTGTGGGGAGAGAGAAGCTACACAACTGTCTCCTCTTCCTGCGTGTGACTCATCAGTAGTGCCTGCTTCCATGGCAGTCCGGTCTTCCTTTGTAGGCATTCCCTGTTGCAGATTTCCTCCCTCCCGTCCCCTCAGTCTGTCTCCCACAGCCAACTGCAGTTCTCACCCCAGGCCTGTTCTCCAATCCCCACATTCCAGCTCCCAGGCCCCTTGCAAACCTGTGAACACACGTCCCAGTCCAGGGTGTAGGGCCATGGTACAGACTGTCTGTGTAGTTCTCACTCTGTCCCACCTGACACATATCGGCCGCTTCACCCTCCTCTGACAGCCTCAAATGCTTCCCTTCTTTCCCAATTGATTTCCCTGCCGGGGAGATGATTTCCCTGGATTCAGGAATCTCTCCTCTGTTTCAGTTCCCCCATCCCGGGGTGCAGGTCCCATCCTGCTACCTCTCTTCCTCCTTATCCCTTCTTTTTTTTATCTTACCCAGTTATAGAGGGATCTTTATAGTCCTTCCAGTGTCCAAGGCTTTCTGCTAGTGTTCCTCTGGTGTTCTGTGAGAACTGTTGCATCTATAGATGTATTCCTGATGCATCCGTGGAGATGAGCTCCATGTCCACCTACTCCTCCGCATCTTAACTCCATTCTGTACCACTTTTTTGTAAGTCTCTCCCCACTAAAATTTTACATTTATGGAGCTATGTTTTTTTTTTTTTTTTGCTGTACATGGGCCTCTCACTGTTGTGGTCTCTCCCATTGCAGAGCACAGTCTCCAGACACACAGGCTCAGCGGCCATGGTTCATGGGCCCAGCTGCTCCACAGCATGTGGGATCTTCCCAGACCGGGGCACAAACCCGTGTCCCCTGCATTGGCAGGCGGACTCTCAACCACTGCTCCACCAGGGAAGCCCCTATGGAGCTATTTTAATATTCTGGGTAAAACGTATACTTAGGAAACTGTCCTACTACAGATATGTCAGTTTGTTCTATTGATCAAATAATATCCTTAGCTTAAATTCTATCATAAACATGTGATTAGAGTCATGAGATATTTAAAAGATACACGTAGTCTATTAAAAATAATGTGCCTCAAATTCAGTAGTTCTTCATTTGTTCTCACTTACACTTAAAAAAAAAACAACTAGTAAGATCATTTAACATGCAATCTACCTTTGTAACACTTTTTGAATGTGCAGTCCAGTATTGTTAACTATAGACATGATATGTTACAGCACATCTCTAGAATTTTTTCATCTTGTATAACTGAAACTTTATACCTATGAGTAGGAGCTCTCCATTTCCCTCTCCCCCACATCCCCTTGCAACCACTATCCACCTCTGCTTCTATGAGTTAGGATATTTCAGATATCTCATGTAAGAGGCAGCAGAGAGTATTTCTCCTTCTCTAACTGGCTTATTTAACTTAGCACTGTCCCCCATGTTCATATATTGTTGTATATTTAGGATTTCTTTCCTTTTAAGACTAAATAATATTCCATCCTATGTTTATGTCACAATTTTGTTTTTTTAACCCATGCTTCTGTGATGGACATTTAGGTTGTTTTGCTGCTGTGAATAATGTCCCAAAGAACTTAAGAGTGTAGCTATCTCTTTGAGATCTTGATTTCAATTATTTTGGATCAATACCCAGAAATGGGATTTCTAGATCATGTGGTGGTTCTATTTTTAATTTTTTTTCAGTGCCCCATACTGTTTTCCACACTGGCTGTACAATTTTACATTTTCATCAATACTGCACGAGTTTTAATTTCTCCACTTTCTGGCCAAACTTGTCATAATTTGTTATTTAAATAATAGCCATCCTAACAGATGTGAGTCAATACCTTATTGTAGTTTGATTTGCATGTCTCTGATGATTGGTGATCTGGGGCATCATTCCATATATCTGTTGACCATTTTAGAAAATGTCTATTCATTTCCATTGCTCACTTTTTAATTGGGTTACTTGTTTGTTTTTATTGAGTTTAAGGAATCCCTTACATATTTTTGATATTAACTCTTTATCAGATGTAAATTTTGCAATTATTTTCCTGCATTGTGTAGATTTCTCTTTCATGATTGTGTCCATTGTTCTGCAGATGTTTTTTAGTTTGAGGTAGTTCCATTTGTTTGCTTTTGCTTTTGTTGGTTGGGCTATTGGTGTTATATACAAGAATTCATTGCCAAGGCCAGTATCATGAACCTTTTCCCCTAGGTCTTCATCTAGGAGTTTTATAGTTTCAGTCTCATGTTTAAGTATTTAATCCATGTTGAGCTTTTTTGTGTGTATGGTGTAAGTTAAAGATCCATTATCATTCTTTTGTATGTAGGTAGCCAGTTTTCTCAAGGGCTTTTTTTGAAGAGACTATCTTTTCTCTTTTGTGGTTTCTTAGCACCCTCATCAAAGATCAGTTGACCATATATGTATGCTTTCATTACTGAGCACTGTATTCTGTTCCATTGGCCTATATTCCTGTTTTTATACCAATACCACACTGGTTTAATTAATTTAGCTTTGTAAAATACTTTGAAATAAGGAAGTGTAATGCCTCCAGCTTTGCTTTTCTTTTCAAGATTTCTTTGGCTATTTGGGGTCTTTTGTGGTTCCACACAAATTTTAGAATTTTTTTCTATTTGTATAAAAAAATGCTATTGAGATTTTTATAGGATTCCACTGAGTCATAGTTTGCTCTAGACAGTGTGGCGATTTTAACAATATTAAATCTTCCAAACTATGAATATAAACTGTCTTTACATTTATTTGTATCTTTCATTTATTTCAAAAAAATTGGAAATATTTTTCTGGATTTCAGTTGTAAGTCTTTAACTTTTCATTAATTTATTCCTAAGTATGTTATTATTTTTGATGCTATTGTAAACAGAATTGTTTTCTTAATTTTCTTTCTGGATAGTTCAATTTTAGTGTTTTGTAACAGATGAATTTGTATGTTGATATTTATCCTGCAACTTTACTGAATTTACTTATTAGGTCTAATTGTGTGTTTGTGTAAAAAAATGAAGTCATATAGTCCATGATGTTTTGCAATGTGCGTCATATACTTAATGTGAAGTGAATATTTTCTATACATTCACTTAAGTATGATGTGAGTAGATTTTTCTGGATGTTTGCAATGCTTAATAATATCACACATTATTTTTGTACATTTTTATTTCTGAAGATTAATGTCTGAGAACTCTGGGTAGAATGAGTGATGGACTAAGCAAAATCAAAGAATTTCAGAAATACAATATGAATAATTATGAGACTATTAAATAAAAGTGAGATAAAAAGATTTAAAAGCAGGTAATATTACTTTAGTTATTTTTTAAAATATAAATTCACTTTGAAGATATAATAGAAATAAAACAATATTTAATAAATAATGAAAAGTTCATTAAAGTTGTTATAATGACAACATATTATTTGAGAAACTCTGTTATCATTGTCTCTTACATTTTTTTCAGCCTCTAAATTTGTTTTTTACTTATGGATATTTTATTTTATTTCTGCTGCATTAATATTAGTTTATATACAATTCCTCCTTTAATATATTCAGTTTCTTTATACTTAAGTTTGTCAAGTATATAACCTTGTTATGCATATTTTCATAATGTATATTTAACTTGAGAGCATCCATTAAATGCTATCTAAAAAAATTACTTGGCATATATATATATATATATATATATATATATATATATATATTTTTTTTTTTTTTTTTTTTTTTTTTTTTGCGGTACATGGGCCTCTCACTGTTGTGGCCTTTCCTGTTGCAGAGCACAGGCTCCGGATGCACAGGCTCAGCAGCCATGGCTCATGGGCCCAGTTGCTCCATGGCATGTGGGATCTTCCTGGACAGGGCATGAACCCGTGTCCCCTGCATTGGCAGGTGGACTCTCAACCACTGTGCCACCAGGGAAGCCCCTACTTGGCAAATATTAATGAGTGTATATTTTCATCTCTCTTTTGTTGTTTTTTCTGAAAACATTTTCATTAATATTTTAAATGTATAATAAAATAATTTTCACAAGTAAAAATTGGCATGAGTATAATGAATGGTTTTTCTCTTTATGATAAAATAATTATTCTGGTCAACAATAAATATGACAATTCTGAAATAATCTAATTTTGTATGAATTTTTATGGAAGTAAAACTTTTTCTTCAAATAAAAATAGAAAGAAAATAAAATATGGAATTATTTTCTACTTGGAATGCTTAAAAGGAATAACAAACATATTAGTAAAATTAAAATTAGTTAATATACACATCAATGTAGTGTGGTATAGTGGGAAAGGACTGAGGGTTTGTGGGAATAAATCCTTGGAATTATTCTGGCTTTGTTTCTGTATAGATGCACAGACTTGATCCAATAATTTCACCTCTAACTCTGTCAGCTTCCTCTGAATCTAGGGAGTAAAGTGTGTGAATTAGTCGATATTTATGACAGTTTTTACAACCTCTATGATTTTTGCAATGTAAGCTTCCATGTACTAAACACTCCACCTTGAAGATTTGTATCTATTTCACACAGATTTGAGCAAATAAAATGCTTTGCTTGATACTTTAGTAGATTCTTTCATACAAGGGAGCTATCACTTATCAAAACTTCATTAAACTAGACAAGCCATTCAAGTGGCTATTGACATTACCAGGGAGATGAACTGGCTTGAAGGGAATCAGAAGTATAGTAATATAAAAAGTGTAGGCTGCTGAAAACAGTTATCCATCCATTTTGTATTGTTGGTCCTTGACTAGATATTCCAGTACTATTAGTTATAGAAAACACCTCTGTCATCTCCACAGTACAGAAAGTCCTTTCAATAACATAATCCACAACATTGTTAAATATGTGGCAACATTATAGTTAAAAATAATATAATCATATAAAATCTTTTTATTTGAAGAGAAATAATACAAAGTGTTTGAAGGTTTCTGCCACTTTGATGTACTCTGTGTGTGCTTTTTAATCTATTCTCACTTTCTTTTATGTAATATTCCAAGGTATAAAATAGTGTTCCTTTGATTAAACAGCCTTTCAAATATGTGTTACACATTCTTCCCCTGATTATTTCATTGTATGAAATAATTTTGCTTCTTTTTTATACTCTTATTATCTTTCCTCCTTTATTCAAAATTGACTTTATATATTCTAAATGTTAACTGGTTTGTTTTTCACAGTTGCTTTTACATCAAGGTTTATCTACACAATGCCAGACATTTCATCTGACACATGTATTTTATAACACTAGTGGGTATTCTCTGTTAACACATACTGGGCCTTTGATGACCATAGTGTATGTTGTTGTTTTAGGGAAATGAAGGATGATAAAATGGACCGATTTTACTTTATGTTTTACTAATTGAAACGAGGTCTTGCAGAAATAATTTAGATTTCCCAGTTGGTATAAAACCACTCAATAACAGCAATAAGGGCTCTCAGATTAGAAATAGCATTTACATTTTCTAAATTATCTAAAACGATTTTCCCTTCTACCTTACTCTGAAATGTCTATATATTTTCTTATTGGATATGCACTTTGGGTTCACAGTTACCATTTTATTCCATTGGAATTACAGAAAGAGTTCAAAATACAAATGGGTTAACTAGGAGTCTGAAGGCATAGCAGAAAACTGGTAAAATTACTTTATAACATAAACCAGGACTTGTTCCTATGCATGTAATGTTTATTAAAATGAGAAAATAATGATGCTGGCCATGTAAGATAGATAACCATGCAGGCCAGTAGGAAGAGGTGTATACACCAAGTTATTTCCAAATTGTTTCTTTAAAAATTTCTCGGGCTTTCCTGGTGGCGTAGTGGTTGAGAGTCTGCCTGCTGATGCAGGGGACATGGGTTCGTGCCCCAGGCTGGGAAGATCCCACATGCCACGGAAAGGCTAGGCCCGTGAGCCATGGCTGCTAAGCCTGCACGCCCAGAGCCTGTGCTCCGCAATGGGAGAGGCCACAACAGTGAGAGGAACCCATACCACAAAAAAAAAAAAAATTCTCACTAACTTTTCAGGACTGTATTTAAAGAAATCTCGTTTTATTATAGTTTCTACAAAAATTCAGCTTTTCAATGAAATATATTGCAAAGTATATTTTAAGAATATGGTAACCATAAAATCATACATTTACAAATCATTTCTATTTTGATTATCATAAAATTAGTAATTTATCAGTATCATGTTATGGACATTTCACATTTGAAAAAATAATGTGGCGTGTTTTTCTTTAATAGTCAAAGTCACTGATTATAAAAGATATAAGATTAATAATTATTGGAAGAATTAATATTGTGAAAATGTACATATTCCCCAAAGCAATCTATGAATTTAATGAAATCCTTATCAAAATTCCAATGTCATTTTTCACAGAAATAGAAAAAACAATCCTAAAATTTGTGTGGACCCATAAAGGACCCTGAATAGCCAAATCAATTTTGAGAAAGAAGATCAAAGCTGGAGGCATCAAAATTTCTGATTTCAAACTATATGACAATGCTATAATTATCAAAATAATATGGTATGGACAAAAACACAGAAATATAGGTAATTGGAACCAAATAGAAGGCCCAGAAATAAGCCCATGCACATATTGTTATTTAGTTATTTAGAGCCAAGTGTATACAATGAGGAAAGGATAGTCCCTTAAATAAAAGGTGTTAGGAAAACTGGACAGCCACATGCAAGATAAAGACACTGGACTCCTATCTTACACCATACACAAAAATCAACTCTAAATAAATAAAGATTTGAACATAAGACCTGAAAATATAAAAAATCCTAGAAGAAAATACAGGCAGTAAGCTCCTTGACACTGGTCTTGGTAAAAAAATTTTGGATTTGACATTAAAAGCAAAGGCAACAAAAGCTAAAAAATAAAAAAAAGTGGAAGTAAATCAAGCTAAAAAGTGTCTTCACAGCAAAGAAAACCATTAACAAAATGAAACCTATGAGGTGGGAGAAAATATTGATACTTGCAAAAATATATCTGATAAATAATATCTAAAATACATAAAGAACTCATATAATTCAATTGAAAAAAGATAAACAAGCTAATTTTAAAAATGGTAAATCTAAATAGAAATTTGTCCAAAGAAGACATACAGATGGCCAATAGGTACATGAAAAGATGTTCAACATCACTAATCATCAGCGAAATTCAAATCAAAACTACAATGAGAAATCACCTCACACGTTTTCCAATGGTTATTATCAAGAAAATAAAAGATAACAAATGTTGATGAGTATATGGAGAAAAGGTAAAGGTAAATTAGTGTAGTCACTATGGAAAATAGTATGCAGGTTCCTAAAAATTTGAAAATAGAACTACTATATGATCCATCAATTCTGCTTCTGAGTATCTATCCAAATGAAATAAAAAACATTAACTCAAAAAGATATCTGTATCATTATGCTCAATGCAACATTATTTATCATAGCCAAGGCATGGAAACAATTCAAGAGTCCATGGACGAATAACTAGATAAAGAATATGTGGTAGGGGCTTCCCTGGTGGCGCAGTGGTTGAGAATTCACCTGCCAATGCAGGGGACACGGGTTGGTGCCCCGGTCTGGGAAGATCCCATGTGTCATGAAGCAGCTGGGCCCATGAGCCATGGCTGCTGAGCCTGCGTATCCAGAGCCTGTGCTCCACAATGGGAGAGGCCACAACAGTGAGAGGCCTGCGTGCTGCAAAAAAACAAACAAACAAGCAAACAACAACAAAAAAAGAATATGTGGTATATATATTTATATACTCACACAATGGAATGTTATTCAGGCATAAAAAGGAAGGAAATCCTGCCATTTGTCACAAAATGGACTGATACCAAAGGCGTTATGTTAAGTGAAATAAGTCTCACAGGGAAAGACAAAAATTGTATGATGACTATATGGAATTAAAAGCAAATAAATAAACAAGAAAACCCAAACACACAGTTATAATGAACAGATTGGAGTTTGTCAGAAGTGGGGTTTCAGGATGGGTCAAGTGGATGAAGGTTGTCAATGGTACAAACTCCTAGCTATAAAATAAATAATTCCTGGAGATGTAATATACAGCATGGTAACTATAGTTAATAATACTGTATTGTATGTTTGAAAGTTACTAGAGAGTAAATTTTAGTTCTCATTGCAAGGAGAAACAATTATATCTATGTATAGTGACTGATGTTAACTAGACTTATTGTGGTGGTCATTTTGCAATATTTATATATGTTGGATTATTATATTGTACACCATAAACGAATATGTCAATTATATCACAATTTTTTAAAAATGAGAAAGTTGTTGTTCAGAGATTAGATGACTTTTTATGTTCTAAAATGGATAAATTATGATAAAGATTGACACTTCCTAAGTTCTGATTTTTTAGTCTTTGCTCTTGCAATATATATTTTTTAACATCATTATTGGAGTATAATTGCTTTACATTGTTGTGTTAGTCCTCCTGTTTAAAAAGTTTTGGGAATAGTATTAGTTATCTATTACTTTGTAACAAATTACAAAACTTTAAATTTTAAAAGAGCAGACATTTATTATAATTTTTGTATCTGGAGCCAGGCTTAGAGAGAGTGGGTTCTCTGATTATGGTATCACATGGCTATAATCAATGTGTCAATTCTGTTTTATTATCATCTGAAGACCTGACTAGGTAGAATCACTTCTATGTTCACTCCATTTTGTGGGCAGAGAGTTCATTACCTCATTGTTGTAGGGAACAAAGGTAATATTTCTTGCTGACTGTCAGCTGGAGGGCACCATTAGTTCCTAGCTACTGATGTCATCTTCTTACCATGTTAACTTCCCAACACAGTCACTTATTTCCTCAAATGCAGATAGGAAGTGAGTCTTGATTAAAACTGTTAGCAAGACACAATCTTACATAATGTAACAATCACAGAGTGACTTCTCATCACACTTGCCATATTCCATTGGTGACAAGCAAGTAACAGGTGCCTCCCACCCTCAGATGGAAATTATGCAAAAACATAATCTCTAAGAAGCAGGGAATATAAGAGGAATACAAAATGGGTTTGTTCAGAGAGGGGATACTCCTTCTGGTATCACAAATTTACTACGATTATTCAGATATTGTATGACTCTTCCTAGAATTTGTTATTTTGAGACCAGAAGAACTATTAAATTTAATTAAATCCTTGCCTCCAATCTCATCATAAAACACAAATTAAGAAATACTCTTTTTAAAAGTAATTATTGACTTCAACCATGAAATTCTAGTATGTGAGGGTCTTACTACAAACTACAATGCAAATAGAATCCTTCTTTTCTGTATTTCTGGAAGGATAGAAAAATTTTATCATATTGTGTTAAGCCAATAATGTTAACAATTCAGTGGGATATTTGTCAAAAATAAAATTGCCTCATAGATTACTATAATGTTTATATAATTCCAATTTCAACTACAAAACAATAAAAAATAAACATTGACATATATCCCAGTATAGTTTTACATTCACTATTGAAAACAAAAGAAAAAAAACAAAACCCTCAATCATCTAATTTTCTTAACAGTTTTCTGCATTTCATCAGGGTGTACATAGTTGAGTATTTTTTTCTTCTCTTTGTGCCTGCAAATCTTAACACCATTTTTCTTTTTCTTTTATATTTACAATATAATGATGAACTTTGTTTTCCAAATCATTCTGAAATGATCGTTTGAAATTATTTTCAATTTATTTTAACAGACAATGGAATATTTGGTGTTTTAGGATGAGTTTCTATATCATATTTAATTTTGTATGAAGCCATTTGAGAAAACACAGGAAAAATAACTACATTGAAGGTGTTCAAATACAACTTGTAACCTCCCTAGAATTTCAAGAAGGAAATTTTGAAAACTGTAAGAAAAACATACCTTGTGAAATATTTTGTTGCTCTAAGAGCTAATACATTTTCCATTAGGGAATTGGGAACATTAAATAGTTTAAAATATAATTCATTTATTTTATTTAAGTTTATAAAACAACTTGAATTTTAAACAAAATATTACAAATGTTTTATTGAATCAATAAATATGCTAAAATGTATAATATATTTTTATATCAATTGATATTAAAAAGAGTGGACAAAGGTACAATTATTCAGCTTGAATATGCAGTATTCAAAAACTATTCCAACTAATGCAACATCAAAACACTGGTATTCAAACTAATGTGAACATGGACTGGACAATTACCTCTTCATGGGTATTTTAATGAAGCAAAAATGAGAATGTTCTAACATATTTTTATAAAATCTACACTACATAATTCAGAATGTTTTAGAATATATTTAGCAACTAGTCTTAAAATATCTGTTATATGACTTGGAGGATATGTGAATATAGTACAAGCTTACTTTGTTTTATTACACTTCATTTTATTGCACATTGCAGGTATTGCAAATTGAAGACTTGTGTCAACTCTGCAATGAGCAAGTCTATTGGCACCATTCTTCTAACAGCTTTGTTTTACAATTAATGCTGTTTTTTAAAGTTTGTTTTTTAGACATAATGCAACTGCACACTTAATGGACTATAGTATAGTATAAACATAACTTTTATATACACTGGCAAACCAAAACATTTGTGTGACTTTCTTCATTGCTGTGGTCTGGAACTCAACCTGTGACGTGTCCAAGTTTCACCTCTAGAGGAAATTAATACACTTAAATCTAGAAATTCTCTCTATTAATTTTTATGTATTTTCAATCAATAAAGGAGATAACTACCCAAAGTCCTATAACATTTGTAAAGTGTTTTTAATACCACATTTTTTTCATATCCTTTCCATTCAATCTCATTTTCCCACTTGCAGGAAGATGCAAGAAAAATGAAAGTTATTTCCTTCCTAGCACTCAGAGTACATGAGGAGTTGCTAGGGATCAAGGAATTACCAGGGATCAAACAATGAAATTCTCCTATGTGAAGCCCACTTCAAGGTTCCCTCTTTAATAACTCCTATGGGTATTAACCAGTTCCCCCTATGCACTTCAATAACACCTGTTCCTTCCTTACTTCTGAAATAGCACTCACCTTATTATATCATATAGCTGAAATTTTGGTTCCAAAAATCTCTTCTGTCTTATTCCTACCATGCTTTCAATTGTACCTCATTTCTCATCAATATATTTAAAAAATAATTTTTTTATTGGAGTATATTTGTTTTACAATGTTGTGTTAGTTTCTGCTCTACAAAGAAGTGAATCAGCTATATGTATACATATATTCCCTCCCTCTTGGACCTCCCTCCTACAACCACATCCCACCCATCTAGGTCATCGGAGAGCACTGAGCTGAGCTCCCTGTGCTATACAGCAGGTTCCCACTAGCTACCTATTTTACACATGGTAGTATATATGTCAATCCTAATCTCCCAATTTGTCCCACCCTCCCCTGTGCTCCACTTATGTTATGCCATGTGTTTCCAAGTGTCTGTGTTCTTGAACCTCCTGTTTCCTCTATTTTCTCCGATTTTTGTTTGACTTGCCAAATCAATTCATCTTTCAGGGCTCAGCACAAGACTGGTTCCCTGTGGACTTCTTTCTCTGATCAAATGGGCAAAATTATGTGCTTCTTTTCTTTGTTATTTTTAAAACTTACTCTTTGTAGTTTATAAAACATACAAATTTGTTTTTCTACTAAATTTTAAAGTTTCAAAGGGCATTAACTTCGTCTATAATATAGTAATTTTATATACTAAAATCTTGCTAATTACTTCTCATTTTAAGTCTCTGATGAAGGAGGGAAAATTTAGTAGAAAGCAGATGAGATAGGAAATGACAAATAGATAGGTTACAAAATTTCCATTGCATTGTTTTCCTTGTGAATAAATGGAGATAAAATTATGACCATCCCAAATATTATCCCAATGCATTTTATATAATATTCTATGCAAAATCAGTTACTAGCACATATAAAATGTTCACTATGTATCACTTTCTTTACCCTTTATGTATCAAAAATTGTCCGTATTCGTCCTTACTGTTTTTTAGCTCCTCTATAAAATGTTATTGTATTGAGAAAGGATTAATTTACCTGTACTAGGTCCTAACTCAATGTTTATAATTGACTTAAGAAATGGGGATTAAATGAATAAATAAATGGGCATAGCTCTTACATGTGAACTGTATATGTCAGATGTAGCCTAAGTAAAAAAAAAAATTAAAATCATGGAAGATGTATGTTAAGGAAAAGGATGTAAAAGGAGAATTTGAAAATATTCAAAGACTGCAAGTCAATGGGGACACATAGAGAGAAAGAGATTAAAGATTTTTTAGGAAAGATGTATGTTAAAACTTTCTGGAGAACCCCTTTAAGTAAACCAAAATTAAAGATCCATATTCTTTTCAAGATTTGTGGCATTTTAAGGATTATTGTCTGAATGTTATAATAGAGACATGAGAAAGACTGTGATTATTGCATTTACATCAGTGAATACTAAATGTACATACAGTTCTCTTAACTTTGCCAGGGACCTTAGGTAGCATGATTTATTTTTATTACCCAAATGTCTAAGTGTTTCACTGGAAGTCTTATTTCTATTTCTATTTTTAGAATTGAATTAATACTCTGAAATTATGTTATTCAGATATATTTGGACATGTCTTTCTGGATCATATTTATTTTCTATATCAACTTTCTTAAATAGTAACCTGACACATATACCCATATCTCCCATATGGATAAAATATTGAAGCCAGAGATGTAAAATGACTTGAAATGATACAGAGGAAAGAGATAGAAGTATAATTTGTTCTTCTTAAATATATTTACAAAGAATTTTATCACATTTATAATCTATCCATCTTTGATGATTTTAGTCTCTTATTTTATGATGCATTTCAAAACAAATTACAGACACCAAATATAATCCTGCATTTCTCCTTAAATAGTTCAACATACATATCATTAGCTAGAATTCAATATCAGTTTACGTACTTCTTTTCAATTAATCTTTTACAATCAGGTGAGCTGCACAAATCTTTGTGTATATTTGCTAACTTTTGACAAATACATAACATATACAACTGCATGCCCATTTGCATACAAAAATGCTGACTTCTACCACAATATAGAATATTACCATAAATTCAGAAAGTTTCCTCCTACCCCTTCGCAAACAGTTTCTACCCTCAACAACCAGAGACAGCCACTGGTCTGATTTTCTTTTTTTCTATCATGAATTAGTTTTGTATGTTGATTTTTTTTGGTTTTGTTAAGTAGTCTTCCATCATATGAATATACCATTGTTTGTTTATTTACTCTCAAAATGATGGATACCTGAGTGTTTCATACATTGACTATTAGATGAACAAATATATTATAAACATCAGTGTGCAAACCTTTTTTTTTTATGAGGCGGTACATATGCTTTTATTTATTTGCAGTAAATACTAAGACACTGGAAAACAAACTATAGTAGTGCTACTCAATTCAAAATTTCCAATTATATTCTTGAAGAGTATCTCCTTATCCTTCTTCATTTTCTTTCTTCAGGATTTTAACTTTCAGGCAATTTATTTCTTCTGTTAATGCCTTTCTTTAGCAGTTGTGTTTCATCTCTCCCAAGCTCTGAACTTACTCTTATGATTTAAGTGTAGCTCTTTGAAAAGTTTTTTTTTTCCATAATGAGAATAAAAAATATCAAGAAAGAAAAAAGACATTTGAATATCCTGTATTCCCAAGTTCAATAAAGATTTCCTATGTCTCCAAAACTTCCACATGCAGTGTAACAAAGTTTTTGTCAAGTCGTTGAGGTCTGCAATTAAAAGTTGAGTTGTAGGAAGGACTTATGTTACTATGAAAACTCTGTGGTCAAAATAGTAAAATTATGACAGATGAATAAGTATACCAGTAGAAAGGACTAAATACATATAAAAGTTTAATACTATATGATAAATGTGGTATCTCAGAAATCTGGGGCAAAGATTTTTTTAAGTAAAAGGTGTCAAGGAAACTGGTTAGCTATTTGAAAAAGATAGAATGAGAGAATGTGGATTAACCTTGTAATAATACCCCAAAATAACTTCCAACTGGATCAATTAAAAAAAGACATCTTGCAAATAATGCATAAAATAGAAGAAATTCTCTTTAATCCGAGTGTAGGGAAAGGCTTTCTAAGTACAATTCAAAATTCAGATACAATAAAAGAAAAGATTGATAAATTTCACTTTATTAAGAAAACAAAAAACAAAAAAACTTCTACATTCCAAAACAAAAGCAGCTTTAAAAATAGAAATATAACTAGCAAACTGGAGGAAAATATTTGTTATATCTAATGTATACAAAAGGCTCAAAATAACCTCAAAAGATTGAGATGTTTAAGAAAGTTGATAGAAAACTTGGTAAATTTAATGAATAGCCACTTTTCAAAGCATATAATAATGGTCCTTAAATATGTGAAAATATGTTCCTCTCACTAATAATATAACAAATGAAAATTAAAATTATTATCAATATATTCACTTATCATATTAGCAAAAAAATAAAAATTGCTCCATTGGCTGATTGTGAGGAAACTTCACTTGCATACATTGTTGATGTGAATGCACTTTGGCACAGTCCTTATGAAGCAGAATTTGGAAATATCTAATAAGTTATATTTTGACCTTTGACTCATGATCTCACTTCTAGGAATTTACTCTGTATATATACCTCCAATGGCCAAAAGGACCTGTGGCTAATGTCATTAAATAATGCATAGATTTTGTTGTAAAACTTTAGGAAAACTTTATAAATAGGAGAATTGGCTTAATAAACAATGGTATCTCTACCCAGTGGCGTATTAGGCATTAACAAAACATTATATAGGAGGAAGATGTTTGTGAAGTTATATGAGTGATTTTCATGATATATCATCCAGTGGATAATTCAAACTGCAAAAGAATATCTACGGTATGTGTCTTTTTGTGAAATAAAGAAAGAAAAATTAGGAAAAATACATATATTTGCTCATTTGAACATAAAGAAATATAGGAATGGCAAATTAGAAACTAGTGAGATGGATAATATATGGGGCATTAGTAAGAACAGAATGAAAGAAGCACAGGAGTCTTAGATATAAAATTTACAAATAGTTGTTCTTATACTGTGGGCTATCTTATCAATTTTTTGAAGGTGTTCTTTGAAACACAAATATTTTAAATTTTGATGGAGTCCAGTCTACCTAGTTTCACTTGCCACTTGTGTTTTAGGATCACTAAAAAAGACTTTGCCTAACCCATGATCTAATCCTGTGTAAACATTTAATCTTATGTTTTATTCTAAAAGTTATATAGTTTAGATCTTACACTTAGGTCTAAGATCCATTTTGAATTAATTTTTGAGTGTAAAGAAGGGGTCCAAATTCAATCTTCTACATGGAAATATCAGTTGCTTCAACACCATTGGTTAAAAAAGAATATTCTTTGCCTATTGAATTCTCTTCACATAGACAATAATTTCTATTTGTTTTTATTGTGGTAAAAATCCACATAACATAAAATTTATTTTTAACCATTTTATTGACATATAATTGACGTATAACATTATATAACCTCATCTGCCAAATATATTTTTGATTAACAGATTTATGTGAACATTAACAAACACATTTAGTGACATTCAAGCTCCTGGTCCTGCCTCACTCAACAGTTAATTATGACTAGGAAAGATGCATTAATAAGACACTTTTCAAATTTGAGATACAATATCAGGAACATCGGGTGACAGAATTTGGTCTCAACATTTTTGAAAGTCTGGAGGAATAAATCAATACTGAGAAGAAACATTTTAATTAGAAAACAGAAAGGTCTATAAGAAACACATAATAGATATTGTGGTTTTGCATCATAGTAAATAGTGAAAGATAAGCATTCGCAACATGTAGTTGGCACAGGAAGCAATTTACTCCTCAGCTGTGTTTATTCAAACAAAATGCACAGAATGAGAAAGTTGATTGTTTCACTGTCCTTTACATTGCAATTGAAATGAATCTACTGTTTATTTAGTTTTCACTAAGAGCGTTTTTGTTTTTTTAATTTTACATGTTTATGTTTATGCATCCTTAGAGATATTTCTCACTTTTTCTGGAAATAGAGAGGTATTTCTTATTATGGTACTGTATAGTCTCAGATAATATGTAAATCAATGTTTTATATTATTAATTTTCTCTTGATAACATCTTATAATTGCAACAGAAAATATTTTATTAGTTTCATCATTTAATTAAATTATCAATAAACATCACTTGATACTTAAATCTAAATAAATGAAATTATTATTCTAAGGATACTTTCTACAGAATTTCTAATCAATACTGATTTTACTTTTCTCTATTTAAAATCTCTCTTTTAAACAAAAGGTAGTCTAATAAATCTAAGAGCAGATAGTTATTTCACAAGTTCAGTTTTTAACCTTAATATACAATATATAAATACTCCACAATGAAAACTGTAATACACTGATCAGGCTATCAATGAGCTACTGAATGCAGAACATGTCAAGCCATTTCCTATGAGACCCTGATTTTAAGTTAATGATACCCCAAAACTACAAAGATATATGTTCATTTGTCATCAGTCCTGAGACAATGTATAGTCCATATCCACTAATTTTGCTTATTAAAAATCATTTTAGTAACTCATATTTCAATGTATTAATAACATTTCTAATCTTGTATCTTTGAATCTACTTCAAAATCGTGAAACTATGTAACAAGAGAGAGTTTAGAATGCAGGGAAAATGTTCACAGTTAAGCCAAAATATAAATTCTGAGAGACAAGTAGGCACATGCATGATATAAATAAATTGTAGGTACTGTTAAAAGGCAGCAAGTAAGGATATAAAGCTTTGCTACCTACATTTTATCTACATGTAATATTTGAAACTTCTGCTTAGTTAAAACCAAGTATGCAATATGTACATGTCAATTGCAATATAACTAAGAACATTCCAGGAAAAAAATATATGAAAGCACGTATATACTCACTGTATTTATTACCTACTGTATGTGTTGCAACAGTGGTTTATGGGTCCTCATATTCTATAACTAGGATGACACTTCTATTCCATCTGGACACATTTCAATCTGATATGTTTATATTCCTTCTCAAATGTGATACCCTACCCCCCACCCCATACTTGTGTCTTTGTGTAGATTGTGTGTAAAGATATTTAATATATTTCTTTTCTAATATATATATATATTATATATATAATATATATATATATTATATATATATATGTATGTTTATCTATATATGCTTGTGTAAATACAGAGCTTATATATAGGCAGATATATATATATATATATATATAGAGAGAGAGAGAGAGAGAGAAAGAGAGAGACAGATATGCATATTCATTCTCATACTCTGAGGCTATGAAGATCAAAGGAAGCGACAGGATAAAATATAACTATGCATTTCAGAAATATTGTTCAAATACTTACATTGAGGAAACATTTATAAACTGCATTATTTTTGTTGTTGTTTTCTATTCCATTATTTGCTTCATAGGTAATTTTCAAAATATACAGGAAATAATTTTGTGCTCTAAAGGATTCCGAGAAATCTGTTACAACACTTAAATTACCTTAATAGATATATATGCTTAGTCAGCTACTCATCAATTACATTGATTGCATTTCCATTATAGCTTAAAAGACTATATGAGTCCTCTCTTATTTATGTTACAGGACCATTCAAAAAGTTATTATTTTGTTGTGTGGAGAAATGAATTGTGAATTGTTTCTTCTTTAAACAAGTTCTGGATACGGTGCATGTGTTGTCTTCACTTTTCCTCCCCAAAGTCATAGAGTGCATATGAAATTTCCATCACAAAAGAGAACATTATATATTACATGCTAAAATATGTTATATATATTATATATAAAACATGATTATGTATATATTATATATATATATTATATATATATATATACATATATATATATTACATGATATATATAACAAATTAATTGAATGGTCTGTGATATGTTGTTAGGTGTTAGTATCAACAAAGTCAGGTCCAGAGATTAAGATGGCCTAGTAGGCAGATCCTGGGCTCACATCTGCTCCTGAACACATCAACACTACAACTATATATAGAGTGACTCTCACTGAAATTGTCATGGGACTAGCAGAACAGCTCTTCTACAACCAAGAATAAAAATAAAATTCCACATGGAGTCTGGTACGAAGGCAGAAGAAGCAATCTAAGTAGGACCCACACCCCTAATGGGGGGATACAGAAGAGGAAAGTGGTATTATAGGCTTGGGGAGTGAGGGGTTCAAATCACATATTAGGCACCTCAGAACTGGGTCTGACATGGGACAGATGAGCTCTCTTAGCTGGCTTGAAAACCAGTGAGGCTTACTGGAGGGCTGTAAGAAACTGAAACTCCACTCTTAAAGAATGTATGTACAGACATATTTACTCTCAGTCACAGCAGGTTGAAAACTGGCTGGGGCTCTGTCTAGCTTGCCAGGACCACCGGAGCATGCCACCCAGCCCACACCAAGTTCCTGCTCCAGCCTCTCTTGCTCTGATGCTGTTCCCCACTAAGGAGAAGGCAGTGCTGCCAAGGAGATTGCACACATTTGGAGGGAATGGAACCAGCTGGGACCACTTTCCTACCTTTTACCAGGGCTGAGACAATCATTGCTAGCTGATGTGTCCCTGCACATACTCTGGAGAGAGCTAAGCTATCTCTAGTGTGAAGACTACCATAGCAGGCACAAGTTCTTGTGCACAATTTGAAGAGTATGGTACCAGCTCAGTAGTGTTGCACCAAACTCTCTGCACCTGACCCAGCCTCTAACCAAGACATGCACATCAAGGGAAATGTGAAAGGAGCACAGAAGTACAGCCCCAATACGTCCAGCACTGGTAACATCACAAATCATGGCAGAGAATGCCATCACACCTGGGAGAAACCCAAATGCCCTAGGTCTCCTGCTTCAGACATTTGGGCCCTGTTCCTGCCCCCAAATGGAGATGATACCCACAGAGCATAGGAGAAGCCCTGGCTTGCACCTGGCTCTGGCTCTAGCCTCTCTGACTCCAGCCCTACCTCCCACCAAGGACACCCCAGGGGGAAGGCACAGCTTGTGTTCATTTTGGATCCAGATCTCCCGTCAAAGCCACTGGGCACATGCAGATAGCATAGAGATGCTCCCACAAAAGAACATGCCTTCAAGACCAAGATAGGTAACTGTTTCACCGAATTTCATAAAGACAAAGAAAAGTAAACAAAATAGAATACAGAAGAATATGATTTAAATGAAAGAACAAGGAAAAAACCCCTGAAAAAAACCCTTATGAAATCATAAATAATTTACCTGATAAAGAGTCCAAAAGAATAGTAATAAGAATGCTAACTGAGCTGGGGAAAAGAATAGATGAACACAGCAAGAATTTCAAAAAAGGACTAGAAAATCTAAAAAGAACCTGTCAGTGCTCAAGGATACAGTAACTGAAACTAAAAAAAAAAAAAAAAAAAAAAAAAGGGAACTAGCAGCATATTAAGTAATACAAAATAATGCATAAGCTCTCTGGAAGATAGAATAATGGAAATCACTCAATCAGAATGGCAAAAAGAAAAACAAATTTTAAAAAATGAGAATAGTTTAAGTGACCTCTAGGACAACATCAAACCTACTAAAGTTCACATTATAGGGGTCCAAGAAGGGATGAAATTATGGCTGAAAACTTCCTGAACCTGAAGAAAAAAACAGATGGTCATGTATAGGAACTACAGAGAATCTCAAACAAGCTGAACCAAAAAAGATCTACACCAAGACATATTAAAACTAAAATGGAAAATATGAAAGATAGAAAATTCTAAAAGCAGCAAGAGAAAAACAAAGAGTCCCATACAAGGGAACCCCCATAAGGCTATCAGCTGATTTTTCAGCAGAAACTTTGAAGGCCAGGAGGGAGTGGCACGACACATTTAAAGTGTTAAAAGCAAAAAAATAAAAATAAAAAACCTTACAACCTAGGATACTCTACCCAACGAGGTTATCATTCAGAATTGAAGGAAACATAAGGAGATTCTCAGACAAGGAAAAACTAAAAGAGTTCATCAATACTAAACTGACAGAACAAAAAAATGTTAGAGAGTCTCCTTTAAGTGAAAACGGAGACTACAACAAGAAATAAGAAATTGTAGGAGGGACAAATCCCACTGTAAAGGCAAATCTATAGTAAAGGCTTAAATAAGCTGAGACAGAGTTTAAAAAAATGTAAAATAAATTATAACTACAGTAAATAGGTAAGGGATAGACATAAAGATGTGAAATATGACATCAAAAACACAAAACATGTGGGTGGGGTAAAAATCTAGAGCTTTTAGAATGTGTTTGGACTTAAATGATTATCAGTTTAAAACAAGGTGATATAGCTATAGGTCAACATATATGAACTATGTGGTAATCACAAAAAAATAACTCTACAATATATATTCAAAAACTAGAGGAAAAGAAATACATGAATAAAACTAAAAATTATCAAATCACAGGGAAGACCCTAAAAGAAGACAAAAATCAGAGAACTACAGAAACAACCAGAAAACAAGTAGCTAAATGGCAACAAGAGCCTACCTACAATAATGTCTTTATATGTCAATGGATTAAATTCTCCAATCAAAAGACATAATGTGGATGAGTGGGTTAAAAAAAAAAAGACCATCTGTGTACTGTCCACAGTTATAATATCACATATCACCCATTTATATACTTAAAACATTTATTTGGGGAAACATAATTTTTTTTATTTATATATATATATATATATTTTTTATTAGTTTCTGCTTTATAACAAAGTGAATCAGTCATACATATACATCTGTTCCCACATCCCTTCCCTCATGCATCTCCCTCCCTCCCACCCTCCCCATCCCACCCCTCCAGGCGGTCACAAAGCACCGAGCTGATCTCCCTGTGCTCTGCGGCTGCTTCCCACTATCTATCTACCTTAGGTTTGGTAGTGTATATATGTCCATGCCTCTCTTTCGCTTTGTCAAAGCTTACCCTTCCCCCTCCCCATATCCTCAAGTCCATTCTCAAGTAGGTCTGTGTCTTTATTCCCGTTTTTCCCCTAGGTTCTTCATGACATTTTTTTTTAATTCCATATATATGTGTTAGCATACGGTATTTGTCTTTCTCTTTCTGACTTACTTCACTCTGTATGACAGACTCTAGGTCTATCCACCTCATTACAAATAGCTCAGTTTTGTTTCTTTTTATGGCTGAGTAATATTCCATTGTATATATGTGCCACATCTTCTTTATCCATTCATCCGATGATGGACACTTAGGTTGTTTCCAGCTCCGGACTATTGTGAATAGAGCTGCAATGAATATTTTGGTACATGTCTCTTTGAATTATGGTTTTATCAGGGTATATGCCTAGTAGTGGGATTGCTGGGTCATATGGTAGTTCTATTTTTAGTTTTTTAAGGAACCTCCATACTGTTCTCCATAGTGGCTGTACCAATTCACATTCCCGCCAGCAGTGCAAGAGTGTTCCCTTTTCTCCACACCCTCTCCAGCATTTATTGTTTCTAGATTTCTTGATGATGGTCATTCTGACTGGTGTGAGATGATATCTCATTGTAGTTTTGATTTGCATTTCTCTAATGACTAATGATGTTGAGCATTCTTTCATGTGTTTGTTGGCAGTCTGTATATCTTCTTTGGAGAAATGCCTATTTAAGTCTTCTGCCCATTTATGGATTGGGTTGTTTGCTTTTTTGCTATTGAGCTGCATGAGCTGCTTATAAATTTTGGAGATTAATCCTTTGTCAGTTGCTTCATTTGCAAATATTTTCTCCCATTCTGAGGGTTGTCTTTTGGTCTTGTTTATGGTTTCCTTTGCTGTGCAAAAGCTTTTCAGTTTCATTAGGTCCCATTTGTTTATCTTTGTTTTTATTTCCATTTCTCTAGGAGGTGGGTCCAAAAGGATCTTGCTGTGATTTATGTCATAGAGTGTGCTACCTATGTTTTCCTCTAAGAGTTTGATAGTTTCTGGCCTTACATTTAGGTATTTAATCCATTTTGAGTTTATTTTTGTGTATGGTGTTAGGGAATGATCTAATCTCAAACTTTTACATGTCTCTGTCCAGTTTTCCCAGCACCACTTATTGAAGAGGCTGTCCTTTCTCCACTGTACATTCCTGCCTCCTTTATCAAAGATAAGTTGAGCATATGTGCATGGGTTTATCTCTGGGCTTTCTATCCTGATCCACTGATGTATCTTTCTGATTTTATGCCAGTACCACACTGTCTTAATTACTGTAGCTTTGTAGTATAGTCTGAAGTCAGGGAGCCTGATTCCTCCAGCTCCGTTTTTCGTTCTCAAGATTGCTTTGGCTATTCGGGGTGTTTTGTTTTTCCAAACAAATTTTGAAATTTTTTGTTCTAGTTCTGTGAAAAATGCCAGTGGTAGTTTGATAGGGATTGCATTGAATCTGTAGATTGCTTTGTGTAGTAGAGTCATTTTCACAATATTGATTCTTCCAATCCAGGAGCATGGTATATCTCTCCATCTATTTGTATCATCTTTAATTTCTTTCATCAGTGTCTTATAATTTTCTGCATACAGGTCTTTTGTCTCCTTAGGTAGGGTTATTCCTAGATATTTTATTCTTTTTGTTGCAGTGGTAAATGGGAGTGTTTTCTTGATTTCATTTTCAGATTTTTCATCATTAGTGTACAGGAATGCCAGGGATTTCTGTACATTAATTTTTTATCCTGCTACTTTACCAAATTCATTGAGTAGCTCTAGTAGTTTTTCGGTAGAATCTTTAGGATTCTCTATGTATAGTATCATGTCATCTGCAAACAGTGACAGCTTTACTTCTTCTTTTCCAATTTGGATTCCTTTTATTTCCTTTTCTTCTCTGATTGCTGTGGCTAAAACTTCCATAACTATGTTGAATAAGAGTGGTGAGAGTGGGCAGCCTTGTCTTGTTCCTGATCTTAGTGGAAATGGTTTCAGTTTTTCACCATTGAGGACGATGTTGGCCGTGGGTTTGTCATATATGGCCTTTATTATGTTGAGGAAAGTTCCCTCTATGCCTACTTTCTGCAGGGTTTTTATCATAAATGGGTGTTGAATTTTGTCGAAAGCTTTCTCTGCATCTATTGAGATGATCATATGGTTTTTCTCCTTCAACTTGTTAATATGGTGTATCACATTGATTGATTTGCGTATATTGAAGAATCCTTGCATTCCTGGGATAAACCCCACTTGATCATGGTGTATGATCCTTTTAATGTGCTGTTGGATTCTGTTTGCTAGTATTTTGTTGAGGATTTTTGCATCTATGTTCATCAGTGATATTGGCCTGTAGTTTTCTTTCTTTGTGACATCCTTGCCTGGTTTTGGTATCAAGGTGATGGTAGCCTCGTAGAATGAGATTGGGAGTGTTCCTTCCTCTGATATTGTTTGGAAGAGTTTGAGAAGGATGGGTGTTAGCTCTTCTTTAAATGTTTGATAGAATTCGCCTGTGAAGCCATCTGGTCGTGGGCTTTTGTTTGATGGAAGATTTTTAATCACAGTTTCAATTTCAGTGCTTGTGATTGGTCTATTCATATTTTCTATTTCTTCCTGATTCAGTCTTGGCAGGTTGTGCATTTCTAAGAATTTGTCCATTTCTTCCAGGTTGTCCATTTTATTGGCATAGAGTTGCTTATACTAATCTTTCATGATCTTTTGTATTTCTGCAGTGTCAGTTGTTACTTCTCCTTTTTCATTTCTAATTCTATTGATTTGAGTCTTCTCCCTTCTTTTCTTGATGAGTCTGGCTAATGGTTTGTCAATTTTGTTTATCTTCTCAAAGAACCAGCTTTTAGTTTGGTTGATCTTTGCTATTGTTTCCTTCATTTCTTTTTCATTTATTTCTGATCTGATCTTTATGATTTCTTTCCTTCTGCTAACTTTGGGATGTTTTTGTTCTTCTTTCTCTAATTGCTTTAGGTGCAGGGTCAGGTTGTTTACTCGAAATGTTTCCTGTTTCTTAAGGTGGGATTGTATTGCTATAAACTTCCCCCTTAGAACTGTTTTTGCTGCGTCCCATAGGTTTTGGTTCGTCGCGTCTCCATTGTCATTTGTTTCTAGGTACTTTTTAATTTCCTCTTTGATTTCTTCAATGATCACTTCGTTATTGAGTAGTGTATTGTTTAGCCTCCATGTGTTTGTATTTTTTACAGATCTTTTCCTGTAATTGATATCTAGTCTCATAGCATTGTGGTCGGAAAAGATACTTGATACAATTTCAATTTTCTTAAATTTACCAAGGCTTGATTTGTGACCCAAGATACGAGCTATCCTGGAGAATGTTCCATGAGCACTTGAGAAAAATATGTATTCTGTTGTTTTTGGATGGAATGTCCTATAAATATCAATTAAGTCCATCTTGTTTAATGTATCATTTAAAGCTTGTGTTTCCTTATTTATTTTCATTTTGGATGATCTGTCCATTGGTGAAAGTGGGGTGTTAAAATCCCCTACTATGATTATGTTACTGTCGATTTCCCCTTTTATGGCTGTTAGTATTTGCTTTATGTATTGAGGTGCTCCTATGTTGGGTGCATAAATATTTACAATTGTTAAATCTTCTTCTTGGATCGATCCCTTGATCATTATGTAGTGTCCTTCTTTGTCTCTTCTAATAGTCTTTATTTTAAAGTCTATTTTGTCTGATATAAGAATTGCTACTCCAGCTTTCTTTTGATTTCCATTTGCATGGAATATCTTTTTCCATCCCCTTACTTTCAATCTGTATGTGTCTCTAGGTCTGAAGTGGGTCTCTTGTAGACAGCATATATATGGGTCTTGTTTTTGTATCCATTCAGCCACTCTGTGTCTTTTGGTGGGAGCATTTAGTCCATTTACATTTAAGGTAATTATTGATATGTATGTTCCTATTCCCATTTCCTTAATTGCTTTGGGTTCGTTATTGTAGGTATATTCCTTTTGTTGTGTTTCTTGCCTAGAGAAGTTCCTTTAGCATTTGTTGTAAAGCTAGTTTGGTGGTGCTGAACTCTCTCAGCTTTTGGTTGTCTGTAAACATTTTAATTTCTCCATCAAATCTGAATGAGATCCTTGCTGGGTAGTCTTGGTTGCAGGTTTTTCTCCTTCATCACTTTAATTATGTCCTGCCACTCCCTTCTAGCTTGTAGAGTTTCTGCTGAGAGATCAGCTGTTAACCTGATGGGGATTCCCTTGTGTGTTATTTGTTTTTTTCCCTTGCTTCTTTTAATATGATTTCTTTGTGTTTAATTTTTGACAGTTTGATTAATATGTGTCTTGGCGTATTTCTCCTTGGACTTTTTCTGTATGGGACTCTCTGTGCCTCCTGGACTTGATTAAGTATTTCCTTTCCCATATTAGGGAAGTTTTCAACTATAATCTCTTCAAATATTTTCTCAGTCCCTTTCTTTTTCTCTTCTTCTTCTGGAACCCCTATAATTCGAATGTTGGTGCATTTAATGTTGTCCCAGAGGTCTCTGAGACTGTGCTCTGTTCTTTTCATTCTTTTTTCTTTATTTTGCTCTGCATCAGTTATTTCCACTATTTTATCTTCCACCTCACTTATCTGTTCTTCTGCCTCATTTATTCTGCTATTGATCCCATCTAGAGTAATTTTCATTTCATTTATTGTGTTTTTAATCGATGTTTGATTCATCTTTAGTTCTTCTAGGTTCTTGCTAACTGTTTCTTGCATTTTGTCTATTCTATTTCCAAGATTATGGATCTTGGAAATAGAATCTTGGATCAACTTTACTATCATTATTCTGAATTCTTTTTCAGGTAAACTGCCTATTACCTCTTCATTTGTTAGGTCTGGTGGTTTTTATCTTGCTCGTTCACCTGCTGTGTGTTTTTCTGCCTTCTCATTTTGCTTATTTTACTGTGTTTGGGGTCTCCTTTTTGCAGGCTGCAGATTCGTAGTTCCCGTTGTTTTTGGTGTCTGTCCCCAGTGGCTAAGGTTGTTTCAGTAGGTTGTGTAGGCTTCCTGGTGGGGGGGACTAATGCCTGTGTTCTGGTGGTTGAGGCTCGATCTTGTCTTTCTGGTGGACAGGTCCACATCTGGTGGTGTGTTTTGGGATGCCTATGGCCTTATTTTGTTTTTAGGTAGCCTCTCTGCTAATGGGTGGTGTTGTGTTCCTGCCTTGCTAGTTGCTTGGCATAGGGTGACCAGCACTGTAGCTTGCTGGTCGTTGACTGAAGCTGGGTGCTGGTGTTGAGATGGAGATCTCTGGGAGATTTTCGCTGCTTGATATTATGTGGAGCTGGGAGGTCTCTTGTGGACCCGTGTCCTGAAGTTGGCTCTCCCACTTCAGAGGCACAGCACTGACTCCTGGCTGCAGCACCAAGAGCCTTTCATCCACCCGGCTCAGAATAACAGGGAGAAAAAGCAGAAAGAAAGAATTAATAGAAAAAGAAAGAGTGGGAAAGAAAGGAAGAAGGGAAGAAAGGAAGGAAGGAAGGAAGAAAGAAAGAAAGGAGGGAGGGAGGGAGGAAGGATGGAAAGAAAGGAGGGAGGAAGGGAGGAATGAAAGCAAAAGGAAGAGTGAATGGAAGAAGGGAGGTAGGGAGGAAGGAAAGAAAAAGAAAGTGGAAAGAAGAAGGGTGGGAGGGAGGGAGGAAGGAAAGAAAAAGAAAGTGGAAAGAAGAAGGGTGGGAGGGAGGGAGGGAGGAAAGAAAAAGAAAGAAGGAAAGGAGGAGCGGAGGGAGGGAGGGAGGAAGGGAAGGTAGGAAAAAAAGAAAGAGCCGGTAAAGTAAAATAGAATAAAGTATGAAATATAGTAGCGTTATTAAAATTAAAAAGTAATTATTGAAAAAAAAAACGGACCGATAGAACCCTGGGACATATAGTGGAAGCAAAGCTATACAGAGAGAATCTTACACAGAAGATTACACATACACATTCACAAAAAGAGAGCAGGGGGAAAAATAAAAAATCTTGCTCTCCAAGTCCACCACCTCAATTTGCGATAATTCGTTGTAAAAAGAGGAAAAGGGGGGAAAGTCTTAAATCTTGTCCTCCAAGTCCACTTCCTCAATTTGGGATGATTCGCTGTCCATTCATGCACTCCACAGATGCAGGGCACATCAAATGGACCGTGGAGCTTTAATCTCTTGCCTCCGAGGCTGCACAGAGAGATTTCCCTGTCTCTGCTCTCACAGGTCCCGGGTCTCAGCCTTGGACCTGGCCTTGCCTCTTCGCGTAGGTCGCGGGAGGGCATCCGTTCTTCGCTCAGACAGGACGGCTTTAAGGGAGCCGCTGATTCGGGGGCTCTGGCTCACTCAGGCAGAGGGGAGGGAGGGGCGTGCAGTGTGGGGCGGACCTGCGGCGGCAGAGGCCGGCGTGACGTTGCAGCATCCCGTGGCGCTCCGTGAGCTTTCCCGGGAAAGCCGTCCCCGGGTCCCGGGACCCCGGCAGTGGTGGGGTGCACAGGCCCCCTGGAAGGCGGGGTGGACAGTGACCCACGCTCGCACACAGGCCCCGCGGTGGCGGCGGGGGGGGTGGGGCAGCGGCGGCGGCAGCAGTGGAGGCGGCGGTAGCCCCAGTGTACCACGCCCGTCTCCGAGGTCTGCGCCTTACCTGTGGCTTGCACCTGTCTCTGGCGCTTCCCCAAGCAGCCCTCGTAATGCCCTCTCCTCGCGCACCAGGAAACAAAAGGGAAAAAAGTCTCTTGCCTCTTCGGCAGCTCCAGACCCTTTCCCCGGACTCCCTCCAGGCTAGCCGTGGTGCACTAACCCCTTCAGTCTCTCTTCCTGCCGCCAGCCCCAGTCCTCTCCCTGCGCTCCGACTGAAAGCCGATACCCGAGCCTCAGCTCCCAGCCCCGCCCGCCCCGGCGGTCGAGCTGACAAGCCTCTCAGGCTGGTGTGTGCCTGAGTGCACCGATCCTCTGTGCCAGAATCTCTCCGCTTTGCCCTCCGCACCCCTGTTGCTGTGCTTTCCTCCGCTACTCCGAAGTTTTCCCCCTCCGCCACCTGCAGTCTCCGCCCGCGAAGGGGCTTGTAGTTTGTAGAAACCTTCTCTCCTTCACAGCTCCCTCCCACTGGTGCAGGTCCCGTCCCTATCCTATTGTCTCTGTTTATTCTTTTTTTCTTTTGCCCTACCCAGGTATGTGGGGAGTTTCTTGCCTTTTGGGGGGTCTGAGGTCTTCTGTCAGCGTTCAGTAGGTGTTCTGTAGGAGTTGTTCCACGTGTAGATGAATTTCTGATGTATGTGTGGGGAGGAAGGTGATCTCTGCATCTTACTCTTCTGCCATCTTCCTCCGGGTCCAGGGAAACATAATTTTAAGCTAGAATGATCCAGTAAACTTCTGTATGAGTCTAGAAACTATTCTCAGGACTTTAGTACCTATATAGGAAAGTATTAGACAAGGAGGCTAGAAAAGAAAGTAGTTTCTCTTCGGATTTTTTTCTGGAATGTGTGCATTGAATGCCTTTTTGAGAGTTTAGGACAAGAAATGTGTCAGTGAATTGAGAGTAATTGACTGGATAGAAGTAACACAAAACACCAGTTGTGTGTGTCATAGATGTGGTGGAAAGTGGGAAAAATATGTACAAATTTCACGGTTTATAAAGAGAGGGCCATTCATATTTTTACTTGTTTAGTGTCCTCTATGTGATAGATACTCTACACAAATAACAAATACATATTGAAATATTTAGATGAAGTTGTGGAGGCTCTAGAAACTTTCTAATTTCTCCAAGTTAAACACATAGCTATCAGACTTAGTACATTTGGCAGTAAATTTCAAATCCCACCTATAATCCCATGCTGCCTCACAGGGCTCTTGCCACATATAATACTTCCTTAATTGCCAAAATAGCTTTGCAAAATTAACCCTTATTTTTTGCTCTTATTTCATTCAGAAAATAGAAATGATACACATATATAGTATTCATATAAAATATGGTGAACTGTGAACTTCAGGATCAACAGATTTTCTACTACCACACAGCACTGCTTTTATCATAGTATACAACCGCATCCATTTTGATTTAGGAGACCCTTGTGAGTAGATTTTAAACCTTAATAGATTGTAATGAGATTAACTGATAGATGTTTCCCTTCACCTCAAGATTTTACACATTTGATGTCAAGGCCCATGCTTATATGTCTATGGATGCCCCAAATCCAGCAAATAACTTGGCAGTTACTCAATAAATATTGGTTAAAAGAAATTATACAATTCAGCAATTGGCAGGTTGAGCTAAAATTAGAAAAAGTCTGATCTCCTTCAGTTGAACTGCTGTGGTGTGGACTGCAATTAATAATAATTTTCAAATTAACGAAGGTGTTTAGTTAGAAATTTTACTGTGATAACCACAATAGCAAAAAGTTGATGGTTATCTGAATAATGAATTGAACACTGATTCTGTCATAGTTCAATTAAAGTCGGAATGAAACACTTAATTGTGATTGACCTGTAATATAAAAAACCAAGAGTATATTACACTGTGAGCTTTGATAAGAAAATATGAGTCTAAGAGGGATTTTAACAAAAGGAGATATCTCTGTACAGATAATTCTAAAATTTGCAGTCTGGAAAGCATAGTGAACTCAAACTTCTAAAAAACAGTGACCACTTCTAAAATTTTGTCTTACCTATAATAGGTGGTCAATAAATTAATTAAATTTTTGCTTAAATAGATTAATCTATTGAGAATATCTCTTAAATTCTGACACATTATGATGTAAAACATCTGAGTCTTTATAAAGTACTGATTCTGTAGGTACAGAATATTTCCCATTAATCGATGGAAAACAAAATTGAAGGTGATTCTGAGAATTTCTTGTCAAGCACCATAATACTTCTTAGAAAGTTTATCACCATGAGTGTAATAATCTTGGTTTCAAAAGATGTGTGCAGGTGTGGTGCAGATATAGAAGGATGTAACTAATCCAATAAAGTATTTTGTGTAGGAATAAGTTGTGGAGTGAACACTTATTCTCTCTTGTATTAGAGTTAAAGGTTTAATTTCATTTGGCTGCCTAGCTGTGGGTGTAATATCATGTGTAAGAATCAAAGGGAAGGCACAGTGTTTTGCTGGTAGTCAGCTTTAACTTACTTACACAGTATATTTTGACAAGTTAATTTTTTTTTTTGAGAGGTTAGCCTTCTTGCTGCAACTTCATGATGCCATCTTTGATAGTGATAATACTTACCTGAAGGGATGATTTTAAAAGAGAAAAATGTGTTAAGTGAAAATATGTTTATTTAGCAAGCATTTAATAACCATTTACTATGTACCAAACACAAGTTTGGTGCTTAAATCATTTCATTTCTTCCTTTATTTCTTTCATTTTATACTAAAATTTCTAACATCTAGTTATTGTGCATAATAATCTCTAATTATTAGCATCTAATTATTGTGCTTATATAGAGCATATATATCCAATCAGTATTTTTAAAATAATTAAACAAAGTATGCTCTATATTTTATTTATATGTAAGTACATAATTTATGGATGCTTTCTTCTCAAATTGTTAGAAAAAAAGTCATAACATTTCAAATACGTATTTTAAGGCACAGAAGAAAAAAGCAATATATTAAGAAATGAAACTGTATTTGTCTATTTATACAACACCATGCATATTTATAAAACCTAGGGGGCCTCCCTGGTGGCGCAAGTGGTTGAGAGTCCGCCTGCCGATGCAGGAGATACGGGTTCGTGCCCCGGTCTGGAAGGATCCCATATGCCGCGGAGCGGCTGGGCCCATGAGCCATGGCCGCTGAGCCTGCGCGTCCGGAGCCTGCGCGTCCGGAGCCTGTGCTCCGCAACGGGGGAGGCCACAACAGTGAGGGGCCCGCATACCGCAAAAAAAAAAAAAAAAAAAAAAAACCTAGGAATAAGGTAGACTTATTAATCTAAAATATAGATAAATCATTTATAGGTGACTATTTACATTAAAATTAAACCAATCCTCATGTTAATTATATTAATTTAATAGAAAAACATAGATCCAATTTATGGTATTAATCACTCCTTTCTTTATAGCTTTGTTCTATGGGGAAAAAGTAGCCATGCATTAAGGAAATTCCTTCACTATAGTTGTAAAACTATTATGTTAAAATTAATGCTATGTAATATTATGTTACATTAATAATCATTAAGCTATCTCTAACTTACTAAATACAGCTTATAAATAAGATTTCAATGAGATAGGAAGTTTACTGACATAACTTGACTAATAATGTTTTGCACTTGAAATAAAGGAAATAAATATGTACAAAGTTTCCAAGAGAATAAAAATACATTCTATTAAATGACACCTGTAAAATTCTTTGGTCTCTAAGGTTGAGACCTTTTAAAAATAGAATATGTTAGCCCTTTTAATACAATGAAATTATTTACATGTGTTTTTTTCTCAAATTTTGAAAAGGAAATGTTTCTTAAGAGAGAAAATCTGTACTTTAACATAGAGAAAGTATAGAGTACACTTTGTTCAATTATTTGCAAAATGCTGGTTGTTTGGATATATATGTTTTATATAGGCACAATAGTTACTGTAATTTGACTTGATGGAAAAGAAGCATGAATATACAAAACATTAATTAACATATTCAACATAGTAAACCTATTACAATTAAGAAAAAATAAGTGTAACATGACAATCAGAAATCTGTGAGGATAAGGGACACTTGTTCATAGCACTTTATCAGTGTGTGATTTTTAAACAAAATTTTATTAACGGTGTTAGTTTCACAAATCCAAAAAGAAAGAAATACAATTAGACAATATAACTGCATTGTTGTTGCTTTCTTTATGAATATGTGAAACATTTTCATGAACCAGTTTGAGTATGCTTATCTAGAACATTTCACAAACCATCCAGAAAGAATCACTCTCTATTTCATTTGTTTTTCCTTAGCACAAATCTCTTTTATATCATCTATCACATCCTCCCAAATTTGTCATGTTTTTATTTACTTGTCATGTTTTCCCTATTCGACTAATTTGAGTTCTAAGTTTGTGACTTAATTATCTTTGAAACTCCAGCACTAGGGAATTATCTTTGAAACTCTAGAACTAGGGATATAGGTCCATTATTTTTAGTTGTGTGATTTTGCCAAAGAAGGATGAATGAATGAACAATGCATACATAGAATACTCACTCCAAAACCATCAAGTTAGGATGTTCATGAAACACAAAAATAATTAAGAATTCTCCTTCTAAAAATATAATTTAGAAAGCTAGACTGTATTCAAACCAAATTGACATTAACATGACATAATTATGACTGATGTGTGTTCAATTATACCAAGATCTTATGCCAGAAAAATCTTTAAGCTAACATTTCTATGTACAATATGTATCGGAATTAAATATTAACAAATAAGAAAAATGTGTTTTATATTCTTTTAGATTTCATAAAAACATGGAGAATATGAAAATGAGGGGGTATAAAAGGTTACTCTAATTTTTTTCATTGAGGTTAAAAGAAGAACAAACTGCCTAAAACATTTTGTTTCATTGATCAGATATTTGTTTTGCTAGTGGAACAAACAGAATGGTGTTTTTAGATTTTAGGTACCATTTAAACACTTTAACATGTGACTGAGTAGAAATTGAAAACACTGGTAACTTTAAGTAAATGTATTTTTTTTTTAAGTCACACTAAATTCATCTGTTTTACCTCCATTTTTCTGCCAGTAAACTATAGTGAAATCTGGTTTACTTTCTGAGTCTGATCTCCAGTGCTGGGAGGAGGCAGAAACCACAAAGCTCTGTCCACAGTGATATAGAATGAAAGCCACATAGAATTCAATGGCTAGGAAGCTGAATATGCAATATTTCACTCCTGACAGTTCTTTCCTTACACCCATATTTTCCTCCTTTTCTCCCCTCACTCCTGCTTGTTTAGAGTCATCTTTTTCTTTTGCCATTTTACACATTCCTTCTCCTCCAATTCCTATAGTTTCCAAAATATACTTTATCTTTTCCTTTTTGGTTTCGTTATTGGAATTGACTCCCTTATCCACACATTTTATAGTTCTTTCTTGAGATCAGAATTATTATTATTATTATTTATTTTATTTATTTATTTTTTTTGCGGTACGCAGGCCTCTCACTGTTGTGGCCTCTCCCGTTGTGGAACACAGGCTCCAGATGTGCAGGCTCAGTGGCCATGGCTCACGGGCCCAGCCACTCCGTGGCATGTGGGATCTTCCCGGACTGGGACATGAACCCGTGTCCCCTGCATCAGCAGGCGGACTCTCAACCACTGCGTCACCAGGGAAGCCCCAAGATCAGAATTATCTTTAAGCAAAATTTTTGGACCAGATTATTTCCCAAGTGGAAATCAGTATTGAGCCTCCTTGGTATTTACTGGAATATCATATAATTCAGAAAGGAAATCACCCTGATAGTTTATACTTCAAAAAATGTATAGTATTTTTAAATTAGATGATGAAAGCAATATCCAGTTATGTATGATTCTGCTTTCACTTGTGGGTATTCCATAGTCCTTTAAGACTTGGGTGGCTGGCCTGACCATATTCGTTCAGGGTGACAGGCCACTTCTAATAGTACTACTGAAATTTAAGTATGCTTATCAGCACAAGGTGATATTTTTGCTTTACAGGTCAAATATCTTTTTGGAGATTTAAGCATAGATATAGAGTCTGATGTTCCATCTAAGTTCACTGCTGGAGGTATAGTTTCAATCATTAATAAGTATTGCTCATATTGGTCAGGAACAGAACAGGTATAAATATTACTTTTCTTTTTCATCCCATATTCCTGATGTAACTGAGTAGAGATTCAAATTATAAGTTAGAAACTGATGTGAATTCCAACTTTTGCAACATGTATAACAAATACTGTTGATATCTCAGAAACCCAAGGGACTTAGTGTAAACTCAAAGAATGAAGTTCCTCTTGTTACTCTTATTGAGATCCACTACTTGGTGAGAATGCCCAAGGCAGTTGTGCCAGAGTTGGCTCAGGAAAGCTTGGAATATGTATTATAACTGACTGTGGGGGAAAATAAAGACACTGCCAAGGCATTAAAATTGGTCATTAAATATGGTAGGTTTGGCTTTGAAGAAACTAAAAATATAAGGTGCCAGAATATGTCTGTCTTCTGTTTGCCTCTCCTCAGCTCCATAGCTCCACTTGGCCTTAAAAAGCTAAAGGCTGGGCTTCATAAAACTTCAATCCATGTGGCAATGACATTCATGGAAACTTGTTGAAATAAATACAGTATAATGAATAAGATCACACTTTTGGACACAGTAGGACCTGGGTATGATTCTGTTTCTGCCATTACCTGTGTCATTTTAGGCATTGACTGTGCTTCTCTAGAACTCAGTATCTTCATTTACAAAGAGAAAGAATACTGTATACATATTTAAATAAACTAGTATGGTGTTTGATACTTGATGCAATTTAATAAATGTTAGTATACTATAATTTATTCAGTCTAACATTTTAATAATTAAAACATTTAAGTACCATTAAAACAAAAAAGCACGGCCAATTCAAATTACAAGGTTTATCCTGATGTTATAGGTATATTGGAATCAATAAAATATAGTACTACATACTTAAACATCACAATTTATTTCTAGTATTGAGTCCCTTATGAAAAATTTAATAGGATTTGACAGAAGTGTTGCAACATGGTTTTGTAAAAATTTTACTTGTTTTATTTAACATAGAATAACATATTATAAAAGTAAAATTTTAAGAAAGCCTTAGTATTTATTTTACTAAGATGAGATGATCAGCAAAATCAAAACATTTTTTTAGATTTTTTCTATATGAAACATTATAATGGGACCCTTTCTGGGATTTATACATTTTCTTTAAAAAGTAATAACATCAACCTAAATTAGAACTGCTCCTAACTTGTTAATGAACTTTCAAAGATAGATATTAATATGCAGTTTATTAATCTGAGAGTGTTCTTATCTTTTCCAGAGAAACAAGTAAAACAATGTTTACCTATTTGCTTAATACTTAAGGTGAATGCAAAAACAATCATTTAAAAAATATTATGTCGAAACCTCTAGAATATTCATGACTAGAATAGATATATATGTTTACTCTTCACAAATTGATTAAAATAAAAGTTTGATATTAGAAGGAATAATAGATATTTTATTAAGTCATATTCAAAATATTTGGTTTAAATATAGGTGAAAATAGTTTTAAAAATCCAATATATTTAAGAAATTTAGTTCTCCACAATGTATTAAAAAAACAAAAGAATCTACCTACTTACCTCTTGTCTTTACAAATCAAATTGGATTCCTAAAAGGCATCAAAATATTGTCCAGCCCTAATTCTTTGTATTCAAACCTGTTCCTACCACAGTCTCCCAATCAGAGTTAATGTCCTCAAGATTAAATACTTTTTTTTCTCCAGATTTATATCCAATCATTTAGGAAATCCTTCCAATTAAGCCTCAGATCTGTCACCGTCAACTTTTCCACCACTATCACTCTAGTTCAAGACACAATTTTTTTCACTCAGTAGATTGTAAAGGTCTCCATCTGTTTTTCCTGCTTATATTCTTGCAATCTTACTCTTTACTCTCAATGTAGTCACCACAGTTTTCCTGTTAAATATTTAATCAAATCATGTCATTATATTTTCAACCTCCACTGCCTCCATGGCACCACATTTTACTCCAAGTAAATGTCATACAAGGTTTTATACAATTCAGTCTTTTGTTAATCCCTCTAACTTTAGCTCCTTACTGAGTAGTTTAATCTACTCAGCCTCCGTACTGTCCCTTGAACACTCCAGACATACTCCCACATCACGGGCTTTGCACTATTTCCTTTTCCTGAAGTATTCTGATAATATCCACTGGCTTACTTCCTCAAATATTTACTCAAATAGCACCCTCTCAATGAGACCCCACCTGACCACCTTATTTATAATTGTAACAACTCTCTCCAGTACACCCAGTTTCATTTCCTTCCTTTAGTTTTTCTCACAGCACTTTATTACTTTGTAATTTACTATATGATTAACTTATTTATTTAGTTTACTATGTTTTACTCCAACTGAGAAGAACTAATTTGGGTTTTATTTTTATCATTGTTGATGTATCTCCAGATAATGCCTGGAACATAGTAGGCACTCAATAAATATTGATTGAATGAATGACTGTATCTACAAATATACCTTAATATACTAGGGCTTGAACAAGTCCCTTCAGCCATGTCTCCATATACAACAAACTGAGTAATCAGGCACCCCACTGAGACCACATTTCACTACCATTACTAAGTGGTTGGTACCTAAGCTCCACTGATATGTCTATCAGTTACCAATGCCTGTGTTTACAGTGGTTTGGGGCAGCAGACTATCAAGTTGGCTTTCTTATGGGCTTCCCATAATAATGTTACTCTTACTGTAACTTCTCAAAATTCATTTTGGAGAATGATTTTGATATCCTTTAAGTGGGTATATAGTTGATAAAAATAGTGGTATAAGATGACTCAAAGTCTTTTTGCCTATTTGTGTCCAGGATTCAAATATAATGAGTCTTTCTGAATATTTGTAATTTAATAAGTTAAAACATTTTCCAAAATTCTGAGAGAGAAATCTATTATTAAGCTGCAGTTTTCTTACAGCCTATTTAAAATTGTGTGCATGATGGATGGGATAAGACATGTGCTATTTGTTGCCCTGTTTCAGTCCTTTGGAGATAAATAATGACTTTTTCACAGCAGTTCCGCTTCGTCTAATTCAGTCTGATCTGATACCTCCATTGGGAAGTATAGGTCATTCAAAACTGATTGTTTTGGGAAGTTTTAACAGATATTTCATATTCAGTGGATTAGCATAAATAGCAGGCTATGGTTTTACATTTGTTCTAAAAGCCAACTATTATTTGGACCCAAAGCTGCCCTATTTACAGGCAGAATGCAAAGCAGGATAATCTGTAAAGCTCCATGGAAACATAAGGGATTGGCTACACTTATGAAAATTCTGATTTTGTAGATCTGGATATACACCTCAATATTAAAAGAAAACTAAAAAACAAACAACCCAATCAAAAAATGGGCAGATGATCTAAATAGACATTTCTCCAAGAAGACATACAGATGGACAAAAAGCACATGAAAGGATGCTCAACATCACTAAGTATTGGAGAAATGCAAATCAAAACTACAATGAGGTATCACCTCACACTGGTCAGAAAGGTCTTCATCAAAAAATCTACAAACAAAAAATGCTGGATAGGGTGTGAAGAAAAGGGAACCCTCCTACTACACTTTTGGTGGGAATGTAAATTGGTACAGCCACTATGGAGAAAAGTATGGAGGTTCCTTAAAAAAACCCTAAAAATAGAGCTACCATGTGACCCAGCAATCCCACTCCTGTGCATATACCTGCAGAAAACCATAATTCAAAAAGATACATGCACCCCAATGTTCACTGAAGCACTATTTACAATAGCCAGGACATGGAAGAAACCTAAATGCCCATCGACAGATGAATGAATAAAGGAGATGTGGTACATATATACAATGGAATGTTACTCAGCCATAAAAAATAATGAAATAATGCCATTTGCAGCAGTATGGGTGGACCTAAAGATTGCCATACTGAGTGAAGTAAGTCAGACAGAAAAAGACATATATCATATGATATCACTTATATGTGGAATCTAAAAAATTGTACAAATAAACTTATTTACAAAACAGAAATAGAGTCGCAGATGTAGCAACCAAACTGATGGTTACCAAGGGGGAAGGGGGGAGGGATAAACTGAGTGATTGAGATTGACATATACACACTATGAAATTGATAACTAATAAGGACCTACTGTATAGCACACGGAAATCTGTTCAATACTCTGTAATGATCTTTATGGGAAAATAATATAAAAAAGAGTGAATAAATGTTTATGTATAACTGATTCACTTTGCTGTACACCTGAGACTAACACAACATTGTAAATCAATTATAATCCAATAAAAATTAATTTTAAAACATAAAATAAAATAAAAACTTCTTAGGTAATTATAATCTACATCCTCAGTGTGGACTATAGAAGTAAGGTAGGAATATAAACCTGGAAAAAAATAATTGTATATTTTCTAGCTCATTTCCTTTTGATTTTTTTCCATCTATCTCATGTTTCCCACCGCAGCAATATCTGAAAAGTTAAAATTTGTCCACATTTGAGTATATAGTGGTAAATGGAAATCCAAGATCATGACCATTTAGCCGAAAAAAATGAATTGCTACTGTTAAATTAAAATCTCTTGAAACAAAATTATTAGGCAGCCCACAGGCAACTATTTTTATTTATATTATTTTATTTAATAATTATTCATATTATATACCATGGGTCAGGCTTGTATTAAACTTAACTTATAAATGAACAAAAAAGTCATATTTCATAATTTCAGAGTTTACTTTCTAAATAGTGGTGAAAATCATAATCCAGTAAACAAATAAACCACAAAATAACAAACTGAAAAATGTTTTATAACAGGTTACTATGATGTGCAAAAGTGTGGTGATGTGTGTGTGTGGGGCAAGTGTGTAGTATTGATAGTAGAGATAAAACGTTGATGCTGGGATTGGTTCTTATAATAGTTCAAAAAGACATTTCTAAAGAAATATTTTAACTGGTATTTAACTGAGATCAAATCTTATAGGCTAAACAAAATTTGTGGATTTTATTGTAAGACCAATCAGAAGAACTTGATTATTTTAAGCAAAAATGTAGCCTAAATAGATTTATAGTTTTACTTCATTTTACTTGCTATTTGGAGAATGGATTTTGAATGTTAAAGAGTAAAATCATAGAGAGTGGGTAAGAGGCATCTTCACTAGTAGACAGGAAAACACAAATACAGAGAAATAAGCATATGTTCCTGACTTACCACAATATAGAAATATGACAGGAACAATAGGAACTTAGCACAACAGAAAAAGTAGGCCCCTGAGACAAGTACTAGCAAGTGCTAACAGATACAGAAATTTTATAAATGCTATCCTTCATCTAATCCTCACCACAACCTTATGGAATAGATACAGTTTTTGTCATTTTATACATGAGGACGTAATGGCACAGAGAATTTAACCATTGCAAGGTTATACATCTAGTAAGTGACATAGCATAGATATGAGCCCAGAAATTTTATTCCAGAGTCTAAGCTGTTAATGATTATAAAGCATCTATGATATTACTATATTGCAATGGAAGAATCTCATGCAGATCAGCTAATACAAGGTATGATCCAACTTTGCTTCATAGTATAGACACAATAGAATCTTGGACTCACCTGAAATTATCTTTCCAATTACTGAGTATTTGCTGGATATTATTAATATTAAAGTTTAACTAGAGAGACCAAAGTTCTAGAATGGCCAACACAATAATGAAGGACAAGAACAAAGTAGGAGGACTGACACGATATGACTTCAAAACTTAACTATAACTCTACAAAAATCAAGGCACAGTGATATTGGTGATATGCAAATAGAACAATGGAACATAATAAAGTGCCTAAAAACAGACCCCAATAAATATATTCAACTGATCTTCCACAAAGGAGCAAAATCAATACAATGGAGCAAAGATAGACTCTTCTACAAATGGTGCTGGAACAACTGTACCTTCACATGTAAAAATATCAACTTAAACACAGACCTTACACTTTTCACAAAAATTAATTCACCATGTATCATAGAGATAAATATAAAATGCATAAGAATAAAACTTCTAGAAGAAAACATAGGAGAAAACCTAGATGACCTTGGTTACCGTGATACCATTTTAGATACAATACAAAAGATATAATCTTTAAAATAAACATTTGATAAGCTGCACTTCATTAAAATTAAAAACTTATTCTGTACAAAAGGCAATATCAAAATAATACAACTATTGGGCTAGCCAAAATGTTTTATGTTTTGTTTTGTTTTGTTTTGCTTTTTAGTTTTTTGTAAGATGTTGATGGAAAAACCCGAATGAACATTTTGGCCAACCCAGTAGAAGCCATAGACTTGGAAAAATGCTTGAAAAAGATGTATCTGATAAAAGATTATTATCCAAAACATGGAAGGAGTTCTTAAAACTCAGTAAGATAATGAACAACTTGATTAAAAAATGGGCAAAAATCCTTAACAGATATCTTACCAAAGAAATTACACAGATGGCAAATAGCATTTAAAAAAGGTGCTCAATATAACAGGTCATTAGGAAACTGAAAATTAAAATAACAATGTATTATCACCACATACCTATTAGAATAGCAAAAATCTGAAACACTGACTATGCTAAGTGCTGCCCAGACTGTGGAACAGGAGAAACTTTCATTCATTGCTAGTGAGAATGAAAATTGGCACAGCCACTTTGTAAGATATGTTGGTCGATTTTTAGAAAGCTAAATATATGCTTACTCTACAAACCAGAAATGTCATTTAAAAAATTTTTTTTTGGAGTACAGTTGCTTTACAATGTTGTGTTAGTTTCTACTGTACAGCAAAGTGAATCAGCTATACTTATACATATATCCCCTCTTTCTGGATTTCCTTACCATTTAGGTCACCACAGAGCATTGAGTAGATTTCCCTGTGCTATACAGTAGGTTCCTATTAATTATCTATTTTATACAAATTATCAATAGTGTATATATGTCAGTCTATGTTTAGAATTTTTCCAAGTGAATTAAAATTTATGTCCACACAAAAGCCCTAAAAAGAATGTTTATAGCAGCTTTATTCATAATTTCTAAAACTCAGAAGGAACCAGATGCCCTTCAGTAGGTAAATGGATAAATAAACTGGTACATCTAGACAATGGAATAGTGCTCAGTGGTAAAATGAAAGGATCTACCAACCCATGAAAAGACATGGAGGAAACAAATAAATATTACTAAGTGTAAGAAGCCAATCTGAAAAGGCTGCATATCGTATCGTTCCAAATATATGGCATTCTGTAAAAGACAAAACAATGGATACAGTGTAGAGATCAGTGTTTTCCAGAAGTTAGCAGGAGAAAAGCGGGGAACACAGAGAAGTTTAAAGCAGTGAAACTATTCTGTATGACACTGCAGTGGTGGATATGTCATTATACCTTTATACAAACCCGAAAATATATAACCCCAAGAGTGAACCCTAATGTAAATTATGGATGTTAGAGCATAATAACGTGTTAATATATGCTTAGCAATTGTAATAAATGTACCATTGTAGTATGGGATGTCAATAGGGGATGTTGTGTATGCTTGGGGACAGGGTAGTATATAGAAACTCTGTACTTTGCATTCAATTTTGTTGTGACCAAAGACTACTTTTATTTTTTAATTAAAAATTTGTTTTGACCTATGACTACTTTTAAAGAATAAAATTACTTAATTTTTAAAAATCCTTCTGTATTCAATTTACCCATCAGTGCTTAGATACATCATAGGGACATTCAAATTTTCACTTTAAGTGTTTAGACGATATATCAATTTATTGTCCTCAGAACATACACACTATTTATAAAATGTACTGTAATTTCATCCTCTTTTCCTATTTGGTTAAACCCATATCTCTTTTTTTTAATTTTTCTTAACTAAATTATATAATGTTTGATTATATCTTCTCTTAAAAAATGAATAAACTGTTGTTGGTATCATCACATCAATTACAGCACATGACTCAGTTCAGTCACACTGAACACTATGTCTTTTTGACAATGCTGTGAAACATTTGTTAGTTTTTACCATCTTTAATATCATTTCATGATTCATGATGCATAAGTCACTTAAATGTCTTTGGCAAAACGAATCACAGATTTTCTTTTTTTATTTTTTCTGCTTTTATTAAAAAAATAATATTCTCTTAAAAATGTGATTTTTACCTAACAAACAAAACATCTGTGGAAGTATATTTTTGTTTTTCTTTTTTTCTATATCAAGTAATATTTACTTTGCATGGAGCTAATTTAAGTTGAATAGATCTGTTTCTTTGTTCCTTGTACACTTTTTCCTTTCAATGTTATATGAAAGTGGAGATTGTTTTCAGCTTAGTGACACTTAGAACTCCAAATTCAAGTTAGCTTTTGACCTCATGTGGTCATATCAACACAAATCATTGATGTGACAATCAAATGAACAAAAATGTTGTAGGTGTAACAGGTTGGCTTTTATAGTTATAACAATTAATATAACTCAACTGTAAAGAAATGCATTTTCTCTAAAAAAAATGCAATTGCTGTATTTAAACCCTTAGCTTTACTGATGACAAGGAGTTTAATTTATTCAAAGATGGTTTCTGATTTAAATCCATTAGTTTTTCAGAAAACTTGACAATAATCTCAACATAGATTTAAACTTTTCACTAATATCCCATCCCCCGCTCATAATTATGAGGTGGGAATAGACATTTCTATGTGTCTAATCAGTCTTCATTATGCTGCCAAAACCTTTTCAGCAATACATAGTGCACTTTCAGTTAAGTTTTATCAGACCAAATAGCACATGATCTTCCTTGATTCAGCTCTCTCCAACTCTGCTGACCCAATGAGATTTAGGCACTTATTCCTTCAGATATAATTTGCCACAGCATTCTGATAATATGCATCCTTTTTTGCATTTGCTCTGACTCTCAGTAGACGTAATCTTGATTTCTTTTATGTTTTCAAAATCAAAGACCCCAGAAAAACATTTCTTACATCAACACCTTGCCTCTTGAACACTGAGCAAAGCTTAGTTATAAGTAAATCTATTATACACCCAGCCTTCCTATATACAGAGACTGGAGTGGGGTGGAAAGAGAAAGATTTCTGAGAAAGATTTCTGTATCTTTTCTAACTCTCTTTTTGCAAAAAAACACATTTCTTTTCCTCTGCGTCTTGAAGCTATTTTTTCCTCCGTTAGGGCATAAAGATACAATAAAAATAGTGCAAGATGTTGTTTTACTAACCACATATTCCTATTTTACCTGAAGTTTCATGACAAGTTGACAAAACAACAAAAGATTGAGTTTTATGCTACATGTTATGATAAAACCAAGCAGAAATGGAAAAAGGAATCTTGGAATGAAAATTTCCCCCTCTGGTTATAATCCCTAATGACATATTTCATTATCTCTGTATAATTAAGGAAGGTTTTAAGGTCATGACTTGTACATATAGCAATGTTTTTCCAATTTCAAGAAGACATGGGAGTCAAAATGTAGATGTGTACTTCTAATTATTGCTCCTATAGAATCACTTTCAAAAGTTTTGCTTCTCATGCCTAGTACTCTGAGGTCCGCTATTCTGATGGTTACTTCCAGGGCTGGAATGATTCCATAAAAGGAAAGTTATCTTCAAATTTTGAACCATATTTTTTATTGGGGCTTTTAATAACAATAGGAAAATGTAGAACATAAATGTCATGGTGACTAGTCAAGTAATTAACTATATAGAAGTAATAAGATAGGCACTATACAATCAAAACAATGAGATATATGACAGAGAATTTAAGGGTCTAGAGGAAATTGAAGGTTTGATAGTCTATTTACCAGAATTCTCATTTTGTATTAAATGAAATTCAGACCTAGAGGGTGGTAGAGACTTGGATAACAAAAATATTTGACTTAATTATAGGGTCAAGGCCAGAACTCTTGCCCTTGATTTAGCAATTGTCGTAAGAAATGTAATGTCAGGAAAATAAATAAAGATAGAGAAACGGATGGTATTTTTGAAAAATCTAATATGCCAAGGACCATTTATGGGTAGGATTATTTTGTGTAATTTTCAAGAAAGTCAACATGAAGTATTAATAACATTGCATTAGATAATGATTTGCCTAATAATCTACTTAAAATTGAAGTACACAGTACACTTGCAATGTCATTTTGGAATTATTTGACAGAAAAATTATCCTTGCTTTTCAGATGAAATTCAGGCATACATATGGAGCAATAATGTACTTAGGGTAAGAATTATTTCAATTATGTATCTACAAGCCATGACCTATTTTATTTCAGTCTAAGGTCATTATAAGAATACTAACATCTAGTCATCAGAAGAATTTCACTCCTATATTCCCCTAAGCTTTTTGTAATGAAAGCAGAGATTTTTGTCTAATAGAACACTAAGATGGATCCATCTGGTGGCCAAATCCAGCTATGTCCAATAAAAAGTAAAATTTCAGAATCACTAAAAGTAGGGAAGAAGCAGAAAGTCATATTTTTGTCAGAAAGGTTTTTATTTTCATTTCCAAAAAGATCAATTTTCAAATATTTATTAAATATTAAACCTGATGGAAAACAATACATATCATACTTTGGAAGATAGGTCCTCCTAAGAAGATTGTGGAAAACATAAAATGTTAACAAGTAGAAGAGTCTTTCATCAATCTTTGTATCTTAAGGAGCCATGTAGCTCTCTAATCTCTGAATCACCATTGGGGTCATTCTTCCTTTCCTTGAAAAATAACACACATTTGTAGCCATGATCCAATAACTCCATCATCCAACCATGTAGAATACAAGAAGTGTAATAAACTTCTTTTATTCTGTTGCACTGTCTCTGTCCCTTTTAATTCAGACCAGCAGTGTTTTTTACTGGTATAATTTCATTTATATTCCTGGCATCTGCTGAGATAGGTGATAAGTCCATGAGTCACACTCATGATCTCTTTATCAGCTATATCCCTAGTGTCCTCTTCAGAACACACTTTCTCATGTTTTTGCAATATGGATAAGCTGAGAATTTTCTAAATCTTAAGTTCTGGTTTCTTTATGCTTAACCTTTCTTTCTTTAATTTATCTCTCACTTTCCACATTTTACTATAAGCAGTCAAAAGGAACCAATCTTCTCCTTTAAAACTTTGCTTATAAATCTCCTCAGCTAATATCCAATTCCATTGCTCACAAGTTTTACTTTCCACGAAACATTAGAACACATTTCAGCTGAAGTGTGTTTTTTTGTTTGTTTATTTTTACATGTTTTTGCCATTTTATAACAAGGATTGTCTTTTCTCCATTTTCCAATAAATGTTCTCATTTCCATCTGAGACCTTGCTAGAGTTGCCTTAACATTCTTTTTTTCTAACTGACACCTCAAAACTGTTCCATCCTCTACCCATTACCCAGTTCCAATGCTACTTCCATATTTAGTAGTTGTTAGAGAAGCAACCCATACCCAATACCAAAATTCATATATTTCTGCATAGGTTGCCATAAAAAATATCATAGATTGTGTAGCTCAAACAACAGAAATTTATTTCTCTCAGTTTTGTGGGGTGGAAAGTCCAAGGTCAAAGTGTTGGTCACATTGGTCTTTGATGAGAGCTTTCTTCCTGAGTGGTCACATTGGAAGTTATGAATTCCGAGGGTACACAATTCCATCAATAGCAGTGTTTTAGAATATAAGTTTTGTAAAGAATTTAAGGAACTTGGAAGTACCTGGGATTTAGGTCACGAAGTCTGTGAAATTTGAATAAAAGTATGAAGAATGTGGAGGAAATTCTGTTTCTAGCAAGTTTTCTGGTTTTTAACCCTGATCTACCCATCCTCTGAAAACATGTAAAAATGTTGCTAAAATGTTTTGTTAAAACACTCATTTAATGTTCATAGTTAATACTCTGAAGCCAAATATTAAGTGAAAGCAGGAACCCAGAGGGGCAAGAATAGACAAAAACTTGAATTTACATTGAAGACATTTGAAGAAGTAGGTGAATTCAAGTTTGTTTGTCTGTGTTTCATGGCCTTGGAGAAAATTGTGCAGGTCTACCCATAGTAGAAGACACCCGCTTCCTTCTCCCTCCTGCAAAAAAACTGGTATCCTATAGCCCAGGGCATTAATGAAGTATAAATTTTAAATAATTTTACCCACTGCTGAGAAGGTTTCAGACAATATCCTGTTTGAAAAATATGCTAAATGCACAGGAAAGTCTCCACAGAGATTTGGTAAATATAAGCAAGCCCCCAGCCAAGTTTTCAGCCCTAATAAAAGTCACTTTTTCATCATTAAAATTTCAAGTCATGGATGCACTGTAAAGTAGTAATAGGAATTATACTGTGCACAAGTTCCTGCCATAAAACATCACACATCTTCTCTAAGGAACACAATTGCAACATAAGTATTTACAAAGCCTACACTTAATTTTTCAAGAAGTAGGACTTCAAAAATATAAGGAAATAAGGAAGCATGAATAAAAGCAAGAATTAACTAATAGACAGGCTAAGCTTTACTGTTATGATCACATCACATATTAGAAGTCAAGAATGTGAAATATTTACTGTGTTTGATAAAACAACGTATTGGACTGAATGTGCAAGTAATGATCAAATGACTTTAAAATATAACCAAGTAGATTCAATCAAGTAGAACAATAATTCTCCAAGAAAAATAGATTAAATTAGAAACAAATACCTGGACAAATGAGACTCAACTCAAATGATAATTTTTTTTTGATTTGGAGAAAACCTAATAAAATTAATATTACTCTGGTTAGAAGTAAGGCATAGGTCTTGCCCACATTCAAGAGGAGGATCTTATACAAGGATGGGGGCATAATTGGGACCCAACTGAGAGTGTATCTGCTGCAGATTACCATCTGTTCCCACACATGTATCCAACATATAATAGTAAGATAGGTATACATAACAGTTATAAAAATTACCATTCAAAAAGGGGTAATCTTGGAGGACTAATGTAGCCACTGGTCTAGTGAAATTCTGAAATCCAGTTTGACAAAATAATTCTCATTGACTTTTTATCTCTGACTTCTGGACTATGGTTTGCTGTCCTCTGAGTCATCCTTTGTAGTTCATGAAATGTATCACATGTTGAAGCTAAGCACATTTTACCAACTTGCTTCTTGATAGAATTTGGGGCCCCAAAAAAACTATTTTCATTTGTTCTCTCTCTGTCTCTTTCAACTAAGTTGGCAGAGTTTTCACAGAAATAATTTTCTAAATTTCTGGATCTTCCATGAAATTGAAGAGGTTGGGAATCAAGTCAGGTTTCCTTTTTGTTTAACAGTGTCTCAAAGTATCTGTCGTCTATTATACTTTACAATAAGAAACATGAAGAAACAAAATGTAGCTTCAACACTATGCCTGAAAAACTCCTTAGCTACCCAACAAAATTTATCACTCACATGTTCTGCTTCCTACCTAATTATAAGCAAACTTCTACTGTTTTCTGCCACGACATATTGGAAACACCAATTTTCAACATGTTCTTTACTTCCTTTTGCACTCTCAGTGACAGTATCCTCAAAATACAGATTTCTAATAATAAGTGTATGTTCAAGACAAATTAAGCTTTATATATCATATCATCAAAATTCTTTCAGCTTCAGCACATTGCCCACTTCCAAAGTTACCTTCACATAATTAAATATTTGTTACCACAGCAACCTCTTTCAAGTATTAAAAATGTGTTTCATACATTGTTGCATAAGAATAGTACCACAAACTTAGCAGAAAAACAAACAAATAAAAACCACATTTATTATCTCACACCGCTTCTGTAGGCCAGAAGTTTGGATATGGCTTAGCTTGGTCCTCTGCAATGTTGCAGCGATGGTGTTGGTCAGGTCCGTGTGCTCATCTGAAAGTACAGCTGGGGATGGAGCTACTTCCAACCTCATGTGGATTGTTGGCAGCATTCATTTGCATGCAGGCTTTCAGACTGAGAGAGTGGGCATCTGACTGCCTGTTAACCAAAGTCTGCCTTAAGTCCCTTGTCAAAAACCAGATTATAGCTTGGCAGTGTTCTTCTCCTTAGCCAGCAAGGGAGAGAGCTTGAAAAACTGACATTATAATATTAAGTAACACTACTGTTACTTAAGTGTTACAACTTTTAACACTGTGGAAACTTTTATCAAATTCTCTTGGTTGGAAGCAAGTCATAGGCCTTGCCCATACTGGAATAAGTTACAGAAGGGGGACATAAGGAGAATCAGGAGGTAGGAATAACTGTGGTCCATCTTCGAGATTTTCCACCACAGCTTCTCAGAAATAATGCAAGTTAGAAGATAATGGACACATAGCTTCCATATGATGAAATATTGCCTCATTTCATCATTTGTGATAGGGACAAAAATATATTTTTTTGATCAAACAAAAGCTGTGTTTATTACAATGACTCTCATTAATAGAAATTGTAAAGATGATTAAAAATAAAATTTATTTCAGTGGAAGAGCTAGATTATAAGAAGCATTAATAAGCAAATAATATGATAAATATGTTAAACATAAATGATAATTGAATGTAGAAACTAATAATTGCTTTCGAGTTTCAAAGTTTTCAAACTAAAACACCACCTAATTACACAAGAGGAAGGTGATGAGAATCAAACTGTTACAACATTTTGTATTATTTGGAATGAGAGTATAGACACTGATTAAATTCAAATATTGAAAACAGATATAGGTATTTTTAAATAAAAAATATCAAATATAATTATAGTGTTCAACCTTCAGATGACTTGAAGAAAAAAGTAAGTGCAGAAAAATCAATACAAAAATATCAATTAAACAGGGAAAATCAATGTGAAAAGCAGGGGTATGGGGAGGTAGAGTACAAATAAGATGGTAAAGATAAACACAAATAAATATAAACACATTTGTATAAGCACATTTCTGAGTCATACATAAGTTCAAGAAGATAGTATAATACAAATGACAAAATATTACAAATTGAATGATATTGAAAATTTATAGCTTGTGGATCAATCAGTGTCATCCTGTTAATAAAAGAGAACAAAAAATGGTCATTTAAATAGATGCAGAGAATGCATTTGAAAAATATCAGTACTCATGTGTGACTAAAATATAATCTCCGAAAACTAGGAATAGAAAGTGTTCTTCTCATTCTGATAGTATATCAATGAAAGTCTATGGTAAACCTAATATGTAATAAAATATTAAGGTACTTTTTTCTGATTTGGAAATAAACAATGCAAAATATCATCACTACTATTAAACACTATCCTTGAGGTTCTACCTAGTATACTGTTCATAAAGAACAATAACAGTACTTCTAAGGTACCCATCTTTGTCTCTGGATGACAAATAACACTTCAGGCAGTATGTCATGCCACCAAAGCTCACTCCTGAGCCTTGACCATTTGTCTCAGTTTGGGATTTGGTTTTGCCCTGAGGTCATGGCTTTTTGTACTGGAAGACTCCTTATTTATTTGGAAGCTGTGGCTCTGTCTCTTTCTCATATGCATGACCACACATTGACCAAACTGTGGTTACCAACAAGGTTGAACCAGTGTCACCGATAGCTGACAGAATGACCATCTTTACAGTGCTTGCAAACCCTAGAAGTAGAAATGTATAAATGTGAACTTCCCCACCTTTATTATCCTTCTGTAATGGCTTTTCTCAGGGTAAAAGTAATTGGCAAACATTCAATTTTTCTATTTAAGTTCTATTTAAAAAAAATAAAATCAAGATTTAAATTATGCAAAAAAAAGATATAAGAACCATAAAAATAAGTAAATTTGTCATTCAAAAATAATTTGATTACATTTTATTGAATTAATTAAAGATACATAAATAAGTGAAGAACTATACCACATCCTGGGCTGTAGGATCTAATATTATAAACATATCAATTATCACAATATTTATCATGGATTCTAAACAAATTAAAGGAAAACACCACAGGTTTATGTGAAAACTTATAAGCTGATCACAATGTATATGGAAGAACAATGGCTTACAGTAACCAAGACATTTAAAAAGATCATGAACAGGATGCAGTAAGAAATATAGCTTATCAGTTATCAAATATTATCATAAAGCCACATTAATCAAACAATAATTTATAGGTGTAGAAATAAATGATTTTATGAATGCATCAAAAACAGATCCACATAATTAAATTCCTCACATGAAAAAGCAGTAAGTCAGAATAATAATAATAAAAAAAAATCTGTGTAAGTTTAACTACATTGAAATTAAGTATATCTGGTTGTACAAATTAGGAAAATACTTTGCATTCATATAAATAATAAAGGATAAAGAACTCTTAATCCAATGAAGAAAAACGGCAAACCTGCTAATATGAAAATGGGCAAACATTTTGAACAGCGATAGCCTAGAAGAGGAAACCTATGGTCTATAAGCCTGAAATACATTAATGATCAAAGAATCACAAAGTCAACCGCATTAGATACACACCAGCTTGGCAAATATTTTAGAAGGCTAATAGTTTTCAGTGTTGGTGACAATGTAGAGAAACAATAAATATTATCCACAGCAGAAGGTGGTGAATTTTCATATATCCAATTTGAAAGCCATTCTAGCATTGTACAGGAATGTTGAAAATTTCTTTATAACTCAGTAATTTCATGACTGTGTTTCTTGCAGAGAATGGCTTCTACATATGCACCAGGCAAAATGCACAAAAATGTTCATAGCAATGATTTTTTAAAACAAAAAGTAGTAACTGATGTATCTATCAACAATAGCAGAGAGAAATAGATTGAAATACAGTCATGCATAGGATACCATATAGAGTGAATTATTGCTCTATGAGATAATATTGATGAACATCAGGAGGACAATATTAACTAAAAACAAAGTTTCAGAATGCATACATAATTATATTTAACTAATTTCAAAAACATGTGAAATTAAGTGTTCCATTGTTCAGGATATAAGTATATGTGGTGAAATTATAAAAGAGAATACAAGGGTAAATACAGGAAAATTCTTCTCTCTGAGGAGAGATGGAATTGGAGAATACAAGCTTTCTATATATGATTAAATTGTATTTTTTCTTAACCTGGGTCATGAGTACACTTTTATATTCTTCATCTTCCACCCTAGTACCTGATTTAATATTAACATATAGGTACATATCAATACAATACTAAATATTGGATATCTATCTATATATCTATATTCAATATTAAATAAAATACTATTATTAAAAACAATGAGTAGGTTTTTGAAAAATTAGAAAATGTAACAAAGGTAATCCTTGTTAAAAAAAAAACTGGCATGACAACTTAATGGCTAGATTCAATATTTCATCTTGGTTAGCTTACTTAAAGTGGAGGATCTCTGTCAGGAAATGAAGAAGGATGATGTAGGCTGGACATACGTGTCAGATTGTCTTATGTTCTGATATCAAGGATGGGAAGGTGAGTTTGATTCTATCAGTGGTGGGATACATTGTACTTTTTTCATCTACAGAGGTAGTATGATATTAATGTACCACTGCTATTCAAAATATCAATAGATGTGCTTATTTTTTTTTCAATTTTAATAAAAATGTTTAATAACAAAAGCTGTCTAGTGGGGAGGTAAGGCGTTTGTGGAATATGCTGGAGGTTGATTTCAGAATTTCTTGGATTAAATTCTCATCAATTCTTTTATGTCTTGCAGAATTGAACTTCCCCTGTCATCACACATAAGATAATTTTCAGAATTGAATACTCTTCCTTTTAGCAAGAATAGATAAGAAAATATGCTGATGCTATTCAGTTACAATGCAGAGTTCCCTTGGGTTATAGTTCCTACTTGTTCTCTCTTACCAAATCAAAAATGGAGAACAATTTCCCCAGGCCAGTGGATAATGCTCTTCTGAATGGTGTTATTAAAGGGACTCACAAATACGTAGTATGGACCACAGCGCCTTTCACTTAACAAGGGGTTAATTCATTATTATTAAGTTACATAAGTTATATCCTCTTTGAACATATCTCAGGGCTGGGACACACTAGTTATTTAATAGTCATTATTGACTATGTATGAATGAAAAACCACAGTCATGTTTAAATTATACATCTCCAATTTCAGTAAGTTATGATCTAAAAAGTATATTATTTCAAAGAGAATATCTAGAAAGTGTACAATATTGAAGAAATATATAAATTAAATGGCAAATATAAATGTTTGCCCACACTTAGTTCCTTTATCTCAGGTTCCTCACCCAAACTGTGAGGATTATACTCCCCAGTTAAAAGGAGAAATAACAAATTGTTGACTCCTATATCCTTGAAGAATGAAAATGCCAGTAAAATGCTTCAGATATAAAGAATACAAGAGAAAAGTAAATCTCATGCTGTTTAAATAGTGAGTGTAATATAAGAATTCCTTAAAGAACACTTCAGAAACACTGAAATACAAAATGATCCATCTTTCAGGCTGTTAGTATTCTGGTCCTGACCAAGGACAAATAAAGACCAGAGCATATTACCAACTGCTTTGTTAAAAGCTGAGTCCCTCCCTTTCCTTTTGCCTGCCACAGCACAGCAAGTTTCCTGAATGATAAACAAGTTTTTTACATGTGATCTGAATATATTTTAAGAGAAATTAAAAAAAAATTGAAGTGTACTGTTTAATAAATATCCCGTTGATCATCATATTTAAACAAACTGTTTAAACATTAAACACCAAGTTTATTTTTTCAAATATATAAGTAATACAAAGGTCGTGTGAGAATTAGTTTTCTATTCTTCCACTCGATGTCCACATTGCTCATGCAATGAAAAGAAAAATAAAGTGTCAGCATATGCCACCAATAATTAGTACAGGTAGAATCAATTATAAATAACTTTTCATTTGTATATATTTTGAAACAACTCTTTTCTGTAAACAAATAAAAGTCATTCACACAACCAGGCAACAAAACAATAACAATAATAATAGCAGCAACAGAATTGGTGGCAATAACTTTCCTACATTGAACGTACTGCCAAATCTTCTTCTAGCTGCATTCTGGTCTGAAAACTGACAGTACATTCATACATTTTTTAACTTATTAATCAGAAATATCATCTTCTGATTTTAGAAGCTACATAGCTATGATTCATTCACATCAGATTCAGGACATGCCATGGCTCAGCAGCAGATCAGAATTTGAGCTGCCATAAATTCTACTTTCTCCAGAGATCTTAGATGGAAATAATATGGTTTTTTTTGTTTGTTTGTATTAATTTCCCCCTTTCCAACAATGGGAAATTTTGCATTGCTGTATTTCACAAATAACACTGTTTAAAATTTTCATAAGGTTGAATTTTACTTGTATTAATGCAGCTCTGTGTGGAAGTATAGAGACCTTTTAAATAATCTCATTAATCTCACTGATAGTAGAAAGAACTTTGTCAGGCAAGCAGTAGAAAGAAGTGATTAACATGAGGTCTTGATCTATATATGCTGTGTTTCTGATATGCCTATTAATGACTACTTTGGACATTTCAGCACTGCCTGTATATTTTTAAGAGCAAGTGCATATTTGAGGAATGAAAATTTTCATCACATTCTTAACAAAATGTTATTTACTTAGTACTCATCATTATGAATTGTTATGAAACATCTATAAAAAATTTATATAGATATTTTGACCTCAACTATGTGAAAATATGAAGACTGAATACCAACTACTAAAAAGAAAGAATAATTATGTAATGTGATAGATGTGCCAATTATTGCTACAATGGCAATCATATTACAATGTATATATGTATCAAATTAATATGGTATACACCTTAAATATATAAAACTAAAACAAAATAAAACAAAAAAATTATAGACAAAATTCTAATATTTAGTGAAAGAAAAAATCTTAATCAATTTTTTTAAATGCTAGAAGTGTATAGATTTAACTCCACACTTGATATAAGTGAGTTAAAATCAATTAAAATATTAAGGTAAATTTAAGATTTAGCATTTCCCCATTTACACAATATAACTTTGAAGTATAAATCACTTGTTTTACTAGATTTCCAGTGTTTGTTTTTGAGAGACTCATAATTTTATTTACCAGGCACATAAAATTTAATGTTGACAAAATATATTTTATCTCTAATCAGAGTTTATCAGTTAACTGAAGGATAAGATGCTGATTCTGAAACAAGGAAGAAATGAGGCAGGATGATGTCTTTGTGAGATGAACATATTGGGAACTGGATATTGTTTCTAATTGAATAAATATATGGAACAAAAAATCAAAGTGGGAGTAAGGAAAGAAAAGAGGTCAAAATATTAATATCATAGTCAAAATTAAAAAATGAAACAAATCAAGGGACAAAGAGCAAATTACTAGTAATCTCTGACTCTGTAATAAGCTGTCAGTGATAGGTCATTTTACCTACTGTCTGGAGGAGGTTTTCTTTATCTATCTATCTCTCTCTATATATATAGATATAGATATAGATATAACACATTCATAAATTAGTTATTAATTTTTCAGCATTGTTATTATTAAATTCTAAAGAAATTAATAAAACATTGACTAACACTGTTGATTGGTTCCTTTGCAGAAGGACTTTAGTTTGATATAGTTACACTTATCTATTTTTACTTTTGTTGCTGTGTTCTTGGTGTCATACTCAAGATATCATTGCCAAGACCAATCTCATAAAACTTTTCTCCTCTTTTCTTCTATACTTCATTCATTGAGAGTTTTTATCCTTCCTTCTGTTAATATAGTGTATCACTTATTTATTTGTATATATTGAACCATTCTTGAATCATAGGTATAAAGTTCACTGGTCACATTGTATTAATTATTTTATTGGGCTGTTGGCTTTGGTTTGCTAGTACTTCAGGAATCTTTGCATCTATGTTCATCAGGGCTATTGATTTTATTGTCCTGTAATGCCTTTTTTTTCCCTAGTGTTTCCTATTTTTATTGGGGGGAGTGGGGGTAGGCAAATATAAGGGTAGAAAAAAGGGCTGGGGAACAGGTGACCCTTCCATTTTTATTTTTACTGAAAGAAGAAGTACCATCAATCTGATAGCAGGTTCACCTGAAGGCTACATCTTGAGAGTTTGTAACAGCATCCAGGACTGTCCTGTTGAATTTCAAAATGAGAAAGCCTTTTTTTTCCTGTGAAATATAATGTGCACTGGAATGCAGAGCTGCCTTTATCAAAGTCTTGGTGTAAGGCATTTTATGCTAGGCTTTTGTTTATTTTTAAAATAAGAATTAGAAGTAAATCCTCCTAAATTCTGTCACTCCAAGAAAAGGTGAGGGGAAATTTAAAGTTTTGCACAAGTTGTTGGGAGAAACTAACCTGCCATCTACCTGCTGTTGCAGGTGGATCCAAGGAAGACCTGGCTTGGAGGACGGGCAGTAGGCAATACAGGGCGTGCCCCACAGAGTCCACTCATGGTGGGGTCACAGGTGTGTGACAGTCATTTAGGCAGTGGTCCTGTAATGTCTTTGTCTGACTTTGGTATCAGGATAATGCTGGCTTCAAAAGATGAGTTCAGAAGTATTCCCTCCTCTTCAGTTTTTGGAAGAGTTTGAGAAAGATTAGTGTAAATTATTTAAATGTTTGGGATAATTTACCATTGAATCTATCTGGTCCTGAGCTTTTCTTTATTGGTAGCTTTTGATTATTGAATCAGTCTTCTACTTGTTTTTGGTCTGTTCATATTTTCTATTCCTTCATAATTAAATATTTATATGTTGTATGTATCTGGGGATTTATTCATTTCTTTTAAGTTATCCCATTAGTTCTTATATAATTATTCATAGCAGTCTTATTCACTTCTATCTACTCTGTGGTGTCACTTGTAACATCCACTTTCATTTCTAATTTTCTTTATTTGAGTTTTATCTCTTTTTGTTTTTCTTAGTCTAGCTAAAGTTTTGCCAATTTTGTTTATGTTCTCAAAAGCCAGTGCTTGGCTCTTGGAGAGCACACACAAAGTAATGTGCACAGTGGGACCCAGGGGAAGGAGCAGTAATCCCGGGGGAGAATGAACCAGACCTACCTGCTGGTGTTGGAGGGATTCCTGCAGAAGTGGGGGTGGCTCTGTTTCACCGTGTGGACAAGGACACTGGAGGTGGAAGTTCTGGGAAGTACTCCTTGGCATGAGCCCCCCCAGAGGCTGTCATTAACCCCAACAAAGAGCCCAGTTAGGCTCCAGTGTTGGGTTGCCTCAGGCCAAACAACCAACAGGAAGGGAACACAGCCCCACCCATTAACAGTCAAGTGGGTTAAAGTTTTACTGATCTCTGCCCACCAGAGAAAAAGTCAGCTCTACCCACCACCAGTCCCTCCCATCAAGCTTCTTAGATAACCTCATCCAACAGAGGACAGGGAACAGAAGCAAGGAGAACTACAATCCTGCAGCCTGTGGAACAAAAACCACGTTCACAGAAAGATAGAAAAGATGAAAAGGCAAAGGGCTATATACTAGATGAAGGAACAAGATAAAACCCCAGAAAAACAATTAAATGAAGTGGAGATAGGCAACCTTCCAGAAAAATAATTCAGAATAATGATAGTGAAGATGATCCAGGACCCTGGAAAAAAGAATGCAGGCAAAGATCGAGAAGATGCAAGAAATGTTTAACAAAGACATAGAAGAATTAAAGAACAAAGAAACAGTTGAAAAATACAAAAACTGAAATGAAAAGTACACTAGAAGGAATCAATAGCAGAATAACTGAGGCAGAAGAATGGATAAGTGACCTGGAAGACAGAATGGTGGAATTCACTGCTGAAGAACAGACTAAAGAAAAAAGAATGAAAAGAAATGAAGACACACTAAGAGACCCCTGGGACAATATTAAATGCAATAACATTCACATTATAGGGGTCCCAGAAGGAGAAGAGAGAGAGAAAGAACCAGAGAAAATATTTGAAGAGGTTATAGTTGAAAACTTCCCTAACATGGGAAAGGAAATAGCCACCGAAGTCCAGGAAGTGCAGCGAGTACAATACAGGATAAACCCAAGGAAAAACACACCGAGACACATAGTAATCAAATTGGCAAAAATTAAAGACAAAGAAAAATTATTGAAAGCAGCAAGGGAAAATGACAAATAATATACAAGGGCACTCCCATAAGGTTAACAGCTGATTTCTCAACAGAAACCCAACAAGCCAGAAGGGAGTGCCACGATATACTTAAAGTGATGAAAGGGAAGATCCTACAACCAAGAATAGGCTACCCTTCAAGGATCTCATTCAGATTATATGGAGAAATCAAAAGCTTTACAAACAAAAGGAATTCAGCACCACAAAACCAGCTCTACAACAAATGCTAAAGGAACTTCTCTAAGTGAGAAACACAAGAGATGAAAATGACCGAGAAAAACAAACCCAAAATAATTAAGAAAATAGTCATAGGGATATACATATGGATAATTACCTTAATCGTGAATGGATTAAATGCTCCAACCAAAAGATACAGGCTTGGGGAATGGATACAAGAACAAGACCCATATATATGCTGTCTACAAGAGACCCACTTCAGACTTAGGGACACATACTTACTGAAAGCGAGGGGATGGAAAAATATATTCCATGCAAATGGAAATCAAAAGAAAGCTGAAGTAGCTATACTCATATCAGATAAAATAAACTTTAAAATAAAGAATGTTACAAAACACAAGGAAGGACATTACATAATAATCAAGGGATCAGTCCAAGAAGAAGATATAACAATTATAAATATATATGCACCCAACATAGCAGCACCTCAAAACATAAGGTAACAGTTGACAGCTATAAAAGAGGAAATTGACAGTAACACAATAATAGTGGGGGACTTTAACACCTCACTTACACCAATGGACAGATCATCCAAAATGAAAATAAATAAGGAAACAGAAGCTTTAAATGACACAATAGACCAGATAGATTTATTTGACATTTATAGGACATTCCAGTCAAAAATAGCAGATTACACTTTCTTCTGAAGTGCTCATGGAACATTCTCCAGGATAGATCATATATTGGTGTCACAAATCAAGCCTCAGTAAATTTAAGAAAATTGAAATTTTATCAAGCATCCTTTCTGACTGAAACATTATGAGATTAGAAATGGGTAACAGGGAAAAAAAACGTAAAAATTGCAAAAACATAGAGGCTAAACAATAACTTACTAAATAACGAAGAGATCACTGAAGAAATCAAAGAGAAAATCAAAAAGTATCTAAAGACACATGAAAATGAAAACACAATTGTCCAAAACCTACGGGATGCAGCTAAAGCAATTCTAAGAGGGAAGTTTATGGCAATAAAAGCCTACCTCAAGAAACAACAAAAATCGCAAATAAACAATCTAACCTTACACCTAAAGGAACTAGAGAAAGAAGAATAAACAAAACCCAAAGATAGCAGAAGGAAAGAAATCATAAAGATCAGAGTAGAAATAAATGAATAGAAACAAAGAAAACATTAGCAAAGATCAATAAAACTAAGAGCTTTTTCTTTGAGAAGATAAACAAAATTGATAAACCATTAGCCAGACTCATCAAGAAAAATAGGGAGAAGGCTCAAATCAATAAAATTATGAAATGAAAAAGGAAAAGTTACAAAAGACATTGCAGAAATACAAAGCATCCTAAGAGACTACTACAAGTAACTCTATGCCAATAAAATGGACAACCTGGAAGAAATGGACACATTCTTAGAAATGTATTACCTTCCAAGACTGAACCAGGAAGAAACAGAGAATATGAACAGACTAATCACAAGTAATGAAATTGAAACTGTGATTAAAAATCTTCCAACAAACAAAAGTCCAGGACCAGATGGCACACAGGTGAATTCTATCAAACATTTAGAGAAGAGTTAAGACCCATCCTTCTCAAACTCTTTCAAAAAATTGCAGAGGAAGGAACACTCCCAAACTCATTTCATGTGGCCACCATCACCCTGATACAAAAACCAGGCAAAGATACTACAAAACAAGAAAATTACAGACCAATGTCATTGGTGAATATAGATGCAAAAATCCTCAACAAAATACTAGCAAACAGAATCCAACAGAACATTAAAAGGATCATACACCACGATCAAGTGCGGTTTATCAGAGGGATGCAAGGATTCTTCAATATACACAAATCAATCAATGTGATACACCATATTAACAAAATGAAGAATAAAAACAATATGATCATCACAACAGATGCAGAAAAAGCTTTTGACAAAATTCAACACTCATTTTTGAAAAAAGCTCTCCAGAAAGAGGGCATAGAGGGAACCTACCTCAACATCATAAAGACCATATACAACAGACCCACAGCAAACATCATTCTCAGTGGTGAAAAACTGAAAGCATTTCCTCTAAGATCAGGAAAAAGACAAGGATGACCATTCTCACCATTATTATTCAATATAGTTTTGGAAGTCCAAGCCACGGTAATCAGAGAAGTAAAAGAAATAAAAGGAATACAATTTGGAAAAGAAGTAAAATTGTCACTGTTTGCAGATGACATGATACTATACATAGAGAATCCTAAAAATGACACCAGAAAACTACGAGAGCTAATCAATGAATTTGGTAAGGTTGCAGGATACAAAATTAATGAACAGAAATCTCTTGCATTCCTATGCACTAATGATGAAAAATCTGAAAGAGAAATTATGGAAACACTCCCATTTACCATTGCAACAAAAAGAATAAAATACCTAGGAATAAACCTACCTAGGGAGACAAAAGACCTGTATGCAGAAAACTGTAAGACATTGATTAAAGAAATTGAAGATGATACCAACAGATGGACAGATATACCATGTTCTTGGATTGGAAGAATCAATATTGTGAAAATGACTATACTACCCAAAGCAATCTACAGATTCAATGCAATCCCTATCAAATTACTAATGGTATTTTTTTACGGAACTAAAACAAGTCATCATAAAATTTTTATGGAGACAAAAAAGACTCCGAATAGCCAAAGCAGTCTTGAGGGAAAAAGCGGAGCTGGAGAAATCAGACTTCCTAATTTCAGACTATGCTACAAAGCTACAGAAATCAAGACAATATGCTACTGGCACTAAAACAGAAACATAGGTCAATGGAATAAGATAGAAAGCCCAGAGATAAACCCACGCAAATATGGTCAACTAATCTATGAAAAAGGAGGCAAGAATATAAAGTAGAGAAAAGACAGTCTCTTCAATAAATGATGTTGGGAAAACTGGACAGCTTCATGTAAAAGAATGAAATTAGAACACTCCCTGACACCATACACAAAAATAAACTCAAAATAGATTTGAGACCTAAATGTAAGACCAGAGGATACAAAACTCTTAGAGGAAAACATAGGAAGAACACTCTGACATAAATCACAGCAAGGTCTTTTTTGATCCACCTCCTAGAGTAATGGAATTAAAAACAAAAATAAACAAATGAGACATAATGAAGCTTAAAAAGCTTTTTCACAACAAAGGAAACCATAAACAAGATGAAAAGACAACCCTCAGCATGCGAGAGAATATTTGGAAATGAATAAATTGACAAAGGATTAATCTCTGAAATATATAAACAGCTCAGTATTAAAGAAACAAACAACACAATACAAAAATGGGCAGAAGACCTAAAGAGACATTTTTCCAAAGAAGACATACAGATGGCCAAGAAGCACATGAACAGATGCTCAGCATCACTAATTATTAGAGAAATGCAAGTCAAAACCACAATGTGATATCACCGCACACCAGTTAGAATGGGCATCATCACAAAATCTACAAAAACAAATGCTGGAGACGGTGTGGAGAAAAGGGAACCCTCTTGCATTTTTGGTGGGAGTGTAAATTGATACAGCCACTATGGAGAACAGTATGGAGGTTCCTTAAAAAAAACCTAAAAATAGAATTACCATATGATCCAGCAATCCCACTACTCGGCATGTACCCAGAGAAAACCTTAATTCAAAAAGACACATACACGTCAATGTTCCTTGCAGCACTATTTACAATAGCTGAGTCATGGAAGCAACCTAAATGCCCAGTGACAGACGAATGGTTAAAGATGTTTTGGTACATATATACAATGAAATATTACTCAGCCATAAAAAGGAATGAAACTGAGTCATTTGTTGAGATGTGGATGGATCTAGAGACTGTCATACAGAGTGAAGTAAGTCAGAAAGAGAAAAACAAATATCATATATTAATGCATGTATGTGGAACCTAGAAAAATGGTACAGATGAACCAGATTGTAGGGCAGAAGTTGAGACACTGATGTAGAGAACAAATGTATGGACATGAAGGGGGGAAAACTGCGGTGGGCTGGGAATGTTTGTGTGCTGAATTGGGCAATTGGGATTGACATGTATACACTGATGTGTATAAAATTGATGACTAATAAGAACCTGAAGTATAAGAAAAACAAGGAAGCAAACAAAACAAAAAACAACTAATACTAAACTTTCTTTGGGTTATTTGTATGGAAATATGTTAATATAAATGTTTCAGACATTACATGAAATTTCTAAAAATCTTATATGTTCTGGTATAATGTTATAAGTCATAATTCTAGTTATTACTTTAAAATGTATATCTCAGAAATAACTAAATTTCCTTGTCAATTGCATTATTATGAACTTTCATTAAATCTTTAACCGTGGTCATTTTTAAGTCTTTTGTCATTTACAGATAGTTCTGGTTGTACTCTGATGCTTTTGCAAAAATATTCCTATAAAAGGGTTTCATCTTCAAGGAATTCATGGAAACCACTCTGACAAGTATAGGTTTCTGGTAACTGACTATACTGCTTAACTGAATGAATAAGCATTTTCAGAACTCTAATGGAAAACTGATGAATTCATAAAAGTGCTAAAAAAAGATCAAGATGAAAAAGAAAATTAATTACATGGGACTGAGTGAACTGATGAGGATGATTATATTTTTTGTGACTTTCTGTTTGAATAATAATAATAAAAATCCCCCAAGGACTGAGAGGCAAAAAATATACAAATCAATTTTCACTGCAAAGTAAAGGAGCTGTTACAGTGGAGGATTACTGGACTGAATGTCAATATTATGACATAGTATGAGTGTGTTTCGTGTTTGGTAATTGCAAACATTGTTGCATTTGTTGTGGTCATCCATTTACAATGCTTAATGTCAGTTTATTTATCTCTTGTAAAAATAAAATACAGTATGTGTGTGTGAAAAAAAAAAAAAAGAACCTGGGAAAACCTCGTTCACAGGGAAGTCCCTCTATGTCTCAGAGCAAGAAGGAGAAGAGTGAGGAAGGAATCTGAGGGCCAGCAGGTCTTTGCCCAGGACTGGTGCATAGTCTTACTTCCATCCACCAAATGATAATGAGGCAGTAGATAGATGGGCTCCAGGCTGAGCAGCTGGAATTTGTCACCAGTGAACAGATACTCCAGGATGAAGACAGTAGCAGGAGGATATTAGGAGAGGCTGTGCCCGGCCCAGATGAAAGAGAACACATATTCCTCATTCTCGAAGTCAAGGAGACCTTCCCAACTGTACATGTGCAGAAATGCTCCTTGGAGAATGTGATGTCAACATACCCATAGGCCTCTTTTCTAGAATCCATCTTGGCTAAGAGATATACATGCACACAAGGGAGGACCCTGAGATAAACCAAATACAGACTCAGAGCCAGGCAAAGCAAGATGATTGGCCAAATGAAACCCAGAAAAAATGTCCCATGTAAGTGGTTAAACCTACCGTGAGGGTGCAACTTTTTCTCTGAGCCGGCCAGTGTGTGCCTGTTCAAATGTACTCTTTTTCCTCCTAATAAATATTTGTTTCACTAAAACAAACAAACAAGCAAAAAAAAAAAAAAACACAGTGCTTGGTTTCCTTCATTTTTTCTATTGTTTTCCTAGTCTACATTTCATTTGTTTCTGCTCTAATCTTTATTATTCCCTTCTTTTGGACAACTTTTGACATATACTTTTTCTAGCTCCCTGAGGTATAAAGTCATATCTCTATTATATATATATATATATATTTTTTTTTGTTTGTTTGTTTGTTTTTAATGCAGATATTTTTCTCTTTGAACTTCCCTTTTAGAGTTTCTTCAGCTGTATCCCATGAGTTTTGGTACATTGTGCTTCCATGTTTTTTGTCTCAGTATATTTTCTAAATTATATTTTAATTTGCTCTTTGACTCATTTGTTTTTCAAGAGTGTGGTGTTTACTTTCCACATATTTGTGAATTTTTCAGTTTTCCTTCTCTCATTGATTTCTAATTTCATTCTTTTGTGGTTAGAAAATATATTTGGCATGATTTCAATCTTCTTAATGTTATTGATTTGTTTGGTGTCCTAATACGTGATCTATCCTGGAGAATGTTTCTTTTGCACTTAACAAGATGTATATTTTGCTGCTTTTGGATGCAATGCTATGTATACGTCTGCTAGGTCCATTTGGTCTATAGTGTTGTTTCAAGTTCACTTTTCTCTTTCTGACTTTCTCTCTGAATGTTCTGTCCATTATTGAAAGCATAGTATTAAAACTCCTTTTATTACTGTATTACTGTCTATTTCTCCTTTCTGTTCTGTCAATATTTTCTTTATATATTTAACTGCTCCTATGTTAGGTGTATATATATTTAGGATTGTTATATCCTCTTGGTGAGTTGATCCTATTATCATTATATATAATGACCTTATTTGTGTCTTATGAAAATTTTTGACTTAAAGTCTATTATGTCTGATATCAGTATAGCTACCTTTGCTTTCTTCAGGTTACTATTTGCATAGATATTTTCCCGATCTCTTCACTTTCAGAGTCAAGAGACTATATGTGTCCTTAAATGTAAAGTTAATCTCTTGGGTCTTGTTTTTCTATTCATTTAGCCTCTCTATGTCTTTGACTGAGAAGTTTAATCCATGTAAGTTTAACATAATTACTGATAGAGAAGAACTTTCTATTACCATTTTGTTCATTGTTTTCTGTCTGTGTTGTCATTCTTTTATCCCTCTTCCTCTCTTGCTATCTTCTTTTGTGATTCATTGATATTTCTATAGTGATACAGTTTGATTCCTTATCTTTGGTGGTATCTTCTATAGGTAATTTCTTTGCTGTTACCATGAGGTTTATATAAAATATATTTTAGTTATGGCAGTCTATATTAAGCTGATAACAACTAGTGCTGCTATTGCATGGAAAGAAGAAAAGAAAATTTTATGATATGATGGAAGTATTGCATATTTTCATCTGGCTAATGATTACCTGGGTATATGCATTCATAAAACTCATCAAGCTATATACTTTTAATAGTTAAAATTGTTATTATGTATTAATTAGAACTCAGTAAAAAGCACTCAGTAGAAATTGTACTTAGCTTAACTATTCACAGAATATCTTTATAATCTATTCACCTTACAGCAGTACCTGTCCCTAATTCTATGCAATTGTTATTTTTCTGAAAATGTTTTTTTTTTTTTTTTTTTTTTATTTTACAAATTTAATCAGTTATACATATACATATGTTCCCATATCCCCTCCCTTTTGCGTCTCCCTCCCACCCTCCCTATCCCACCCCTCCAGGCGGTCACAAAGAACCGAGCTGATCTCCCTGTGCTATGCGGCTGCTTCCCACTAGCTCTCTACCTTACATTTGGTAGTGTATATATGTCCATGCCGCTCTTTCACTTTGTCACAGCTTACCCTTCCCCCTCCCCATATCCTCAAGTCCATGCTCTAGTAGGTCTGTGTCTTTATTCCTGTCTTACCCCTATGTTCTTGATGACATTTTTTTCTTAAATTCCATATATATGTGTCAGCATACAGTATTTGTCTTTCTCTTTCTGACTTACTTCACTCTGTATGACAGACTCTAGGTCCATCCACCTCATTACAAATAGCTCAATTTCATTTCTTTTTATGGCTGAGTAATATTCCATTGTATATATGTGCCACATCTTCTTTATCCATTCATCCGATGATGGACACTTAGGTTGTTTCCATCTCTGGGCTATTGTAAATAGGGCTGCTATGAACATTTTGGTACATGTCTCTTTTTGAATTATGGTTTTCTCAGGGTATATGCCCAGTAGTGGGATTGCTGGGTCATATGGTAGTTCTATTTGTAGTTTTTTAAGGAACCTCCATACTGTTCTCCATAGTGGCTGTACCAATTCACATTCCCACCAGCAGTGCAAGAGTGTTCCCTTTTTTCCACACCCTCTCCAGCATTTATTGTTTCTAGATTTTTTGATGATGGCCATTCTGACTGGTGTGAGATGATATCTCATTGTAGTTTTGATTTGCATTTCTCTAACGAGTAAAGATGTTGAGCATCCTTTCATGTGTTTGTTGGCTGTCTGTATATCTTCTGTGGAGAAATGTCTATTTAGGTCTTCTGCCCATTTTTGGATTGGGTTGTTTGTTTTTTTGCTATTGAGCTGCATGAGCTGCTTATAAATTTTGGAGATTAATCCTTTGTCAGTTGCTTCATTTGCAAATATTTTCTCCCATTCTGAGGGTTGTCTTTTGGTCTTGTTTATGGTTTCCTTTGCTGTGCAAAAGCTTTGAAGTTTCATTAGGTCCCATGTGTTTATTTTTGTCTTTATTTCCATTTCTCTAGGAGGTGGGTCAAAAAGGATCTTGCTGTGATTTATGTCATAGAGTGTTCTGCCTATGTTTTCCTCTAGGAGTTTGATAGTGTCTGGCCTTACATTTAGGTCTTTAATCCATTTTGAGCTAATTTTTGTGTATGGTGTTAGGGAGTGATCTAATCTCATACTTTTACATGTCCCTGTCCAGTTTTCCCAGCACCACTTATTGAAGAGACTGTCCTTTCTCCACTGTACATTCCTGCCTCCTTTATCAAAGATAAGGTGACCATATGTCCGTGGGTTTATCTCTGGGCTTTCTATCCTGTTCCATTGATCTATCTTTCTGTTTTTGTGCCAGTACCATACTGTCTTGATTACTGTAGCTTTGTAGTATAGTCTGAAGTCAGGGAGCCTGATTCCTCCAGCTCCATTTTTCGTTCTCAAGATTGCTTTGGCTATTCGGGGTCTTTTGTGTTTCCATACAAATTGTGAAATTTTTTGTTCTAGTTCTGTGAAAAATGCCATTGGTAGTTTGATAGGGATTGCATTGAATCTGTAGATTGCTTTGGGTAGTACAGTCATTTTCACAATGTTGATTCTTCCAATCCAAGAACATGGTACATCTCTCCATCTATTTGTATCATCTTTAATTTCTTTCATCAGTGTCTTATAATTTTCTGCATACAGGTCTTTTGTCTCCTTAGGTAGGTTTATTCCTACATATTTTATTCTTTTTGTTGCAATGGTAAATGGGAGTGTTTCCTTGATTTCACTTTCAGATTTTTCATCATTAGTATATAGGAATGCCAGAGATTTCTGTGCATTAATTTTGTATCCTGCAACTTTACCAAATTCATTGATTAGCTCTAGTAGTTTTCTGGTAGCATCTTTAGGATTCTCTATGTATAGTATCATGTCATCTGCAAACAGTGACAGCTTTACTTCTTCTTTTCCCATTTGGATTCCTTTTATTTCCTTTTCTTCTCTGATTGCTGTGGCTAAAACTTCCAAAACTAGGTTGAATAAGAGTGGTGAGAGTGGGCAACCTTGTCTTGTTCCTGATCTTAGTGGAAATGGTTTCAGTTTTTCACCATTGAGGACGATGCTGGCTGTGGGTTTGTCATATATGGCCTTTATTATGTTGAGGAAAGTTCCCTCTATGCCTACTTTCTGCAGGGTTTTTATCATAAATGGGTGTTGAATTTTGTCAAAAGCTTTCTCTGCATCTATTGAGATGATCATATGGTTTTTCTCCTTCAACTTGTTAATATGGTGTATCACATTGATTGATTTGCGTATATTGAAGAATCCTTGCATTCCTGGAATAAACCCCACTTGATCATGGTGTATGATCCTTTTAATGTGCTGTTGGATTCTGTTTGCTAGTATTTTGTTGAGGATTTTTGCATCTATGTTCATCAGTGATATTGGCCTGTAGTTTTCTTTCTTTGTGACATCCTTGTCTGGTTTTGGTATCAAGGTGATGGTGGCCTCGTAGAATGAGTTTGGGAGTGTTCCTCCCTCTGCTATATTTTGGAAGAGTTTGAGAAGGATTCTCTAAATGCTTGATAGAATTCGCCTGTGAAGCCATCTGGTCCTGGGCTTTTGTTTGTTGGAAGATTTTTAATCACAGTTTCAATTTCAGTGCTTGTGATTGGTCTGTTCATATTTTCTATTTCTTCCTGATTCAGTCTTGGCAGGTTGTGCATTTCTAAGAATTTGTCCATTTCTTCCAGGTTGTCCATTTTATTGGCATAGAGTTGCTTATAGTAATCTCTCATGATCTTTTGTATTTCTGCAGTGTCAGTTGTTACTTCTCCTTTTTCATTTCTAATTCTATTGATTTGAGTCTTCTCCCTTTTTTTCTTGATGAGTCTGGCTAATGGTTTATCAATTTTGTTTATCTTCTCAAAGAACCAGCTTTTAGTTTTATTGATCTTTGCTATCGTTTCCTTCATTTCTTTTTCATTGATTTCTGATCTGATTTTTATGATTTCTTTCCTTCTGCTAACTTTGGGATGTTTTTGTTCTTCTTTCTCTAATTGCTTTAGGTGCAAGGTTAGGTTGTTTATTCGAGATATTTCCTGTTTCTTAAGGTGGGATTGTATTGCCATAAACTTCCCTCTTAGAACTGCTTTTGCTGCATCCCATAGGTTTTGGGTCGTCGTGTCTCCATTGTCATTTGTTTCTAGGTATTTTTTAATTTCCTCTTTGATTTCTTCAGTGATCACTTCGTTATTAAGTAGTGTATTGTTTAGCCTCCATGTGTTTGTATGTTTTACAGCTCTTTTCGTGTAATTGATATCTAGTCTCATAGCATTGTGGTCGGAAAAGATACTTGATACAATTTCAATTTTCTTAAATTTACCAAGGCTTGATTTGTGACCCAAGATATGATCTATCCTGGAGAATGTTCCATGAGCACTTGAGAAAAATGTGTATTCTGTTGTTTTTGGATGGAATGTCCTATAAATATCAATTAAGTCCATCTTGTTTAATGTATCATTTAAAGCTTGTGTTTCCTTATTTATTTTCATTTTGGATGACCTGTCCATTGGTGAAAGTGGGGTGTTAAAGTCCCCTACTATGATTGTGTTACTGTCGATTTCTCCTTTTATGGCTGTTAATATTTCCCTTATGTATTGAGGTGCTCCTATGTTTGGTGCATAAATATTTACAATTGTTATATCTTCTTCTTGGATTGATCCCTTGATCATTATGTAGTGTCCTTCTTTGTCTCTTCTAGTAGTCTTTATTTTAAAGTCTATTTTGTCTGATATGAGAATTGCTACTCCAGCTTTCTTTTGGTTTCCATTTGCATGGAATATCTTTTTCCATCCCCTTACTTTCAGTCTGTATGTATCTCTAGGTCTGAAGTGGGTCTCTTGTAGACAGCATATATATGGGTCTTGTTTTTGTATCCATTCAGCCAGTCTGTGTCTTTTGGTGGGAGCATTTAGTCCATTTACATTTAAGGTAATTATTCATATGTATGTTTCTATTCCCATTTTCTTAATTGTTTTGGGTTCGTTATTGTAGTTCTTTTCCTTCTGTTGTGTTTCTTGCCTACAGAAGTTCCTTTAGCATTTGTTGTAAAGCTGGTTTGGTGGTGCTGAACTCTCTCAGCTTTTGCTTGTCTGTAAAGATTTTAATTTCTCCATCAAATCTGAATGAGATCCTTGCTGGGTAGAGTAATCTTGGTTGCAGGTTTTTTCCTTCATCACTTTAAGTATGTCCTGCCACTCCCTTCTGGCTTGTAGAGTTTCTGCTGAGAGATCAGCTGTTATCCTGATGGGGATTCCCTTGTGTGTTATTTGTTGTTTTTGCCTTGCTGCTTTTAATATGATTTCTTTGTGTTTAATTTTTGACAGTTTGATTAATATGTGTCTTGGTGTATTTCTCCTTGGATTTATTCTGTATGGGACTCTCTGTGCCTCCTGGACTTGATTAACTATTTCCTTTCCCATATTAGGGAAGTTTTCAACTATAATCTCTTCAAATATTTTCTCAGTCCCTTTCTTTTTCTCTTCTTCTTCTGGAACCCCTATAATTCGAATGTTGGTGCGTTTAATGTTGTCCCAGAGGTCTCTGAGACTGTCCTCTGTTCTTTTCATTCTTTTTTCTTTATTTTGCTGTGCAGCAGTTATTTCCACTATTTTATCTTCCACCTCACTTATCCGTTCTTCTGCCTCAGTTATTCTGCTATTGATCCCATCTAGAGTATTTTTTATTTCATTTATTGTGTTTTTAATCGATGCTTGATTCATCTTTAGTTCTTCTAGGTCCTTGTTAACTGTTTCTTGCATTTTGTCTATTCTATTTCCAAGATTTTGGATCATCTTTACCATCATTATTCTGAATTCTTTTTCAGATAGACTGCCTATTACCTCTTCATTTGTTAGGTCTGGTGGGTTTTTATCTTGCTCCTTCTCCTGCTGTGTGTTTTTCTGTCTTCTCATTTTGCTTATGTTACTGTGTTTGGGGTCTCGTTTTTGCAGGCTGCAGGTTCGTAGTTCCCGTTGTTTTTGGTGTCTGACCCCAGTGGCTAAGGTTGGTTTAGTGGGTTGTGTAGGCTTCTTGGTGGAGGGGACTACTGCCTGTGTTCTGGTGGATGAGGCTGGATCTTGTCTTTCTGGTGGGCAGGTCCACGTCTGGTGGTGTGTTTTGGGGTGTTTGCGGACTTTTTATGATTTGAGGCAGCCTCTCTGCTAATGGGTGGTGTTGTGTTCCTGTCTTGCTAGTTGTTTGGTATAGGGTGTCCAGCACTGTAGCTTGCTGGTCGTTGAGTGAAGCTGGGTGCTGGTGTTGAGATGGAGATCTCTGGAAGATTTTCGCCGTTTGATATTATGTGGAGCTGGGAGGTCTCTTGTGGACCAGTGTCCTGAAGTTGGCTCTCCCACCTCAGAGGCACAGCACTGACTCCTGGCTCCTCAATTTGGGATGATTTGTTGTCTATTCATGTATTCCACAGATGCAGGGTACATGAAGTTGATTGTGGAGCTTTAATCCGCTGCTTCTGAGGCTGCTGGGAGAGGTTTCCCTTTCTCTTCTTTGTTCTCACAGCTCCTGGGTCTCAGCTTTGGATTTGGCCCCGCCTCTGCGTGTAGGTCGCTGGAGGGCGTCTGTTCTTTGCTCAGACAGGACAGGGTTAAAGGAGCAGCCTCTTCGGGGACTCTGTCTCACTCAGGCCGGGCGGGAGGGAGGGGCACGGAGTGCGGGGCGAGCCTGCAGCGGCAGAGGTCGGCGTGACGTTGCAGCAGCCCGGGGCGCGCCGTGCGTTCTCCCACGGAAGCCGCCCCTGGATCCCGGGACCCCGGCAGTGGCAGGCTGCACAGGCTCCCGGAAGGGCGGTGTGGACAGTGTCCTGCGCTCGCACACAGGCTTCTTGGCGGCGGCAGCAGCAGCCCCAGCGTCCCACGCCCGTCTCTGGGCTCCGCGCTTTCAGCCGCGACTCGCGCCCGTCTCTGGAGCTCCTTTACGCGGCGCTCTTAATCCCCTCTCCTCGCGCACCAGGAAACCAAGAGGGAAGAAAAAGTCTCCTGCCTCTTCGGCAGCTCCAGAGTTTTCCCGGACTCCCTCCCGGCTAGCTGTGGCACATTAGCCCCCTTCAGGCTGAGTTCTCGCCGCCAGTCCCAGTCCTCTCCCTGCGCTCTGACCGAAGCCCGAGCCTCAGCTCCAGCGCCGCCCGCCCTGGCGGGGGAGCAGACAAGCCTCTCGGGCTGGTGAGTGCCGCTCGGCACCGCTCCTCTGTGCGGGAATCTCTCTGCTTTGCCCTACCCAGGTATGTGGGGAGTTTCTTGCCTTTTGGGAGGTCTGGGGTCTTCTGCCAGCGTTCAGTAGGTGTTCTGTAGGAGTTGTTGTACGTGTAGCTGTATTTCTGGTGTATCTGAAAATGTTTTTTTAATAATATCTTACTTTCCTCAACATTTGTCTAATGCTTTCTTCAAATTTGTCTTTTAAGAAAAATCTGTCTATACAGGTGGTGAGGTATTTTGTAGCTCTGGATAAAATATGCTTATATATATATATATATAAATTCATATTTAATGTTGAAATATTTTGAGTTAATTCTTTTGATAAGTAGTACCCTTTTGTTTCTAATCATTTTTTACAAATATATTTGCAAAACAAACTTATCAAATAAATTTTCTCTACTCAAAGTTAGCCTGAATATATTGTCACAATTAGATGCCATAGAATAATAGACCTCTTCAATTACATTTCATTAAGGATAGAAAAAATACTTTTAAAATTCAAATTAGAGCTCACCAAAATATTCTTTCCAGATTTTGAGTTATTTCAAAAGGCAATTATAGAATTTCAAAAGTAAAGTTTTATACAATTTGAATGTTCAGTTCTTAACTTATTCAGTTATTTCATTTTAGGCATACCTTTTGATTATTATTCTTTGCAAGGTTTGTTATTAAGTCAGTAGAAGCATTAAAACATAACCTTTTGACATTCTATTAATGAAATGTTTATTTATGGATACCTAATTTGTTTTGTAGAAAAGGTAACAAAAATTTAGAAGAATCATTTAAAATACTATCCAATATAATAATTGAATATGTAAATAAAAATTTTAAGTAGTTCTTCAAATGCACAGGCATTGCTAAAGGTGATTTCTGCTCCTGAACTTACTGGTTTAAGATATACTAGATGTATCCTCCTACCTTAAAAAGCTATAGAAATGGACAAAATATTCACAATTCTTTTAAGCCATTGGAATACAGACAGTACAAAAATATACCTTTGAGGAAACATAAATAAATGAGATAAGCTGCAAAGTATGTCAGTTTGGCTGAGTTAACACAACAAGCATAGGAGTTTGGGGAAGTAGAAGCAGCTGAAATTTGTAAGACAATGTATTGCCTTACTCGAAGGCAAAACAGAGAAAGAATTCTAGAAAACAACATAGAGGTTCCTTTAGGTCTGTTACTGAATAAAAAACTAATGCATAGTATGAAGCTTCATAAACTTGGCAAAGAAACTATTTGGCACTTGGAGGCAGAACCACTCCCATAGCTTACACAGGATATGGAGACATTTGAGCCCTAACCAGTCTTAGTATTGATATATCATTGAACACCAAGATTATTTTGTAAGGATTCCAGAATTATCATGCATTGTAGTAGAAATTCGCACTTCATTAAAGAGAAATCTAGTTCTGGCCCAACATAGTTTAAAAATAATTCTCACATAAAACAAGCTACTCCAACATGTACTTAGATATCTGACAAATAAGAGCAACACCCTTTAAAAATAATAGTGAAAGCAGACATTCAAAAATGTATCATTTTCAAAAACAGTATCATTTTCCATGTTCAGCATTTAATTAACAATTTCTAAACATGCAAAAAAACATGAAAATATTACCCATAGACAAGAAAATTAATTATATAAAGATAATAAAAAAGAGACATTATTGAAATTGACAGGTAGGGTCTTTAAAAAGTTACTAGTAATGTGCTCAAGAATTTAAAGGAACTATGGTCTCAGAAGCTATGAGAAATTTATAAAGAAATTCATTTTACTAAGATTTTACATGAAGAAAGGTATAGGCTCACAAGTTTTCCCTGGGTAAATGAGTCCATCATGAAGGAATAAATAATATCAATCCTAAACAAACTCTTTCAAAAAATGGAAGTAACAGTTATCAACAAATTTTATTAGACCAGAATTACCCAGATACAAAAATGAAAGACATTAAGAAAACAAAATAACTTAAGATAATATATGCAACCCTACCAATATTAAAAAAAAAAATCATGAACTGGTGAGGTTTATCCCTGGAATTCAGGTTTGTTTTACATTAAAAATTTATTTGTTAATTATCAGTAATTATTCATTAATTAATTTTTTATATTAAGAGGTGAATAAAGAACAAAAATGGTCATCTTTACCCCATGTTTCTTTGATAAGATTCTCGACTTGGAATTATTTTTAATCAACAATCTGTTAAATACTCTGTTTTACTCCCCAATTTGGAATATTGTCTGTGTCCCATATTTCTACACACACTAACAGCAACATTTTATCTCTCTTATCTAATTCTCTATCAGAAGAGGTAGTGTGTGGTGGTGGTGGTGGTGGTGGTTGTAGGATGATGGAATTTAATGGGAAATAAATTTCACGGCATTATACTTTGAGAAGATTAAGCAATCATATTTTATCAGGCAGGGATAACTCATTTCTGAATTTTGCTTGTGTTATTGTTTATCTTAGAGAGTTGCAAGCAGATAGAACAATTAAAACTATATGACAGTATTTAATATGATTTATACTGCCATTATCAAAGAACAAGAGAAGAAATAGGGGAACAGAAGCAGATTCAAGGATGCAGATCTTGAGGATTCAAACTCAAGAAAATTGTTTTAACTAAAGTATGTTTTTCCTTCATGGTAAAGTGCTTATCTGCAAGACCACATGTTGCTATCACATCCTTGATTTTTTCAGTGCTGCCAAACTGCACATTAATATTTACTTCATGATTAGGACTTTTTTATTATATTGGCATTGGCATAAAATGATACAAGCATTACTGGGGAATTATTTGTGGATTTTTTTGCAGTACAGCTTTGATAAATATATTTAACATTTTTAAAGGAGGTAATCTCTGTGAATTGTTTCTTTTCTTCTGTGTTGCTTAAATAATCCGATCTCCATATAGGTCCATCTCTTTTTTTCTCATTTGTCCTTCCCCATAAGATCCCATAGACCTACAAAGGAGTTTTTGTTTGTTTGTTTGTTTTAAATCAAGTTACCACTTTACCTTCTTGAGAAAATTTAATCTTTTATTAAGATAAATCCTTATTCTGATCAATATTAATCCTTACTTCTTACTCAAAAGACATACTAATTAATTAAATGTATGCAATAATTAGTTTATTTTAAATTCTAGAATACAGGTTCTGTTCTATATTGTGTATTTTTTGTGTCAATACCGTCATATTTTAACCACTCATAAATATTCTGAATACCATGTAGAACAGAGATCAAGAAATTTGTTTTGTAAAAAACTATACCCAAAATACCTTGGACTTTTGGGGACCATATCATCTCTGATGTCACTACTCAATTCTACCATTTTAAAGGGAAAGCAGCTGTAAGTATTTCAAGTAGTATTAATTCCAGTGATTCAAAAGAAAATTAATCATAGTGTATATAGCTGATAAGATATATAATATACACCATATATAAATTCGTGAAATGTGGTGGAGCAAATAAATCCATCAGACAATGGCACAAATATATTTGAATATGGGGTCCACTACAGGAGAAACATAAAGGGCTAATAATCATGTAATATAATATACAACTTTACCAATGAGCAGAAAAATGCCAATTAACATAATACCAAAGTAGCTCTTTTTCCTAAATTTAAATATTAATCCACCCTACCCTGACCATACAATACTGGAGGAAAATGAAAGTTATATACTTATTGTGTGATACTAAATTCTGGAAGTATGTTTGGATGGCATTGCTAAAACAATGCAATTCTACTTAAGAATTCCATCCTATGAAAATAGTTCCTCATATATGGAAACACACACACACACAGAACACAATAGCAAAATAAAAGTAACAAACAAAAAAACTCCAAATCTACAGTCTTAATTTCCTGGGGCTGCCATAACAAAATACCACAGACTGCATGGCTTAAACAAACAGAGGTCCATTATCTCACAGTTCTGAAGGATAGAAGTCCAAACTCATGTCCATTAGCAGGACCGTGTTCCCTCTGAAACTGTGAAGGGGTATCCTCCCTTCTGTCTTCCCAGCTTCTCACCATGGCTGCCATTCCTTGGTACACTTGACTTGAAGTTGGAGAGCTGCAGTCTCTGCCTCTGTTGTCACATGATGTTCCCCTGCGTGTTTCTCTTCACATCATATTTCCTCTTCTTGTAAGGACACCAATCATGTTGAAATAGGACCGTATCTTACTCCAGTATGACTTCATCTTAACCAATTACATTTACAATGGCCCTAGTTCCAAATAGGTTCACATTCTGAAGTATTGGTGTTTAGGACTTCTTTATCTTTTGGGGGAACACAACTAAACACATAACACCAGCATTTATATTTGCTATTTCCAAAAATGGTTTACTACATATCTAATAAAGTATGAGACAAGTCAATATATGCTAAATTGAACAATGTTACTAATATATTATTAATTTAGAAAGAAGTCATATGTCATTATGCATTTATTATATAATACTTAAAGGTAATCATGTGCATATATTTTTATTTCTGGATTTTATTTAATTATATATTATATATAATGTTCTAAAAATATACATAATATTTACATAATCCTATAAATCTAAATATACATATAAAGGTGAAATTTCTAAAATGTTGAATAATATGCAACAAGCAGTATTAGATATTTCGCAAGCTGGGGAATGGGAGATCAAGTGAAAGAACTTTTATTTTCAACTCTATAAGACTGTGTTGTTCAGTTAAAATCAGCAACAACTAGGATGGATCACCTGATAATTTGAAATCATATGCAATGCAAAAACATATGTAACACCTATTATCAAAACAAGGCAATGTGTAGGACTGGTTAACTTCCTCCTCCTCCTCAAAAAAAGAGAAGAAAGAAAGAAAAGAGATGGCAGTAAGTATATTGTCGGAATGGTGAACTTCTCTAGTAGCCTAAGGTAGATTCTATTTATGTTTATCTAATTAAGAAACATTTATATATTTGTTTATATGGAGTAGTAAGAAGAATTTAAATATTTTTAATATTTTGAGAGACTAAATTGTGAAAAAAAAATTTTAAGATTCACAGTAGTTATAAAAGGCCACGCAACTATTGATATCCTTTTATGTGTAATATGAAGCTATAATCAGGAAACTGACTTAAGGAAAAACTCAGTGATATATGAAAAAATTGTGTGTCTCCTGAGATTCAGCAACATATAATTATGTGGGTATGTAACACAGTGAACATAGTAAATGATGGTTGAGATATTACATCATCACTAAAACTAGTTTTTCTAACTATATAATGATATAAGAATATTTGTATGATATATTATTGTTAACTGAAAAAAATGATTTGGAAAACTTTATATTCAACAACATATGAAATACAAATACAGTACACACAAACTATCCATATGAGAAAGAAAATGAAAGAACTGACATGAAGTTTTAGCAATAATTACATAAATAAGAGCTAACTTGCAATATGTTATCAATGGCTACCCTATACAGATTTCCACCCGCATCAAAGTAATAATGTTTTTCTTTATTGCCATATTCATAATTTAAAAAATAAATCAAGAACTTTTATATTGTTTCAAAAATAAATATCTTTTGATTTCTAGATTCCATAATCTGGAAATCAGTGTGATTCTTGTTAAAATAGGCACTGTTCTAAGGGAAGGGCAGACTTAAGCAAAACCAGGTTATTGTTTTATATATATCAAGTTTCTCTCATCATTTTATTTTCTCGTGAGTAAACTCTCCTGTTATCACATGTTCTGCCAGATAATCTTTTAAGATTCATTAACAATTTTGTGTAATGAGGTTTCTCTATTTTCATAAACTGTTCAGTTATACTTTCTGAAGTATAACTAAAATTAAAAAGTTTAATAAACATTTAATATTATTAAAATTCTAGTACTAACCTCTGTGTATTTATGTCTCTTGCTGTCTCTGTTGAGAATTAACATTTCTCACTGCTTTCAGGCTTTATTTAATTTCTCTGGTATTACATTTTACATATTCTAAAATCTACTTAGTTATAGAGTGTTTTCTACTTTTCTTTTGTCCTGAGGTATTTGTTCCAAGTAATTGAGCACATTTTCACTCTGTCCTAAGGCTCATTTATATAAGCATATCAATTAGATATGTTGATAGCAGATTTGAACCCTTTTCTTAATTATGAGTGAAATTACTTAGATAGAAGAGTTCTATTCAACTCAAAACTTTTGATTAAGTAGTTTTACTATTGCTAATATGTGATGGTAAATATAAATTAATATACAGAAATAAGATATATTTGTTTCCTTCCACTATGCCTTTGATTTTATCTACTTCCATCAAGACCACGAATCATTTATCAAGACTTATTTATATTAAACCATAGAGCCTTTTAAAAGGAAAGACACAGGTTCACAGAGCTCACAATCGATTAGGAAGTGCATTTTCCTATGTTAGACTAAGAGATTTGTCTAAACTAGGTTTAAAAGATTAAAGATGGTGGGTATAAGCATTTCCCCAGGAAAATTATTTCATGAACTGCTAGTCCTCACTAGCAAGAGACACATTGTACATTTTGATTCTGATATTAATCTGTGGAAGAATTTATCTTGGTGGAGTGAGGGAAGGTCCCTGACTCAAGTCATATGACACCTGTCTAGAGAAAAATTTTAATCTGTTATAGAGGCTCACCTGAAAGTTCCCAAGGAACAAAAAAAATACCTTCAAAGGGTTTCCTGTCATTGACCTCCATAATTTTAACAAGTGAATTACTACTTACACTAGAGTTAAATTAAAATTTTACCTGTTTCATATTTGTAATACTTTTTTTGACTTTTCTATAATCCCTTTCTTTCTTTGAATACCTTAAATAATTTTCCTAGAACAATTTTACCTATGAACAGAGTTGATAATTTCTTCAAAAAGTTAACATTTTTCAGTTTTTCCTCAAGAAACCAGGGCAATCATGACTGTAAATAATTTGCTTTGTTTTTCTGTCCTCACTGCAAATTTGTCTTGCTATCACTTTGCGATGGGTGGAAATGGATCTTCCTCAGTGTGGTACTTGAATATTTCAGTAGGCCAATTGTTCAAGCCTGAAAGTGTGAAGTAACAGCCATGATTGGAGAAACTGTTTTTAGGGCATTAGGAGACACATTGTCAAGAGCATCAGCAGAAGCAGACGGTGTTGCAGCTGTTCTCTTACATTATATAATAGGATACCCATATTTTATCTCTTGGCTGTCACAAGCAATTAACAAAGAATGAAGAAAGTAATTTCAAATATTCATAAATAACTAGGAACTTTCACACACTTTGAAATAGGCCATTATAGACTTCAAGTTTTCCTATCAAAATATTCAAAAAGTTGCAACATTTCAAGAAATGTTTTTTAGACAATTTATTTTTGTTTATTCTTCTCTGGGTACATTTCTATAACTATGAAATATAGTAGGTGATTATTTTATTAGGAAATACATATTTGTCTTATTATAATTTTTGTTGCCCTGAGATATTTGTTGTGTTTAATCCCTCCTTGATAAGCAACAGAAATAAGAAAGTGGATGTATTAAAAAGGTATTCAACCCTCTAGCATATGCTGTTTACTAATTTCACATTAGTCATCAAATACAACCAATAATGTTACAGTGAAGTTCTTACAAGATTCAAGAGTTGATCTTTGATATCTGTAGGATGCTGGGAAAGCTGTAAATGCAGTGTTTGTTGAAAATTATATAATAGCATTTCAGTCAATGTTTTAAAATTTATGCTTGTGTCTGCTTTGCCAAGCAAGCCACAGTCTTTCCCAGAATACAGAAGTTTCAGGTAGTGCCCAAACACACTCAAAGAGAAAACGTTTCAAAAATATACTTTACTGCAACACATAAGTGTCTAAAATTTTAGAAAAATTTCCTAAAATTACAGAAAAATAACTAAATGTCTTGTAATAATGCATGGATTTTAAATTTTATTACTCAATTTTATTCTTTTTTTTTTGGTTTAATGGCTTACAGTGACTAAAGTTGAATATTGATTATACAGTTCTTTGTATTCTAAATTTATTTATTTATTTATTTTTGGCTGTGTTGGGTCTTCGTTTCTGTGTGAGGGCTTTCTCTAGTTGCGGCGAGCAGGGGCCACTCTTCATCGCAGTGCGCGGGCCTCTCACTATCGCAGCCTCTCTTGTTGTGGAGCACAAGCTCCAGATGCGCAGGCTCAGTAGTTGTGGCTCACAGGCCTAGTTGCTCTGTGGCATGTGGGATCTTCCCAGACCAGGGCTCGAACCTGTGTCCCCTGAATTGGCAGGCAGATTCTCAACCACTGTGCCACCAGGGAAGCCACAGTTCTTTGTATTCTAAAGATGTAAATACAACTATAGATTTTCATTCCTTCTTAGACTTAAAAATTGCAAAGAGCAAAAATAATTTACTCTCTCATTTTCATTATGACTACTTTGTATGAAACTTTTATAGACATGATGAAATATTTTAAAATACGTAATTTCATATCTCTAATTCTTTCTAGAGAGCATAAACACAGGTGAAAAATTGTGTAACCTCTACATACAGTAAAATATGGTACTCTTTAATAAAGGGAGAATTGATTTGCTAATTTTTTATTCAATTTTATCATATTCAAACTGCTTTGGAATTCTGGGGTAATAGAAATTTACATAAATTTTACAATTAAAAAAACACTAGAAAAAGTGAAAAATTATTTTTAACACTAGTATAAATATAACTATAATTAAGATCTTCCAGGGATAAAATATCTTATATATGAATGAATAATGTATACTATACAGGAAATATTATATGTATCAGTATTGGTACTGAGGAAAATGATTTTTAGAAGATTGATTGGAGCCAAACTGTGGAGGAGCCTTTCAGTGAAGGCAGGAAATATGGATTTTATTTATGGTAGTGACTTGATAGTTCAGGATGGTTAACCTGAGAGTTAATGCATACAGTAGAAAGGAATTTTTTAAGCATGAATTTTAATTGCCTACACATATATTGATGAGCATTAAAAAGGTTGTTAAGAAGTTAAGAAATTATTAATGATCTTTTAAAAGTTGTAAACTTGTGTAAGTGTAAATATTCAATTCAGGAGTTTTATTGCAGGTCTATTAATTATCCTTCACAGCCAAAATAAATAAATAAATAAAAAGGAAAAGAATAGCATTTCATTTTTTAAAAAAATGGATTAAAGACCTAAATGTAAGGTCAAACACTATAAAACTCATAGAAGAAAACGCAGGCAGAACAAATTTTGACATAAATCACAGCAAGATCCTTTATGTCCCACCTCCTAGAGTAATGGAAATAAAAACAACACTAAACAATGGGACTGAATGCAACTTAAAGCTTTTGCACAACAAAGGAAACCATAAACAAGATGAAAAGACAACCTTCAGAATGGGAGAAAATATTTGCAAACTAAGCAACTGACAAAGAATTAATCTCCAAAATATAAAAGCATCTCATGCAGATCAATATCAAAAAACAAAAAAAACCCAATCCAAAAATGGACAGAAGACCTAAATAGACATTTCTCCAAAGAAGACATACAGATGGCCAACAGGCACATGAAAAAATGCTCAACATCATTAATCAATAGAGAAATGCAAATTAAAACCACAATGGGGTATCACCTCACACCAGTCAGAATGGCCATAATCAAATATCTAAAAACAATAAATGCTGGAGAACGTGGGGAAAAAAGGCAATCCTCCTGCACTGTTGGTGGGAATGTAAATTGATGCAACCACTATGGAGAACAGTATGGATGTTCCTTAAAAAACTAAAAATAGAACTACCATATGACCCAGCAATACCACTACTGGGCATATTCCCTGAGAAAACCATAATTCAAAAAGAGTCATGTACCACAATGTTCATTGTAGTTTTATTTACAATAGCCAGGACATGGAAGCAACCTAAGTGTCCATAGATAGATGAATGGATAAAGAAGATGTGGCATATATACACAATGGAATATTACTCAGCCATAAAAATGGAAAGAAATTGAGTTATTGGTAGTGAGGTGGATGGACTTAGAGACCGTCATATAGAGTGAAGTAAGTCAGAAAGAGAAAAACAAATACTGTATGCTAACACAAATATATGGAATCTAGAAAAATGTAACTGATGAACATAGTGGTAGGGCAGGAAAAAAAGATGCAGACGTTGAGACCCAACTTGAGGACACAGGTGGGGAAGTGGAGGCTGAGACATAGTGAGAGAGTAGCACTGGCAAATATACACTACGAAATGTAAAATGGATGGCTGGTGGGAAGCTGCTGCATAGCACGAGGAGATCAGCTTAGTGCTTTGTGATGACTAGAGGGGTGGGATAGGAAAGGTGGGAGAGAGACACAACAGGGAGGGGTTATGGGGATATGTGTGTGCATAGCTGATTCACTTTGTATGGCAGAAACTAACACAACATTGTGAAGTAATTATACTCCAATAAAGATGTATAAAAAATGAAATATATACAAATTGAATTTTAAACAAACAACTTTGAAACTTAAATTTTCTGAAATGATAGAATTAAAAAAATACTTCTGAGGCTCTATTGTTTTTCAAGAAAACAAAGTTTATTATACTCCCAAGTCTAGAGACAGGAGGTATGACCTGACATGCAGAACCACGTGGAAAAACAACAGGGTGGTGAGGAGGCAGAAGATAGGTGTGAGGATGGGGATGTTTAAAACAGCTTTTATTGGGTTTTCATTGGGCCATAGTAGACAGCTTAATATTGGCTAGTTGAATAATTTCTTCAGTGAGCTTTGGGCTATAGGAGGGGTCTTGAACAGATTGGTGCCTGACAGAGAGAAGATTATAGCAGAAGAATATTCCCCTTTGAGGTACATGGATCAGAAATAGGAGATATGGCTCTGTATTTGATAGTTTCACATAATGATGTCAGCTGGACCATTTGTTATGTCTAAGAATGGACTGGCCTATGGAGGGGCAGTCTTTCATCATCCAAAAGGGTTTCTTAAGATGTTAAAACACTATATATATATATATAACACATACACACAAACACACACACACACACACTACAATCAGTCCTCTGACATGTTGCATCATATTAAGGAATGTTCAGGGTGATGGTAGTGCATAATTTTAGTAAGTAGGGCTTAAGTTGGCTTAAACAGCCTAGAAAACATTTTATTTTGAGAGTAGAAAGGAAGAACACAAAAAATACAAGGAGTATCTGCAGTTCAGCCCATAAGTAAGGATCCCTTTCACATGGCATTAGCCAAGAAAAATAGATTTGAAAATTTGAGGGTCTCTAAGAATATATTCATGGAATTGGAAAATGTGTTAGACTCATATTTTCCTTTTTAACATCTTTATTGGAGTATAATTATTTTACAATGGTGTGTTAGTTTGCTCTGTATAACAAAGTGAATCAGCTCTACATATACATATGTCCCCATTTCTCCTCTATCTTACATTTCCCTCCCACCTTCCCTACCCCGCCCCTCTACGTAGACACAAAGCACTGAGCTGATCTCCCTGTGCTATGTGGCTGCTTCTCACTAGCTATCTATTTTACATTTGGTAGTGGATATATGTCCATGTCATTCTCTCACTTCATACCAGCTTAGCCTTTCCCTTCCACGTGTCCTCAAGTCCATTCTCTATATCTGCAGCTTTATTCCTGTCTTGCCCCTAGGTTCTTCAGAACCATTTTTTTTTAATTCCATATGTATGTCTTAGCATATGGTATTTGTTTACTTTTTCTGACTTACTTCACTCTGTATGACAGACTCTAGGTCCATCCACCTCACTGCAAATAACTCAATTTCATTTATTTTTATGGCTGAGTAATATTCTATTGTATATATGTGCTACATCTTCTTTATCCACTCATCTGTCGATGGATACATAGGTTGCTTCCATGTCCTGGCTATTGTAAGGAGTGCTGTTATGAACATTTTGGTATGTGACTCTTTTTGAATTATGGTTTTCTCAGGGTACATGGTGAGTAGTGGGATAGCTGTGTCATATGGTAGTTCCATTTTTAGTTTTTAAGGAACCTCCATACAGTTCTCCATAGTGGCTGTATTAACTTACATTCCCACCAACAGTAAAAGAGGGTTCCCTTTTCTCCACACCCTCTCCAGAATTTACTGTTTTTAGATTTTTTGATGATAGCCATTCTGACTGGTGTGAGGTGATACCTCATTGTAGTTTTGATTTGAATTTATCAAATGATTAGTGATGTTGAGCATCCTTTCATGTGTTTTTTGGCCACCTGTATAAATTCTTTGGAGAAATACCTGTTTAGGTCTTCTGCCCATTTATGGTTTGGGTTGTTGCGTTTTTTTTTTTTTTTTTTTTTATATTGAGCTGCATGAGCTGCTTGTATATTTTGGAGATTAATCCTTTGTCAGTGGCTTCATTTGTAAATATTTTCTCCCATTCTGAGGGCTATCTTTTTGTCTTGTTTATGGATTCCTCTGCTGTGCAAAAGCTTTTAAGTTTCATTAGGTCCCATTTGCTTATTTTTGTTTTTATTTCCATTTTCCTAGGAGGTGGGTCGAAAAGGATCTTGTGGTATTTTATGTCATAGAGTGTTCTGCCTATGTTTTCCTCTAAGAGTTTGATAGTGTCTGGCCTCACATTTAGGTCTTTAATACATTTTGAGTTTATTTTTATGTATGGTGTTAGGGAGTGTTCTAATTTCATTCTTTTACATGTACCTGTCCAGTTTTCCCAGCACCACTTACCGAAGAGGCTGCCTTGCTCCACTGTATATTCTTGCCTCCTTTATTAAAGATAAGGTGACCATATTTGCGTGGGTTTATTTCTCCACTTTCTATCCTGTACCACTGATCTACATTTCTGTTTTTGTTCCAGTACTATACTCTCTTGATTACTGTACCTTTGTAGTATAGTCTGAAGTCAGGGAACATGATTCCTCCAGCTCTGTTTTTCTTTCTCAAGAGTGCTTTGGCTATTCTGTGTCTCCTCATTTTCCATACAAATTGTGAACTTTTTTGATCTACTTCTGTGAAAAATGCCATTGGTAGTTTGATAGGGATTGCATTGAATCCGTAGATTGCTTTGGGTAGTATACTCATTTTCACAGTGTTGACTCTTCCAATCTAAGAACATGGTATATCTCTCCATCTATTTATATCATCTTTAATTTCTTTCATCAGTGTCTTATAGTTTCTGCATACAGGTCTTTTGTCTCCTTAGGTAGGTTTATTCCTAGATATTTTATTCTTTTTGTTGCAATGGTAAATGGGAGTGTTTTCTTAATTTCACTTTCAGATTTTTCATCATTAGTGTATAGGAATACAAGATATTTCTGTGTATTAAATATGTAACCTGCTACTTTACCAAATTCATTGATTAGCTCTAGTAGTTTTCTGGTAGCCTCTTTAGGATTCTCTATGTACACTATCATGCCATATGCAAACAGTGACAGTTTTACCTCTTTACGATTTTGATTCCCTTTATTTCTCTTTCTTCTCTGATTGCTGTGGCTACAACTCCCAAAAGTATGATGAGTAATAGTGGTGACAGTGAGCAACCTTGTCTTGTTCCTGATCTTAGTGGAAATGTTTGCAGTTTTTCACCATTGAAAATGATGGTGACTGTGGGTTTGTCATATATGGCCCTTATTATATTCAAATAAGTTCCCTCTATGCTTATGTTCTGGAGGGTTTTGATCATAAATGGATGTTGAATTTTGTCAGAACTGTTTTTTGCATCTGTTTAGGTGATCATGTGGTTTTATCATTCAGTTTGTTAATATGGTTTATCACATTGATTGATTTGCATATATTAAAGAATCCTTGCATTCTTGGGATAAACCCCACATGGTCATGGTGTGTGATCCTTTTAATGTGCTGTTGGATTTTGTCTGCTAGAATTTTGTGTAGGATTTTTACCTCTATGTTCATCACGGATATTGGTCTGTAATTTTCTGTTTTTTTTTTTTTTTTTGACATCTTTGTCTGGTTTTGGTATCAGGGTGATCGTGGCCTCATAGAATGAGTATGGGAGTGTTCTTCCCCCTCCTATATTTTAGAAGAGTTTGAGAAGGATAGGTGCTAGCTCTTCTCTAAATGTTTGATAGAATTCACCTGTGAAGCCCTCTGGTCCTGGGCTTTGATTTGTTCGAAGATTTTTTTTTTTTTTTTTTTTTTTTTTTTTTGCAGTATGCAGGCCCCTCACTGTTGTGGCCTCTCCCGTTGTGGAGCACAGACTCCAGACGCACCGGCTTAGCAACCATGGCTCACGGGCCTAGCTGCTCTGTGGCATGTGGGATCTTCCCGGACCCGGGCACGAACCCATGTCTTCTGCATTGGCAGGCGGACTCTCAACCACTGCACCACCATGGAAGCCCCTGTTGGAAGATTTTTAATCAGGGTTTCAATTTCAGTGCTTGTGATTGGTCTTTTTCTATTTCTTCCTTGTTAGTCTTGGGAGGTTGAGCTTTTCTAAGAATTTGTCCATTTCTTACAGGTTCTCCATTTTTTGGCATATAGTTGCTTGTAGTAATCTCTCATGATCCTTTTTTATTTTTGCAATGTCAGTTGTTACTTCTACTTTTTCCGTTCAAATTCTACTGATTTGAGTCTTCTTTTTTTTTCTTGATGAGTCTAGCTAATGGTTTATCAATTTTGTTTATCTTCTCAAAGATCCAGCTTTTAATTTTATTAATCTTGCTATCATTTTCTTCATTTGTTTTTCATTTATTTCTGATCTGATATTTATGATATTTTTCCTTCTGCTAACTTTGGGGTTATTTTGTTCTTTCTTCTCTAATAGTTTTATGTGCAAGGTTAGGTTGTTTATTTGAGATGTTTCTTGTTTCTTGAGGTAGGATTTTATTGCTATGAACTTCCCTCTTAGAAATGCTTTCACTGCATCCTATATGTTTTGGGTTGCTGTGTTTTCATTGTTATTTGTTTCTAGGTATTTTATGATTTCCACTTTGATTGCTTCAGTGATCTCTTGGTTATTTAGTAGTATACTGTTTAGCCTCCATATGTTTGTATTTCTTACAGATTCTCTTCTTTTAATTGATATCTAGTCTCATAGCATTGTGGTCAGAAAAGATACTTAATAGGATTTCAATCTTCTTAAATTTACTGAGGCTTAGTTTGTGACCCAAGATATGATCTGCCCTGGAGAACATCCATGAGCACTTAAGAATAAAGTGTATTCTTTTGTTTTTGGATGGAATGTCCTATAAATATCAATTAAGCCCATTTGTTTAATGTGTCATTTATAGCTTGTGTTTCCTTATTTATTTTCATTTTGGATGATCTGTCCATTGGTGAAAGTCCCTTACTACTATTGTGTTACTGTTGATTTCCCCTTTTATGGCTGTGAGCATTTTCCTTATGTATTGAGTTGGTCTTATGTTCAGTACATAAATATTTACAATTGTTATACCTTCTTCTTGGATTGATCCCTTGATCATTTTGTAGTGTCCTTCTTTGTCTCTTTTAATAGTCTTTATTTTAAAGTCTATTTTGTCTGATATGAGAATTGTTACTTCAGCTTTCTTTTGATTTCCATTTGCATGGAATATCTTTTTCCATCCCCTCGCTTTCAGTCTGTATGTGTCCCTAGGTCTGAAGTGGGTTTCTTGTAGACAGCATATATATGGGTCTTGTTTTTGTATCCATTTAGCCAGTCTATGTCTTTTCATTGGAGCATTTTGCCCATTTACATTTAAGGTAATTATCAATATGTATGTTATTATTACCATTTTCTTAATTGTTTTGGGTTTGTTATTGTAGGTCTTTTCCATCTCTTATATTTCCTGCCTAGAGAAGTTCCTTTCACATTTGTAAAGCTGGTTTGGTGGTGCTGAATTCTCTTAGCTTTTGCTTGTCTGTGAAAATTTTAAAATCTCCATTGAGTCTGAATGTGATCCTTGCTCAGCAGAGTAATATTGGTAATATTGGTTGTAGGTTTTTCCCTTTCATCACTTTAAATATCTCCTGCCACTCCTTTCTGGTTTACAGAGTTTCTGCTAAAAGACCATCTGTTATCCTTATGGGGATTCCCTTGTACGTTATTTGTTGCTTTTCCCTTGCTGTTTGTAATATTTTTCTTTGTATTTAATTTTTGATTGTTTGATTAATGTGTGACTTGGTGTGTTTATCCTTACATTTATCCTGTTTGGGACTCTTTGAGCTTCCTGGACTTTATTGACTATTTCCTGTCCCATATTAGGGAAGTTTTCAACTATAATCTCTTCAAATATTTTCTCAGTCCCTTTTTTTTTTTCTCATCTTTTCTGGGACTGCTATAATTAATTAGAATTTTGGTGCATTTAATGTTGTCCCAGAGTAGACTACTATTTTTAAATTAATATTAATTTGATGAAATATTTAACACAATGGTCAAGTCTGAAGTTTATCTAGATCCATGTTATATGTGTTTGTATATATTTCCTTGTTTATGTGCTTCATCTTTCCCACATACATTTTTGATGATTCATTTACTATTTCTTAAAATATTCTGTTCATTGTAACTAACACTGATGCTATCTTTAGAGTTTCTTACATAATAAAGTATATTTACCAGTTCATTTCCTGAAAGCCTTTATCATTTGGTTTGGACTAAGTGTGATATCTTCTACACTAACACAGTAGTTAAATACTATTATGATCCATAGTCAACAAGCAATAGATCTTACTGAATTTTAATGTAAACTATAAGAGATGTTCCTGAGCATTTCTTTCTTAAAATTTCTGACTATTTAAAATTGGTTTTGAATTTCAAAGATAGTACTATATTGTCTACTTAGTTTTAAATCATCTTTAAAGGAACATTTATATTATCTGCTACTGATAAATATCATTAGTGTTAGAATCTTTGGTGCAGAAACTCTTAAGCAACATGCTTCCTTATTTCAGATATTACAGTTATGGACTCCAGTCACTACTTACTGTATGTTGATATGTAAACATCTCTCTTAATGTTGGGACAGTTGGGAAAGGACTCAAAGTTAAACCATCTTCAACATCTCAAAACAAAATTCCTCAAATTTATTTATTTCAATAGAAACATTAAGTTAATGTCATGTTTAAAAATATAACATTTTATATAGATAGAGAACATAAAGTAATCATTCATAAACCTTTTAAAAATGTTTATGGGAGCTGAGGAAGATTTAAGAATTGATTTTTCTCTTATAGAACTTTTATTTTCTCTCTTTCTTATGTTATTTAATCTTCATTTTGGACATGTGCCTAATGCACCATCTCTACTTTTTATATTTCATGTTAATTTTTTGACATCATATATATATATATTTAACATCTTTATTGGAGTATAATTGCTTTACAAGGGTGTGTTAGTTTCTGCTTTATAACAGAGTGAATCAGTTATGCATATACATATGTTCCCATATCTCTTCCTTCTTGTGTCTCCCTCCCTCCTACCCTCCCTATCCCACTCCTCTAGGTGGTCACAAACCACCTAGCTGATCTCCCTGTTCTGTGCAGCTGCTTCCCACTAGCTATCTATTTTAAGGTTGGTAGTGTATATATGTCCATGTCACTTTCTCTCTTTGTCACAGGTTACCCTTCCCCCTCCCCATATCCTCAAGTCTATTTTCTTGTAGGTCTGTGTCTTTATTCCCATCTTACCCCTAGGTACTTCATGACATTTTTTTTCTTAGATTCCATATATATGTGTTAGCATATCGTATTTATTTTTCTCTTTCTGACTTACTTTACTCTGTATGACAGACTCTACGTCCATCCACCTCACTACAAATAACTCAGTTTCATTTCTACTTATGGCTGAGTAATATTCCATTGTATATATGTGTCACATCTTCTTTATCCATTCATCTATTGATGGACATTTAAATTGCTTCCATGTCCTGACTATCGTAAATAGAGCTGCAACATCATATCTTCTTTTTAACTCAAATTGTCTACTTTCTTATAATTTAGAATTTCTGGGAGACTTCTACCCCAAGTTCCTTTGACCCACACTACTTTCATCACTCTTCTTGCAACCTATCCACTTCTGCTTCAGATATTAACAGTATCCTCATCTCAGGAATTCATCTTTAGAAATTCTTAAGAAAGATAAAGTAATTGACCCAATTCATTTTCTTTTTTGATCGAAATATTACTCAACATACAGCATACTGTCCATGGTTTAAGTATTCCATGTTGATTAACTATTTTTGGAATAGAGGAATACTTTTCATAATATAAAACATAGCAATCTATACTACTGAAAAAAATAATTCTACATTAAAGGGATTTGTCATAATATTAATACTGTAATTAATATATTTATTTAATCCACATTTAATTTAATTTTATTTTATTTTATTTTTTCTTTTTGCGGTATGTGGGCCTCTCACTGTTGTGGCCTCTCCCGTTGCGGAGCACAGGCTCCGGATGCGCAGGCCCAGCGGCCATGGCTCACGGGCCCAGCCGCTCCGCGGCATATGGGATCCTCCCAGACCGGGGCACGAACCCGTATCCCCTGCATCGGCAGGCGGACTCTCAACCACTTGCGCCACCAGGGAGGCCCAACACATTTAATTTTAAATGGAATAATAAAACAGAAATGGTCACAAATCAAACTTATGACAAGGAACAAATCCACATGATCTCTCAATAACTAATACATAATATGTTACTTTTATCTGTGTATCTGCATGGCTGAGGGACTTATGGGAATGTTTATAGGAGAAGAAAGAAGTAGTGAATCTAGCATGAACAGAATTGTCAAAACCCTCTGTGTACCCTTTGCTTCCTGGGACCTGATTAATATTCCTGGAAAACAACTAACTCCTTTTTCTGGGTACCCTGTTAATTCTTCAGACCTTAGCTTCTATCTGACCTCATTTAGAAAGTTTTTCCTGAAATTTTCAAGATTATGTTAGCTGAAAGTCATGTGTGATGCCATTTCAGAAGTCTGAATCCTGGATTGAAGTTGCTGAAGTCTGGAGACTTGGGGATTCTTCATAACAAAGATAACATCCATACCAAAGGAACAGGTACTACAATTGTTTATGTTATTTTTTTGAAAGAAATCAAAATTATCCACATATCTTCAGTGATGTCCTGGGGGAAAATTACCAAGAACATGGAAGACAAACATATTCTCACATTTCTTAACACATTTATTATGTGGCATATGTATGAGAGAAGAAACTGTTCTTATTCTCAAAAAAGTACCTTTCTGTCAATTGTTTAAACAGAAAAGATGCAAATATTTACACTTAAATGTATACTTCATATATTTTTAAGATGCTAATATCATCATGTTAAAATGAATTATTTGTGAAGAGAATTTTAGATCTCTAATTCACTGACATGATTTCCAACAATGAAAATAATCACCCCCTTATGTAATATATTACACAAACCTTTCTTAAAATTCATAAATTTTTCAAAGATCATAAAAACAGAAGGACTAAAACTTGGAAAGTTCTGTTTTATTCTGTCTTTATGCTTAATGGGTTGAACTGGATCTTTTTGTAAGTATAGCAACTAGAATAAACTAATATTCTCAATTTATTTTAGAGAATATGTAGGCAGAAAAAATTAAACAGCTGATGACAGTTTAATCTTACCATCCATTATATAGCTAAAAACTTAAGAATTATACCAGGTGGATAAATATACTCCTTAAAACAGAACATCTCCCATTTCAATAACAGCAGCAATGATTCAGTCAAGTATGAGGCATGAGGTCTGTTCGACATCAAGACATATAAGGTATGCATCCTTTCCACAAGAAAGCTACAGTAAATAGAGATTTGGCAGAAAAGGAAAACTGGGGGAAGATATATTTCTATTTTGAGGTAATGTGGAAAATGTTATACAACTGTATTAATGAAGAGAAGATGGGCGTGAGGAATGAAGCATTCCTAGGAATGGAGGAACTATAAAATGGTTTGACATTTCAGAAAACATTTGGATTTTAAGGTATCTCTTCTGACTATGATGGAGTTCTTCCACAATAAAGAACTATAAAAGCTAGAAATGCACTGATCGACTGAGGCTGTCATAGCTTTAGGAACAAAGATCTTAGAGATCAAATAAATCCATTAAAGTGAGCCTTACTTTTACCATTGTTTCTCTTCCCCATCCTCATGAAGACATTTAGTCATTCACAACATGGGGCATACAGCAGCCTGGAAAGTATAACCATCTCACTAGACAAGGTTGAGAAAATGTTCACATCAAGGCTACTGGGTCAGTCAGAATTTAAGAGATTAAATCCTTGAGAAGAGGAACCTGAGAAAAATACATCACATTATCCACATTACATTATGGATGTAATTAGTTTTCAAAGTTTTGCTGAGACCTAAGCTGTCAGGTATCAATTTAGAGAAGGAAACACAATATAGAAAGAAACTACTGTGGTGTTAAAAAACAACAAGCTAAAATTTTGTAAGACCCACAGTTAAGGAAGTCAAGACCCAGAAATAAGGGCATTCCAAGTATTGGGGTTCTAGTAAAAGCACAAACTTTCTGATGTTGCCTCTAAAGTTCTGTGTCCAAGGAATTAAGGCAAACCATAAATAGCATAACCTTTCCAAAGTCTGAAATCAAATCATGATTGGATCAAACGGATCTATCTGTACTTTACTTGCCTTCCAGAGGAAAATAAAAGGAGAACAGTAATACCACACCCCTCACACCACAAGTTTTTCATATGTCAAACTCAACACTGAATTAGTGCAGTCATTCCAGGTGACAGGATCATATGACTAAAATTCAACAGGAGAAAAGATGCAATAGAAACAGACCTAGAGGCATTTATATTTTGTAGTTTTTTTAAGACAGATTTATAGCTGTTATTAAAATATTGAAGAAAATCAATGAAAAGAAAAATCAGCCAGAAAAGTAAAAGCAAGTGGAAATTCTAAAACTAAAAACACACAATAATTAAAACTCACAAATTAGAACTTAAATTTGAAAGAATGTTAGAAACAGAGGAAGAGAGGATAAGTGGACTGGACAATGGCCAGTAGAAAATATCCAGTTTGAAACACTAGAAAAAAGGAATGAAAATTCGTAAGGGAGGCTAAGTGACTGTGAAAAGCTCTACTCTACCAATGATTATGAAAAACCCACTTGTACTCTGAGATAAATGATACCTCCTACCTTCTATAGTGTGGAGACTCTATTACTAATACTATTGCTGCTACTCTATTACAGTTACTACATTACTATTAATGGGTCACACATTCTAATGACATCTCCTACTATCTATCTTTACCTACAGAACTGAGTCACCATGGGAACTTCTTGGTAATGCTGAGGCTCCTTCAGCAGCATATTCTTGGGATCTTGGTAAGTGACAGGTATATCACCTGAACACTCCTGTGGAGCAAAGTCATCTGGTGTGTTTGCTGACTTCAGTGAATTCACTCAGTCGTCCCATTTCTCTCAGGCTTTCAATCCCTTCTTTTACCATCTACTACAGTCTTTGTATTATTTTTTTACCTCAGTTTATGCCACTGTTTATTATTTGTTTTTGTGAGTTATCCTAGCAGCATATTTATACAAATTTTCTTGTTAAAGCATGTATATTGGGAGCAGGCTTACATATGATAAGATTTTTATTATATAAATTTATGTTCTAGATCCCTAGGTCCTGCACAATCAGGTTATAGAACCATACATCCCAAAGAAGACTTTAGTTCAACTCATCGGGAGCTTTGGTGTTAGGAAAACCCTTTAGATTTGTCCCCAGTTGCCTTGATGGTCTGAGATTTTGTATCTTTGTATTGATTATTCTTTGGCCGGATCTGTTCCTAGAAAGACTGATGACCTTGGATGAAATAATACTCCACTTCTGTGGCAATCAACAATGATGGTTAATAATAGCCCAGGTCCATCTTCCAGCAGTAATCTCAGCAGCTAAGGGAAAAAGGATCTGGATGGTATGTAACAGTGTCTATCAAAACTAAAATAATTACTAAAACTCTAGCTATATATATATATATATATATATATATTTGTGGTATGCGGGCCTCTCGCTGTTGTGGCCTCTCCAGTTGGGGAGCATAGGCTCTGGATGCACAGGCTCAGTGGCCATGGCTCACGGGCCCAGCCACTCCACAGCATGTGGGATCTTCCCGGACCGGGGCACGAACCCATGTCCCCTGCATCGGCAGGTGGACTCTCAAGAACTGCACCACCAGGGAAGCCCCTCTAGCTATATTTTTAAGGGAAAAATGAGATGAGTCAGCAATTTCCAAATCAAATGGTGTGGAAGCATTGTTATAGAAATTTATAGTAATTTTAAAAGACCAAGGAATATATTCTTTAAAAATTTGTGAACACATTTATTGAGAACTTAGTTGTAATGAGGAATTCTGAGAAAAACACAACAAATAAAAACTATAAGAGAAGCAAATATATGAACAATTTTATATTTATTAAAAAATTGAATCTGAATGTAAAAACCTTTTCAAGAAGAAAATTCCAGACTTACATTATTTTGTTTGTGAATTTTTCAAACATATAGAACAAAATAATATTAAATCTATGTTATTTCATAGTAAAGAAAAATAAAAAACAATTTCTCAACAAAATGTGTAAAGAGTGCGTAATATTTTTATGCACATCTGACAAGGATATTTATAAAAAATGAAATTATAGTCTAATATTTGTCATGAAAATAGATACAAAACTCAAAAATTGTTATTTAAAGAAATTATACTATATATTGAAAAATTAAAATATCACAATCAAGTTGAAATTGCTGTAAGACAAAATTATGTCTCCTGGAAGATAATACAGAAGAATAATTTTATGATATGGTTGGGGGGGTCAAAGGGATTTTTTTTTTAAATCCAGAACACAAACAATAGAAACCAAAACAGCAAAGATTTCTAAAACGAATTTCATTAATTTATTATCTTCTACGTATTAAAATGTAGTATTAGCACAGGGAACTCTACTCGATATTCTAATGGCCTATATGGGAAAAGAATTTAAAAAATAATGGATATATGTATAATTGATTCAGTTTGCTATACGCCTGAAACTAACACAACATTGTAAATCAACTACACTCGGATAAAAACATCTCTAGTTATTAGAAAAATTTTAAAAATTAAAAAAATTATTGTGTATTTTTTAACCTAAAAAAATGTGTTAGGAGGGAGAAGTTAGCACTTTCAGTGGAATGTTTGTTTTGAAATTTCATACTTTTTATCATTAGTCATAGGAGAAACCCTAAAGAAAATCAATGAAAATGAATTAAAAAAATAAAATTAAAAAAAATAAAATGTAGTATTAAAATAGTGAAAGGACAAGTCACAGAAGGGAGAATATATTCGTTGTGCATCTATCTGACAAAAGCTTCTTACACATAATACATAAAATACACTCAATTTTTTTTAAAGGCAGACAATCCAATTTTTAAGTGTCAAAAATGAGGCACCCAGCTTTTGCTGCTGGAGTGAGCAGTTTCCAGGCCTGAGGTCGACCCATGCATCACCCTGGGAGGAGTCTCGCCACCTGAGGCAGCAGTCCAGCGGGGGCAGTTCCGCAGGCAAGGGGCTGTGGAACTGCAGAAGCTTGGGCGAGATCTGTTTTCTGGAGACTGTCCCTTCTCAGGAGAAAGAGCCGGGAGACAGGATATGGCTATTGAGCAGACGGAAGCAAGGTCTCACGTGTCAGTGATTTTCGAGGATGTGACTATGCTCTTTATGTGGGATGAGTGGAGAAAGCTGGGTTCTTCTCAGAGAACTTGTACCAACATATAATGCTGGAGAACTATGGTCATGTGGTCTCATCAGGACCCCCAATTAAAAAAAGAAAATGTCAAAAAGTGAAAGAATTTTACATGAGACGATCCTAAATACCAATGAGCACATGGAAAGATGTTCAAATGATTAATCATTAAGACACTAAATATTAAAACTACAGTGACACCTCTCTGTACCCCAACCAGAAATGTCATGCAAAAAATAAAAATTGGCAAAATCAGTATTAGTGCAACTACAGTGGAATTGGAGTGCTTATACTAAACTGTACAGGACTGTTTATGATACAAAGGTCTTTAAAAGGTAGTCTGAAACAAAATTTTGTAAGGCCTTTGCTCTTGCTCACAAGAGACTCATTGGAAATTGTGTCCTAACAATGATGATCTTGGAATAAATCTATTCTAAGTTTTCTTGGTATTGTTTGTTTTTTTCATTTCAGTTGAATTTCTCTGGAAACTATGAAAGCCCATCCCTCCTCTTGGACCTGAGTAAAGCCTATCCCTCATTTAAGGGAGGGAGGGGTTGTCTTCATTTTCAAAGAGGGCAAAAAAATGATCTCAAAGGGTGTATTTTTAAGATTAAATGTGATGATTTTAGTGAAAGATTTAGCTCAGCACAAGGACCATGATAGCATTCAGTAAATTGTATTTTTCCTTCATGCTATATTCCCACTCAAATACCTGAGACAACTGAATAATAATAAAAAAATTTGGAGAAATAAACTAAAATAAACATTTTGGATGAAAGATACTCTATCAGTTGCAACCATTTTTTTTATAAGGTAATATTGAGTTTACAGTCTTTGCATGATATGGTAAAATTATAAAATTCAATATGCTATTAGATCTTAAAAGGACATCGCCATATTTAGTTTGTTAAGTGATTGTTAAATGAAGAATAAATATTTTCTATTACAAAGATGGCTTTAATTAAATAGCATTTCAGCAATTAAGTATATCAAAAACAGCACATAGATATAGGATATATTTTCTTTTTCTCTAAGCTCAGCTATAATATACACATGCTGACATGTAGCATTGATTTTTTCCTTTATATATGGCTATATTAACTTTCAAAGTTCACACAGACGAATGTGTACCTTTCAGAAACAGAAGTATCAAAATGACTAAGATCCTGGGTAGAAAGCTTCATTATGTTCTTTTCATTTAAATTTATGCATGTTTTAAAAGCATCATTTTTTTACATTTTCTAAGATGTTTACTTCCTTAGATGGTTTTGGGAATTCACTGTAACATTTAATGTATAATTTGTGTATGCTCTGTAACTCATATTTAATTCAAGATGTAGAAAAAACTTTATTTCATTAATCATATTTTATGAACAGAATACCTGTAAGTGATCATGCTTTTTATGTCACTTTCTTACTTAAAAATATAAAACATAAACAGCTAGCAGCATCAGACTTGTTTGTGTATCTCTGAAGCCCCTGTGTAGTGTTTATTCTCAATATTACCAAACGCAATAGAATATAAATTATTATGCTGATTGAAAACTCTTCATTTTAGTGTTTAAAATACTCCTCGACAAATTCCTGAAGATTCAACATGCATAACTTATCCAGTGTTTCCTGGTGCATTTCTTGGAAATTTTCACTTGGGCTTCAATCAAGGGGCTAAATTAACTACTAGCTTAACACCTATTGCTAAAGCAGATATTTCACTGCCAGCAAGCATTGCTTCAGCCAATTGTATACTACAAAAGTTGACCTCGCCAATCCTTTTCCCTTACTTGGGTGATTTTTTTCCTCTCTAATCTATTTTTAAAATAATAATTAGGAAAAAAAGAAAAAAAAAAACTACCATGAAAATTCAGAACAGAAGCCAATCACTACATTTAATTATTATTTGATTTCACCCTCAATCTCATATATGTACCTTTTCTCTACATTTCCCATATATCCATGATTCTTTGGATGCTGTAATAATTTCTGAAAATAGATACTACTTTCTCTAATTAATTTTGGAATACTTTATTGAATTCTTGATGTTGTAAATATCAGGAATATAAGCCAGGAAATATTTCAAGCTCAGTTTCTAGAAGCATATTTTTATTAAACCCTCTCCACATTGCAATTTCTTTTGCCAGTGTGTTAGACAGAGGGATACTCTGTCCAGTTCCCCTTTAAGAGGAGATTTGATACCTGTCTATGGGAAATGCGATCAGCACTCAAATTCCATTTTTAGTTTCTTCAAGGTCTAACTCAGCTTCAGAAACTAACTGCTTCGCCTGAGGTCGTTTCCTGAAAAAAAAATTTAAGGCTGTAAATGCCTGGACTTCCAGCTTAAGATGGAAACCTATTTGCTCCAGAACACCTTACTAATCTGGACAAGGTTTTGTAAAGCCTTTATGACTGCTAAACCATCCATGCTTCTTTTTGTTCCTTGCACAGTTGTTCCTACATAATAAATAATTGGTACCCCAAACTCCATTCCAACTTCTGCTTCTAGAGAACTGCAAGAGTTGATGCCAGAAGCAGCCTGAGAAAATAAAGTATAAGCGAATCCAGTTTGAAATGATAACTTCCATCACTAGCAGGAAATGGAAAGCAGAGAGCCCATGGCTATTCAACTTTCAAAACCCTTACTGATGGTGAATTGGCAAGGTGTACTGGTAGAAGGGAATAAAATAGATGGTACTATGTATCAAATGTTTGAGATATAAAGAAGAAATCAAAGTTATAACTAAAATAAGATCAGATGACAATTGCTAACTGCCATTAATGCTCTAAAGCAAAATAATAAACAGTTCAGCTACTCACAGATTCAAAGCAAGATGTGAAAGTTAGAGGGAATCCTTAATTTCATAAAAAGAAGTTCCCATCTTTTACATCATAATGGTAGAGGCAAGGAACAAGTTCAAGACCAAGTCCAGGATGTAAGAGTGAGTGGCTAAACATAATTTATGATTAAATGTCCAACAAAAGCAACTATTTTTGACAATGTCAGGGTTCTAATTGGAAAACCCTGGTTCCTCAACACAACAAATGGTTACATCTGCATGGATGCCCTGAAGATTTAAATTTTGAAGATTTCTTTGAACGTTTTGAGCCTGCTCATGTAATCCATTCCTACCTGTTAAAAAGTAGAATTTCTTTCTGTTTTGCACTTAAAGACAATATAGAAGCCTCTACCCTACAGTGAAAAAGATATCTCCCCTCAGGATTTGCTCCCTTCTTTCCTTCTGGCCCCTGGACTTAAAATTAAGATTAAGCTATGGCAGGACTCAGTTTGAGATATACCAGTCCACATAAGGGAGGAAAGTGGCTATTTCCCAAATAATAGCTAGCTACATTATAACAGCAGTATCTGATGGAATGAGCAGGGGAGTAAACTTTGAGGATCCTTGTCTCATAGAGTAGTATATAAAATTAGATAAGAAAGAGTGTGGTTTTTTTTTTTTTTGAGAGTATATTCTCCATACAGGATGTAGCACTCTAACAATTTTCCAGGAGATGGTGATAATTGCTACTAGGATGTCCCACACTGAGCAAAGTTGAAATGCAAGAATTGCCATGACATATGCTTCAGAGAAGAAAGCAAACTGAAATGGATATTATATGCCTGACTAGAAGACCTATCAGAAGATTAGATTCCATGGGAAATCCCAAAAGAGCTACCATTTATCAGGGTTATGATGAATATCTTTGTGGAGACACCAATATCACTAAAACGTTCATTAGTGATATTATGCTGACAAGTCAGAATAAACAAGTGGTTGTTTAGGAAATCACACTGATTGTTTAGGAAAGCATCTGCATTATCAAAGGTGAAAGATAAACTCTGTGAAGATTCAGCAGCCTTCTATATCTATAACATGTTTAGGTTTCCATTGGTCAGTGGCCTGTCAGTACATTCACTTGAGAGTAAAAAGGAAAATGGCATTTCATATATTTTATGACATAGAGGAGGTGCCTCTTCAGGTTCTGGAGGCAGCATTCTTCTCTTTTTAAAAGTGCTGCTTCTACAGATATACTAGATAACAGAAAAGGTAGCCAGATTTGAATAAGACCCATAGTAGGGAGAGGTTGTATGGCAGGGTCTTCAACCCTGCCCGGTAGGCTATGAAATTCAGTAGACGGTCTATGTTGGAGCTGAGTGAGGGGGAAAAGTAACTTGTAGAGTTGATGAGAATTTCTTTGAACAACAACTCTTGGCATGATTTGGGGCCATTTAGAAAGGAGATACCTGAATACTAAACACAAATTGACCACATGAATGAGACTGCCCATCATGAGCAGGATTGTATCAGACACAACAAGGTGATAGGTCAAGATGGGTCAACCACAATTTGAATACCTCTAAGTGTAGTAATAGAATCCTTGAAAACCTAAAAGCAAACAAAAACAGAATTATGATGGACTATAACTAAAAATGGTGTAAAGAGAACAAAAAGAGAAAGGAACAGAAGAAATATTTGAAACAATAATGAGAATTTCTACAAATTAATTTTGTACACAAAATCATAGATCCAGCAAATTCAGAGAATGCTAAGTGGGATAAATGTCAAAAAAAAAAAAACCTCCAACATTCAAGCATATCATTTTCAGACTAAAGAAAATAAAACAAACAAAACAAACAAATAAAAACGCTGAGAAAAGACAGAAAAAAAAGAAGCAGTTTACCTATAGAGGAACAAAGATAAGAATTATATCCAACTTCTGCTCAGAAACCAAACAAGCCAAAAGAAAATGGAATGAAATATTTAAAGTGTTCAGAGAAAAATGTATCAACCTAGAAGTCTGTATCATGAAAAATTATCCTTCAAATTAAATAATAAATAAAGACAATCTCAGATAAATGAAATTGAGGGAAATGTTGCCAGTAGACCTGCCTTGCAAGAAAAGTTAAAAGAAGTTATTTGGTGATATTTGGTCTTTGGCCCTGGTTCTCAACACAGATCCCCTACATCTCTTGGAATTTTCTGAATGATATCAGTGTATTTTGTTCTAATGAGGTGACTATTGGGCTCCTGGTTGGGGACTGGTCACCAGAAAGACCAAGTCATTATTAGAATCTTAGAATTTTCAGCCTCACCTCCCATTCTACAGAGAGGAGAGAGGGGCTGGAAATTGAGTTAATGATCAATCACACCTATGTGATAAAGTCTGTATAAAAATCCCAAGACTATGGGACTCAGGGAGCTCCTGAGTTTGTGAACATGTGGAGGTACTGAAAGTGACACACTTGGATAGAGCATGGAAGCTTCATGCCCCTTCCCACATACCTTGCCCTATGTATCTCTTGCATCTGGATGTTCACCTGTATCCTTTATTGTATCCTTTTTTATTAAGCTGGTATAACAGTTAGTAAACTGTTTACTTAAGTTCTGTAAACTGCTCTAGCAAATTATTGAACCTACGGAGGAGAGGGTTGTAGGAACCCTGATTTATAGCCGGTGGGTCAGAAGTATAAGCAACAACCTGGGGCTTGACATTGGCATCTGAAATGTGTGTGTGTGTGTGTGTGTGTGTGTGTGTGTGTTTGGTGGTCTAGTGAGAAAAAGTCCTTAACCTGTGGGATCTGAGGCTATCTCAGGGTAGTTAGTACCAGAATTCAGTTAAATTGTAGGACAAACCCAGCTGGCGTCACAGAGAAGGAAATAAAGGAAGCAAAAGTCATTGAGGAAATTTACAAAAAGCAAACTATGACTTTATTAGCAGAAATATCTTCAACTCAGGTATCAACTGGCATTCAATGTCATAAAGTTAATTTAACTTCTATGCATTTAGTTTTATAGATTCTTTAGCTAGGCACACTATTGGTCAGTAAAGGCTCTCATTTCAAGATTTTGGTTAATTAAAAAGTTTCCTTATATTCAAATATAATTTAAAAATTTGAATTTATTCATAACTACATATTAATGCCAATGCATGGCAGAGACTCCCTTATGGATAAAACACCTCCAAATGTTACAGATATATCTAGTGCAAAGTTACAATCAAATTGAGGTATATATCTTAAAAGTTGATTTATTTTTCTATTGTGGATTTAATTTTGGATCCAGGATATTTTGCACATATATGTTTTTTGTTGTTGAAACTGCCATATTATAAGACAGCTTTGTGATTGTTAACATGAATATTCAATCTTTTTGTACCTTGTAGAAAATAAAACATAAGCAACAACCATGTCTAGCTGTTTTTATATAAATGTGTTATTTACTTTGGTGATATTGTATTACATCTCTAACTGTAGTTTCTAGAACTAACAATGAAGAATAATGAAATATGGCATGTTTTGTGTGATTCAGTGGAATAACTTGCATTGTTTGTACTGCACATGGAAAGAGACATTTTACATTAGAAAATAGAAAATTTTCCTGAGCTAATTTTAAACTAACCAGACCCTTGTTCTAATTAATTCTTTATACATGAGAGTGACTTTTACTTTGTTTAAAAACATATAGCTGAATCTATTATTTGGATAGATTTGAATAGATTTTATTTTTGGTTCATATATAAGAATTTTAACTAGTTCTCCTAAAACACAATATTTCTTCCCTGAATAATTTTCAAGCAAACAGACCTAACAGTATCAATCTAATTAAATATGATGTGGTTTTGATACAGTTGTATTTGAGGTTTATTCTCACATATTTTAGATTGCTATAATTAATGTTTTCTATATCATGGTATTTTAAGCACTGTTAGGAGTGTTTATCGGATTTGAAATTTGAAAACTTAGTCAAATAAATCCATAGTCTACCATCAAAATAAATGAAAAAATACATCTTAAATCATTCTCGGATTTGTTATTTTTTCCACTACAAAACCTTCAATACATTTCTTGTTTGTTTGTTTTTCTGAATTTTATTTTATTTACTTTTTTATACAGGAGGTTTTTATTAGTTATATATATTATACATATTAGTGTATATATGTCAATCCCAATCTCCTAATTCACCCCACCACCACAACCACCCACCCACCATACTTCCCCCCTTGGTGTCCATACATTTGTTCTCTACATCCGTGTCTATATTTCTGCATTGGAAACCAGTTCGTCTATATTTCTGCATTGCAAACCAGTTCATCTGTATCATTTTTCTAGATTCCATGTATATGCATTAATTTAAAGTATTTGTTGTTCACTTTCTAACTTAACTTCACTCTGTGTGACAGTCTCTAGGTCCTTCCACGTCTCTACAAATGACCCAATTTTGTTCCTTTTTATGGCTGAGTAATATTCTATTGTACATCCGTACCACATCTTCTTTATCCATTTGTCTGCTGATGGGCATTTAGGTTGCTTCCATGACCTGGGTATTGTAAATAGTGCTGCAATGAACATTGGGGTGTATGTGTCTTTTTGAATTATGGTTTTCTCTGGGTATATGCCCAGTAGTGGAACTGCTATGTCATATGGTAATTCTATTTTTAGTTTTTTAAAGAACATCCAAAATTTTCTCCATAGTGCCTATATCAACTTACATGCCCACCAACAGTGCAAGAGGGTTCCCTTCTCTCCACACTCTCTCCAGCATTTGTTGTTTGGAGATTTTCTGATGATGCCCATTCTAACCAGTGTGAGATGATACTTCATTGTAGTTTTTTTTTTTTTTTTTTGCTGTATGCGGGTCTCTCACTGTTGTGGCCTCTCCCATTGTGGAGCACAAGCTCTGGACGCACAGGCTCAGTGGCCATGGCTCATGGCCCCAGCCGCTCCATGGCATGCGGGATCCTCCCAGACCAGGGCATGAACCCACTTCCCCTGCATCAGCAAGCAGACTTTCAACCACTGCGCTACCAGGGAAGCCCCTCTTTGTAGTTTTGATTTGCACTTCTCTAATGATTAGTGATGCTGAGCAGCTTTACATGTGCCTCTTGGCCATCTGTATATCTTCTTTGGAGATATGTCTATTTAGGTCTTCTGCCCATTTTTTGATTGTTTGTTGTTGTTGTTGTTGTTCTTATTTTTAATATTGAGCTGCATAAGCTTTTTTATATATTTTGGAGATTAATCCTTTGTCAGTGCTTCATTTGCAAATATTTTCTCCCATTCTGAGGGTTGTCTTTTCATCTCGTTTGTAGTTTTCTTTACTGTGCAAAAGCTTTTAAGTTTCATTAGGCCCCATTTGTCTATTTTATTTTTATTTCTATTACTCTAGGAGATGGGTCAAAAAAAGATCTTGCTGTTATTTACATCAAAGAGGGTTCTTCCTGTTTTCCTCTAGAATTTTATAGTTCCCCATCTTACAATTAGGTCTTTAATCAATTTGGAGTTTATATTTGTGTATGGTGTTAGGGAGTGTTCTAATTTCATTCTATTACATGTAGCTGCCCCATTTTCCCTGCACCATTTATTTTTTTATTTGTTTGTTTGTTTGTTTGTTTGTTTTTTAATTTTTTAATTTTTTGCTTTATAACAAATTTAATCAGTTATACATATACATATGTTTGCATATCCCCTCCCTTTTGCGTCTCCCTCCCACCCTCCCTATCCCACCCCTCCAGGCGGTCACAAAGCACCGAGCTGATCTCCCTGTGCTATGCGGCTGCTTCCCACTAGCTATCTACCTTACGTTTGGTAGTGTATATATGTCCATGCCGCTCTTTCACTTTGTCACAGCTTACCCTTCCCCCTCCCCATATCCTCAAGTCCATTCTCTAGTAGGTCTGTGTCTTTATTCCTGTCTTACCCCTATGTTCTTCATGACATTTTTTTTCTTAAATTCCATATATATGTGTTAGCATACAGTATTTGTCTTTCTCTTTCTGACTTACTTCGCTCTGTATGACAGACTCTAGGTCTATCCACCTCATTACAAATAGCTCAATTACATTTCTTTTTATGGCTGAGTAATATTCCATTGTATATATGTGCCACATCTTCTTTATCCATTCATCCGATGATGGACACTTAGGTTGTTTCCATCTCCGGGCTATTGTAAATAGGGCTGCTATGAACATTTTGGTACATGTCTCTTTTTGAATTATGGTTTTCTCAGGGTATATGCCCAGTAGTGGGATTGCTGGGTCATATGGTAGTTCTATTTGTAGTTTTTTAAGGAACCTCCATACCGTTCTCCATAGCGGCTGTACCAATTCACATTCCCACCAGCAGTGCAAGAGTGTTCCCTTTTTTCCACACCCTCTCCAGCATTTATTGTTTCTAGATTTTTTGATGATGGCCATTCTGACTGGTGTGAGATGATATCTCATTCTAGTTTTGATTTGCATTTCTCTAATGAGTAAAGATGTTGAGCATCCTTTCATGTGTTTGTTGGCAGTCTGTATATCTTCTGTGGAGAAATGTCTATTTAGGTCTTCTGCCCATTTTTGGATTGGGTTGTTTGTTTTTTTGTTATTGAGCTGCATGAGCTGCTTATAAATTTTGGAGATTAATCCTTTGTCAGTTGCTTCATTTGCAAATATTTTCTCCCATTCTGAGGGTTGTCTTTGGTCTTGTTTATGGTTTCCTTTGCTACCTGCACCATTTATTGAAGAGACTGTTTCCTCCTTTGTATATCCTTGCCTCTTTTGTCATAGATTAATTGATCATAGGTGAGTGGTTTTATCTCTGTGCCATTTGATCTACATTTCTACTTTTGTGCCCATACCATATTGTCTTGATTACTATAACTTTGTAGTATAGTCAGAAGTCAGGGAGCTTGATTCCTCCAGCTCCATTTGCTTTTTTCAAGATTGCTTTGGCTATTTAAGGTCTTTTGTGTCTCCATACAAATTTTAAATTTTTCTGTTCTAGTTCTGTAAAAAAAATGTCATTGGTAATTCAATAGGGATTGCATTGAATATGTAGATTGCTTTGGGTAGTATAGTCATTTTCACAATATTGATTCTTCCAATCCAAGAACATGATATATCTCTCCATCTGTTTCTGTCATTTTTGTTTTCTTTCACCAGTGTCTTACAGTTTTTTGAGTACAGGTCTTTTACCTCCTTAGGTAGGTTTATTCCTGGGTATTTTACTCTTTTTATTGTAATTGTGAATGGGATGGTTTCCTTAATTTCTCTCTCTGATCTTTCTTTGTGAGTGTGTACGAATGCAAGAGATATGTGTGCATTGATTTTGTATCTTGCAACTTTACCAAGTTCATTGATTAGCTCTAGTAGTTTTCTGTTGGCATCTTTAGGATTGTCTATGTATAGTATTATGTCATCTGCAAACAGGAGCAGTTTTACTTCTTTTGCAATTTGTATTCCTTTTATTTATTTTTTTCCCTCTGATTGCCCTTTCTAGAACTTCCAAATCTATGTTGAATAATAGTGATAAGAGTGGACCTCCTTGTCCTATTCCCTCTTAGAGGAAATGCTTTCAGTTTTTCACCACTGAGAATAATGTTTGCTGTGGGTTTGTCATATATGCCTTTTATTATTTTGAAGTAACTTCCCTCTATGCCCACTTTCTGGAGATTTTTTTTTTATCATATATTGGTGTTGAATTTTGTCAAAAGACTTTTCTGCATCCATTGAGATGGTCATATGGTTTTCTTCTTCAATTTGTTAGTATCATATATCACCTTGATTGACTTGCATATATTGAAGAACCCTTGCATGCCTGAGATAAACCCCACTTGATCATGGTGTGTGATGCTTTAAATGTGTTGTTGGATTCTGTTTGCTAAAATTTTGTTGAGGATTTTTGCATCTATGTTCTTCAGTGATATCGGTCTATAATTTTCCTTTTTTGTAGTATATTTGTCTGGTTTTGGTATTAGGGTGATGGTGGCCTCGTTGACTGAGTTTGGGAGTGTTCTTCTCTGCAATTTTCTGGAAGAGTTTGAGTTAAATAGATTTTAGCTCTTCTTTAACTGTTTGATAGAATTCACTTGCAAAGCCATGTGGTCCTGGAGTTTGTTTGTTAGATTTTTAATCACAGTTTCAATTTGATTACTTGTGATTGGTCTGTTCATATTTTCTATTTCTTCCTTGTTCAGTCTTGGAAGGTTGTACTTTTCTAAGAATTTGTCCATTTCTTCCAGGTTTTCCACTTTTTTGGCATATTAGTTTCTTGTAGTAATCTCTCATGATCCTTTGTATTTCTGCAGTGTCAGTTGTTACTTTTTCATTTCTAATTGTGTTGATTTGAGTTTTTTTTCCTTTTTCTTAATGATGAGTGTGCTTAATGCTTTATCAATTTTCTTTATCTTCTCAAAAACCAGTTTTTAATTTTACCGATCATTGCTATAATTTCCTTATTTTTTTTCATTTATTTTTGATATGACCTTTATGATTTCTTTCCTTCTGTTAACTTTGGGTTATTTTATTCTTCTTTATGTAATTGCTTTAAGTGTAAGGTTAGGTTGTTTATTTGAGATTTTTCTTGTTTCTTGAGGTAGGACTGTATTGCTATGAACTTCCATCTTAGAACTGTTTTTGCTGCATCCCTTAGGTTTTAGGTTATCTTTTTCTATTGTCATTTTTATTGTCATTTACAATATTGTCATATTGTATTTTTTGATTACCTCTTTGATTTCTTTGGTGATTTCTTGGTTATTTAGTAGCATATTATTTAGTCTCCATGTGTTTGTGTTTTTTTCGTTTTTTCTTATAATTTATTTCGAATCTCATAGTGTTGTGTTTGAAAAGATGCTTGACACTATTTGAATTTTCTTAAATTTACTGAGGCTTGATTTGTGACCCAGGATGTGATCTATCCTGGAGAATGTTCTATGTGCACCTGAGAGAAAGTGTAATCTGCTGTTTCAGATGGAATGCCTGTAAATATCAATTAAATATATCTGGTCTATTGTGTCATTTATAGCTTCTGTTTTCTTATTAAATTTTTGTCTGGATGATCTGTCTTTTGGTGTACATGAGGTGTTAAAGTCCCCCACTATTATAATTTTACTGTTGATTTCCCCTTTTATGGCTGTTAGCATTTGCCTTATGTATTGAGGTGCTCCTATGTTGAGTGCATATATATTTATAATTGTTATATCTTCTTCTTGGTTTGATCCCTTCAGCATTGTGTATTGTCCTTCCTTGTCTCTTGTTACAGTCTTTATTTTAAAGTCTATTTATCTGAAATAAGTATTGTTACTCCAGCTTTCTCATGATTTCCAATTGCATGGAATATCTTTTTCCATCTTCTCACTTTTCAGTCTGTGTCCCTAGGTCTGAAGTGGGTCTCTTGTAGACAGCATATATACTGGTCTTGTTTTTTTATCCATTCAGCCAGTCTGTGTCTTTTGGTTGGAGCATTTAATCCATTCACATTTTAAGTAATTATCAATATGTATGTTCCTATTACCATTTTCTTAATTGTTTTAGGTTTGTTTAGGTAGATCTTTTCTTTCTCTTGTGTTTCCTGCCTAGAGAAGTTCTTTTAGCATTTATTATAAAGTTGGTTTGGTGGTGCTGTATTCTCTTAGCTTTTGCTTGTCTGTAAAGATTTTGATTTCTCTTGACTCTGAATGAGGGCCTTGCAGGGTAAAGTATTCTTGGTTGTACGTTCTTCCCTTTCATCACTTTAATATATTGTGCCACTCCTTTCTGGTTTGTAGAGTTTCTGCTGAAAAATCAGCTGTTAACCTTTTGGGAGTTTTCTTGTATGTTATTTGTCATCTTTCCCTTGTTGATTTTAATAATTTTTCTTTGTCTTTAGTATTGTCAATTTGATTACTATGTGTCTCAGCATGTCTCTCCTTGTGTTTATACTGCCTAGGACTCTGTGCTTCCTGAACTTGGGTGGCTATTTCTTTTCCCATGTTAGGAAAGTTTTTGACTATAATCTCTTCAAATATTTTCCTGTTTTTTTTTGCTCCTTCTTCTCCCTCTGGAACTTCTATAATACGAATGTTGGTGTATTTATTGTCCCAGACGTCTTTTAGGCTGTTTTCATTTATTTTCATTCTTTTTTCTTTATTCTGTTCTGTGTCAGTGATTTCCACCATTCTGTCTGCCAGGTCACTTATCCATTCTTCTGCCTTAGTTATTCTGCTATTGATTGCTTCTAATGTTTTTTTTTTCCAGTTATTGTATTGTTCATCTCTGTTTGCTTGTTCTTTAATTCTCCTAGGTCTTTGTTAAACATGTCATCTTCTCCATCTTTGCCTCCATTATGTTCTGAGGTCCTGGGTCATCTTCACTATCATTATTATATATATATATTTTTTAAAGAAAGTTACCTATCTCCACTTCATTTAGTTGTTTTTCTGAGGTTTTATCTTGTTTTTTATCTGAGAGATAGTACTCTGCTTTCTCTTTTTTTCTGTCTTTCTGTGATTGTGGTATTAGTTCATGGTCTGCAGAATTGTAGCTATTCTTATTTCTGCTCTCTACCCTCTGGTTGAATAGGTTATCTAAGAGGCTTGTGCAAGCTTCCTGATGGGAGGAAGTGGTGGTGAGTAGAGGTGGGTGTTGCTCTAGTTGGCAGAGTTCAGTAAAACTTTAATCCACTTGTCTGCTGATGGGTGGGGCTGTGTTCCCACCCTGTTGGTTGTTTGTCCTGAGGAAACCCAGCACTGGAGATTACAAGCTATTTGGTGGGGCTAATGATGGACTCCAGGAGGGCTCATGCCAATGAGTACTTCCAAGAACTTCTGCTGTCACTGTCCTTATCCCTCTCTGCAGAAGAACCTCTGACACTAGCATATAGATCTGGTTCAGTCTCCTATGGGGCCATTGCTCCTTCCCCCTGGGTTCTGATGCACACACTACTTTGTGTGTGCCCTCCAAGAGCATAAAGGCTCTGTTATCCCCAGTCCTGTTGAAGTCCTGCAATCAAATTCCACTAGACTTCAAAGTCCAGTTCTCTGGGGATTCCTCCCCACTTGCTGGACCCCCAGGTTCGGCAGCCTGATGTGGGTCTCAGAACCTTCACTCCAGTGAGTGGACTTCTGTGGTATAACTGTTCTCCAGTTTGTGAGTCACCCACCCAGCAGTTATGGGATTTGATTTTATCTTGATTATGGCTCCCTCCTCTGGCTCCACCACCCCCATCAGATTGCAGCTTCTCCTTTGTCTTGGATGTGAGGTATCTTTTTTGGTGAGTTCCAATGTCTTTCTGTCAATGATTGTTCAGCAGTTTAGATGTGATTCTGGTGTTCTCACAAGAAGAAGTGAGCACATGTTGTTCTACTCCCCCATTTTTAACCAATCTCCAGAGCCAATCCACATTCGTACACAAGTTAACTTTCTCTTTATGAAAACCTTAAGTTTCATTTATGATTTTTTTTTAACTTTAATTCTCACTCCAAAGTTATGTAACACTTTTTGCCTTATAAATTTAAATATAACAGATGGCCTAGTTATGATATTTGATACTCAGGGATACACCCTAACATTCTGGAGGAAACTTATTCATCTGGTATTTGATTCTGTAGTTTAATTTCAGTATTAATGACCTCAAATATCTGTTGTTAGAATATGTATTATTAGCTTTCAGCACCTGTCATGGCTTGAAACAAATGAAATGAAAACTAGAGTAAGATCATAATGAGAAGACTATGTTTTTTGCCTATTGGACTACATATTTTTGTTTTTGAATTAAGTAACTAATATACTTTTTGATTTGAAATCAGCTAAACCTTTGATACATATATATATATATATATATATATATATATAATTTTGTGTATATTCATACAGCTGTATGAATATATTCAGGAGAAAACATTTTATGTATATTCATACAGCTGTAAAGTATAGTAGAAATATGTTAAGGAGGTGTCAGTGGAGTGCTTACAAGTAACTGTGGTAAAGAGAGGATTCAGGTATTCAAAGAAAAAGTGATAATGAGGATCTTGTTAATGAGGCTTCATTAAATATATGTTGGAATTTATAAAAATTTTCCCTTCATTTTATTTAATAAGATAAGGAGATGTATTTTGTTAATGGAAAAGTAATATAATACCTGTGGTAGACACAATAATGCCTCCACCAAGATGTCCACATCTTAATTCTTGGAATTTGTGAATGTGTTACCTAACCTAGCAAGAAAGGACTTTGCAGATCTGATTAAGGACTATGGGATATAAAGATTATTTTGAATTACCTGGGGTGGCCCAATGTAATCACACGAGTCCTTAAAAGTGTCATTGGAGGAGATGTGAGTATAGAAGCAGAATCAGAGAGGAATTTGAAGATGCTATTTTTCTACCTTTGAAGACAGAAGAAGTGAGATACAAGCCAAGAAATGCAGATGGGCTCTAGAATCTGGAAATGGCAAGGGAATGGATTTTCTCTTAGAGTGTCCAGAAAGTATAGAGCCATGCAATTACTTTGACTTTAGTCTAGATAATCTCATTTTGCACTTCTTACCTCAAAAATGCAATAGTAAAATTTCTTTCTTTAAAGCAACTCTTTGTGGTAATGTTTTGCAACAGTAACAGGAATCTTAATACAATACTATGCTATTTTGAAAAACTGTGCCAATTCCCAACTCTTATCTTTAATCTGGTAACTGAATAGAAATGAATGACACTTGTCTTTTTTTTTTTTTTACATACAACAAATGAGGATAAAGAGTCACACCATTGAGTCAAGTTGTTACTTTTTTGTCTCCTTTAAGAAATATCCAAGATCACTTATAAGAAACAGAAGAAAAGTTAGACCCCTATTTCTGATAGCCACTTTCATCATGTGCTCTAAAATTATTAAATCAGACCTTATAGTTTTGATATATCATATTAATGGATGGACTAGTATATTATTTTGTATTTTTTAGGTAACTTTTGTATGTATATCTGCTTACTGTGATTTATCTTTTTGCAATACAATAAACTAAAGCTCAATAATAAAGTATTTCTACAGGTGGAAAAGAGGGAAAGTGTGAAGAGTAGTAAAATATATTCAATGATGTTCTGTTTCTAAGACTCCATTTCATTAATCTTTATCATCAGGTATAAACAGGATTCATCCATTAAACTAAGGTTTCCACCAGAACCAAAAATATAAAATATCAAGCAAGTATTAATCTCAGAAACATGGGTAAGTACACTCAGTTCCTGAGCCTGTGCTATTAGGATTCTTTTTAATCTTCACCTCCTCTTAGGAAAGCCCCATGTATAGTCTCCATGGACAAGTAAGGCTAACAAATAGGATATATTATGCTTCTGAATGGTCTTTATTTTATTTTCCTATAAATAGTAAATAATTTTAGTTAAATTTTGATAATCCAGATATATAGCTAGCTCCTTTAATTTCCTCAACTTTGGGGACTTTTTGCTCCAGTTATTGTACTAAATTCCTGTCTTACACACCTGAGCCAATGTTTTATATTAACAATTTAGGTTATTACAAGGTTTGAGAATGTTACCCAATGCTCAGAAACTTGAGTCTTGTTCTTGAAATCTAGCTTGGTGACAAGGTCTCTGCTAGCTACTGAGAAGCGGGAACTGTTCTCCCAGCCTTTGTCACTATCCTGCCATGGTCAACTCATCCTCATTATGCCATTGGATTTGCCTTATACCTAATAAATGGAATACTGTCTGCCATATCAGTAAACAAAGGATGTCACTGTCATCAGTGATTGCAGCCTCTGCCAACTGTAAACTGTTGAGCCCTGTGGGAACTCAGGAAGGAAATAATACCTGCCATCTAGCAGCCATCAGACTGTAGCCACTCCCCCAAGGTGAGCTCTGAGGAAACTCAGGCTGTGAAAACACAGGATATTGGCCCCAGGTAGCTGAGGTGCATATCAAAAGAATTATTTCAGTGAGCTCAGAATCTTTCATCTTCCCATACAAGAAAAGTGTTAAATCCTTAACTTGACATATCTGGTTTTCTTTAGTTAACAATAATCTTTTGATATTCAGACTACCTGCTCTTTGTTGCAAAACTCCTTATATCCTAGCTCCTCCCACTCACATCCTCGGAGCAGTTCTCTCAAGGTTACTTGAGATGCTCCCTCCCGGGCTTGAAGTCCTCAAAATTCCCACCCAATAAAACATAGCCCTCAACTTTTAGGTTGTGAATACATTTTTTAGTTAACATACCAAATATTTTTCTAGATAAACCACATTTAGTTTGATTTTGTGAACTTCAGATATCATATTCTTCTACTTGGTTAGACTTCTATGTAGGTCAAAAATGTAAACTTTAATCAAATTAAATGATCAGCCTGCATGTGTACAGTGTGATAGCTAGTCCAGATTAGTTTGTCCCAACAGTATGTCTCACACCCCATCTCCTTGCCATGTATCTTGACTGTTAGGTCAACCCTACCATGCATTATTGCATCATAAAATATAATACATTTTTTTAAATCTCTGCTTTTGTTAGTACATTTTATTATGCAGAGTCCACTGTTGATTTTCTCCTAGGAAAATGAGTTTCTAATTTTTATCTGAAAAAAAATAATTATAGGAAAATCTAAGTAAAGATAAAGTGATATTCACTACCAAAGGAACATTTCACACACTTGATATCAAAAAACTTACTAAAAATTAAACTTGTCCATTGATTTTAAATCCAATGATTTTAAAAAATCAGTATGTATAAAGCATCTCACTAATGAACAGGTAATATAAAATACTGATATATCTAAGAGATATTCTGAAACTGTGTGTGCAGGTATATGCATGCATATCTACTTTTATATTAATGTGTGTATCAGCTTTGGAAATGTAAACCAAAATTCCCTATTATAGGAATATAGTCAATAAATATGTGATTAAAAATCAAAATTCTAAACAAAGTTCGTTAGGTACTCATTATTACAATAATGGGTCATTTCATTATTCTGATATTTCATCAATTTTCCATTAAATGCTAAGTTATCCCCAGAGGCCATATTCCTCCAGGATATGTTAATTATGTTATAAATTATGTTAAAAATATTGACTTGTTTAATGTAGGATTCTAAATCTCATAGTTAAATGCATATTATACTGGCAGAAAATATAATAGATCTCATGTTACATCTTACCACAAATGATCCTGATCCAAATTTCCAACCCACAAAAGTTTCTCTTCCAGTACTTCCCATATGTGACTTATAGCATCTGTTTAATCTTTGAAAACTATTAGTATTTTTATTTAATCTTAGAAAGTAAAGCTGGCATTGTTAAAGAATGTGTTACCTATAGTGCTCTCTTGGATTTAAACTCTTTCTTTTTAACCTGTTCTTTCATTCAATATTCCTAAAGTTGCTCTCTCTGTTTCATCACCTTTCATTCACTCATTAATCCACTCTGAACTGGCTTTCATGCTACCATTTTTTCAAAAACCCTCATATAAATGTTATAGTTCACTGCCATGTTTCTAAAGCCAATGGATATTTTTACTCCCCACTTGTTTATTTATTTATTTATTTATTTATTTATTTATTTAAGTGTAGGAAGTCATAAAATGAGATCTATCACTTGAACAAAGTTTTAGGTGTACAATTATAGTCTTGTTAACTATAAGCACAACATTGTACAGCAGAATTCTAGAATTTACTTGTCTTGAGTAACTGAAAAGTTATATCCATTGAATAACAACTCTCCATGAATTCCCTTCTCCCCAGTCCCTGGCAGCCACCATTCTACTCTTTATTTCTATAAGTTTGACTATTTTAGGTACCTTATATAAGGCATACACCTTATTTAGTTTATCGCTCTGTGACGTGCACACTATTGATCACTCTTTCTTCTTAATATATTGTCTTACTTTGGCTTCTGTAACACAAAACTGTCCTGGGGCTTCCCCTGCCCTCTTAGCCTCTTTCTCCTTTTCAGCCTTAGCCTCATAGAGTTCCCCAAGTCTTGGTACTAAGACACTTTTTCCTCTCACTATTTATTTATAAAGCCCAAAGTTTCAATATTTACCTCTATGAAGATGACTAGAAAATTTACCTAAAAGTTCTTCAATTAATTCCACTTTTTTATTAATTGTCCTATTTCATATTTCTTTTTAGGTATTTTCAGGGAAAATAAAATTTCAAGTGTACAAAACCAAATTGCTGATTTTTGTTCTCTTTTCCATACCACATTTTCTCCTCTCCATTCCAAAAGATAAGCCTTGATTCACTTCACATGTCCCATGTCATCTATCCCAGTGAATTTATATCATTGCATAAGTCAGAAAATTAGGAGTCTTATTTGACCTTCCTTTTTACATAAGGCATGCATATCCAATTCATTACCAAGTTTTAAAATCTTTCTTCATCTGTCTTCACCATTACCTCCTGCATTAGCTGTCATCTCTCACCTCTTCACTCAGGTCACACTGGTCATCTTTTAGTTTCTCTTGCCAGTGTCTTTGTCCATGCTGTTTCATCTGAATGTAAAGCTGTTTTCTACTACTCTGAGATAAATGTTTATTAAGTAGTAAACTTGTTCTTGTACTTCATATACCAGATCAATTGTATCTTCCTAAAATAAGCATAAATAACCTCTCTAATCTATCTCCTATGACATGTTTTTTGTTTTTGTTTTTTGAGGTTTTTTTTTTTTGTTTGTTTGTTTTTTGCAGTACACGGGCCTCTCACTATTGTGTCCTCTCCTGTTGAAGAACACAGGCTCCAGTCGCACAGGCTCAGTGGCCATGGCTCATGGGCCTAGCCGCTCCATGGCATGTGGTATCTGCCTGGACCAGGGAATGAACCTGCATCCCCTGTATCAGCAGGCAGACTCTCAACCACTGCACCACCAGGGAAACCCTGACATGTTTTAATGAAAACATGTACCACTCAAAGTAAATGTTATACTTACACTTTTGCATTAATTTCTGTGAATATTTGATAAATGTCTGTCTTTTCCACTAGGCTGTAATTATCCTGAATGCTGGGTTCCAGTCTAGTTTTTACTATCCAATCCATTTCAAACACCTAGCATTCAGTAGATGTTCAATAAACATTTAATAAACCACCATATTGTTTTCTTAAGTATATACAATTTTTATTTGTCAGTTATCCTTCAATGAAGCTGGAAAAAATAAAAATAAATGTATAAAATTAAGTCCACTGACCAGAGCTTTTACATTTCCTGATACATTCCATTCCTTATCTATAAAATTTATAAAATATAAGATGAATTAATAATGTTTGAAATAAAGTTCCCACATAATTTGGCATTCAAATGGAAAAATTTAGACAGAGAATGATTTTCTCTCTGCTAATTGTGAATCAGTAATTAATGTAGGAAAGAAGTAGAAGGAGTAACAGTGAACATTGGTTGAAAATTTGACAATATGATTGATATCAGATTTTCAATGGTTATGAGACAAAATAAAAAATAATGATATAACTTGATTATTGGTGGTAATTTCTTGCAATCACTGTCACTAGTTCTGGATTTCTCCCACCCCTCTTCTGAGGGAAAATGAACAAATGTAGATTGCTTCAAGGGTAAAGCAATACCTAGATTTAAAGGAAAAGTAGTAAGAAATACATACTGGACACTATTTTTTCTACTTTCTATTAATACTTTAAATTGGATGCACATTGACCTGACTACTGTTATATTTTATAACTCCATGTAAAATACATTTTTTATCATTTCATTTTATTTTCATATAAAAAACAAAGCAATTTGTCTTCAATTAATTTTAGGTCTAATTGAAATTGTAAAGAAGTAAGGTTATGGGTTTCTTACCCTATGAAAACAGTCAGAGCAAATTATTTTAATTACATAGTTGCATAAAATCAGCCTGTCATTTGCCTATTTCTCAATATTACTCAGAGATGCACCACTTATGAATATTTACAAAAAAATACTGCTCTAATTGGGACTGTTGTAGATAAGAATAAAAAAATAATTTCACTTACAAATATTCCTCTGAATAATTTTAGAGAATCAGCTTCTTTTTAAAAGCAACTCCATGAAAGCTCTTAAATATGCATAAAGTTTAAGATCAATACACTACATTAATTAAAATCTGAAATTTAAAGCATATCCTTCAAAGTATTTTCCTTTGATGACTGATTATATAATATGGCTTACAGATTTATATTGTATAATTTATTATCAAATTCATCTTGTAAACCATCATTTTCAATTATACTAAAGAATGCACTGTGCATACTAGAATTCTCTGCTCAAGGGAAGCAATAGTGAAGACTTTAAATATATCTATATTTAATATGTCATTATGTGTAACATATGTTGAAGCTCTTGTTTTGCAGTAAAGTTATACTGAAATTATGTAAACTAAGTTTGGTTATACCCAGAAGTATGTTTCATTTGTACTGACTTTCCATTTTCTGAGAAGTATATTTTATATTGTTATGTTTTCTTTGAGGAACAAAACAAAGTAATAAATGAAATATTTTTTGTGTTTCAAGACACACAATTGAACATATACAGTAGGAGTGACATTGAAACTTGGAATTTGTTGTTTGCTATGCTGAGTCTCAGGCAAATTGAAAGTTTAACCATGAAACAACTTTTGTTCTAGAAATATAATTTTTTTTGCTGATTTGTAATCAAAAACTGAAACAATGTGAAACAAATATTTTTCTCTTATTCTTAAAGAAGTTTCATTACTTTCTAAAAATGCTTGTCAAGTGCCATTATTTAATTCAAATTCACATCAATTAAATTGTATAGGTTAAGTTTGCTACTATAAATAAGCTATAAGTTAAACAATAGAATAATGCACTAATATCACTGCATTTATAGGTTTCTTTACATCAGTACTCTTCTAAGGGCAGTATGTGAACCTTTGTGTGAACCAGGAACCATTCCAGCAATGTTGCAAAATAGTGCTGAGTAAGAATCTTGATGACTGATTACATATAAAGGTAGTGGCACTAAACTGCATTGGTAGTCATTGAATTCTTCAACGCCATATCCTGGGAGGGGTAAGCATGTGGAAGGCTCACTACTACCAACACCATCATTACCACCACTAACACCATAACCACCAACAACAAAAACAAGTTTTATTGAATAATGCCCTTGATGAAGCTGTAAATATACTCAATTTTATTAATTTGCAGACTTTGTGTACATAACATTTTAATATTCAGTATGATTGAATGGTAGATACAAATACATTTATTTTGCTACCAAGTGTTATTTTTATCTCCAAAGGAAGCAATTGTGGTTCTACTTTAGTTTAAAAAAGTAAACCAGGTTCTATTTTCATGAGAAACAATTTTACCTGAAATAACAACTAATAGAAACACTCTGGTTTTTCAGATTTGGCTACTTAGCAGAAATTTCTTTAAAATAAACTAATTGAGCTATTTCAATGAAAATGATTCAGTATTATTTTTAAACTAATTATAAAGTAAGATTTCAAGTAACATTAGAATTTTGGAAAGTTTTACGTGTATTGTGAACTTGGTAGCATCTTGCTACTTAAAGATGTCTCTGATGAGTCATGATATCAATTCATGTTATATTTTGTATATCACAATGGAATTTATCAAAACTCAGAAAATTTGAAAGGTGAGTAAATAGTTCCCAAATGAGCCACACAAAATGCTACACATTCATACATGAGTAAAATATACATTCAAATGGAAGACAGAACAATGCATTTGAATGTAAAAGAGTTCAATAATTTCAGACGATTTCAGATTCAACATTATAACTATATATATATATATTTTTTTTGTGGTATGCGGGCCTCTCACTGTTGTGGCCTCTCCCGTTGCGGAGCACAGGCTCCGGATGCGCAGGCTCCGGATGCGCAGGCCCAGCGGCCATGGCTCACGGGCCCAGCCGCTCTGCGGCATATGGGATCCTCCCAGACCGGGGCACAAACCCATATCCCCTGCATCGGCAGGCGGACTCTCAACCACTGCGCCACCAGGGAGGCCCTATAACTATATTTTAAGAAACTACTGCTTGTTGAGTTTTAGTGTAGGATCAAAGGGTTCCACAGTTATCTGAAAAAGCTGGCTTGTTTCAACAACATTTCTTTGTGAGTCTTCTTTTAAGATACTACTATCAAAACAGCATATCTCAACAATATGATTGTAAAAACAAAGATGAGAAAACAGCTTTCCTCCACTGAGCTAGATATTAAAGAGATTTGGGAAAAAATGTAAAACAATAACTTTATTCTAATAATTTATTTTATGATTTCAGAAAATATTTCTCATAAAGTATGCTAATAAGTTTACTATTTTTAATTTTTAAAATGATGTAAATAATTAAATTTCTCAACTTTCATTTCTACTTTGGTAAATATAAATAAATATAACACACATGAACAAAACTATTTGAAGTCTTCAATAACTGTCAAAAGTGCAAAGGTATTGTGGAAGTCAAAATTTTAGGATTAATGATCTATATAAATCTGAATAATACAGGCTTTAGACTTGTGGGTATGGAAATAAATTTGCACACTTACTTAAAAAAGAATCTAATAATTTGTATAAGAAATGTGTATTCATAAATTCACTTATAATTAAGAATGCCTTACTATAATTCACAGAATATTTGAGGCACATTTTCCATTTTAAGAAATGCCAGAAGTAATTATTACTTTCTTCCTCTTTTTTTGTAATAAAAGTGCATATATAAATGAATAAAATTAAAAGCTTTATTTTATAATCTCCCTATGAGTTAACTTGTCAATGTTTGGTCTTCATTTTTCCTGTAAGGAAACTAGATCTTCTTGTCTGTAATGTAATCCCTTGTCACCATCCACACGACATATGTTTTAGCCAGACTATGCATAGATCAAATCATAAAAAAAAAAAATCTATTTTTATTAAGGTATCTGGAGGCAGGCAGACCAGGATTTTCTTCAGTTACTCAGCGATGCAGACTTGCTCAAATCTTCCCCAGTATGTTGGCTTTGATTCTGAGACTTGTTGCTTCTTTCTGTATTATGGTTAATTGAGCTCCAGGTATTATGTGGCAAGCAATCAGATAACCATCCTTAGATCAATTACTGGTAAATGTTGGCTTAGATTAATTATGATTTATTCCCAAGTATATTCATATTACAGCTCAATCAAATCTGGGGTTCTATTAAATAGTAATAGACAGAAATGACCTAGAGTACTCAATTAATATAGTATCTGTTATGAAATAATATTATGTTTGCCTGTAAACTCATGTTTTTATTCTGTAATTTGTTTTATTATAGTTAAACATTTTTGAGAATCCATAATCAATAATCTATTGACTTTATAAAATATAGTAGAGAATTTGTTCCTATTATTAGTCAAAGAATTTTCATGCTTTGTGTAAAATAACTTTTATTTTCCTCTCTAGAACTGGTAATACAAATACAAGTTAGCACCATGAGGTAACTAGGCCTCTGGGAATTTGAAATAAAGATCTTGGACATTTACCAGTCAGGTGTTTAAGAACATTATCAAGGAATCAGGATTGTTTGAATAATCTCTCCCACCATCTACAGGATATAGACTTTGATAATCAGGCTTGGCTTTTTTTTTTTTTCCTTTTTCTTCGGTTTTCCCCACAGACATATTCCAAGTATTTAGATAGCTAAAATACTTTTTGCATATCATAGGTACTCACTAAATATTATAGGATAAATGAATTTCTGTCTGAATTCTCCATGATTTATTTCTTTTTCAGTTATTATAGTTAATAGAACCTATCTATCTCTGGGCAAGAACCATCTCAGTTATTTTACATTATCTATTACATCATGTTTTCTACCTAGTATTTATTGCTAAATGTTTTATTGATAAATAAATAGTTTTGAAACTATTCCAAAAATTTAGAGAGGAAGGAAAACTTTCAAACTCATTCTATGGGGCCACCCTCACCCTGATACTAAAACCAGACAAAGATATCACAGAAAAAGAAAACTACAAGCCAAATCACTGATGAACATAGATGCAAAAGTTCTCATCAAAACACGGGTAAACCAAATGTAACAATACATTAAAAGAATCATACACCATGATCAAGTGGGATTTATCCTAGTGATGCAAATATTTTTTTTCAATATCTACAAATGAATCAATGTGATACACCACATTAACAAACTGAAGAATAAAAACCATATAATCATCTCAATAGATGCAGAAAAAGCTTTTGATAAAATTCAACATCCATATATGATGAAATTCTTCAGAAAGTGGGCATAGAGGGGACACACCTCAACGTAATAAAGGCCCTATATGTCAAACCCACAGCTAACATCATACTCAACAGTGAAAAGTTGAAAGCATTTCCTCTAAGATTAACAACAAGACAAGGAGACCTACTCTCACCCTTTTTATTCAACATAGTTTTGGAAGTCCTAAAATAAAAAAAAATTAATAAATTTTATTGGTCCAATATTTTTCATGAGTAGTTATCTTCTAAGATAAATGTAGGTTTACTGATATATAGTGACTGGAATATATATTCTTGTATGATCTGCTAGTTCTCCAAAATGCTTGAGTAAAAATAGTTACGAATAGTGGTTGACTGATTTCTCCAAATTTTTTAATACTCTAAAAATTATTTTCAATTTTTGCCATAATCATACATTAGTAATTCAATAATTCCTTCTGATGTCATCATAACATTAGTTCAGTATATCTGCTATGTATATTTCACTATTTAATACACACCACATAGAATGCAATCTTTACTTTCTTTTCATAGTCCCGTTTATTCTAAGTAATGATGAACTTATAATATCACATTGAGATAAAAATGACTTAATGATCCCTTTGACTATATTCTACTTCACCATTTGCTGGCATTAATAGAAGAGACATGTGTGCAGGCAGAGGTAGAATTTCCCTTAAAATTGACAAAATGCAGCTGGCAAGATGTTATTGTCTAATATCTGGTAGGGACAGATGCAAAAGATAGTGGATTAAGGAGGTAAAACCTCAAACTTTTGTTTTATTTTCCCCAAGAAAGCCTCAAAAGGCATAAAACTACAAAAGAAGCAGAGACATCACAAGACATCTGCTTCCTTGGTTCTTGTTAAAACTGGTGCTCAGATGTAAAATATCAATATGTCAAATATTATTATAATTTCTAATTATGCTACACAACATATTGTGAAAACATGATTATCTTGCTTATTTTCTGATCTTGCATAACCGTCCGTAGGATTGCTTATTTTATTATACATCATTATTTCCAGAAGAGTTAAAAAAAAATCAGAGAAGAACTTTACTTTTCTATGATCGTTATCCAGAATACATCACCTAAAATTGGTCAGTGTACTCTCAGGAATGAGAGAGCAGAGGGTGTAAATCTACTGTATGCTAAAGAGGAGCACGTTTGGTGAGGTAGCCATATGCCATGAGAAGAGACAGGCTTTGGCTCATATAGTCTCCCAGTTTTAGCTGAGTAAGATTGGCAAATAACCCATAACATTCTTTTATACTTATCTGAAAAATAACATAACAATATTTGTGCATTAATATTTTTAGGAATTGAGAATTTATCTGAAGCATCTAGTGTGTCATTTAACTATTATATTTTAAAGATTAAAAGTCTGAAAACTGGAAATTTTGTTTTCTATTCTTTCCAAGCTTATCAATACCAAGTCTTACTGCAGAGAACAGCACAAACAAAATGTCACAAAGTTTTGAAGTTTGAAAAGATAATGGGAAGCTGTGGTGATTCCAGAGAAGCTTGACCAGGTTGATTAAATATTGATTTCACTCATATATTCATTCAGTTATCCTTTCATTCATTAAATCATTCAACTAAAATTTACATAACACTTCTGTGGTAAAGCCTCTCTAGTTGTTCACCAAAACTTTTTTTTTTTTAACTTCCTATTAGGTTACATATTAGAGTTGATTTCAGAACCTTTCTTACAGTTAGTTGTAGCCATGTGACTTACTTATGGGCAATGAAATATTAACAGATGAAATGTACACTACTTCAGGCTTATTCATACAAAATGTACCACATACTTTCCAAAGTGTTCTTCCCTGGACTGGTGGCTGGATGTCAATGCTAAGACACATAGTAAAGATGACATTTTCTTGAACATCTATGTCCTAAAAGGTATGAATTGTAGCAAAATCCCAATATCTATTATATTTTACCTAAATGAAAAATAAACTTTGATTTTTTTAAAAAAACACTATCATATATTGGAGTTTTTATTAATATTAACTAACATTCCTTAAAAAAAATTGTGTCTCTAAGTTCTAAAGAATTTCCATTCTTGTCCCAGTGGTAAATAAAACAGTCTTTCCACAGAATAGTTCAGATTTTATTGAAGAAGCAAAAATACAATAAGTTGCAAGTAATATACTGTCATAAGATAAAGATCAGATATATGCATAGGATACCATGGTGGGACAAAGGAGAGAAGCTTGACTCTTTAACTGTGGCCAAGGAGAAAAGGGACAATTTAAAAGGTCTTAAAAAATGAAGCTATTAACGACATTTATTTTGAAGAACTGCTTGAAGCAAGGAGGGAAAGAAGGAGGTGGTCTCAGAGAAAATGGTCATGGATAAAGGTAGAGGCAACTACCTATTTATCATCTTTCTAACTATCATCTATATATTCATTATACCTTACACCACATGGATTGAGTAAAAATGAGTAATAGTTTATCTTTCAGAAATCAGTTACCCTGCTGTATCCTGAGGGGAAAAAAAGGTGACATCAGTGAGTCTATCTGCTGGTTTGGGGATGAGTAAGCTCCTTGCTTTATGATCCTTTCTTGTCTTATGCTGATTGTTTTAATTAACCCCCTGGCTCATGCTCATATTGAGGTAAAGTTTGCCTGGTACAGATACAACATATTAAATTCTAATAACTCCCAGTCCTCAACCAGATATTGTCTGGTCTTCAAGGAGGAAATGGGCACATGTTCTTGCGAGAAAGTCTGAGTTGAAGCTCTTTCTCTACCACTTATGAGTTGTGTTATTTTAAGGCAAATTTCAGGCTCACTGATCTTAACACTTTCTTAAGAAAATAAGAAAAACAGACTCATTCTCTCATCTTTAACTTCTTACACATTATAAACTCCTGATGTTGTGAGTTGCATTCTCCTTTGGAATCCTTGTATGAATCTTCCTATTATTCCTTTCTCCTAATCAAGGCATTATTCTGGTTCTCTGAATGACCTCATGCACACTTCTCTGTGTCAACTACAGACACTCTCTTCTTCCAGACATTGTTTCATAACAAAATATTTTTTCCTGGCTAGTCCCATACTCCATATATTAACCTTCTCCAATACCAAAATAATAAAAAAAGACCAAACTATTACCAAACACATAAACTGTCAGGCTGATAAACTTAACTGATAAATTTGATGAGGGGAAAGAAGAGCTTTCTCTTAATTTTATTTCTCCAGTGATTCTATACTTTGTAAGTTGTATATCTGTGCTGGGGTGCAGGGGTGGAGACTGAAGTACAAAGCTGTGCCTATGAATTTTTTTACAAATTCCATTATCATTGTATAAATCCATTTACATCCAACAATTCAATTTTAAAATATATACAGATTCATATCTGAAAAGCACTTCAAATCACTTCAGTGTTCTTAAATTGTTTCTCTAACAACTGAACATTTTAAATTAAAAATATGTTATATAACCCTTTAACAATATAGAGTATTTAAATTCTGCTTATAGAGTTTGAGCCAAGACTGTTTCAGCCAAAACCCTGTGTGAGGGAGAAAACAGATACAATTATGGTAAATTCCTTATCATTCATTTTTTTTTTTGGCGGTACATAGGCCTCTCACTGTTGTGGCCTCTCCCATTGCGGAGCACAGGCTCCGGACACACAGGCTCAGCAGTCATGGCTCACGGGCCTAGCCGCTCCGTGGCATGTGAGATTTTCCCGGACCGGGTCATGAAACCATATCCCCTGCATCGGCAGGCGGACTCTCAACAACTGCACCACCAGGGAAGCCCCATTCATTTTCTTTTATGTAATTTCACATTCTAATATCAACCTTCTATTTCCATTGATGGTTCTCCTACAATGCATATTAAATCAATGAATGATTAAATGCCTGGATGGTATAAATGTTATACTCTACCTCATTCAAAATCTAATAACCAAAAGTAGTTTCCATGTGAATTTTTTAACAGATAGACGTAGACATAGCATGGTATTGTGTTTAGCATTCATTGGGGAATAAATATTTCTGAAGCATCGTAAAGATGACTACCTTTGCTAAATCCTGGTAATGTTTTTGTTTTTATATTCTTAAATCAAAGTATTGAACGACTGCAATTATTTTTGGGGGTAAGAACTTAATTGATAAAATAAATTGGAGAATGGAGACAAATAAGTAGATAATTTAGTTGTAAAGCTTTATTTGGTATAAATTGATTTGACTGCTTTTTTATATTTTCAATTCACAGTACAATTTCTCAATTCTATTTTTCCCTACAAATATCAACAATATCAAAATGTGGTTATATATTTGATATATGAATTTTGCAATGGAGATTTTTACAGGATATTTTCACACCATCCCATTCATGAAGGTAATACAAATTATTATTATTTATGTAACTATAATAACCATAAAAACATATAGGGCTTACTCTGTGCTGGGTGCTCTTTTAATAATTTTATATTGATTTATTTAATCCACCTAAAAGCTATGTGAGGTAGAAATATTATTTGCAGAATGTTATAGAGAAATTGAGGTACAAAAATTGTTAACTATCTGCCCAAGTTCACACAGCCAGAAAGGATAAAAGCAGTGTTTCATTGTTCAAAAGACAGATGTAGTAGGAGAGAAAGCAAACGTCACAAAAGAGAAAACAAACAAACAAACAAAAAAGGATCTCTGGCGTCTCCTTGTGAAACTATATATTAAAGCATACATGCAGTCTGTAGAGTAGTAAAAAAAGGGGGAACAAAGGTATTTCAGGAAAAGGTGGAACGTCTTGAAGGTACAAAGTAAAAAACAGGAATTTTCCCTAAAATCAAGACCCTTTGATGGAATAGGACAAAGGGAAATTTCTGTGAGTTCTGTATAAGGAGGGAATGAGACCCAGGTTTCAGGCAACAGTTCAGAACATAACCAAACCCAAGTAAGGAAATGCTGAAGAGTGTTCTGTGAGGATAGATCCATAGATTCTCCCGCCTCACTAATGATATGGAAGCAACAATGAGGTCCATATCTGTAGTGCCATGTGGAGAAGGAAAATGGACATCTCTCTGATAAATGTTTGGTGATGGGTGACAGAAAACATAGAAAGCTGTCACAAATATTCATTGGGGGTTGAATACCAACAATAAATAAGATTACATTTTTTGCCATGTCAACTGATTCCAGCTGAGGAGCCATAGGAGTTTTAGGACTGATACTCATGTGTGTGTGTGAGGCTACTTCAAGCCTCAGTCAAACCTTCAGATGAATGAAGCTATAGCCACCACATAATTGCTAAAGAATTAACAAAACTTTGTATGACCTGTGCAGCCAAGTTCTTCTCAAAATACTCTCAACATAAACAAGAGAGATAATAAATTATTATTGTTGTGTTTAATCATTTAAATCCTACATTTTCAAGTTATTTGTCATTCAGCAATAAGATAAATAATACAGATTTAATATAAATTCCAGTAGTCCCAGCAGGCCCACAGGCACACTCTGATTCTTTTTCTTCTGTTCCTAAATGTATAATTTAAATAGTTAGCAACTGACAGAATTCCTTCATTGAGCACTTTGAACCATGGAGGAACTCTCATAATAGTAGAAAGGGTCATGTAGAAGCCTCTGGAATGTCCCTTCCCTCCTAAGATAGTAAACAAAATCTCTCCAGAAATTGTAGAGAAAAGTGCCACAAGATGTAAAAGATGCAAGGGGAAGGGGAGCCAATACTGTCACAACCCCATCAACTCATCTGATTGACTTGTAAGGAGACAGTTGGATATTGGTGAATTATTATGACTTATCACATACCTGATCAGGTTGTGACTCCATTTTCTGTTGTGGATCCAGATAGAATTCCTTGCTAGAGCAAAGTAACATAGCATGTGGCACCTGGACTATAGCTTTAAACATGGAAAATGTTTCTTTTTATTTATTTTTTTAAAAATTACAAGGACCAAAAGTAGTCATTGTTTTAATATGGCAAGGTTAAAAATAGACTTTTACAGTCTTTTCTCACCTCTCCTTTGCTCTGTCATAATATAGACCATGAAAATCTTAACTGTCTTACTCCTCAAAATGACACATTTGTCCACTACATTGAGTGTATTAAGTTGATTAAAGTTAATGACCAAGAAGTAACAAACATTTTATATACTTTAGTAAGTCGTGTGAAACAGAGGTAAGGAGATACAATTCTCAAAGATTCAGGTGCCCATTAACTCAGAGAAGCTTCTGGATGTCTAATAATCTGGAGTATGTCAAGATAATTACAGGGTAAAACATGAGGTTAACCAGAATTTATAGCTCACACAACCTACCACAAAACACAGAAAGAGAGAGAGACAAGAGAGAGAGACTAATGAGATAGGACGTAATGCTATGAAATACAGCTTTGAAGGGAGAAAAGTTCAGATCCTGCACAACTCTGTAAACCTTAGTAAGAAATTTAGAATTTATTTTATTTTATTTTATTTTAATTAATTTATTTATTTTTCCTGTGTTGGGTCTTCATTTCTGTGCGAGGGCTCTCTCTAGTTGTGGCAAGCGGGGGCCACTCTTCATCACGGTGTGTGGGCCTCTCACTATTGTGGCCTCTCTTGTTGCAGAGCACAGGCTCCAGACGCGCAGGCTCAGTAGTTGTGGCACACGGGCCTAGTTGCTCCGCGGCATGTGGGATCCTCCCAGACCAGGGCTCAAACCCGTGTCCCCTGCATTAGGAAGCAGACTCTCAATCACTGTGCCACCAGGGAAGCCCTGGAATTTATTTTAAATGAACCAGGAATTTGTCGGAACTTTGATTTTTGAATCAACAGGCAGTGCAAAAAGAGTGATTTTTTTTTCAATTTAATGAATAGCTTAAATAACTTCTAATTTAAATCAAATTCAAATTTAAATAAAATATGCAACTCATAAAATTGTACCTCAGCACTATTTTTAAAATATTTCATTTCTGATACCTGGAACAAATAAAGAAGATATATTTAAATCTACTGGTCATCATTTGTACCATGACACTTAGAATTTTCAATTTCTTTTAAGAAAGCTCTGCAATTTATGAAAGCTTTTACTCATTTTGCCCTAGGTTTATTTTACCTCATAAAGATATGTTACTTATATAGGAATATAAAATGATCTTATTGAATGTGCCTATCATGTACCAACGTGAAAGCAGGTTTACTCATGAACCTGTTGAATATTACAATTAAGTAAATTGAATTTTTCACAGTATTTTGCTTCCGTAGTTGGAATTAATGTTCAATTTAGTGTAGCAGCCAACTAAAATAATTTGTATGGATTTTTAAAGTCAATTTTTAATTACAAATAAATTCTGTAGGTCTTCCCTGGTGGCGCAGTGGTTGAGAGTCTGCCTGCCGATGCAGGGGACATGGGTTTGTGCCCCGGTCCGGGAGGATCCCACATGCCATGGAGCGGCTGAGCCCATGAGCCATGGCCACTGAGCCTGCACGTCTGGAGCCTGTGCTCCACAATGGGAGAGGCCACAACAGTGAGAGGCCCGCGTACCGCAAAAAAAAAAAAATTCTGTAAATAATTTCCAACTATTTATGCCACAATAGGTTGCTAATGTCTAATATTGAACTGGACAGCCCTGTTTCTAAGCAAATATCTTGCAAACAAATTAAAAACATAAAAAAAATTACCATGGAATTGACAGTGGGCCTCTCAGTGTTGTGGCCTCTCCCGTTGCGGAGCACAGGCTCCGGATGCGCAGGCCCAGCGGCCATGGCTCACGGGCCCAGCCGCTCCGCGGCATATGGGATCCTCCCAGACCGGGGCACGAACCCGTATCCCCTGCATCGGCAGGCGGACTCTCAACCACTGCGCCACCAGGGAGGCCCGACAGTCACTTTTTAAATACACATTTTTTTTTATTGAATGGGATTTTGCAAGAGACTAGGGAAAATTTTATTTCATAGCTAAGAGCAAGACACAAATGTCTAATTTAAAATTGTAAGATGTGTGTCTCCTGTGACTAAAAGAAGGAAGCTAGAAGATACCTTGGTGATATACTCTTGAGACTGGGACAGATAATCCCCTAGATCTCTCAGATGCCTGGCAACACCACTTTATTTGACTCTCTAAAGTAATTGCAAACATTAATAAAATAATTTTAATGCAAATAAGGCATTTGATTTTAGAAATGTATGTATTGATATTAAATGAATGGAAGAATATTTTTCTAAAGCAGCAGAGTATCTCCTTTATCAAAAGCATCTGTTATTATTGTTACAAGTTCAAATTCCGTAGCCTGACCCAGTATTTACTACTGAAGCTTCATCCAGTAAGTAGATCCCTGAATTCTATATTTGAATACATAGGCTAATCATCTTTAAAATGCATCGATCCATGTTAGAATCACAGTTTCAATTTGTTTAATATTTGGAGACTTGCATTTCATTATGACAGACTCAGTTACAAAATTATGGTGGTATGAATTCTTAGAAATGGAATAAAAAGCATTCATAATCTGGGTGATGTGACTGCTGAATTTCCTACAATAGCCTATTAATAGTTTTGAAATATAATCCATATTCTCAAATGTAATATTAATGTAAAGACTTAACAATTAAATAATAAATATATTATTGAGTAGATATTATTAAGATATTGATATAATTTCACTCCCCCCAAAACCAAACTTCCCTGTTTTTCTAAATTTTATGGTGAATATTTTCAACTCTATTAGACTCACAGGAAATGCCTTATAAATGTTCATTATTTTTATTATTATGCTATGTATATATGATGCAGGTGCACCAAAATAAAATTGAGTCATGACCTTAAATAGTTGAAAGCTTATCAGAATATTCAAATACAGGTAAAACTATGTATCAAAAAGTATATGTAAAATCCAAACAAAGCTATAGAAATTTACAATAATGGGAGATAATACAGTTCAGGTAGTCCTTATTACATGCAGCAAACTGTGCAAAATGCATATATTTATATACATTATATATGAGTACATATATATAATCTTTTAAATTCTAAAAATATGAAGTGAAATGCATTTGTTTTATGGATCAAAAATTCAAGTTCAGAAACATTAATCTAGTTGATCAAATTCATCTATTATGTTGAGGGGATGGGAATTTAAGCCAATTTTTTTTTCCTCCAAAGTGGATACTCTTAATCAAAAAGCAAATAAGTTGCACCTTTCTCTTTCTTAGAAATATCCTACAAATTTTCTCAGACCTTGAACAATTAAATGTATCTATGTTAAGCAAGAAGGAAAAATCTTCTTCAAAGAGAATTAGTCTAGGGTTAAATTCTTCAGAATATTTTCTTTCTATGGCAGTTTCCAACCTATTTCATGTTAGGTACCATGCCAACCTGAACATGGGAAACAGTCATACAGTCATGTGTATGATATAATTTGTGGATGCTTTAATGCCAATCTCCCTTGTTTCTTTCACCTATATCTTGTATTAATATTTTCTATAACGTTTGTCAATATATATTATTTTGTTGGTTTCAAGAAGAAAAAATGTCATTCAATTTAAATTTGATATGGAACACATTATAAGAGAGGCCTCAAATGCCTAAGAATGGAAGCCATGTGGGATAGAGGTGGACATATACTGCCTGCAACCTGGAAAGTATGGATGACACAAGTGTTTCCAGAATATGAATGAACGTTTACAGTAGGACTTGTGGAGGCTGCTGTGCATGCAGAGAGTTATAGAGTTTAATAGACTTTATGAGTGTTCAGTATCCTGTCCCTACAGTGAAGGAGAACTACACTAGTTGAGTGCCTGCTAATTGGGATTAGTTTGGGAATTGTGCTCATTTCATTTCTTTCAATTATAAATCCTAAACATCATTTTGATATCATTAGACAGTGAGCAGAAAAACTATGTTCCAAATATCCCATCTGAGAAGAATTTAATTTAAATTAATTCCATTTAATTGTCAAAAATAAAGAAATACAACCCTGAACTTCATACATAATGCATTTACAGCAGAAAAGAGATATAGAACATTCTAAATTCTCAGAACAAAATCATGTCAATATGTGGTTAGCTATTATATAAAAATAAGTCACTATTTGGAGGATACTACTGTTTTCAAAATTAATGATCAATTAAGTGAGCAAATTAAAATATTTTACTAAATTTTAAGATTTGACATATAAATGTACTTATTCTTTTTTTTAAATACAGTAAATTTAAAATCACTTTAAGTAAGATAGACTTTAGTAAAATAAACTCAGTAGATTTTATGTACATGTATTTATTCATTAATTCATGAATTCAATACTTCATTCATTATTCATTATTAAACTTAATATTAATCAGTAATGATAACATTAAGCATTTAATAACTTAATGACAGCACTTCTTACTGTGAGAGGCAGTATTGCATAGTTATTTAGAGTATGAATGATGAAATTAGATACCTGGATCCAAAACCTAACTCCATCAATTAATATATGTGTGACATTAAGAAGATGGAACATTTTGGGACACAGTTTCTACAGGTGTTGAGTCAGGAAAATAAAGTTATTTTTCTCATAATATTTTGGGTGACATAAGCAAAAAACAAATAGCAAATAATTATTATTACCTAAATAGTACTTGTACATGAGAAATTCAACCTGAGTATAGTAATTCAAGTTATTGTAAATAGTTCACTATTATTTTGAAATTATTAAAGTTTCTTATACTTCTCCACTTAAAATGATAAGCTAAATTCAACTATTTGATTAAGTATTTTAATAATAGAAAAAATTGTTAATCATCTGGATAAATTTTCTTTTTCAAGAGGACATAGTGATATTTTTCTTTTTAACATCTTTATTGGAGTATACGTGCCTTACAATACTGTGTTAGTTTCTGACTTATAACAAAGTGAATCAGCTATACATATACATATATCCCCATATCTCTCCCCTCTTGCATCTTACTCCCTCACACCATCCCTATCCCACCACACCAGGTGGTCACAAAGCATCAAGCTGATCCCCTTGTGCTATGCAGCTGCTTCCCACTAGCTATGTATTTTACATTTGGTAGTGTATATATGTCCATGCCACTCTCTCAGTTTGTCCCAGCTTACCCATCTCCCTCCTGATATCCTCAAGTCTATTCTTTAGTAGGTCTGTGTCTTTATTCCCATCCTGCCCCTAGGTTCTTCATCACTATTTTTTTTTTTTACATTCCATATCTATGTTTTAGCCTATGGTATTTGTTTTCCTCTTTCTGATTTACTTCACTCTGTATGACAGACTCTAGGTCCATCCACCTCACTACAAAAAACTCAATTTCGTTTCTTTTTATGGCTGAGTAATATCCTATCATATATATATATATATATATATATATATATATATATATATATATATATATATGTCACATCTTCTCTATCCATTCATCTGTCGATGGACACTTAGGTTGTTTCCATGTCCTGGCTATTGTAAACAGAACAGCAATGAGCATTGTGGTACATGACTATTTTCGAATTATGGTTTTCTCACGGTATATGCCCAGTAGTGGTATTGCTGTGTCGTATGGTACTTCTATTTCTAGTTTTTTAAGGAACCTTCATACTGTTCTCCATAGTGGCTATACCAATTTACATTCCCATCAACAGTGCGAGAGGGTTCCCTTTTCTCCACAACCTCTCCAGCAAGTATTGCTTGTAGATTTTTTGATGATAGCCTTTCTGACCAGTGTGAGATGTTATCTCATTGTAGTTTTGATTTGAATTTTTCTAATGATTAATGATGTTGAGCACTCTTTCATGTGTTTGTTGGCAATCTGTATATCTTCTTTGGTTAAATGCCTGTTTAGGTCTTCTTCCCATTTTTGGATTGGGTTGTTTGTTTGTTTTTTGATATTGAGCTGCATGAGCTGCTTGTAAATTTTGGAGATTAATCCTTTATCAGTTGCTTCAGATGTAAATATTTTCTCAAATTCTGAGGGTTGTCTTTTGTTTAGGTTTCCTTTGCTTTGCAAAAGCTTTTAAGTTTCATTAGGTCCCATTTGTTTATTTTTCTTTTATTTCCATTTCTCTAGGAGGTGGGTCATTAAGGATCTTGCTGTGATTTATGTCATAGAGTGTTCTGCCTCTGTTTTCCTCTAAGAGTTTTATACTGTCAGGCCTTACATTTAATTCTTTAATCCATTTTGATTTTATTTTTGTGTATGGTGTTAGGGAGTGTTCTAATTTCATTCTTTTACATGTAGCTGTTCAGTTTTCCCAGCAGCACTTATTGAAGAGGCTGTCTTTTCTCCACTGTGTATTCTTGTTTCCTTTATCAAAGATAAGGTGACCATATGTAGTGTGGGTTTATCTCTGGGTTTTCTTTCCTGTTCCATTGATCTATATTTCTGTTTTTGTGCCAGTATATACCAGACTGTCTTGATTACTGTAGCTTTGTAATGTTGTCTGAAGTGAGGTAATCTGATTCCTCCAGCACCATTTTTCTTTCTCAAGATTGCTTGGGCTATTTGGAGTCATTTGTGTTTCCATACAAATAGTGATTTTTTTTTGTTGTTCTAGTTCTGTGAAAAATGCCAGTGGTAGTTTGATAGAGATTGCATTGAATCTGTAGATTGATTTGGGTAGTAGAGTCATTTTCACAATGTTGATTCTCCCAATCCGAGAACATGGTGTATCTCTCCACCTATTTGTATCTTCTTTAATTTTTTTTTCAACAGTCTCTTATAATTTTCTGCATACAGGTCTTTTTCTCCTTAGGTAGGTTTATTCCTAGGTATTTTATTCTATTTGTTGCAATGGTAAATGAAAGTGTTTCCTTAATTTCACTTTCAGATTTTTAATCATTAGTGTATAGGATTGCAAGAGATTCCTGTGCATTAATTTTGTATCCTGCTACTTTACCAAATTCATTGATTAGCTCTAGTTGTTTTCTGGTAGCATCTTTAGGATTCTCTATGAGTAGTGTCATGTCATCTGCACACTGTGACAGCTTTACTTCTTCTTTTCTGATTTGGATTATTTTTATTTCTTTTTCTTCTCTGATTTCTATGACTAAAAATTCCAAAATAATATTGAATAACAGTGGTGAGAGTGGGCAATCTTGTCTTGCTCCTGATCTTAGTGGAAATGGTTTCAGTTTTTCACCATTTAAGACGATGTTTGCTGTGGGTTTGTCATATACAGCCTTTATTTTGTTGAGGTAAGTTCCCTCCATTCTTATTTTCTGGAGGGTTTTTATCATAAATCGGTGTTGAATTTTGTCAAAAGCTTTTTCTGCATCTATTGAGATTATTATATGTTTTTTATTCTTCAATTTGTTAATATGGTGTATCACATTTATTGATTTGTGTATAGTGAAGAATCCTTGCATTCCTGGGATAAACCTCACTTTATCATGGTGCATGATCCTTTCAATGTGTTGTTGGAATCTGTTTGTTAGTATTTTGTTGCGGATTTTTGCATCTATGTTCATCAGGGATATTGGCCTGTAGTTTTCTTTCTTTTTGACATCTTTGCCTGGTTTTGGAATCGAGGTGTTGGTGGCCTCGTATTATGAGTTTGTGAGTGTTCCTCCCCCTGCTATATTTTGGAAGAGATTGAGAAGGATTAGTGTTAGCTCTTCTCTTAATATTTGATAGAATTTGCCCATGAAGCCATCTTATTCTGGGTTTTGGTTTGTTGGAAGATTTTAATCACAGTTTCAGTTTCAGTGCTTGTGACTGTTCTGTTTATATTGTCTATTTCTTCCTGGTTCAGTTGCGGAAGGTTGTGCTTTTTATAAGATTTGTCAATTTCTTCCAGGTTGTCCATTTTATTGGTGTATATTTGCTTGTAGTAATCTCTCATGATCATTTGTATTTATGCAGTGTCAATTATTACTTCTCTTTTTTCATTTCAAATTGTATTGATTTGAGTCTTCTCCTTTTTCCTTGATGATTCTGGCTAATGGTTTATCAATTTTGTTTATCTCTCAAAAAAACAGCTTTTAGTTTTATTGATCTTTGCTATAGTTTCCTTCCTTTCTTTTACTTTTTTTTTTTTTTTCAGTACATGGGCCTCTCACTCTTGTGGCCTCTCCCATTGTGGAGCACAGGCTCTGGATGTTCAGGCTCAGCAGCCATGTCTCAAGGGCCCCGCTGCTCTGCAGCATGTGCGATCTTCCCAGACCGGGGCACAAACCCGTGTCTGCTGAATCAGCAAGTGGACTCTCAACCTCTGTGCCACCAGGGAAGCCCTACATTTATTTTTGATCTGATTTTTTTGATTTCTTTCCTTCTGCTAACTTTGGTGTTTTTTGTTCTTCTTTCTCTAATTGCTTTAGGTATAGGTTACATTGTTTATTTCACATGTTTCTTGCTTCTTAAGGTAGGATTTTATTGCTATAAACTTCCCCCTTAGTACTGCTTTTGCTGCATCCCATAGGTTTTGGGTCATCTGTTTTCATTGTCATATGTTTCTAGGTATTTTTTGATTTCCTCTTTGATTTCTTCAGTGATCTCTTGTTCATTAAATAGTGTATAATTTAGCCTCCACATGTTTGTATTTTTTAAAGGGTTTTTCATAATTGATATCTAGTCTTATAGTGTTGTGGTCAGAAAAGATACTTGATATAATTTCAATTTTCTTAAATTTACCAAGGCTTGCTTTGTGACCCAAGATTTGCTGTATCCTGGAGAATGTTCCATGAGCACTTGAGAAGGAAGTGTATTCTGTTTTTTTTTTTTTTGGATTGAATGTCCTATAAATATCAATTAAGTCCGTCAAGTTTAATGTATCATTTAAAGCTTGTGTTTCCTTATTTATTTTCATTTTGGATGATCACTCCATTGGTGAAAGTGGAGTGTTAAAATCCTCTACTATGATTATGTTACTGTCGATTTTCCCTTTTATGGCTGTTAGTATTTCCCTTTTAAATTGAGATGCTCCTATGTTTGGTGCATAAATATTTACAATTGTTATATCTTCTTCTTGGATTGATCCCTTGATCATTATTTAGTGTCCTTCTTTGACTCTTATAATAGTCCTCATTTTAAAGTTTATTTTGTCTGATAGGAGATTTGCCACTCCAGCTTTCTTTTGATTGCCATTTTTGTGGAATATCTTTTTCTGTGCCCTCAGTTTCAGTCTGTATGTGTCCCTAGGTCTGAAGTGTGTCTCCAGTAGATAGCATATATACAGGCCTTCTTTTTGTATCCATTCAGCCAGTCTATGTCCTTTGGTTGGAGCATTTAACCCATTTACATTTAAGTTAATTATCGATATGTATGCTCCTATTATCATTTTCTTAACTGTTTTGGGTTTGCTATTGTAAGTCTTTTCCTTCTCTTGTGTTTCCTGCCTAGAGAATTTCCTTTAGCATTTGTTGTAAAGTTGTTTTGTTGGGTCTGAATTATCTTTGCTTTTGCTTGTGTGTAAATCTTTTAAATTATCCATCAAATCTGAATGAGTTCCCTGCTGTGTAGAATAATCTTGCTTGTAAGTATTTCCCTTTCATCACTATAAATATGTCATGCCACTCCCTTCTGGCTTTCAGAGTTTCTGCTCAAAGATCAGCGGTTAACCTTATGGGTATTCCTTTGTATGTTATTTGTTGTTTTTCCCTTGCTGCTTTAAATATTTTTTTATTTGTATTTAATTTTTGATAGTTTGATTAATATTTGTGTTGTTGTGTTTCTCCTGGATTTATCCTATATGGGACTCTCTGTGTTCCTGGACTTGATTAACTATTTCCTTTCCCATATTAGGGAAGTTTTCAACTATAATCTCTTCAAATATTTTCTCAGTCCCTCTCATTTTCTTTTCTTCTTCTGGGACCCCTATAATTCGAATGTTGGCGGGTTTTGTGTTGTCCCAGAGGTCTGTGAGACTGTCCTCAATTCATTTCATTCTTTTTCTTTATTCTGCTCTGCAGTAGTTATTTCCAGTATTTTATTTTGCAGTTCACTTCTCTGTTCTTCTGCCTCAGTTATTCTGCTATTGATTCCTCCTAGAGAAATTTTAATTGTATTTATTCTGTTGTTCATCATTGTTAGTTTGTTCTTTCATTTTTCTAGGTCCTTGTTAAACATTTCTTGTATTTTCTCCATTCTATTTCCAAGCTTTTGGATCATCTTTACTATCATTATCCTGAATTCTTTTCCAAGTAGACTGCCTATTTCCTCTTCATTTTTTAGGTCTGTTGGGTTTTTACCTTGCTCCTTCTTCTGATGTGTTTCTCTGTCTTCTCATTTTGCTTAAATTACTGTGTTTGGGGTCTCCTTTTCACAGGGTGCAGGTTCATAGTTCTTGTAGTTTTTGTTGTCTGTCCCCAGTGACTAAGGTTGGTTCAGTGTGTTTTGTAGGTTTCCTGGTGGAGGGGACTAGTGCCTGTGTTCTGGTGGATGGGGCTGGATCTTGTCTTTCTTGTGAGCAGGTCCGAGTCTAGTGGTGTGTGGATATATTTTATTTTGAAATAATTTAAAGAATTTAAATCACCAAATAGGCATCAATTTCTAAACTATGTACATACAATGAACACTGTAATTTTAATTTATCTTATTTCTCTTTAACATTACCATGGCTTGTGGTAATGTACTTATTAAACAGAGAATGAAAGGTTACGTTTAAAAGAATTATGGATTAACTTCTCAGCTGGATAAGCATTCCCACATCCATGGGTTTATTTTTTTTTGCCAGGGATTGAGAGTTGGACCTATAGAACAACTTCATGTTTTATCTCATGTCCACTACTGCCATAGTTATCAATTTTTTCGTTTTATGCCATGTGGTGCTATGGACTGAATTGTGTCCTCTCAAAATTCATATGTTGGAGCCTAACCCCCAGTATGACTAGATTTGGAAATGCGACCTATAAGGAAGTAATTAAGGTTCTTGAGATCATATAGATAGGACTCTGTAGGATAAGGTTAGTGTCATTATAAGAAGAACCATCAGAGCTTTGTCCTTTCTTTCCGCCCCCCCATAATGTGCACGCAAGAATGTCATGTGAGCTTACAAAGTGGTGGGTTCCTAGAAGCCAGGAATATGTGGTTCACCAGAAAACAACCATGTCAGCAACCTGATCACAGACTTCTAGCCTCCAAAACTGTAAGAAAATTAATGTCTGTGGTTTATCTCCGGTCTATGGTATTTTGTGATGGCAGACAAAATACATAAATTACTTTTTATCTTTTTTTCTTTTCAGTTTTACCAACTTCATTGTCTAATTACAGTATATAAAATTATTTAACCTCAATCCCAGATCCTTACCATTTAATTGTGTCAAATCAAACTGTTTACTGCTTCATTGCATTCTAAAATATTTTCATATTTTTTCTATCACATAGGTCCATAGTTCTTGTGGTTAATTAGCAAATACAATATATGATTGCATTCCACTTAGCTCTTGATTTGACTGGTTCTAATAGCATCCTTCTGAAGTCATACTTAAAAATATATAATAAATGTTGAGCATCCTAGTAGATTTAATCAATGTGTGTTTTTTTAATAGGAACAGAAATCCATATGGAGAGAAAATTAAATTGAGAAAGAGATCAAAAACACATTAATAGCATAAAGAAAAAAACTGTAAGAAAATACAAAGTGAAATAGAAGAAATAAAATATTTTTTGGACAAAGTAAGGGTAGGAATTTTCACTTGATAAACTGAATTAACTTGGAGAAGAACAAACTTTACAAATTGTCCTCAGATATTGTGGACAAAACCTAGAGATAAATATGATACTACCTGGTAGATATGAGAAACAGAACAAGTATTAAACTTTGGGATTTTAAATGGTTTCAACTCTAATTAGGGCTTTGGCTTCTGGTTAGGATGTATATAGTCACAAGAGATCATCACTTTCACACAAGCAAACAAAAGTTACAAAATTTTAAGTTTAAAACACATTTGATAATTATGGATATAAAGATACCTAAATTAAGCAAATTCAAGAAAATAATGAGATGTTCATAGAAGAGAAAATACTGTTCTCTTTCCTATTGCAACTCACTCCCTCACCTGCTGGCCCCTGCCCCCGTGGGTACTGGGAGGGACACCCATCTGAGCAGGCTTGCCCCGCCCTCAAGCCAAGGACTCCTCAGCTCCAGCAGTCTCCAGGGCCTTGAGCACTGCCACCACCAAAGCCTTCTTTGATAGCACAGGATACGACAGACCTGCATGCACTGCCCACGCAAAAGCCTCTTCCAGAATCAACACTGCATGCCCCTAAAGCCTCCTCCAGAATCATCCCTGGGTGTCTCGCCTGGGAAGGGAAGCCACCAATGTCAGTGGGAGCTGAGTGCTAAAGTGTGGGGTTAGGAGTGTAAATCTGTGGAGACAACCTCTGTTGGCTGTGCAGAGACAACCTGTGGAGATGGGAGTGAAGGGCTCCATGGCCAGGAATGCTCTTAGACGAAGCATGGGCTGCCTTGGAAATGAGATGCCATTGTTAGTGGCATGCAATGCACAGGGCCGCCATGGCAACACCCTTTCCCACCCACTGGTTCCTGCTTCTTCGGGCACTTGGAGGGACTCCCATCACAGCGAGCATGTCCCAGTCTGGTGCAAATTCCTGCTGGTGTCTGCCACTACAGGCACTTCATGCACATCCCAGCTGTGGCTGCTTTATCCCTCCCCAGCCTGAGTGAGTAAGTGACACAATCATCCTGACTGCCCCAACCAGTCACTGCTTTCACCCCCTCTCACCTGGACAAGGAACAGGCTCCTGAGGGTGGCACACATGCAGAGGTGGGGCCAAAATCAAAGCTGAGACCCAAGGGCTTTGCAACTAAGGAAGAGAAAGAGAAAGCTCTGTGTGCAGCTGCACAAACTGCAGATTAATTCCCAATGAACTTCTTGTTAAACACTTCATCTGTGGAATATCTGAATGGACAATGAGTGCTCCCATAACTGAGACAGGTCTAGTTTTAGCAGCTGTGGACTCTGCAGAAAAATACGCTCTGGAGTTGGGCCAGGCCAGAGTCTGAGCTGAGCCCACAGTGGGTCCAGAGACCTACCTAGAAGTACTGGAGGACCTGCTAGGAAGGCAGAGATTGGCTCTGGCTCATCGTGGGGGCAAGGACACTGAGAGTAGAAGCCTCAGGAAAATATTATTATTACTATTATTATTAATATGTTTTGCTTAGTTTTTTTGTTTCATTTAGTTCTGTTGTTTTTTTGTTTTTTTAAATTATTTTTAGCTTTATATTTTCTTTGTTTTAAAAACATTTTAATATATTTTTATTTTTCAATTTTTAATTTTATTTTTTTGTTTTGTGTTTTTTCTTGTTTTCATTCTTTGTTTTGATTTTTGCCTTTTTTTGTTTAGTTTTGTTTTGCTTTTTTTAATAAGGCAAACTTTATTGACCATGAAACAGACACAAAGTAAAAGACAATGTGTACAAAACCTCTGAAGTGGCCCTTTTAAAGATATTAAACATATAACACAAGTAAAACAGACATGGTATTAAAGATGTACCATTCAATCCCAAACTGCATTATCTAGACAAGTGGAAACTAGTTTCTCAGTCATTGTACTCAAAATCATTTTTTTAAAGTAAGAATACTCTGTGAGGAAGACATTTTCTCATCCTTGGGTCTTAAACTGAGCATTTGGGGTTTTACAAAACTTCTCTTCTTTATAAAGAACACATCCATCCTTGTTAAAAACAAAAACACACACAGAAGTGGTAAAGCCAGAAGTCATAAACACAAGAGTCATTAAATGGTTTCTTCACTCTATAGTTTTAAAATATTTTATTCCAACTGTGTGAGGAGTCACCATTTTATTAAATGTGATAGATTGCAATTCTGGACATACTGGCCCACTTGAGTTGCTGAATAAAGCTGTGAGTACCATGCATCTCAGTTTCCAAAGATTCTGTGAAAACACCTTTTCTTTTTTATTTTGATTTGTGTGGGTTCACACCTGCTAAGTGGCACTTTGAAAGAAAATCAAAAAAAGCAATTGAAAACATGAAACTTCTCATGACTTCTAAGTTATTAGACATCAATTTAGACTTATAAAATAGGCTTTTAGTTTAGAACAGTTAGGAAATTTTGGAAAAAGTATTGTATAAATTTTTGCTCTGTGTTACAAGCCAAATATAACCCAGAGTAACCTAAATGTCATTTAGTAGCCCAAAGTTCTCACATTACTGAACAATTCAGTTACTATTTTGGGGTGATTATTTACAATTGCACACATAAGAACAAGACCATCTACTCTGGAAAACTTTTAATAGAGTAGAGAACAAACTTATGGTTACCAAAGGGGAATGGGGGGAACATATATATATATATATATATATATATATATATAATAGATATTATATATATGTATATAATAGATAAAAAACAAGGACCTACTGGGACCTACTGTATAGCAAGGGGAATTATACTCCATATCTTGTAATAATATATGATGGAAAATGATCTGAAAAATAATATATATGTATAACTGAAAGTTTTGCTTTTTTTGTTTTGTTTAGTTTTGTTTTTTGATTGTTATGTGTGTTTGTTTTAAGTTTTCTTTGTTTTATTTTAGTTTGCTTTCTGTGTTTCTTTTGGTTAGTGTTGTTTTTATTGTTTGCTTTGGTTTTGGGATATTTTGTTTTGTTGTTTTCTTGTTTTATTTTCCTTTTTTTGTCTGTTTGGTTTTGCTTTTATCATTTGGCTTGGGTTTTGTTTGTCTGCTTTCTTTTCTTCTCTTCCCTTTTCTTTTGTTTTTTGGCTGCACCACACAGCTTGCAGAGTCTTGGTTTCCTGACGAGGGGTGAGGTCTGAGCCTCCAGGGTAAAAGATCTGAGTCCAAGAAGCTGGGCCACCAGAGAGTTCTCAGCCCCAGTGAATATTTATCATCTTCAGTTCTTCCAGAGGTCTCTATCTCCCACACTAAGACCCAGGTCCAGCTAACTGCCTGTAGGATCTGGTGCTGAAGAGATTATAGCTGAAAACCTCCTTAACATGGGAAATAAAATAGTCAAACAAGTGCAGGAAGCTTAGAGAGTCCCATACAGGATAAACCCAAGGAGAAACACACCAAGACTCATATTAATCAAACTAACAAAAACTAACTACAAAGAAATAATATTGAAATCTGCAAGGGAAAAAAATAACATACAAGGATATTCCCATAAGGTTATCAGCTGATATTTCAGCAGAAACTCTACAGGCCAGAAAGGGGTTGCAAGATATATTTAAAGTGATGAAAGGGAAAAACCTACAATCAAGATTTCTCTAACCAGCAAACATCTCATTCAGATTTGACAGAGGAATCAAAAGCTTTACAGACAAGTAAAAGCTCAGAGAATTCAACACCACTAAACCAGCTTTACAACAAATGCTTAAGGAACTTCTCTGGGTAGGAAACACAGGAGAAGAAAATGACCTAGAAAAACAAACCCAAAACAATTAAGAAAAGTTCCAATTGTAATAGGAACATGCATATCAATAATTACCTTAAATGTAAATGGATTAAATGCTCCAAGCAAAAGACACAGAATGGTTGAATGGATACAAAAACAAGACCCGTGTATATGCTGTCTACAACAGACCCACTTCAGACCTAGGGACACATACAGACTGAAAGTGAGGGGATGGAAAAAGATATTCCATGGAAATGGAAATCAAAAGAAGCTGGTGTAGCAATTCTCATATCAGACAAAATAGACTTTAAAATAAAGACTGTTACAAGAGGCAATGAAGGACACTACATAATGATCAAGGGATCAATACAAGAAGAAGATATAACAATTGTAAATACTTATGCACCCAACACAGGAGCACCTCATATATAAGGCAAATGCTAACAACCATAAAAGGGGAAATTGACAGTAACACGATAATAGTGGGGGACTTTAACACTCCACTTATACTAATGGACAAATAATCCAGACAGAAAATTAATAAGGAAACACAAGCCTTAAATGACACATTAGATAAGATAGATAGATTTAATTGACATTTATAAGACATTCCATATGAAAGCAGCAGAAAATTACTTTCTTCTCAAGTGCACATGGAACATTCACCAGAATAGAGCACATCTTGGCTCACAAACCAAGCATCCATAAATTTAAGGAAAGTAAAATCATATCAAGCATCTTTTCTGACCACAATGTGAGGGGATTAGAAATTAATTACAGAAAAAAAAAACTGTAAAAAACACAAACACATGGAGGTTAAACAATATGCTACTAAATAACCAATAGCTCAGTGAAGAAATTGAAGAGGAAATTAAAAAATACTTAGAATCAAGTAAAAACAAATACACAACACCCCAAAACCTATGGGATGCAGCAAAAGCAGCTCTAAGAGGGAAGCTTATAGCAACAGAATCCCACCACAAGAAACAAATCTCAAATAAACAACCTAACTTACACTTAAAGCAGTTAGAGAAAGAAGAATGAACAAGACACAAAATTATTAGAAGAAAAGAAATCAAAAAAATCAGAGCAGAAATAAATGAAATAGAAACAAATAAAACAATAGCAAAGATTAATGAAATGAAAAGCTGTTTTTTTTGAGAAGATAACCAAAATTGATGAAACTTTAGCCAGACTCATCAAGAAAAAAAAGGAGAGGAATCAAATCAATAAAATTAGAAATAGATAAGAAGAAGTTACAACGGACATCCCAGAAATACAAAGGATTATAGCAGACTACTACAAGCAACTATATACCAATAAAAAGCACAACCTGGAAGAAATGGACAAATTCTTAGAAAGGTATAGCCTTCCAAGATGGATCCAGGAAAATAAAAGAAAATATGAACAGACCAATCACAAGTAACAAAATTGAAACTGTGACTAATAATTTTTAAGAAACCAAATTCCAGGACCAGATGGTTTCACAGGCAAATTCTATAAATCATTTAGAGAAGAGCTAACACCTATCCTTCTCAAACTCTTCCAAAAAATTACAGAGGGAAGAATACTTCCAAACTCATTCCATGAGGCCACTCTCACCTTGATAAATAAACCAGACAAATATATAAAATAAAAATAAAATTACAGGCCAATATCACTGATGAACATAGATTCTCAAATCCTGAATAAAATACTGGCAAACTGAATACAACAGCAAGTTAAAAGGATCAAACACCATGATCAAGTAGGATTTATACCAGGAATGCAAGGAGTTTTCAACATATGCAAAATCAATCAATGTGACACACCACATTAACAAATTGAAAAATAAAACCTTATGATCATCTCAATAGATGCAAAAAAAGCTTTTGACAAAATTTGACACGCATTTATGATAAAAACTCTCCACAAAGTGGGCATAGAGAAAACTTACCTCAACATAATAAAGGCCATACATAACAAACGCACAGCAAACATCATTCTCAATGGTGAAAAAGTGAAAGCATTTCCTCTAGGATCAGGAACAAGGCAAGGGTCTCCACTCTAACACCTTAACTCAACATAGTTTTGGAAGTCCCAGCCATGACAATCAGAGATCAAAAAGAAATAAAATAATACAAATTGGAAATGAAGAATTAAAACTGTCACTGTTTTCAGGTGACATGATACTATACATAGAAAATCCTAAAGATGTCACCAGAAAACTCCTAGAGCCAATCAATGAATTTTGTAAAGTTTCAGGATATGAAATTAATACACAGAAATCTCTTGCATTCCTATACACTAACAATGAAAGATCAGAAAGAGAAATTATTTTTAAAAAAACCATTTACCATTAGAACAAAGAGAATAAAATACTAGGAATAAACCTACCTAAGGAGGCAGAAGACCTGTATTCAAGAAACTATAAGATATTGATGAAATAAACAAAAGATGAATCAAAGAGATGGAGATATATCATGTTCTTTGATTGGAAGAATCAATATTGTGAAAATGACTATACTACAGAAAGCAATCTACAGATTCAATACAATCCTATGATATAATCAATGGCATTTTTCACAGAATTAGAACAAAAAATTGTACAGTTTGTATGGAAACACAAAAGACCTCTTATAGCCAAAGCAATCTTGAGAAAGAAAAATGGAGCTGGAGAAATCAGGTTCTCTGACTTCAGACTATACTACAAAGCTACAATAAACAAGACAGAATGGTACTGGCACAAAAACAGAAATATAGATCAGTGGGACAGGAGAGAAAGCCCAGAGATAAACCCAAGAACCTATGGTAACATGATCTATGACAAAGTCTGCAAGAATATACAATGGAGAGAAAAGTCACTTCAATAAGTGGTGTTGGGAAAACTGAAGTTACATGTAAAAGAATGAATTTAGAACACTCCCTAACACCATAAGCAAAAATAAACTCAAACTGGATTAAAAACCTAAATGTAAGGTCAGACACTAGAAAACTCTTAGAGGAAAACATAGGCAGAACAGTTTTTGACATAAATCACAGCAAGATACTTTTTGACACATCTAGAGAAATGGAAATAAAAACCAAAATAAACAAATGGGACCTAATGAAACTTAAAACCTTTTTCACAGCAAAGGAAACCATAAACAAGACCAAAAGACAACCTTCAGAATGGGAGAAAATATTTGCAAATGAAGCAACTGACAAAGGATTAATCTCCCAAATATACAAGCTGCTCATGCGGTTCAAAATAAATAAATAAATAAATAAATAAACCAACCCAGAAATGGGCAGAAGACCTAAATAGACATTTCTCCAAAGAAGACATACAGATGGCCAACAAACATATGAAAATATGCTCAACATCACTAATTATTAGAGAAATGCAAATCAAAATTACAATGGGGTATCACCTCACACCAGTCAGAATGTCCATCATAACAATATCTACAAACAATAAATGTTGAAGAGGTTGTGGAGAAATGGGAACCCTCTTGCACTATTGGTGGGAATGTAAATTGACACAGCCAATATGGAAAACAATATGGAGGTTCCTTAATAAACTAAAAATAGAACTACCATATGACCCAGCCATCCCACTACTGGGAGTATACCCTGAGCAAACCATAATTCAAAAAGATACATGCACCCCAATGTTCATTGCAGCACTATTTACAATAGCCAGGTCATGGAAGCAACCTAAATGTCCATCAAAGAATGGATAAAGAAGTGGTACATATATACAATGGAATATTAGCCATAAAAAGGAATGAAATTGTGCAATTTGCAGAGATGTGGATAGACCCAGAAACTGTCATACAGAGTGAAGTATGTCAGAAAGGGAAAAACAAATTTCCTATAATATTGCTTATATGTAGAATCTAGAAAAATGATACAGATGAACTTATTTGTAAGGCAGAAATAGAGACACAAATGTAGAGAATCGACGTATGGATACCAGGGGGTGAAGAGAGGGTGGGATTAATTGGGAGATTGGGATTGACATATATACACTACTATGTATAAAATAAATGACTAATGAGAACCTGCTGTATAGCACAGGGAACTCTACTTGGTTCTCTGTGTTGACCTAAATTGGAAGGAAATCCAAAAAATGAGGGGATATGTGTGTACATGTAGCTGATTCACTTTGCTGAACAGCAGAAACTAACACCACATTGTAAAGCAACTACAATTATAAAAAAAAGAAAGTCCCACCCACAGTCCCCACTACCAAGATTTTCTCATAGTCTATCACATGTAATGAATGTTTGTGTTCTTTCTGGCGATTACATGAGTATATCCAAGTGTCAAAACTCATTCAGCTGAATATTTATGATCTGATTATCTAGATTTAAATTCTACTTTCATAAAATTTTTATTTTAATAAAAACACTATTGTTTTGGAGGCTTCAATAGGAAAAAAATATTCCATAACATGTATAAAATAGAAATAAGTGAAAAGTTAAAAAAATATGAAACAAAAATCAAGGGAGTGTAATACATTAATAATATAATTGTAGATCCAGAAAGCAAAACTAGAGTATGTGAACTGATGATTGTGTAGAGAAAAATAAAGAAGTAAAATTGGTGAACTTTTCATTATTCTGAAGAGCAATGTACATCTTCTGATTTTAAACATTTATCCTTGTTGAATGAATGCATACTTATATGCATATGTAAGTTGAAGACATGATCTTGCTGATGGCAAAAATAATATAAATGATATCAAATTAAAAATTTTATAATGTTCTATGTAGAAAAAACATACTCCATGGGAAAAGGAGGAAGAAAGTAGATGACTTTTCATTCAAGGTTTTATTTTATTTTATTTTTTTTTATGTCAGGGAGATGATAATGAGAGACAAATAAAATCACTATAACAAGGTATTCCCACCATACCACATTCTTTATAATAGTATTATAAATATATCTAATGAGCTGCATAAAGAGAAAACATAAACCAATTATACAGACTCTTTGAGTAAATCTGTTTAGGTTGCCTATTTCTTGGTGTAATGAAAAATAATTCAGCTCATAAATCTTAAGACTGGGAAAGTAAAGGGCTTAAAAATATTTCAATAATCACACGTAAATTTTACTTCAAAAATTTTATTTTATTTTTTCATTATGACTAATTATACTTAGAACATGTAGTTATGTTTAAAGTTAAATATATAGCTATTCTAAATTTAGTATAAATCTGTGGACGGGGACCGTGTTAAAGTTTCCATATAATAAAATTTAAAAATCCCTTGGTGGTATATATTCAATGGCATTTAAACTGAACAAAAGAATTTGGAAGTGGGTGAAAAAGAAGTACAGTATGTCCCCTACATACTAACAAGTTCAATTCCAAGAGCACATTCGTAAATTCAATTTGTTCCTAAGTCCAACTAATCTAGCTTAGGTACCCAACTAACACAATCAGCTCTATAGTACTGTACTGTAATAGGTTTATTATACTTTTCACACAAATAATACATTAATAAAAAGCAAACAAACACAAAAAAAGAAACATTTTTAATCTTACAGTACAGTACCTTGAAAAGTACAGTAGTATAGTCAACAGCTGGCATACAGGGGCTGGAACGCATGTTTGCATCTTTGAAACTTCACAACTTGAAGGTTCGTATGTAGGGAACTTAGTGTAATAGCATTCTAAAGATGTTAACTAGTGCAGGAGATTATAAAATATGCAAGTAAAATATTTAGTTTGTTGGAAGAAGGGATAATTGGATTATATAAAACTATAGAGAATATTGAAAAAAAATCTTTCTTGTGGGCATAGTACTAGATGATATCATGTATTTATGGATAATGTAAGGTATGACAGTGGTATTGGAGTAATGTAGGAGAATATCTTTATATTTTAAACATGTATGTAAGATTATTTATGAGTTGTGTCATGACTGTAATTTAGTTAGTTATATGGTTAAGTTGGGGGTGGGGAGCAGTTTAGACAATAAGTATATGTCATGAGTTTTTAAATAAATAAATAAAATCTATGTGGTTATACATTTTCCTAGAGGGGGAAAATACCTTCTTCAAAAACCTTTATTAAGCATATAAGCAGTACATTTACAAACACAATTTAGTGGAATTTACTTGGAAGATGAAGCAATTTTGGCAACAAAAAGATCCTTCCATACCAATATGGAAGAGAGAACAAACAATTTACTATTAAGTAGTCATTAACAGATCACATGCATGTAAGGTAGTGAGAAAATGACTACAAATTAGGACACAATCTCACACAATTTATACACTAAAGTAGAAAACAGAACAATAATTTATCTCATCTGAAAAGACAAAGGATGTACTTTACAACAGTCTCCTATCAATCCCATGAGAGAAAATTCTGATTTAATTTTGGAGGTACTTGTTTACATATCTAAAGATTAGTTAGCATGTGACTTTGGATATATCTCTAAATTGTAGAAAATTGAGGCTGGCCTTAAGCCCTAGAGAGGTTTTTCTATTTTCCAATGTTGGAAAAATCAGATTTACTGTGTCTCCAAGGAAACACTCAGAAAAGGCAGGGGAATTCATCTCTTTGCCCTTTATAAACAAAGAAAAACATTTTCATTTACCCTTACAATTGCTCTTTTGTTACTTTTTATGGCAACATTACAATTTTCTAAGGGTTTTCATTGTCATATTTACTCTTCCCTGGACAACATGTAGCCATAGAAATACCTAGCAAGTCGATAGCAAAATATAAAGCAATAAGAAATTAAGTAGTATGACTACAACACCAAAGCAATCTAAAAAAAAAATGGGCAGAAGATCTGAATAAACATGTTTTCCAAAGAAGACATACAGATGGCCAATAGGTACATGAAAAGATTCTCAACATCCCTAATCATCAGGAAAATGCAAGTCAAAACCAAACTACAATGAGATCTAACTTCACACATGTTAGAATGGCTATTATCAAAAAGGAAGTAAGTGTTGGTGATGATGTAGAGAAATGGGAACACTTGTGCACTGATTGTGGGGATATAAATTGATACAGTCATTATGGAAAACAGTATGGAGGTTTCTCAAAAAAATAAAAATAGAACTACCTTATGATCCAGCAGTTCCAATTCTCAGTATTTATCCCAAGAAAATGAAAACACTAACTTGGAAAAGTATTTGCACCCCCAGGATTATTGCAATATTATTTACAATAGACAAAATATGGAAACATCCTAAGTGTCCACTGATGGATGAATGGATAAAGAAATTGTGATATATATATATATATAAATAAATAAATAAATAAATATATATATAATATTATTTAAACAAAAAAAGAATAAAGTATTTCCATTTGCAACAACATGGAAGGACCTTGAGGGCATTATGCTAAGTGAAATACTTTTGCAAACATTTATATAATTTATAATTAATGAGTGGGCTTCCCTGGTGGCACAGTTTTGGAAAGTCTGCCTGCTAATGCAGGGGACACAAGTTCGAGCCGTGGTCTGGGAGGATCCCACATACCACGGAGCAACTAGGCCCATGAGCCACGACTACTGAGCCTGAGTGTTTGGAACCTGTGCTCCGCAACAAGAGAGGCCGTGATAGAGGCCCGCGCACCGTGATGAAGAGTGGGCCCCGCTTGCCACAACTAGAGAAAGCCCTCTCACAGAAACAGACCTAACACAGCAAAACTAAATAAATTAATTAATAAAACTCCTACCCCCAACAACAACAAAAATAAATAAATAAATAAATAAAATTAATGAGAAATTTATGAGTAATATTGGAAATAAAAGATTTGCTCTTATCTTCCCAAAGAAATGTGACTGTCAACAGAGACTTTACCACTCTTTAAGAATCTGCTTTTGAGTAGGAAATAATGTCAGGCCATCCTGAAGCCATAACTAAGTGGAAACTCCTAGCTTCTGTAGGTGTTAAAGTCTTTTGCCACAAGGTTTTAGATAAAGTTGTTGTCTTAGTTCAGGGTGCTGTAAAAAAATATCATAAACTGAGTGGCTATTTATTTTTCACAGTTTTTGAGTCTGGAACTCCAAGATCATGGTGCCAACATGGTCAGGTTCTGGTGAGAGCCTTGTTCTGTGTTGCAGACTGCCAACATGTTCTTGCATCCTCATATTGCTGAAAGCACAGGGAGGAAACAGGCTCCATTGTGACTTCTAAAGATACTAATCCCATTCACGAAGCCTCCACCCTTGTGACCTTACCTGATCCTTATAACTTCCCAAAGGCTCCACCTCTTAATATTATCACATTCTCAAAGTGACAAAAAATAACCCTTATTTACAGACTCAAATACATAACCTCTATTTAGTGTAAAAATAAATAGTAAAATTATACAAAATTGTACTTACCAATTCATGTTTCAGTATTCTTTCTTACTTAAAAATAACCTAGGTATTAATAATGGGTGACATAACTCAGTTTAATAGTAGTCCATGATTTTAAGCTACCTACAACTCTTAGAAATTCTTTTTAAATTTATAAACTAAGAATATACCTACTATTGTATTAATGGTCATCAGAATAACAATTTAACTTAGTTAAATACAGACATACTTTTTCTCATAATTTTAAACATTAAATTGAAACATTACATAGGCATTGTTAATCAGTAAGAAGAAAGTATCCAACTAGAATACAAATGTATGCTGGTACTATATATAACATTGATAACCAGATATGACATAGATATTTTTAGTAAACCAAAATTATTAAAGTCTCAGTAGCAAAAATTTTACCTAAATTATGTGAATTTTGATTCTTAAAATATTTAGGAATGTTTCTATGTTAATAGTTTCCTAGCACATTGAAAGTATTATAAGTACAACTTTGTTATTTTCTGGGAAATTTAGTAATATTCAATTTATAAATCACATATTTATTTCAATAAGTCAATCTGAGTAGTGCTTCTTTAAGAAGCTTTTATAATCTAATTTATAAATATCATCAGGAGGCAGGAAAATAATACATGCTCACACAATGGGTAATATCTTTCTGAATTATGAACATAAAAAGAGACAGAAAGACAGGGAAAGACAGCTTATTTTTTCAGTTCTAAAATTTTAGCCATGAGTCAAATACAAACACAGAAATACAAAACTCACTAATGAAGTAGTTTTGTGAGTGAGTCTTTTTAGTGGGCACAAAATTGATTTAATTGATTTGTGATGAAAAGAGGCAAGTTGTCAAACAGAAAATATATTAAAAAAATAAAGATTCTGTCGTTTCTTACCAAACAGAAAATAGATGTCCATAAATCACCAATCAATTTACAGAGATCATGAAGTGACAGAACCTAGAACCAAATTCTAAATGGGGATTGACTTATTAGATTTTGAAGAAACAAAAACAAAATTAGTGAAGTGGAAAATTAAAATTTGCAAAAGAGGCAGTCAGAATTCTATTGCTGCTTTCGATTCACCTCTAGAAATTGTGAAATGATAAGAAGTTTTATACCACCCAGAACGTGTGCTTCCATGTTGACAAAATTTACCAGGCTCTCGTAGGTGAATCCAGTGGGCATCCCAATGGAAAACCTCTAAACATATTAAGAGATAGTTTTCAGGAAAGGAGAAAATCATGAAAATGTACAAGTGTTAAATTTGTATTTTATTTATGTGATGTGGATGAATCAGCAGATAATATAAGCTGTTCAAAGGATAATTGAAAAAGAATACTTTATGTGGAATAAAGGAACTATTGAAACTGATTACAAAATTACTTATTGCCCTAAGATTTTGTATCCTTTTTATTTTTAATTATTTTATAATTGATTTGATTCCTTCTATTTGAGCTTTTGACACAGGATATTGTTTAGACATGTCCATAGTTTATCCTTTTGATAAGCTACTTTATTGGCTCAATATCTGCAATTAAACCTGTATCATGGATAAACAACAAGGTCCTACTGTATAGCACAGAGAACTATGTTCAGTATCCTATGATAAACCATAATGGAAAAGTATATTAAAAAAGAATGTATATATATATATATATATATATATATATATATATATATATATATATATATATATATATATATATATATAGGTGAATCAGTTTGCTGTACAATGGAAATAGTAAGCCTGTATCATCATCCCCTAGGGCCCAAAATGATGTTTCAGCTCAGAGTGCACCTGAGATTGGAATGAGATTCTTACTCCTAGTCCCCCCCCTTTTTAAAATGAAGGCACCTAATATCCAAATCAAGCTTCATGTTCCTGAGTACTGAATATGGTAGCTTTTAATTTTCATGCTAAGCTTTTCCTCAGTAGAATACAGGAGAATCAAGAGAAGTTAAGAAAGCACGTCTCTTTTTCAGTGGTCCTATCTATCTGTACAGGAACCATGGTGAAAAAGGAACAAGGAGAATTAAAATCAGAAATAGAAAGGAACTGTATTGATCTGTCATTAGATGGAAAAAGAGAGAAATTTCAGTGGAAATGTCAGAGTACAAGTATCTATCAGGAAAGGTAAGAAAGCTTAACCAGAGGGAAAGTTATAGAAACATATGGTTCACCAGTTCATAACTCCAAGACTTTCCCAATCTGTCAATTTTGAGCCATTTTTCAATTATTCCCTACTGAGTGGCTTTGTCTCTTGGTTTTTCTGATAGCACCTGCATCTTCTTTTTATAATCTATTTTCCAAAACCCTAGCTCGCTACAATAGTGACACATTAATTTTCCACTTCCTTCTTTCCCTACATAGGTTGACCAGAGTAGGAGTTACTTCCATTAGCAATAATCTTTGTTCCTGCCAACCTTTTATTTTTTTTAATAACTTGAAGTAGAATAGTGCACAAAAAGAGTTGAAAAGAGCTGCAAAGAGAGTAGACAAAACCAGAAGGAAATTTTTACCTGCCCCTGGATCCATTCCTGTAAAGTATGAGGAAATGTCAACAAACCACTGGCAAAAATTAGTGGGGAATTCACCTGATTACTGAGTACAAAGGTGCACTCTTCTCAGCTCTCATTTTGCAGAAAGGCTTGAAGTATAGTCGTTTGCAATTTTCCTTGGTGGGCCCTGTGCTTTTATCCCTGCCTTCATTTCCAGGGTTGATGGATAATTAAACTTTTGTGGCCATGGCATCTCCTGGGGTGTTGGATTACTAGGCCCCTAAAGTGCTTGCATCAATAAACAAGCAAAGTCTTTTGTCAGAAGGATCCAACACAGTAGGTGTGTGTGTCAGCACATATAACCTAGTAGTGTGTGTATGGAGATGTAAACACTCTTGAGGCAGAAGCTAAATGGGTCCCAGTCTCAACAGTTTCTCCCCTATGGACGGAAACTCCATAAAAGCAGCATGATGGAGGAGGCTGGGCACTGCCCAGATAAGAGATAAAAGACCACATAGTCCTCATTCTTGAAGTCAAGGAGATCTCTCCGACTACACATGTGCAGAAAGGCTCCTTGGAGGTCAAAATGGAGGAGGCGTCACCTCATAGTAAGTGATATCAACTACCCATAGGCCTCTTTGTTAGAATCCAACCTGGCTAAGCGATGGGTGCACACACAGGGGAGGACCCTGAGATATACCAATTACAGACTCAGAACCAGGCAAAACAAGGTGATTGGTCAAAGGAAACTTGGAAGAAATGGCCCATAAAAGTGATTCAAACTACCACGAGGGCAGGACTCTCTCTCTGAGAGCCCCCGTTTTTCTATCCACATGTACTGTACTCTTTTTCCTTCTAATAAACACTTTACTTGCCTCACTACTTTCTATCTCTATGTGGAAATTTATTTCTACACAGCTGAGGGGCCAGGGTCTTGTGACTGACCACTGGTCCTTGGTGGTCTGGTGGCTGGGATTTGGTAATCTCACTGCTGCAGCCTGAACTCTGTCCTGGACCGAAACCCTGCTTCAAGCTGCTGCAGGTCAAGGCCACCAGAGATCACTCTGAGGAGTGTTTCCGCAGACTCAAGTAGCACTCCCTGGAGCATGGAAAGAAAACGTTAAATTGGTGATATCAGCTGGAGATAAGGCATATATACTCTTAAGATTTCAGTTCCTCCAGTTGACCTCTGGTAGCTTCTTAATTGCATCATATTCACTGGTGATCCAAATTTAGAAAGCTTGCTTTCCTTTCATTTTAGCAAGAAAAATGTAGAGTTATATGACGTTATCTTTTTCTTTTTTTCCATGAAGTATATATAGTCTGACTACACTTTTGTTCTCTTTTCCAAGTGAGTAGCACAGCTACTTTCCATTCTGATATATTTATACAGGATCACTGTCTTCTGTGCAGGTTCTCACTTATACTCTGCTTGAACGGGTTTTTTCTTTCTTTCTTTTTTTTTTTTTTAATTCTGCTTCTTTAGCTACTTGGTGTGTGAAAGGAATCTTTTTTTAAGCGAAATCTGAGCCAGGATGCTTCATCCAATATCCTCAGACTGAGGTGGTAATTCATCACCTGTTAAAGCAGTTTAACCCCCATCCTTCCCTGTAGGGAACCCTCCAAAGAAAGGGAATTGCCCATCTAAAAGATCCTTGCTTTCCCATCCCGAGGGTTCAACCTCAGGCAGAGAGAAATGAAGACATAGAGCTGAGAAGAGCAGAGGTATCATAGAAGGGAACAGGGTTCCAGACTTCAGAGAGGGAAGATACTTTTAATCCCTGCACTTCCTTTTCCACATTTTATATATATATATATATATATATATATATATATATATATATATACCTGTTCCTAACATGACAGAGATGTATCAGCATTTAACATTAAAACTAATAGTAATCCTGATGAGCCAGTATTAACATACATATTTAATAATAAAATTTAAAGTTCGGAGAGGACTATTCACCATATGAATAGCATTCCCTAAAGAAAAGAAAGCTAGAAGATCTACTTTTATAATTCATTCTCTCTCATTGACTGTTGAGTGGCCACAAAAACCTTCAACTGGTCCACTCAATTCAGGAAATATCAGGCAACGATTCATATTAAAACACTGTTGGACAAATAAAACAATCCTGCCAATAAAAAGACTACTTCATTTCACTATGGAAAAGGGAGAAGACACAATTTATTGTTGAGTAACATCAACTGAAAAAAAAATGCATAACATCAGAATTGTGAGTTAAGTTTTATATGGGGCAAAATGAGGACTATAACTTGGGAGACAGCCTCACAGATAATTCTGAGGAACTGCTCCAAAGAAGTAAGCAGGGAAGGTCAGCATTATATACGAATTTAGAGAAGGGGGATAAGTGCCATCAAGCACACATTTGGCAGAGGGTTGATGCTAGTCACAAGGAACAGATGTCTCCCTTAATGATTTTAGTGCTTTTCTAGATGTAAGAATATAAGAATTTGGGCCCATAAAAACTTCTGAAAATGTCTAACTCTCTGAAGGCTTGTTCTGTCAATGTTTCCCAGAGCACGGAGTGCCTCATTCCTGATCTCGACCCTGAACTCCTTTCAAGGTGTGTTGAAGATCAGCAGGTCAGTGACTGCAATGGCTAGTGACCTAATCCTTTTAGAGGCAGATGGCAAGTGACAATTTCTATTTGGCAGTAAACAATCATAGATCATATGCATGTAAGGTAGCATGAAACTGACTATAAAATCACATAATTTATACAGCAAAGTAGAAGATAATGTTAGGTAGTTAGTCAGACATTTGCAGCAAGGAGGTGACTGTGGTGAAAAGACAAGAGAGGAGTAGTCGAGTTACACCCCAACCATCTGAGGACCCTCCCCTGACCCCACCCAGATTAAGCAAAATGATGATCATGTAGTGGGCAAATTATCCTGATAAAAAGGGAGCACAGTAACACAAGGGAACTTCCCCAAGCTGTGCATACCCAGACTGTCACATAACCTATAGTAAACCCAAACTCATTATACCATCATTATAATAAAATCTGCATGTGGTTTTGCCCCGCCCCCCACGTAGGCTGTTCTTAGCAAATCAAGAGTAAGGGCATGCACAATAATGAACTTGTAACACAGCTCAGGACTGTCAATCAAATAACGATCCCCTGTCACTCACCCATGATTGCACCCCGCCTCCTCACAGAACATTCCTTAAAAACACCCTTAAGTCCCCACAGAAATGCTGGTTTCACTTCGCAGAAATAGCCCGCTGTCTCTCCCTCTCTGAGAGTATAACTACGCTTTAATAAAACTTTGCTTTGCACTTAAGCTTGAAGTGGTATTCTGCAATTCTTTGCTTGCTGTCACAAAGACTGAGATTGCTGGTCTGGGTCTTTCGATGACCTCCTCAGTTGAAGCTATTTTGACACAATGCAGGCCAACCCTGTAACAATAGTACATTAATTTCTCTTATCTCCTCAAGAGACAAAGGCTATACCATGTAGCAGTCACCTGTCCATCTCAGAGGAAAGAGCTTTGAGTTAACTCTAGAGGTGTGTGTTTACATATGTAAAGGTTATTTGGACCATGACTTTGGAGATTTTTTTACATTGTAAAAATTTGACACAAGGTTTAATCCTTAGAGATTTATATATTTTCTGAAGGTTAGAGTAAGGATCCAAATATAACATGTATCTAAGGAAACAGTGTAAGAAAATAGAGAGGGATGAAATGGTCTCTGCTCTTTCCAAGTGGAAAAAAAATGTTTTATTTACATTTACAGGCTGTATGCAAAATAAATTGTATGAGTTTTAAATAGCATGAAAGGACTTATTATTTCTGGCAAAATAGATGTACTTTTCTCTCATCTTACCACTAAATACAGTTGAGAACCCTGGACATTATAACCAACATAGATGTCACTCAAATATGGAGGTAAGAAGGAAGAATAGCCAGTTTGTTTCACAGCATTGTAGATTCCTACATGGACCTTAAACTAAATGAAAGACTAAGTACCCCAAAATGTTAAGAACACACCCCTCATATAAACCACACCACACTCTCTCAATATGCAGATGATATTTAATACAAAATTATTTTAAGATAATTTTCTTCCCCAAATTGTACATATTTGACATGTTTAACTATAGCAATAAAGCATTAATCTGTTTATCTCTTAATCAAGTAATTCTGGATTTTATTTTCCATCTTCATGGAAAAGTTAATAATACCACTTCCCTGTAATTTACATTTTCAATTCCAAACCATACAGAAGATTCTTCTTGCTTTAAAAATTATGTACACTTTGTGAGACGCTTTAGGGCTTTTTTTTTTATTACTAAAAAGCTCAGACAAAGTGCTTAAGAAGGCTATTGTGTAGAATGCTTGCCTGACTGAAGGTAACTTAATGCTTTTAAGAAGGTGACACTTGTCCTGGAGTCAGAGCTAAAGAAGAAAAAAAAAAAGTCTTTGAATCTTTTATTTCAAATCTGTTGGCAAATTTTATGATCCTTGAAAACATCATATTTTAATGTGTACCTGTTTTTCTTCTTTTGGTAAACTTTACAGAATTTAGACCAAATATTCCAAAACTCTCTAAGACTCTAGATTTTCATAGATGCTGGTAGCCTGCAAAAACATATGACTCATTCTCTATGGTTTTAAATAGTTAAATTCAGTCATCAAATAAAGTGTCATACAAAATATGCTATTTAAATATTACCTTATGCATTAGTCAGAGTTCTCCAGAGGATTAGTCAGGGTTCTGCAGATATCTATCTATCTATCTATCTGTCAAATGACTTTAAGTACTTGGCTCAAGTGATTGTGGGGTTGGCAAGTCAGACATTTTTGTAAGCAGTTTTGGCAGGAAAAAGCTCTCTGAAAGAAAGAGCTTTCTGCAGGAGGCAGCCCTTTGTCTTTACAATAACCTTAAACCAGACACCCCAATGCTCTACTCAGCTCCAGCCCTGACACATCTTTCACATATTTTGATCACATAATATTTGCCTAACATGTTGGTTCTTTCTGTAGATCAAAGAAGTAGAAATGAAGAATAAGTAATTAACGGATGACTAGGTCTCTTCCGTAGCTTCCCCTTCAGTAATCTTGCAAACTGTGTGAACAAGATATCGTCTAAAGAAAGATCATGAGCCGAAAAACCTGCACAGAAGCCTGAAAACAGTGGGGGATGGAGACAACTCTGACCCCCTATCTCAATGATTAACTGAGATTACTTCCCTGTTTCCCTATGAAAGATTTCATGGCTGAGCAGAATCTTCAGAGGTGGTTTTTGGGGGATGCTGAGTCCACCATCTCACCAGATTGCCAACACTCTGATTAAAGGCCACTTTCCTTTCTAGCAATGTTTGTGAGTATTGATAAGAAGTAAGCAGCTGAACCAATTCAATAACATTTTCAGAGCCAGTCAGCATGCTGGAAATTTCCATGAGAGTTGATGTTGCAACCTGAAGTACTAAGGTAGTCTAGACACAGAATTTTTCTTGTTCAGAAATCATAGACCTTTCTCTTAATGTCTTCAAATGATTGGATGAGGCCCACCCAAACCATGGAGGGTAATCTGTTTAATTGAAAACCTACTGATTTAAATGTTAATCATATCTATAAAGCACCTTCACAGCAACATCTAAACTGATGTTTGATCAAACAGTTGGTACCATAATTTAGCCAAGTTGACATATAAAATTAATCATCACAGTCCACTCTTTAACTTGCCACACATATATACCTCCTTCCACCATAATTCATCTCCACATAAAGACAATAACATGGTCATATTTCTGCCTAAAATGATACAACTGTCCTGCTTATGCAGTAACTCTTTCCCTATCAAAGGATACAAAGTCCATGGGTGATGTTCACTCTTCTCCTTGATGTCCTGTAACTTAAATACTATGATGCAAAGAAGAAGCCCAAACAGGCCAGGTGGCAGTATTAGTTTCCAGTTAAATACAATCACTGTTGTGTTGTCCAATGACAGCATACTTCCTTTTGGAATTAAGACGTCTGGACCAGCAGAACGTAAAGTTGTGAGAACAAGAAACAAAAAAAATTGTTAGAGGACCACTAGGGGTAATACTGAGTGGTGTCACTCTTATTTATACCCCTTGATTCCTGGACCCATGAATCTTGGCTATGGGAGAAATTTCTCTCAAGATTTTCCTTTGGACAATAAGTCCTGCTCCTCCTCAGCAAAGATTTTTTTTTTAATAATAATATGTCCAAGAACATATAGGCTTTGTAACAACAACAAAAAATAAAATAAAATAAATAAATACAGAAAGAAAAAAGAATTTATGTTTCTGCAAATTTTGTATTACTAGAAACAATAATTTCTCAGCAATATCAGATGACTAGATAAAGTAAAATCAAATTAGTGTTAGATGTCTTATCTCTGTTCAGCTATTATGTCCTTCACTTATGATACTTATTTTCTAACAGGCTACCCTCCTTTCATGAATATTGAAGAAATATTTATAAACAGTTTTTAAGCTTGTTTGCATTTTCCACAAAATAAAGCATTTCCTTAAAGTAGACTCTTTCCCCCATAATTTATGTAAAAACAGAATGACTAAAAGTAGAAATTAGCCAGAAATAACATGGAAAAGTCATTTTATACAGTTTTCTGTCTTTTGGTAACTGTAATACATAAATTAGATGCTAGAGGATTATACTATGTTATCTATTTTCTAAATAAAATCCTGTTGTTTCAATAAGATATTTAGTACAAGTTTTAAGTCCTGAAATTCTATATATTGATATTTATATCATATTGGGGTTTGAGAGGGAACAAATACATGAATATTGACCACATTTTCTACCCAAATTCAGAACCAATGAAGAGACAAACAGAAGATAAGTGTAGCAGATACAAAAATATGATTTTTTTTTTCGGTTCTTGGACCTCTCACTGTTGTGGCCTCTCCCTTTGCAGAGCACAGGCTCTGGACATGCAGGCCCATCAGCCATGGCTCACGGGCCCAGCCATTCCACGGCATGTGGGACCTTACCGGAAGAGGGCACGAACCCGTGTCCCCTGCATCGGCAGGCAGACTCTCAACCACTGCACCACCAGGGAAGCCCTGACATTTTCTCTAAAACTGGTGAAATCCATTATTTTTTTCTATATTTTAAAAATTTATTTATTTATTTATTTATTTGTGGCTGTGTTGGGTCTTCGTTGCTGCATGTGGGCATTCTCTAGTTGCAGAGAGCAAGGGCTGCTCTTCCTTCTGGTGCATAGGCTTCTCATTGTGTTGTCTTCTCTTGTTGCAGAACACAGTCTCTAGGTGTGTAAGCTTCAGTAGTTGTGGAATGCAGGCTTAGTTGCTCCACAGCATGTGGGATCTTCCTGGACTAGGGTTTGAACCCATGTCCCCTGCATTGGCAGGCAGATTCTTAACCACTGCTCAACCAAGGAAGTCCTAAAAATATGAATGTTATTATAGATGAAGTATAGAGTGGAGGGCATTGCTAAGTATGTAGGCATCCTGTATAGTGAACATAAGGATTAAACTTTGAACACAATAACAGCCATTGTGAGACTACTGCAAGCTTCACTCAACCAGGGAAAAATCTGTTCTTATAAAATCAACAGCATGACAGATACATGCAGAATTGCAGTAGGAAAGAGGAGGTGTGCATAAGGTGGACTGAGACAGTTAGGGCTGTTCATTTTGGTGGAGATCCTCCTGAAAACAGAAGGGAGTAGGGAGTAAGTATTTATTCACCATTCTAACACTATTTGTTTACCACATCTTTCTTATAGCCTCTTTCTAGAATTCCAGAGCACAGCTGTAATAAAAGAAAGACACCATAAGCTGGATGCAGTAACAAATGACACACACATTGAAATGCTGTTTCCCATCTGAACGGCACTGAAATACAGTGTAGAGCTGGATAATTCCTCTATGTAGTCTTCTTTCACCTACTGTTCCCAAATAAATTCTGAATAGATTAAAAAGACAAATGGACTCTATTCCAAGTTTTAGTGAAATATTACTAATAAAAAAGGACCCTTCTTTGATACTCTGCTGTGTACATCTGAGTTGAATATCAAAAATGTATTATTTGTGTTTCCTTAGGAAATATTTTGCTAGCATTACAAAACTGTTTAAGATTGTTTAAATACTTTTATCTGTATTTGAAATTTTATTTTTATTTTTAAATATATATTTTGGCCAATTTGTACAAATTAGTTTTGCAAAAATTTAATTCTTTCCATTTTGAACAGAAACTAGAAATTTGGCCCAAATAAATTAAAACAAATCCTACCAATTTAGTTTTGGGCTTGAAAATCAACATTTTTCAAGTCTTATCTTCCAATTAATTTAAAAATGAACATTTAAAATGAAGTTATTGTGATTGAAATTGATTGGAATAATTTAGGTAAATCAATATCAACATCATATACAATTTGTGTCTATGAATTTGAAAATAAAAGTAGCTGTTACTTGAGGCAAACAATGTAATAGGTCCTTAAAACTAATTTAGTTTCAAAATAAATAATAATTTAGTTTTAAAATAGTTAATATAATAATAATAATTTAGTTTTAAAATAGTTAATATAAAAAACCAAAATAATAAAAATAAACTAGATTTATAATATGAATTATGGTTAGAAAATATTATTAAATGTTGCCAAAATTTAGTTCTTAGGCTTTTAAATAATAGGCCAATGTTATTACTTTCCACACTGTTTCCAGTCAAAGCTAGTTATTTCTACATTCTGTTGAGTCACTGCACACAGATCCATTCCTTGTATTTTAGACTAAATACCTGGATTGACTCTCCTGATGAAATATATTAAAAATCTTGCATAAACAACAGTAAAAAATGCCTTAAATAAATTGTTAAACTGAAAATCAGTTGAAAAATGTTTGGCCACCAAACAAGTTAGCACAGAATCTCTCTCACAAGAATCAAAGGCTAGGAAACAAAACCAAGAGACAATCATTAAGGTAGGTAGGCTACTAAGTATCCTCCCTAAACTGTTCTTCCATAGGACTAGCCCTCCCCTAAGAGTGAATAAGGAATGACATGTCCTCTAACTAAGCCCTCCTTGAGGACTGAAATAAAAATTACTATCCTCAAAAGTGGAAATGGGAAACATCAAATCAAATCATTTTTCCTGAGAATTTCTATCTACAATCTAGTTTGGATATGGGTTTGTAGCACAAATAAACACTACCACTATGCTCCAAAATTCTCAAGATCAGAATTTATTTTTAGGGGTCCTGGAGTGGTCAACTAGGTAGTTAATATAAATGAATATGGGAGGAGCTTCAAGATGGCAGAAGAGTAAGACGTGGAGATCACCTTCCTTCCCACTAATATATCAGAAATGCATCTACATGTGGAACAACTCCTACAGAATACCTACCGAACACTGCCAGAAGACCTCAGATTTCCCAAAAAGCAAGAAATTTCCCACGTACTTGGGTGGGGTAAAAGAAAAAAGAAAAAACACAGACAAAGAATAAGGAAGGGACTGCACCAGTGGGAGGGAGCTGTGAAGGAGGAAAGGTTTCCACACACTAGAAAGCACCTTCGCGGGTGGAGACTGCTGGTGGTGGAGGAGGGGAGCTTCTGAGCCACGGAAGAGAGCGCAGCAACAGGGGTGTGGAGGGAAAAGCAGAGAGATTCCCGCACAGAGGATGGGTGCCGACCAGCTCTCAACAGCCCGAGAGGCTTCTCTGCTCACCCGCCGGGATGGGTGGGGGCTAGGAGCTGAGGCTCGGGCTTCGGTCGGATCCCAGGGAGAGGACAGGGGTTGGCCGCGTGAACACAGTCTGCAGCTGCCAAAGAGACAAGAGACATTTTCTTTCCTCTTTATTTCCTGGTACGCGAGGAGAGGGGATTTAAAGTACTGCTTAAAAGAGCTCCAGAGACAGGTGAGAGTCGCGGCTATCAGGTTGACCCACTTAGACGGGTATGAGACTCTAAGGCTGTTGCTGCAGCCACCAAAAAGCCTGTGTGCAAGCAAAGGACACTCTTCACACCTCCCCTCATGGGAGCCTGTGAAGCCTGCCACTGACAAGGTCGCATGATAGAGGGACAACTTCCCCAGGAGAAGGCACTGCACGCGTCAGGCTGCTGCAATTTCATGCTGGCATCTGCTTCAGCAGCCTCACCCCACATCCATACCCCTCCCTCCCCTCAGCCTGAGTGAGCCAAAACCCCCGAATCAGCTACTCCTTTAATCCAGTCCTGTCTGAGCAAAGAACAGATGCCCTCAGGCAACCTACACGCAGAGGCAGGCCCAAATCCAAAGCTGAACCCCAGGAGCTGTGTGAAAAAAGAGGAGAAAGGGAAATTTTTCCCAGCAGCCTCAGGAGTAGCAGATTAAATCCCCAAAGTCAACCTGAGGTACCCTGCAACTGTGGAATACCTGAATAGACAACAAATCATACCAAACTGAGGAAGTGGATTTTGGGAGCAACAAAATTTCCTTTGTATTTTTGTGAGTGTGTATGTGTATGCTTCTGTGTGTGATTTTGTCTGTATAGCTTTGCTTTTACCATTTGTCCTGGGGTTCTGTTTGTTTATTATTATTATTTTTTTTACTTAGAAATGTTTTTTCCTTAAAAATTATGTTTTTATTTTTTATTTTAATAACTTTATTTTATTTTATCTTCTTTCTTTCTTTCTTTGTTTTCTCCCTTTTATTCTGAGCCGTGTGGAGGACAGGCTCTTGGGGTTCCAGCCAGGTGTCAGGGCTGTGTCACTGAGGTGGGAGAGCCAAGTTCACGACACTGGTCAACAAGAGACCTCCCAGCTCCACTTAATATCAAACGGTGAAAGTCTCCAAGAGATCTCCATCTCAATGCCAAGAACCAGCTCCTATCAATGACCAGCAAGCTACAGTGCAGGACACCCTATGCCAAACAACTAGGAAGACAGGAACACAACTCCATCCATTAGCACAGAGGTTGCCTAAAATCATAATAAGGCCACAGACACCCCAAAACACACCACCAGACGTGGACCTGCCCACCAGAAAGACAAGATCCAGCCTCATCCACCAGAACACAGGCACTAGTCCACTCCACCAGAAAGCCTACACAACCCACTAAACCAACCTTAGTCATTAGGGACAGACACCAAAAACAACGGGAACTACGAACCTGCATTCTGTGAAAAGGAGACCCCAAATGCAGTAAGATAAGCAAAATGAAAAGACAGAAAACACACAGCAGAAGAAGGAGCAAGGCAAAAACCCACCAGACCTAACAAATGAAGAGGAAATAGGCAGTCTACCTGAAAAATAATTCAGAATAATGATAATAAAGATGATCCAAAATCTTGGAAATAGAATGGAGAAAGTACAAGAAATGTTTAACAAGGACCTAGAAGAACTAAAGAGCAAACAAACAGAGATGAACAACACAATAAATGAGGTTAAAAATTCTCCAGAAGGGACCAATAACAGTATAACTGATGCAGAAGAATGGATAAGTGACCTGGAAGATAAAATAATGGAAATAACTACTGCAGAGCAAAATAAAGGAAAAAAGAATGAAAATAATTGAGGACAGTCTCAGAGACCTCTGGGCCAACATTAAACACACCAACATTCAAATTATAGGGATCCCAGAAGAAGAAGAGAAAAAGAAAGGGACTGAGAAAATATTTGAAGAGATAATAGTTGAAATCTGGCCTAATATGGTAAAGGAAATAGTTAATGAAGTCCAGGATCCCATACAGGGTAAATCCAAGGAGAAGCATGACAAGACACATATTAATCAAACTATCAAAAATTAAATACAAAGAAGTAATATTAAAAGCACCAGGGAAAAACAACAAGTTAACACATAGGGGAATCCCCATAAAGTTAACAGCTGATCTTTCAGCAGAAACTCTGCAAGCCAGAAAGGAGTGGCTGGACATATTTAAAGTGATAAAAGAGAAAAACCTACAACACAGATTACTCTACCCAGCAAGGATCTCATTCAGATTTAACAGATAAATTAAAATCTTTACATACAAGCAAAAGCTAAGGGAATTCAGCCCCACCAAACCAGCTTTACAACAAATGCTAAAGGAACTTCTCTATTTAGGAAACACAAGAGAAGGAAAAGAACGACAGTAATAAACCCAAAACAATTAAGAAAATGGTAATAGGGACACACATACTGATAATTACCTTAAATGTATATGGATTAAATGCTCCAACAAAAAGATATAGACTCACTGAATGGATGGACACATACACTGAAAGTGAGGTGATGGAAAAAGATATTCCATGCAAATGGAAATCAAAAGAAAGCTGGCATAGCAATTCTCTTATCAGAGAAAATATACTTTAAAATAAAGACTATTACAAGAGAAAAAGAATGGCACTACATAATGAACAAGGGATCAATCCAAGAAGAAGATATAACAATTGTACATATTTTTGCACCCAACATAGGAGCACCTCAATACAAAAGGCAAATACTGAGAGCAATAAAGGGGAAATTGACAGTAACACAATCATAGCAGGGGACTTTGACACCCTACTTTCACCAATGGACAGATCATCCACAATGAAAATAAATAAGGAAACCAAAGCTTTAAGTGAAGCATTATATGGAATGGACTTAATTGATATTTATAGGACATTTTGTCCAAAAACAACAGAATACACATTCTTCTCAAGTCCTCATGGAACATTCTCCAGGGTAGATCATAACTTGGGTCACAAAGCAAGCCTTGGTAAATTTAAGAAAATTGAAATCATATCGAGTATCTTTTCTGACCACAATGTTATGAGAGTAGATATCAATTACAGGAAAAAAATGTAAGAAATGCAAACACATGGAGGCTAAACAACACACTACTTAATAACCAAGATATCACTGAAGAAATCAAAGAGGAAATCAAAAAATACCTAACAAAAATGACAATGAAAACACAGTGACCAAAAACCTATAGGATGCAGTAAAAGCAGTTCTAAAAGGGATGTTTATAGCTAAACAGTCCTACCTTAAGAAACAAGAAACACCTTAAATAAACAACCTAACATTACACCTAAAGCAATTAGAGAAAAAATAACAACAACAACAAAAAATTCCCCAAAGATAGCAGAAGGAAAGAAATCATAAAGATCAGAAATAAATGAAAAAGAAAAGAAGGAAATGATAACAAAGATTAATAAAACTAAGAGCTGGTTCTTTGGGAAGATAAAAAAAAATGATTAGCCAAATTACCAAGAAAAAAAGGGAGAAGACTCAAATCAGTAGAATTTGAAATGAAAAAGAAGTAACAACTGACACTGAGGAAATACAGAGGATCATGAGAGATTACTACAGCAATTATATGGCAATAAAATTGACAACCTGGAAGAAATGGACCAACTATTAAAAATGCACAACCTTCTGAGACTGAACCAGGAAGAAATAGAAAATATGAACAGACCAATCACAAGCCCTGAAATTGAAAATGAGATTAAAAATGTTCCAACAAACAAAAGCCCAGGACCAGATGGCTTCACAGGCAAATTCTATCAAGCATTTAGAGAAGAGCTAAAACCTATCCTTCTCAAACTCTTCCAAAATATAACAGAGAGGAACACTCCCAAACTCATTCTACCAGACCAACATCACTCTGATACCAAAACCAGATAAGGATATCTCAAAGAAAGAAAACTACAGGCCAATATCACTGATGAACATAGATTCAAACATCCTCAACAAAATACTAGCAAACAGAATCCAACATCACATTAAAAGGATCATACACTATGATCAAGTGGGGTTTATCCCAGGAATGAAATGATTCTTCAATATATGCAAATCAATCAACGTGATACACCATATTAACAAGTTGAAGGAGAAAAAACATATGATCATCTCAATAGATACAGAGAAAGCTTTTGACAAAATTCAACACCAATTTATGATAAAAATCTCCAGAAAGTAGGTATAGAGGGAAATTTCCACAAAATAATTAAGGCCATATATGACAGACCCACAGCCAACATCATCCTCAATGGTAAAAAACTGAAACCATTTCCACTAAGATCAGGAACAAGACAAAGTTGCCCACTCTCAGCATTATTCAACATAGTTTTGGAAGTTTTAGCCACAGCAATCAGAGAAGAAAAAAATAAATAAATAAATAAATAAAATAAAATAAAAGGAATCCAAATTGGAAAAGAAGAAGTAAAGCTGTCATTGTTTGCAGAAGACATGATATTATACACAGAGAATCATAAAGATGTTACCAGAAAACTACTACAGCTAATCAATGAATTCAGTAAAGAAGCAGGATACAAAATTAATGAACAGAAATCTCTTGCATTCCTTAAAATAATGATGAAAAATCTGAAAGTGAAATTAAGAAAACACTCCCATTTCTCATTAAAACAAAAAGAATAAATTATCTAGGAATAAATCTACCTAAGGAGACAAAAGACATGAATGCAGAAAATTATAAGACAGTGATGAAAGAAATTCAAGATGATACAATGAGATGGAGAGATATACCACATTCTTGGAGTGGAAGAATCAACATTGTGAAAATGACTCTACTACCCAAAGCAATTTACAGATTCAATACAATCTCTATCAAACTACCACTGGCATTTTTCACAGAACTAGAAAAAAAAAATCACAATTTGTATGGAAACACAAAAGACTCCGAATAACAAAAGGAATCTTGAGAAAGAAAAATGGAGATGGAGGAATCAGGCTCCCTGACTTCAGACTATACTACAAAGCTACAGTAATCAAGATAGTACGGTACTGGCACAAAAATAGAAATATAGATTTATGGAACAGGATAGAAAGCTCAGAGATAAACCCACTCACATATGGTCACCTTATCTTTGATAAAGGAGGCAAGAATATACAGTGGAGATAAGACAGCCTCTTCAATAAGTGGAATTGGGAAAACTGGACAGCTACATCTAAAAGAATGATATTAGAACACTCCCTAACACCATACATAAAAATAAACTCTAAATGGATTAAAGAACTAAATGTAAGGCAAGACACCATCAAACTCTTAGAGGAAAACATAGGCAGAACACTCTATGACATGAATCACAGCAAGATGTGTTTTGATCCACCTCCTAGAGAAATGGAAATAAAAACAAAAATAAGCAAATAGGATCTAATGAAACTTAAAAGCTTTTGCAAATAAAAGGAAACCATAAACAAGATGAAATGACAACCCTCAGAATGGGAGAAAATATTTGCAAATGAAGCAACTGACAAAGTATTAGTCTCCAAAACATACAAGCAACACATGCAGCTCAATATCATAAAAACGAACAACCCAATCAAAAAATGGGCAGATGACCTAAATAGAGATTTCTCCAAAGAAGATATACAGATTGCCAACAAACAGATGAAAGAATGCTCAACATCATTATTCATTAGAGAAATGCAAATCAAAACTACAATGAGTTATCACCTCACACCAGTCAGAATGGCCATCCTCAAAAATATCTACAAACAATAAATGCTGGAGTGGGTGTGGAGAAGAGGGAACCCTCTTGCACTGTTGGTGGGAATGTAAATTGATACAGCCACTATGGAGAACAGTATGAAGGTTCCTTAAAATATAAAAAAAATTAAAAAAAATAGAACTACCATACGACCCAGCAATCCCACTACTGGGCATATACCCTGAGAAAACCATAATTCCAAGAATCATGCACCAAAATGTTCATTGCAGCTCTATGTACAATACCGAAGACATGGAAGCAACCTAAGTGTCCATCAACAGATGAATGGATAAAGAAGATGTGGCACATATATACAATGGAATAGTACTCAGCCATAAAATGGAACAAAACTGAGTTATTTATAGTGAGGTGGATGGACTTAGAGACTATCATACAGAGTGAAGTAAGTCAGAAAGAGAAAAACAAATACCATATGCTAGCACATATATATATGGGACCAAAAAAAAATAAAAGATGGTCAGAAGAACCTAGGGGCAAGGCGGGAATAAAGATGCAGACCTACTAGAAAATGGACTTGAGCATGCGGGGACAGGGAAGGGTAAGCTGAGACAAAGTGAGAGAGTGGCATGGACATGTATAAACTACCAAGTGTAAAATAGATAGCTAGTGGGAAGAAGCTGCATAGCACAAGAGGATCAGCTCTGTGCTTCGTGACCACCTAGAGGGGTGGGATAGGGAGGCTGGGAGGGAGGGAGATGCAAGAGGGAAGAGAATGGGGACATATGTATATGTATAACTGATTCACTTTGTTATAAAGCAGAAACTGACACCATTGTAAAGCACTTATACTCTAATAAAGATGTTAAAAAAAATGAATGTTAAACTTATGTGAGGAATCTACCTCCATACTAAGACTCAAAGAAATCTAGCAGGCAAATTTTACAGGAAATAAGCATTTCATCATCAAATATCACAAAACATTTAAGGAAAGACACACAAATCTTTAATGACAAAAATAGAATCAGGAGTGCAAAACTACAGATATTGTAATTATCAGTCCTAGAATATAAATTTAATATGGTTTATATGCTGAAAATTATAAAGAAGACTTGAAAATATGAGACAATATTAAGCTTTATTCAAAAACAAAATTCCTAGTTATAAAAAATAAACATTTAAATTACAGCCTCATGATATGTATTAAATAGCATATTTAAACTGAGCTAATAAGAGAATTAATAATCTAGAAGAACTATCTAACAATATTATTAAGAAGGAAATACAGACATAAAGGGATGGAAAATATGTAAAAGAGAGATGATATAGATACCTAAGTGAGAAGGTTCATAGTGAATCATATAGTAAGAAGAAAGAACCTAGCTTCGTTCAACAACTAGATACAACGAATGTAAAAGTTAATATAAAATTGAGTCAAAATAGCAAGATTATAAGACATAACTTAGAATTCTTTTGTAAAATGCACATGATAAAAATAATAATTATAGTGCTTATAAATAAAAAACTATGCAGCAGTTAAATTCTGCTGCATCCATCTTGTGATTTTGAAATGATGGCCATGAAGACAAAGGATTCATGTAGTGGAGAAGGAGATGCAAAGCTGAGATTCCTAGTGGGTGACATCTTCAAACTTATTCTAGTCTTGAACAGCCTGACCTCAGTCTTTTTGTTTTATGAGGAATAAATACCTAGCTGTTATCCTCTGTTAGTTGAGTCTTCTGTTACTCTCATCTTCATAAAAGTACTTCTTCAGCATATCACCACTAAACATTATCATTTTTAAAATACTCAGCATTTCAATAAGAGTCTCATTTTAATTTAACTTGGATTTCTTTGACTACTATTGGAATTAAAAATGGCTTATATACTTATTAGCCTCTTTTTTTCTTTTTGAATTTGTAAAGTGTAATTATTACCTTATATTTTAGAATATTCATAGTATGATTATTTGCAAAAATTATATAACAAACATTTTATTTGTGTCTTATTTCAAATATTATCAATTGATTAAATTTATTTCACTAATTACCCCAGATAATAGATCTAATGTGCTTGAAAGGTATATTGATGATTATCTTTTACCCACCCAAAATATAGGATATAGGTTTCTCCAAACCATCCCACAGTCATTTGACTTTCTTTACATATAAACGTGCCCACAAGATTCATTGTTTCTCTTATCTTGCATCTTGTTAATTAATGGGTAAAATTTAGTCTTATTCCTTGTAGAGATGGTGCTACTTTAATATCTTTTGAAGTAATCTATAAGATATTAATGCAGTTTTGTAAGAATAGAGCAAGAAATATTAACATAGATTCTGCTACAAAATAAGAGAGAGCTAAATTAAGGAGAAAACATCATCTTTAGTGAATACTTTATTAAAGAATACCTACTAGAAAATATAATTCTATACAAATGTGTCTTCTACAACTTACTATCTCCTGGAATGCCCTTCTTCACACTATTTCTCAAAAAAAAAAAAATCCTTATTCCACAACTCTGACAATTCCTTTCCATCTTTTCCAACAGAAACTAATTCAAAGCTTGCTTTCCTATGAAGGTTCTCTAACCAACCTATTTATCTGATCTTTTCTTATCTACTCACGGACATTTAATCTTTATGACCCTAGCATAATTATAATGACTACAATATAAGTACCACTGTTTCTCTATATCCTTATAATATTTAATCCAGTAGGCTGCATAGAGCAGATTCTAAAGAAATACCTGTTGATTATTATCCTGTAAAAAGAAGAACTCATTCTGTCAGGAAAACTTGGCAGTCTCTGTTTACCCCAGTCTTACCACCTATGAATCAGCACTAACAATTCATTCAATGCTGCCCAGGAGTCAGCTAAGAAGAATCATATGTAAGGCTGTATTACTTGTTCACAGTATAAGGGGTATTTTGTTGTTAATCTATGATCCGGCATGGCTATTGGAATAAACTTATTCAATTATAATATTTGAAATACATAAACAGCAAATAATTTAATATTCTTATCAAATAGCACATTTTGAAATAAATGATAATATGAATATTCTAAGATCCTTTCACTCCTTTGGGATACACTTAGTGAAAGTTGGAGCCATACCAGGAGAAGGATAACTAAACATGATTGTTTTCTGTAACTGATGCTAGGGGTGGGGCAAAACAGTTAAAATTGTATCAGCATAAATATTTACTCAGCTACTTCTTATGGATATACCTATAGTTTTAGGACTATGTCAAGTCCAAGAGCTTGGAAGCTCTAAGCTTCTATGCCTGTAGGTGACAGGTTACTATTAATGATAGACGGGCTGTCTACAACAAGCCGGACAGTCAAGTTGAAAGCTCAGCATGGGGAAAGATTTAAAATTGAAGAGCTTATTATACTTATTTAGAAAATATTTATTCAGTGTCATTGCTAGTAATCACAGTGGATGAAAAGGGTATTCAGTTTATTTGGTGGAGGCTGTGGATATACAGCAGTTTTAGGATTTCTTCTAATTATGATAGTCTGAGCAATGAAGATGCAGAAACCAATAAGATATGTTTATTATACAGCAAACAGAAAACTGTGAAAAGGGAAAGAAATTAACACTTGTGTAAATTGATAATCAATATTACTGATGAAGTATCTGCTGCTCAAGGATCTTCTATCTTAGGCAAGTATTATACGAAAATGAAGAAGAATGGGACAAAGCTTTTCTAAATAGATGGAATGAACTCATCTAAATTGATGGAATGAATATCCCTCCAATCTCTTGCAGATTTTCTGCCTTAGTGGTTTCTTACCACCATTCCCTGTGTCTCCAACAACAGGAATAGCAGAGGAGCTGCAATCCTATTGCAATTCTAAATGCTCTATTCCTTTAGAATACAAGTAACAAAGAGTTTCAAGTTTAAAGATACACTCAGTTTGATACTACACATGAAGAGAAGAAGAAGGTATAATTCCCACTGCTTGCACTGGGGCCATTACATATTTGATTGAGATATTTGAAGAGTTCCAAGATCTGAGTATCAAAAAATGAAATCACATATGTCAGCATTAAGTATATACTTTACAATCATGGAAAATGGAATTCCCCTCCCACCCAGGAGAAAAGAGATGAAAAGTATGCTACATCAAATGGCTATTTATTACAGACACTAATTGTTATGCTGAGTCTGGTTAATCCTGCATACTCCCAAACCTCCAGTTCTGGATTTTGAATGAAGGATTTTGAGGGAGAGGAGTTGTTCCAGAAAAGGTCCGCAGACATTCTATGAGACCTTTCCAAGAGTGGACCAGATCCCCTCCCGCTATAAAATCCTTTGACAAAAATGCCTAGTGTAAAACTGCAGTTTCAGGCCTTAATGGTATGATGACTTGGCTTTGCTGATGTGATTTCTTAGATTTAAAAATAAATATTGAAATCTTTAAGATCGTTTTTAAAGGATCTTGTTGCTATTGTCATAAAGCTATGATATTCCTTAACACTTGTTACTAGTAAACATTAATTTAAATACTTCCTACTGTTTACAGTAAACTAATATTTAGTTATATTTACTTTCACTGACTCAATGGGAATGCCATTATAATTCCTTCAAATACATTTTTTTTATGCACTGGGAACTATTTTTAGTGAAATATTTGTCTTCATGTACTGAGGCTAACTATATAAGAATTCATTAAAACTTATATTTTCCTGCTTGCTTTGTATGAACATTTACTGTTATTTACCGAGTCTGCATGAGCTATGTAGAAATACATTCAAATTTATTGTATATTATGTCTTGCTTTCTAGTTACCACCATTACCCAAATATATTATGGTATTAGCTTATACAGGGTTTTGTAGCCTAGTATTTTCCAGTATACAAATGCATGAGTGTTTCTGATTACATAACCTTAAATTATTTTTCAGTGCTAGTATAATATTAATGCTTATATAAAACTCATGCATTACTATAGGATTTCATTGTATATTATATTATATTTACATCAACAAAATATGTTTTCATAACAAAGTAATTCTAAAATTACTTTCAAAACCTGTTTTAAAAAGTGCTGATATTTTGGACTTCCCTGGTGGCATAGTGGTTGAGAGTCCACCTGCCGATGCAGGGGACACGGATTCGTGTCCCGGTCCGGGAGATTCCCATATGCCGTGGAGTGACTGGGCCTGTGAGCTATGGCCACTGAGCCTGTGCATCTGGAGCCTGTGCTCCGCAACAGGAGAGGCCACAACATTGAGAGGCCCGCATACCGAAAAAAAAAAAAAAAGTGCTGATGTTTTATTTTTTGTCAGAATTTTCCCTGTACCTATTTTGGTAACTCTTTATTGCCTGCATGTCTTAAATGCTGAGAAATATAGTAGTTTCTGAGAACATGAGGAAAAGGCTCTCCTAAGAGAATGGTAAGAAACCAGTTTTTTAGGGTGAATCATCATGTCCTGACCCTAAACATGGTGTTTCTTGGGGAACTAGAGGGGTTCTGAAAATGTGAGACTGTCCAAAGTGCAGAGTTTACAGCTTGTTCAAATGTGTCCTTCTAGGATGGCTGCCTTCACAGTCCAGTAAATAAGGTCACAATGACCAAAACATAATCCAACACAGGGGCTTGAAGAGAAATACAGGAAAGTTTGTTCACAATTCTCATGGACTTAGATACGAGCCAGTTAATTTTAAGACAGAAACTGGAGAATATTTTATGATATTTATTATTTGTGCCTAAAATCACAATTAGATCATATTGCATGATAAAACAAAATATTGTAAATATGGAACATATTTGTGATTCTAGTCAGTAGTTATGTCACCATTAATGTACTACTATTCCTAAACTCTGTCATATCCTCTTCTCTCTTACTTCCATATTAAATTAGTCAACAAATCCTGCTGTTTATAATCTGGTCTGCTTGTTCTTTTATTTTCCCACATCCTGCCAAGTCCAACACCTCTTTCAGTCTTAACATTCTTACTTACAATGCTATTTCAATTATGTATATATATATATATATATATATATATACATATATATATTTGGCTTGGACTACTGCAGCTGCCTCCTAATTTATTTCCTATATCTATATAAACTACTTTATTTCTTATGTACCTTCTTCAAACCAGCCTTCACTTATTTGGATTTTTGGACCTGTCAGAGATTTAAAAATAGACAATGGTAGAGATTTCTTTAGGTGATGATTGAGTGTCTTTTCCTTATTTGCAACATTAGCACCCACCTAAATAGAGTTATTTGGGGAGCTAGGGAGGTGGATAACTCTTAATGTTATCATCATGCTATTTCCCTCTCCTCTGAACACAGACCCCACATACACCTACACATTCATCAAAACAAAACAAAATAAAACAACAACACATACTTAATGTTTCAAAGGAAAACATTTATTCATTATTTGAGGAGCTATCATAATATTGTTCCTGCTCATATTCTGAAGCTTCTCTTCTACTATGATATTCCACTAGAAAACAAAGGATTATGATAAGATCAGATAGAGAAACATAAACTGTTAGTTGAATTTCCAGGTTATTGTCATTTGATCCAACTGGCTGACTAATGATTGAAAATGTCTAATGTAAGAACACATGTCTTCTGGAAATAATTAATATATTAATGTCATGTTTAAACATAGTCACTTAGAATGTAGACAGCAAGGCTTGCAAACCTCCTATAGCCTCAAGTTGAAAAATAATATCTAAATAAGAAATCATTTTTCCATGATAATATTTATGCCAATATCATAGGGATGGGTGAAAAGATCAATTTAAAATTTAATTTTCTCTAGATAGACACAAGATGACCTATAAAATAATTTACTTCATAAAATTATGGAAAACATAAATCAAACAAGGCCCAACATACTCTACTTCATCTTTCTTTCTGCTCTTAGATTTTCTCACAAATATTACATCAGAAGTTCTAACTTGCAAAAATGCTTACGGGGAGCAATTAGCATAGAAATACAGGTCTCTATGCCATACTTATGTTACTATTCAGTGCAGCATGCAAAGAAGCCTGCTTTAAAAATAAAAGCACATGTGAGGGGTGTCAAATTTATGATTACTTTCTGATCCTCCTCATGGCCCACTTCCCTCAGAAGAGCCTTGTGCAAAAGATTCAAACTAAACCTCTAAGACATTGTGCTATATATCCTGGTGTAAAAGATTAGATTGCAGAGTTTGAGAAAAAATATAAAGTGAGTCAGTAATTCTTTTTAACTGGAACTGTTAACAAATCCAGACTTGCCACAAGCACAATGGGCCAATAAATAGAGATGAGGTGTTAGAGCAAGGAATAGAGACTTCATTCTGAAAGCCAGCAGACTGAGAAGATGGTGGACTAAGGTCCCAAAGAACCATTTTACCTGATTTAGAATTCAGGTTTCTTTATACTAAAAGGGGAGGGGTCGTAGCTTGTTGTTGCAAACTTCTTAATGCAGGAATTCCTTGGTCTTGCAGCTGTCCACTTAGGTCTGATCACAATAGTCCTGTAAACCTCTAACAAGACAAATGCTATTTTCTGTTCTGTAACTTTTTATCTCTATATGAATGAAAAGTGTTATACCTTTCTATCATATATATTTTAGGCTATAGGCAACATTCTTTTACAAAGAACCAGCATAACTAGGCACAGGCAACAGAGCATAAGGGTTAGAGCTAAAGGAATAGATCCAATATGACATCAGGTTTGTTTTTCTCTACTACAGAACTAAACAGAACAAACAAACAACAAAAACAGCACTCATCCTGTGACATTATGGTGGAAGAATGTAAACTTCTAGGGTCCTGCAAGCTGCATAGTGTGAAGACAATTCAGTTACAATACTGAAAAGAGGTAGCCACTGGTTTTGTGTGGTATGACTAAACAACCTATCCCACAAAGTGGATCCTCACAAAAGATTCATGTGCCCCACTAACAATACAAAAGGAACAGAGTCATAGAACTGAAGTCACTGTAGACTAGAATAATAGTTATTTTGTCAATAAACTGGTATAGACCAATGAAAACATAAAGATCATATCTAAGGTAATATGTACCAATAGATTCCAGGCCTTTGTACTACTCTGGGTAAGGAAAGACTCAAAATTTCTCCCCAAACCAAACAGATAAGATTTAAGCATCAAAATATACCTAATTTGTGAAAAATAAGGATAGTTGATATTTTCCATATACCTAAGGAAAAGGTCAAGATTCAATGACTATGTGAATATTAGATAGTCTATTTTTTTGTTTCTTCTGTGGAACTAAAAGTATTATTCAAGGCCTAATCAACATTTTCCCTATGTATAAGTGATAATGAGTTTTTTTATTTTGGAAATTATCTAAATTATATCCAATAAAATAATACAAAGTTGAGTAGAAGCTGTATTTACGTTATTCTGAGTGGGTCATGTGCTGTTTAAAAGCTGTCAAATGTGACTGTAATTTGAGTATTGAGTTTCAAAACAATCATATTACTAGAAATTTTTGTCAACAAAATGTGATAGCTTGACTCCTGCTAAAAATATGAAAACTAACATTGATATTTTGAAAAATAATTGCTTTTATAATTTGTGCCATATTTGCATAATGTTTTCTAACACATGAGAAATAATGATCTGGAATTTTTCAACAGTCTGGCTAAAGTCCTTTAAGCTATTTGATTCCTATGACATTCTCTTTACCAAATGGATATTATTTATATAATACAAATAAAGTGAATACATATATTTACAAAGCATACACAGCCTTATAATAATCCCCTTAGTCTATTATAAAAACACACAGAATGATAGGTCTTTAATTGTGGAGGTTACAATGTCTAACTGGAACTTAAGTAAGCATTTGCAAATGTTTCCTTTTTTGTTATCATGCCAATAATAAACATCCACTTCATGCATTATGTTTTACAAGTTACAATTGTTTACATTATATGCTTTTTAATCTTTCAAATATCTGACAACTTTTATAAACTTCTACTTTGAATATATAACTGAATAATTAATGAATCACTTGATTCTGTGTATAAAACACATTTTAGTTTTCCAAGTCCCTGTACTTTCCCATGTATTATTATTCACTCACTTGTCACTGGATAAGATCCTATATCCAAAAATCTATAGAAAGCTGTTTGGTGTTCTCTTTAATATGTATTCTTCTATATGGACTATTTTTTACATCACAGTGGCATAGGACAATGAAATTTTAACACATTCAGGCAATTATTTAAAATAAAAATAGTAATCCTAATTCTAGACCTCCAGAGAAATTCCTAATTACAATAGAACATGACATAGATTTAAATAGGCTCAATCTAAATTTAATTTGTTTCTGTATAGTACATAGCATGTTCTGAAACAATAGGGTTAACATGGGTAATTGTATCTCTTACTTACTCTTATGAAGCAATTTCATTTTTAGTAACAAAAGCAATCTATTGTATCTGTCATTTATGATTGCTAAATTAAAATATCACTTACCTTATCTGAGTCCAAGAAATCTTACCAGCTCATGTCCAGTCTGTTCTAAATAGTGAATAATAGTGGTCAGGCTGACAAGGTGGTATAAATTAATAAATATGAGGCAAGAAAACACGTATAGTTCATTTTGTCTTCTTCCATATTTATAGCAATAAGCAATGGACAAGACTAAACAACATGAATATATGAGAACAGTGTTGTTAAAGCAATATAAGAACAAAGATAAAACAGTATTGAAATATCAAAGATGAAAGATATTAGAAGGTATTTTTTTTTTTTTTTTTGCGGTATGCAGGCCTCTCACTGTTGTGGCCTCTCCCGTTGCGGAGCACAGGCTCCGGATGCGCAGGCCCAGCGGCCATGGCTCACGGGCCCAGCCGCTCCGCGGCATATGGGATCCTCCCAGACCGGGGCACGAACCCGTATCCCCTGCATCGGCAGGCGGACTCTTAACCACTGCTCCACCAGGGAGGCCCTAGAAGGTATTTTTAAGAAGGAAAGTAGGGAGGATAAAAAAACAATAAATTGCAGAATCAGAAAAGAGGACACAGAGGCAGCATAAGAGAAGTTACAGAAAAAAAAAATGGATTAGAAGGGATAAAAGAGAAGCAAGAATGAATAAAAAATTAATTTTTAATAACTTATATTTTTAAATATATGGAGGAATCAATAGACATGAAGGGCAAACCAAGATGAATGTACAAAAATGAAAAAATAAAGAGGAGGCACGAAAGTACCATAATGTAACTTACAGTAAAATGAAAAGAGAACCCAGAGAAAGAAATGTATGAAGCTAACAAGAGGCTAGTCTGTTTGAAGAAAGAAAAGGTGCAATTGTGCCCAGGGGATGCTTGTTCAGGCATTAGTTTCAGTTAGCCATTACAGCATGTTTAACAGGAAAGGAGAACAAATCACATAACAAATATGTCTATTTTGTCTTTCATAATAGACTCCAGCCTTGTCAGAATACCCTGAGAGGAAATTGAGTTAGATGACTTCATTGAAAAGTGATGCAGAGGTTAAAAAAAAAAAAAAAAGCATAGTTTAGAACCTTTAAGAGTCAGGACCTACTGCAAATAGGGAAAAAACCTATGTGGTTACATAAAAAAGAATGCTTCAACAATAGAGTGTTTTCTGACTTTTTAATTTTTCCTTTTACTTTATTTTCTGTGTAACAATATATATGATTCTGGTCCACCAGCTCAGATGTGCCTTAGGATCTTGGCAATAACCTTAAGGCACTCATCTCTATTGAGTTTTTGACTTTTGACCCTGCTATAAAGTGCTTCCTGAGATTGCATTTCCCTCTCACTGCATTCTGTCTGAATAGGCATGTGTTCAACATTATCCCTTTTGCCCCCTACCTATTTTAATTATTTCATAGAAAATCATAAGCAAGAATAAGCTCACTTTGTGTATTCTTGGATTCTTGTTTTAGCATTTGTTTTTTAATATTAGGAGAATTTGTATATTTGACAAAATGCTCACTTTTTTTTTTTTTGGTATGGCAACTATACTACTAAAAACATGTAGATTTTTAACAAACCAAAACATGTTTCTGTGGCAGTTAGGTATATATTTTAAAAAACAATTAGATTGGTCTTTTCTAACAAACCAGTTAGTAAAATTAACCTAATTAACTAACAATTCTAAGCTTCATTCCTCAGTTTGCAAGACTTCTGGGAGCATTTCCCTACCCTCACATGCAGAATGAATTACTTCTTAGAGCTTTGATAGAATTTGTATATTTATCACATCTCATATTGATTATTGTTGTCTATGTTTTAGACTTATGTACTAAATTTGCCTCATCTGTGAGAGTACATACTAAATTGGATACTCTTTGTGTGACTCCATCAAATAGAGATGACCAGCCTGAGGAGTGTGGTAGGGGAGAGCTTTGATACACCATCAGCAAGGAACAAGGAATCAGATATATTGACCAAGTACATGCTATGTGTCAGAAGAAAGAATATAATTGTGTATTATATGGACTTTGTTCTGTAGTTGACTTTAAATAGTATAATTCTACTCAGACTAAATAACCAGAAAACAGTAGAATCCGGGGGATGAGAATATAATATTTTTTTAAAAAAATTATTGGAGTATAGTTGATTTGCAATGTTGTGTTTGTTAGTTTCTGCAGTACAGTATAGTGAATCAATTTTACATATACATACATCCACTCTTTTTTAGATTCATTTCCCATATAGGTCATTGCAGAGTATTGAGTAGGGTTCCATATACTATACAGTAGGTCTTATTAGTTATCAATCTTACATATAGTAGTGTGTATATGTCAATCCCAATCTCCAAAGTTATCCCTCTTCCACTTCTCCCTTGATTACCAAAAGTTTGTTTTCTACATCTGAAATTCTATTTCTGTTTTGTAAGTTCATTTGTATCATGTTTTTTAGATTCCACATATAAGCCATATGATATTTGTCTTTCTCTGACTTACTTCACTCAGTATGACAATCTCTAGGTCCATCCATGTTGCTGCAAATGGCATTCTTTCATTCTTTGTTATGGCTGAGTAATATTCCACTGTATATAAGTACCATATTTTCTTTATTCATTCATCTGTTGATGGACATTTAGGTTGCCTCCATGTCTTGGCTATTGTAAATAGTGTTGCACTGAACATTGGAGTGCATATAACTTTTTGAATTATGGTTTTCTCCAAGTATATGTCCAGGAGTGGGATTGCTAGGGCATATGGTAGTTCTATTTTTAGTTTTTTAAGGAAACTTCATACTGTTCTCCATAATGGTTGTACCAATTTACGTTCCCACCAATGGTGTAAGAGGGTTCGATTTTCTCCACAACCTCTCCAGCATTTATTTTTTGTAGACTTTTTGATGGTGGTCATTCTGACTGGTGTGAGGTGATACCTCATTGTAGCTTTGATTTGCATCTCTGATAATTAGTGGTGTTGAGCATCTTTCATGTTCTTTTTGGCCATCTGTATGTCTTCATTGGAGAAATGTCTATTTAGATTATCTGCCCATTTTTTGATTGGTTTCTTTGTTTTTTTTGACATAGAGCTGCATGAAATGTTTGTATATTTTGGAAATAAATCCCTTGTCATGCTGCTTCTTTTCCAAATATTTTCTCCCATTCTGTGGGTTGTCTTTTTCTTTTGTTGATGGTTTCCTTTGCTGTGCAAAAGCTTTTAGGTGTAATTAGGTCCTATTTGTTTATTTGTGTTTTTATTTCCATTATTCTAGACGGTAGATCAAAAATATATTACTGTGATTTATGTCAAAGAGTGTTCTATTTATATTTTCCTCTAAGAGCTTTATAGTGTCTGGCCTTACATTTAGGTATTTGATCCATTTCAATATTATTTTTGTGTATAGTGTTATATAGTGTTCTAATTTCATTTTTGCCACAGGTAATAAAAACAAATATAGTCTTTTGAATCAAACAGCCAAGGATTTGATCCCTGGTACTCTCTCCTAAAAACTGCAGTTTTAGGAAGCTGATTTAAGTCTGAGTTTGCTCATCTGCAAAGTCAGGATATTATCAAGTTCATTAGGTTGGTATGAGAATTATAAGGCCCCAATGCATTTAGAGTTTCTGGGAAATAATAAATGTTCAATAATGGGAAAACAATCTGATTTACCACTGCATCAAAAATAATAAAATATCTAGGAATAAAGCTACCTAAGGATAGATCTGTACTCCAAAACTAAAATATGCTGATGAAAGAAATTGAAGACAACAAAAACAGATGAAAAGATACACTGTGTTCTTGGATTGGAAGAATCAACATTGTTAAAATGACCTGCTACCCAAGGCAATCTACAGATACAATGCAAGCACAATGAAAATATCAATGGCATGTTTCATGGAACTATAACAAATAATCTTAAAATATGTATCAAAACACAAAAGAACTTGAATAGCCAAAACAATCTAGAGAAAGAAAAACAGAGCTGGAGGAATCTCACTCTTTGACTTCACACTATACTACAAAGCTACAGTAATCAAAACAGTATGGTACTGGCACACAAAGAGATACATAGATCAATGGAACAGGATATAGAGACCAGAAATAAACTCACAAATTTATGACCAATTGATCTATGACAAAGGAGAAAAGAACATAAACTGGAAAAAGATAGTCTCTTAAATAAATAGTGCTAGGAAAACTGAACAGCTACATGTAAAAGAATGAAATTAAAACATTCTGTAACACCATATTCAAAAATAAACTCAAAGTGGATTAAAGACCTAAATGCAAGACTGGATACTATAAAACTCCTAGAGGGAAACACTGTTTGACATAAATCACAAAAATATATTTTTTTAGATCTGTCTCCTAAAGTAAATAAAAGCAAAAATAAGCAAATGGGACCTAATGAAAAAAACTTTTTCAGAGGAAAAGAAACCATCAACAAAATGAAAAAAAAAAACAACCTACTGAATGGGAGAAAATATTTGCAAATTATATGCTCAATAAGAGATAAATATCCAACATATATAAATGGCTCATAAAACTCAACATCAAAAAAAAAAAACAACCTGATTAAAAGTGGGCAGAATAACTGAATAGACATTTTGCCAAAGAGTAAATGCAGATGACCAACAAGCACATGAAAAGATGTTCAGCATCACTAATCACCAGGGACACGTAAATCAAATCCACAATGAGATATCATCTCATGTCTGTCAAAATTGCTATCATCAAGTTTACAAATAACAAATGTTAGTGAGGATGTGGAGAAAAGGAAACCCGCATTAACTGTTTATGAGAATGTAAATTGGTGCAACTACTATGGAAAACATTATGGAAGTTAGATAAAAAAATAAAAATAATAATAGAACTACCATATAATCTAGCGATTCTTCTCCTGAATATATTTTGCATATCTGAAAAAAAAACACTAAGTGGGAAATATACATGCACCCCAATGTTCACAGCAGCATTATATACAATTGCCAAGATATGGAAACAACCTAAGTGTCCATCAAGAGATGAATAGATAAAGATGTTTTGTGTGTGTGTATGTATATATATGTATGTTTACATATACACAATGGGATACTTCTCAGCCATAAAAAAGAGCAAAATTTTCCCATTTGCAGCAGCGTGGGTGGACTTGGATGGCATTATGCTAAGTGAAATAAGTCAGACAGAGAAAGACAAATATTGTATGATATCACTTATATGAGGAATATAAAAAATACAACAAACTAATGAATATAACCAGAAAAAAAAAAAAAGCATACTCACAGATATAGAGAACACACTAGTGGTTACCAATGGTGGGTGGGTGGGGGGGCTATATAGGAATGGGGGAGTTGGTGGTTCAAAGTACTGGCTATAAGATAGGCTCAAGAATCCATTGTACATCAAGGGGATTATAGCCAATATATTATAATAACTGTAAATAGAAAGTAACCTTTCAAAATTGCATAAAAATTTAAATACATTAATAGCATTTATTAACATGACTGTGGATGATTTAACATTTTTTGAGGCTTAGCACAGAGGAAACAATTCAATATTCTGTTTGTAGTGTCTCATAATTCTAAAATAATTTTTAAATACTTCAATATTCAAAGTATACATAATGAATTGAATTATGTGAGGGCTTAGGTGAGAATTCCCTATCATACTTTTCTCAGTAATTTATTTTTTAAAAAACTCTTTGAAAACAGTAATTATAACACTATGGACAAATGTGCCTATATAACAGAACCTCAAGAATGATTGTAAATTATAATAAAGAACTACTGTAATGCAATTCAATAATGTCTTAGAAAATGCTATATGAGTAGAAACATTTTCCTATTAGGGTAAACTTGGTTAGTTCTAAAATTTATGTCAATAAAATTACATGTTATCCTTTTAGCCATAATTTTTTTCTTTTTCTTTTTTGTTACTGATTTTAATAATTATGCTCTTTCTGTGGAAAGCCAAATTGTGAGCCAGTTCATAGGGCCACAATTGCCAATCAAAAATTTTGACATCAACCAATTCTCAAACTTACTATCACTTTGTAAATCTGAACTTTTTAAAGAATAAAGAGCAGGGTAAAAAATATTATCTAACATAGAGTCATAAATAACTAGTCAGATAAAGGAAATAAATATCAGGGCCACATACATATGTATGTATGTATCTATCTATCTATCTATTTGTCTAACTATTTATTTGTCTTCCAATTAGTCAATTAACTGGATTTCTTCCTTCCATCTCTCTCTTTTAATTGGGTAGATATGGATGACTGAGCCTTAATCTATAACTTCTCAATAGCTTTTAATTAGCCATAGATTTTGTAGCTCTTTCTTTTCTGAACTATTTAAAACATATGCTTGAAGTAGACAAGAACATGTTATATTGAAATGACTTCTGAGCAGACATCAACCTCAAATACAGCCTTTGCTCAAATAAGTCTATTACTGTTAAACTGCTTAAATAAAACCAACTTGAGGAGGAAGACTGTAACAGCTAGGATAAGCTATCTGGTTTGAAAACGGGGACCAATTTTCATGGCTTCAAACACTAGTACTACCCTATTATAGAATGTTTTGTCAGTGTAGATAAGTCTGAAAATGAAAGTGCTCAATTTGGTCTATCATATTAAACCGAGTGACCTGCATAAGGTATTCTCTTCTACTGTGTAGAGGAGGGATATTTTCAAAACTTCAAGAGCCCTCAGCAGCCAAGATATGGGTATCACTGTGATCCTCCAATTGACTCATCCTGTATTTCAGTAATTATCCTTCCATAAGTTGAACAATTGCACTTTCTGTCCCATTTCTATAGAACCCACATTGCTTATTGTCACACACGGTACAGTTACATTTCAAACACTTATTTAAACTCAATGATGATCAATATTGCTACTCTCTCCTCATATAAGTGAAGACAATGACATATGTAACTTATGACAGCATTCCAGTGTGCAGCTAGTTTTACAGATATATCATAAAAGTACAGAAAAATTAAATGACACAAATAGCCAAATCACATCAGAATCTAAAAATATTCAAGTAGTTTGGAGATTTAAATATATTTATATTCAAAATTCTTTGAGTACAAATGTATTAAGGACTATCTTTAAAGAACACAAATCTGTGAACTAAATCAAGAACATAGTGCAAATAAAATTTTAAGTTAATGTAATATTCAAGGACAGAGTCTAAACTAAAATGTTAAATTATTCAGAAGGGCTTTATCCATTCAAGCCCTGTGTAGGAGAAAGAATGGCTTGCCAGACTGAAGCCATCATCTGACTTGCCTGCCAAGTATAATCCTATGGCAAAGATATGTACATAAGTCTTCCAGAGCCTGACATTATAACTTTGAGTTGCATTATTAACAATGTATATTTTTTTTCAAATTCTGTTCACCAAACCTCATGAGTGTTTGGCTTTCCATGTAGTGTATCCGCAGGAATAGAGTGGGCTGGTCAGGCTGAAGACCCTCTTTGGAATGTCATATCTAGCATTGGAAAAATTAACATTTTATTGTATTCATTAATTTACTTGAATTTATTCTATTAGCTGAATCAATGATCCTGACTCTGAATAAGTCCTTTCCATCTTGTGGGGACCTAGCTAGATGGATGTCTTTGTCTAGAATCTCTTTCTTTGAAATTCTACATCAGCCATCAGCAATATTCAGCCTTAGAACAAGAACCCGGGCCATGGCAGTGAAAGTCAGGAATCTTAACACTAGGTCACCAAGAAACTTCCTCTAGTCAACTTAGTAACTTAGAAAATTTCAGTAGTGAAGGAGACTTCTGAAAATATTTAGCCCAATCATGATGCTGTTTCAGATCAGAACTTCCTTGTATGTCCTCAGGAAACTGAAGAAGTGAACTGCAGTTTGTGGAAGCTATCTAAGTCCTAAAGAAAATATTGCATCTGAAAACGTGTGTGTTTGAGTGTTATAGATATAGATATAGATATAGATATAGATATAGATATATCAAATATTAACTAGGGCAATGGAAAATGTGTGTTTCACTTAGAATAATATCCTCCAGTTTTACCCATGTTGTCATAAATGCAAAACATATGTGTGTATATACATATACATTTTCTTTATTTATTCATCAGCAGGCATTTAGGTTGTTTCCATATTTTGGCTACAGTGAATAATGCTGAAATGAACATGGGAGTGAGGATATCTCTTCAAGATACTGATTTCATTTCCTTTGTGTATATACTCAGAAGGTAAGGTGGTTCACAAGGATCATAATAATGTAGTTCTATTTTTAATTTTTTGAGGAACCACTATACTATCTTCCATAATATCTACCAACTTACATTCTCACCATCAGAACATGGTGGACATATGCTAAGTGAAATAAGCAGACACAGAAAGACAAATGCTGCATGAACTCGTATGTGGAATCTGAAACAGTAAGACTCATAAAACCCAAAAGTATTGATAGAATGGTAGTTACCAGGGTCTGAGGGAAGAAAAATGAAAAAAAAGGGGAGATGTTGATCAAGGGGTACACAGTTTTAGTAATCCAAGGTGAGTAAGCTCTGGAGATCTAAGGTACAATAATTTGAGTATAATTAACCATATGGTATTGAATACTTGAAATATTCAAAAAGGGTAGTTGTTAAGTGTTCTCACTAAAAAAACCAGTTAACTATGTGAGGTGATGGATATGTTAAGTAGCTTGATTGTTGTGAATATTTTACAGTGTATTCATATATCAAATCATTAATTTATATACATTAAGTATATACAATTTTTAATTATCAACTATAACTCAATAACACTGAGAAAACAAATAATGTGTAAGTTTTCATTTTGTGGATAAAAATATAACTGGACCCAATGGATAAAAAACATGACCCCAATTACTATCTACAAAAGACTCACTTTAGATCTAAAGACATAAAAATGAAAGAATAGAAAAAATATTGTATATGATACCAAAGTCACAGAAAAGAAAAGGAAAAAATAGACTTGATGAAAATTAAAAAAAAATCTGTGCATCATAAGAAAACCTACATATTGGAGAAAATATTTTAAATCATATATCTTATAAAGAGTAAATACCTAGAATATATAGAGAACACTTAAAATGAAATAATAAGAAAATAAACCACCTGATTTAAAAATGGGCAAATATTTGAATAGTCATTTCTCCAAGGAACATATACAAAAGGTCAACAGCTATATGAAAAGATGTTCAACATCACTAACCATAGGGAAATGCATATGAAAACTACAGTGAGATAGTACCTCACATCTATTAGGATGGCTACTATCAAAACGCAGAAAATAACAAGTGTCAACAAGGATTTGGAGAAATTGGAAGTCTTGCTTATTGTTGGTGGAAATGTAAAATGGTGCAGTCACTATAGAAAACAGTGTGGTGTTTCCTCAATAAATTAAAAAAGAATTTCCATATGATACAACAATTTCACTTCTGGGTATATATCCAAAACAATTAAAAGCAGGGCTCAAAAGAGATATGTGTCACCTGTATTTTAGTGACATTATTCCCCATAGCCAAAAGGTGGGAGTGAATCAAGTGTTCACTGACAGATAAATGGATAAATAAAATGTGGTTTATACATATAATGGAATATTATTTAGCCTTAAAAAAGAAAAAAATTCTGATACATGTTACTGTTACAGTATTACACAAGCTCATACTGCTGGCCCCATAAGAGGACAATAAATTGAGAGATGAGGTGTTGGGGAAAAGAATAGTGACTTTATTTGGCAAGCCAGCAGACTGAGAAGATGGTGGACTAGTGCCCCAAAGATCCATCTCTCCTGAGTTAGAATTCAGGCTTCTTTTATACTGAAAGAGGAGGGGGTGTGGCTGGTTATTGCAAAGGTCTTGGTGCCTGAATCCTTTGTTCTTATAGCTGTCCACTTTGTCTGGTTACAATGTCCTTATAAACATCCAACAAAAATAAATTATCTGTTTTGCAACTTTTTATCTCTATATGAATGAAAAGTATTATGCCTTTAAAGGTCAAGCCTGGTAGGTAGAGCCTTGAGTATGTGCTATCATGTATATTTCAGGCTATGGGCAACATTCTTTTACAAAGATGCAGAGCAAGTGGCTAAGCACAGGCAACAGAGCACAAAGCTTAGAGCAAAAGGAATAGATCTAATATGGAATCAGGTTTGTTCTCTGTTACACTGCAGCATGGATGAACCATAAGGACATTATGCTAAGTGAAATAAACCAGACACAAAAGGACAAATAATGTATGCTTTCTGTTGTGTAAAGTAGCTAATCAAATTCACAGAGTTAATGTAGAATAGTGTTTTCCAAGTTCTGCAGGGAGTAGGTAATGTGGAGTTATTGTTTGATGGTTATAGTTTGTTTTGCAAGATGAAAAGAATTCTGGAGATGGATGGGGGAGATGGTTTCACAACAGTATGTTTGTTCTTAATACCACTAAACTTTACATTAAAAAAAAAAAGGTTACAGTGGTAAAACCCCATACCTCCTTTTATCTATATTTGGAGAAAAACTTTATAACTTTGAGGAACAGAAGTTCATGTATTACCCAGGACACTTAGAGCTTCTACTACCTAAAAACATTCTCTGAAAATAAGAATTAACTAGAATTTTATTAGATCATAATTTAATAAAAATTAACAGATTATAAATCATTTTTTCTATGAACATCATATCCAAACATATTAGAATGACATTTTTTCCAGGACTGCTAAATAATATAGTATGATATAATGGAAAATAATTGGATTGGAGGTCAGAAAACTTGGCTATGCTCTTCCTTTGGTTCTTAATTTCATAACAGCAAAAATAATGACAAAATATGTCCAGTATTAAGTAAAGAACCTCTTCCTTTGTGTACTCCTTAGCTCTTTGATAACAGATAAGTTATTCAACTCACTTGTGCCTTGGTTTCCTCATATATAAATCAGCATAATAATAGTATCCTTATCATAGAATTCTTGAGAGGGTTAAACAAAAGCATACATGGAATTGCTTAATAAGAAAGAAAAAACACAAAGTGTAAGTGTTGAATGAGTTTAGCTATTTTTGATTAAACCTAAATTAAAAACAAAAAATTATTTTTTTGATGGCACTGATCAAATGCCAGTAAGCTTTCTAAGTGCCCTGTTTGTATTAACTCTTTTAATACTAACAAGTCTATGTTGTACATACTTTTATCACCCCATCCCTATTTTACACCTGAGCAAAATTAAGCATGTGTATTAAGTCATATCATGTTTGAAATCCCACAGTGTGATTCGTATTATTATCATATTTATGTTAATCCATAATTCACTCCCTTCAAGAGCAGAACTTTCTATGCATGACATTTAGAGAAATAGTAAGAAACTTCAAATAATAGAAAAATCATACACAAGAACTGGAATAACAGGATATGAGCCTACAAAGTAGATTACGACAAATTGGTGATATGCCTTCCCTGATGTGATAAGAATTTGATATTTTCCTTTTTGAATAATATGGAATTAGCATTGAGTCTTTAAGCAACCAAGGGAAAATGGAATAATTTTTATTTGAAAATTATTTAGACATTACAGAGTGTCATAAAATAGGAAAAAATCATTGGTTCCACCAGGTTAACATAGCTAATGTTTTATTTTGTATGCATCCCATTTCAGTGTTTTTTATTATGCATATACATCCTTTGCAAAATTACCTTCTTAATGTACATTCATATTATAATGTCTATTTTTTCACTTAACATATGATACTCATTTTTCTCAATAGTACTTCATAATTTTTCTAATTACCATTTCTAATAGGCATATAGTTTTTCATTAGGAAGATGTGCCATAATTTATAATTTAATTAACCATTTATCTACATGAACATTTCAATTGTTTCCAATAGTACTACATTATAATTAATACTTGTATGTCATTTTGCATATAACTACCACACATTTTTATTAATAGTTCTGTAGTAGTGATACCAGGTCAAGATATATGAGCTGTCTTTTAGCATATAATACATGTTGCTGCTGACTTCTTTTTTCTTAAAATTTGTACCAGTTTTCAGAGCTACATTTCCACACAATTTGTCTGCAAGTGCATGTTTGTTTTTCTTTGTAAGTTATTCATAGGAATGTGGAGGAAGTGCTCTTATGAAAAGATGTAAATAAATGGGACAACAGTTTAGAGACAAAATTAAAAATCTAATCAAAATGAAGGAAAGTGGTGGTGGAGATAATGTGATTATCAATAATTTTAACATAACACTTATTAAGTACTTTCTATGTGCCAGATATGTGTGGTGTTCTAAATTCCAACTCCTTTATATTAATTATCTAATTTAATCCATAAAACAACCTTATATAGAAGAAGAAAGCATTATAAATCCTCTTTTGCAAATGGAGGCTCTGAAACACAAATATGTTGATTTAGTAGATATAGTTAACAACTTTTGAGCAGCTAATTTTGCATATAAAGAGTTATTAAATGAAGAACCAAGGGAAGAACATAGCCAAGCTTTTTTGCTTTAGTAGTTTTTTCCCCATTATATCATATTATATTATTTTTAAGTTCTGGCTAAGTATGTCACTACAATTTATATGGAAATGATCTTCATATTAAAAGAGAATTATGATCTCAGTGTTTTGTTTAATATTTCTCTAATTAAACTGTAAATCACACCAATAAAGAGCCCATTTGAATTTTCTAGACTCTCTATTTGTGTAAAACCTTTATTATTGCTATGATTCTGGCCACCATTTTGTATATATTCAATATTTATTTTTACTACTCTTCACTCAGGTCTTCAGAGAAATTGATCACATATTTTATATGCATATGGTACTGACTTTTGTTTCCTGTGTGTTTCAATTAAACCTTCAAAATACCATTTTTGCAACTTCATTTTCATGGTAAATTGATTCATCTTTTAAAATATAGCTAAAAATGGTCAATATTTTTCACTCTCTTCCCTCCCTCCTACTTCCCTACTCTTGCATGTTCCTTCTCTTATAATTTTTCAGTCATGTATTCAACAACATTTATTAATTAAGGACCTATTGTATTGACACTTCTTCAACTACTGAATACATAATTTCCATCTGAGCTCCATTTTGACCTATATTTTAACACATAATAATATAATGCTTATATTCAAACTTTTAAGTTCTATTTTTTCTTCATTTTCAAATAGCTTGAAAATTCCAGAAGAATAATTCAGATTTTATTTATTTATTTTTTATATCTTGCAGTTCCTGGTTTAGAAACTTTTTTTAGAATTAAATAAAAGGCACTCAGTATGCACTGATTAATTGGTTGCCTGGCCATATAGTATACTATAGTTTCTTATTCAGTAAGATTTAGATTTTCCTTAAGGTATTAAAACTAAAATATATCAGGAGATAAGTAAAAAATGTCATATTATTTTATGTCACTGAGGTGAAAAGCAAGCTTTTAGTAAGTAATTGAACTGTTTATATATGTATAGATAATATATATTACTGCCATATCATGTATATTACTATTGCTATTTAATAAATACATGTGTGTGTGTCTGTGCATGCACAAACTTTTGAGACATCTGGTGAAGTCTCTTTCTTATGTTCATGTTAGAAGAAAATGTACAAATTTTAAAGTTCCTGAAATCTTAGTCTCTGCCTATCCTATATGCAATACCAATTTAAGTTTGATTTTATATATATATATATATATATATATATATATATATATATATATATATATATATATATATATATAACAGTCTTTCCTTTACCATACTGTTTATACTTTCTTTTGAAATTTATCATCATTATAATGGGTAAAATACTATGTGATTTTGGAAGCTCCTTTAAAGAATGAATAGTTCCAATCTCATGACACAGCTGCCCTTGCGAATAATTTCATAGCAGTTGTACTTCTTTTCTATGCCCCTGCCATAAGGCATTGTCAATTGATTGCTATAAAGGGGGCACCTCCTCTTATTTCAGATTTTATTCTTGTTTGAAGTTACTAAGAGCTATTAGGTCAGTATTTTTAGTGTACATCTGTACAGATTTTTTGTAAAATAGTATTATGTTATGCTCTTAATTTTAATTGGGGCATTGAAATGATATCAATAGCTGTTATAATGAAAGAAAAATGCTATCTTTATTGAATTTTTGCTGATTGTTGAAGACGTTCTTAGTACTTTAACTTTCAATATTGGGCTCGCTATTTTTTTCCTTTTAAAGTTGATTATTCAGCATGAATTGAGAGATGTTTTTTCTGTCTGCAATAACACTTTAGTTATTCATGAACAATATCATATGATCCCATTTCGTTGGTTACACAGTAACCTGAAAATTTCATCTTTATTTTCTGGGCATGAAAGTCTTTGATTGATAGGAGTGCCTGAGGTTGTAAATAACCAGCTTTGCTGAGTTCCAAAGAGTAGGTCACTTTTCTCAGCTGATTTACATAATTGGACATGCTTCTTATGGTAATGGTATTTACAAATGGAAAAATTAGTCATTCTATCTTATATTTAGTAAGATTAGATTATATAGCAATGTATATTATGGTTTGTGGTTTAAAATAACTAGAGTGTGATATTCATAGTCTATGAATAATGTTTAGCTCTTGCTAGTTTAAGGAAACGTGCTCCTTTGCTATCTCTATATATGTATATTTATGTTTATATTTCTAATGTGGAAAAATAGTTTATTTTTCTCTGATTGCTTTCATTCCCCTGAAAATTTGATTTGAAAAACTCCAAGAACAGCTCCTCTTCTAAGCTTGAATTTGCACTTCTTAACTGCATTGTGTTCAACATGGTATGTGTAATTCAATTAGATTTGTAACTTGCAAATTATGGTGAATCTGGTTTACTGCATCTTTATGGAGGAACATGGTGCTGAATATACAACCAGAAAATGAATATTTTACAACTTTAACCATTTTATATTACCAAAATCTATGTGTTACACAAAAATATCATAGGTGTATATGTGAGTGTGTATTTCTTTACACATACACACTCACACACAAATTCATATACCTCTTATTACATATACATATATGCACAGATGTATATATGAGTCTGTGTTTATATGCAATAAATATATAGTCACAAACACACACATTATTTTGCAGTTTAATTGTTGTTTTTGTATTTGTATACATGAATGGTGCAGCACTATTTCTGAATAACCTTTAAGGGGAAAATGCTACTTGAATAAAAAAGAAAAACATTTTAATTATGGATATCTAATTATAGATGGAAATATGTGTTCCCAGGAGAAACACAGAAAACTCTGATTAACCTGAGAGGTAGCTGAATTCTATGTCTAATAGTAATGTAACACCCAATATCCACGTTAGCATTAAAAAAATGATTTAAAGGAATGTACACTGACTTTTGATTAAATGTCAGATTACCTGGAACAGACGCTGGCAATTAGAACACTGCAAATAGATGACTTGACAATCAAAGTTACCATTGGCTCCAGCAGTGACTGGGTAGGGGGGCTCAATCTCAGGGAAGGAATTGTCAAATCCTGTTCTTTACTGAATCTCCTACTGAGTTTTTATTCTGAGGTAGGCAATTGGTTTTCTATATATTTCCACATTAGATATAATGACAAGCTATTAGAGACCTGTATTTCTTATCTGTGTATTTCTAACATCTCTAACTTATACATCTGGATCTCGCCCTCTGTATTTTTCCTGGATTTAAGTTTAATCATTGAGGAAAACTTACTATAATTAAATCTTTCTCTAATATTTTCACTACTTCATTGTTATAACGGTCATTTAGGAGGCAAGTTGGATGATCAAATTCTAGTGAGCAGGAGATTTAACATCCCATGACTTTTTCAATTTCTTGTGCCTGACTATTTTAGGGATCTTGAGAATACAGTTTGCTTTCACATTTTCTGCAACCCTGTATTGTTATTTAGGAGAAATCCAGTACTGTTTCTAAAGTCATTAAACACTGACCCAATAGTATATTTGAGGATTCAGCAATATTCATTTTAGAAATATTGTGTTAAATTTGTTTTCAACTCAGTTATTTTTATAATTTTAAAATATTTAACCTGATACTCAAGATTTCCAACTGCCTAGAAAAAATTAAATAAAAAAGAATTTTTTGTCAAATAGGAATCAAGAAAGGGATTTGTATGTGATATATGGTCATCTTAAATAGCAATAATGCATAGCAGGGTGTAGTTTCAAGTTTTCAGTTAAATAAACATTAAAAGTTTCATTAGCCACGGTCATTTAATTTACTATGATGAGCAGAGGTGCACTTTATTTATTGAGATAAATAGATTGCTGCCATTAGAACTAGTTTTATTGCCTCATTAACCAGTTCAACCATTTTTATGAATTACATTAATTCTACTTTTCTTCAATAGACTGAGTCTGTGCCTATAATTTTTTTCTGCACACAGATAGATACTATGTTAATAAAATATGTGTAAAATCTCTGAAAACAAGAACTAAGCTGTGATATCACCTGTAGTTAACTGCAGGTGCTTGATTAATCATGTCTAGTAAATAGAGGGAGGTGTCAATAACCTATACGACATTATTGAAAGAGAAAAGGAAAAAAGCCCAGTCCCAAAGAGTTCTCACATCATTTCTCTCACAACCTATAGATTCCCCAATTGAGATGCTTCTATCTGAGCCTCAAACGTGTTCAAATTTAAAATTAATATTTAAAAATGTAGCCATCTTTATTCACCACTATTTATTAAAAAAATATGGCACATTGCCAGTTCTCAAGAAATGTTTGTTAGCAGAATGGATAAATATTATCAGGTTATGCTTTATTTAATAGAACACTTCTCAGGTAATGGAATCCATAAGTGAAAATAAGAATTGAGTGCAAGCACAATAGGCCTACTTTTGAAAAATTTACCTAGGGTCATCAACAAATATGAGTCAATTCAAACAAAATTGCTTATCATATTTATTGAATTGATGTGATTTAAAAAAAAAAATGACTACTCCAACCAGCCTGCCTTCTTTTTAACTTTGCAAATGAAAGTAAGAGGATTGTAATTTACATATATTCAAATCCTTATTTCTGCTTATAAAACTAAACATTTACAAAGTTATCACAGCATGATGTCCTGGTTTTATTATGAACATTCTCTCAAGCCTTTGACTCTGAATCTTAAAATTCACACAACTATGACTCTTTGTAGAGATAAGGTGACAAATGTGGCCTTTTCCTAAGAAAAATAGAAATAATTAAGAAAAAATCCCTAATAAATGTACTTAACACTTGCCATGAAAATTAATCTAAGCAAACAAATAAAATTGGGTATATGACTGGGATAAAACAAAGCTAGGAAGCAAAGCATTCAGTGAAAGCAAAAATAATTGTTGTTATTGTGATTATTGTTATTTATATTATATACTCCAGCCCAAATAAAATAACCTTACTTTGATTCTGTCAAAAGATCTGTACTTTTTTGCATATACTGCTTCCCTTGCATGGAATGGTCCTTTTCTCATATCTATTAACTGTTAGTGATTCATTTAAAATTAAATTTACTACTGAACACAAATATCCCCTTACTGAAGGCAGGAAAAACACTTCTCCGGTTTTATTATATCTCTTCCCCAAGTTTCTTTATGAATATTGTTCAATATCGTTTACTATAATCACAATAGTAAATTCCCAGAACTTTCTCTTCTTCTAACTCGAAGTTTGTACCCTTTGGCCAACATCCCCCTATGTCCCCCATTCCCCAGACCCTGGTTACCACCATTCTACTCTGTTTCTATGATTTTGTTTTTTTTGATTTCATAAGTAAGTGATATCATATAGTATTTGTCTTTGTCTGACTTATTTCACTTAGCATAATGTCCTCAAGGACCATCCATGTTGGTACAAATATCAGGTTTTTCTTCTTTCTATGGCTGAATAATAATCCATTGTACACATATATCACATCTTTTTTTTATCCAATCATCTCTTGACTCTTATTTAGTTTATTTCAAATCTTGGTTCTACTGAATAGTTCTGTAATGAAAATGGGAGTGCAGATCTAACTTCAAAATATGGTTTTAATTTCATTTGTATATATACTCAGAACTGGGATTGTGGGATCATATGGTAGTTCTATTTTTAATTTTGGGGGAAACTTCATATTGTTTTTCAAGTGGCTACACCAATTTACATATCTACCTCTCATGTACTTGTTGGCCATTTGTATGCCAGTTTCTCTGCCCATTTTTAAAATGTTTGTTATTTTGTTAATCAATTGTATGAGTTCTTTATATATTTTCGATATTAACTCCTTATCAGATATATGGTTTGCAAATATTTTCTCCCACTATGTAGGTTGCCTTTACATTTTCTTGATTGCTTCTTTTGCTGTGCAGAATTAATTTTTTTCCAATATGATATAAACTGTTTAAAGGCAAGGGCTATATTTTATTCAACTTAGCATACCAAATTCCTAACATAGTGAGAGTTCATAGAACAAATATTTGTCTAATCAATTAAGGAATAAATTCAAGAGGAAATGATAAGTTTTTTGGTTTAGAGGTATAAGCAAAATGTTTCAGAGTGCAGAAATAAGACAAAGCAAGGAAATTTGATTCCAATTAAATTTAACAAATATATATTAAAAGTTTACTGTGTGTCAGGCACTGTTTTAGACAGATAGTCTAGAGTAATGGTCTTCAAATTTTGTTAATCTTGCACTTTTAGCATTAACATATAAATATATAATATAAATATAAATATAATGAATGATTATAACAGGTATTATAAACATGTGTATTATTTCAAAATTTTTTATTCATATGCTACCCTCAAGATAAAAATTATTAGGGAAATAGGAAGTAAAGTAAATATAAATAGATTTTACAATGTTTTCTTTTCAAAAGTCAGTAGATTCCCCTTTTTACATCAAAAGTAAGTTTTTTTGTTAAATAAATGTATAACTTCAGTGTTGATGATTTTAAAATGAAGAAAACTTTTTTTTCATTTCAAATAGTTAAAAGTAATCATAAAATACAGAAATGAAAGCGAAAGCCTCGGCCCGCTATATGTAACACAAGGAATAGTAGGCATTTCATAGATATTTAAAATCGTGGATTTCCCTTTGGACATGCAATACCAGTTTATTTTTCAATGATTTTATCCAGGAGTTGAAAACTGCTGCAGGTGTAGTCTATAGTACAGTACATGTAATCTGTTCAAACAAACCCCATTCTTCAATGGCCAAATACAATTTTGAAGAGTTGATCATTAAAAATGAACAAACAACAAAACGAACTGTATGGAAATAAATATATTTAATAATTATAAGCCTTTCAATTTTTTTCTTCAGGTAAAATTGAGTCAGTTAAAGGGTAAAATCACTTCATGGCCACTACACAGATGAGACAGAAAGAAGCCAGTGCAAAGAGACAGGCAATTGCAGCTGACACACTTTAGAATATGTAATCACAGAGAGAATTCCTTGTAATTCAACAATGCCTGAATTCCTGTTCTGACAAATTTACAAGAGTAGTAAATACTGTTATAAATACATATTCAATAAACATTATCCATATAATATGAAGGTAAAGCAATTCAGAGAGTGAAAGAAATAAACTAATATCTGCTGATCATCCATCATGTATCAAGGGAATAATTTAAACTTCACTGACAACCAGTAATTTAGAATTCTTAACTTTATATAAAGGATGAAAATAGTATTTTTTTCATCTCACAAATATTTAATGAGAGCCTACCACGTGCCAAGTGCTATTTTAGGTCTTGAGGATTCAGCAACTAAAACCCCTTCAGTGTTACAGCTTATAGTTTTGTGGGGATTGGTGGACAACCATTATATAAACAAATACATGCATTGTACATCAGTTGATGATGAGTATCATGGTGAAGAATTAAGAATGATTAAAGGAGGTAGAGAGTATTAAAGATTGGGAGGATGTTATTTTGTGTAAAGTGATCAGAGAGTCCAGAAAGAGTGCCATGTGAGGATTCAGGAAGCAAGCCAAACATATCTATGAAGAGTACCCTGGGAAGAAGAAATAATAAGTGCAAGGCATGGTCAACGAATAGCAAGAAAGTCAGAGCACCTCAAGGACAGTAAGCTAGGGAGTCAGATAAGAGATGTGATCAATGGTGGGAATCAATGTAAATATCTTGTCTTTCACATTCAGTGTGTTGGGAACCCATTGAGCTTTCAACAAAAACAAAAAAGGAATATAATTCAGATGACTAGATCTGGCTCCTTTATGAAGAGTAGACTATTGGGAGAGGCACAGTAGAATCAGAAAGCCCAGTGAAGATGTTGATGAAATAGTCTAAGTGAGAGATTCTTCAGGAATTAGTAGATGATTAGGATGAAAGTGCCTTCTTTCATACATTTTGAAGATAGTGTCATAAATAATTTGCAAGTAGACTGGATATGGAGTGTGACAAAAAGAGTTAATTTAAGAAATACTTCAAGATTATAGACTTGAGAAATTGGAAGGATGGAGAGATGGAAAATTGTGGGAAGAAAAGGGGGAAGGAGATAACCAGAGATTCATTTGTTTACAGATTGGATTTGGGGCATTTATAAATTTATCAATGTGGAAATGTCAAAAAGGCAAAAAATATATTGAATAAGATTGTTAAGTTTTGGAAAAGCTCTGAGCTGGAGTTTTTGAATTAGTGGCATATAAGTGGTAATTAAACCCATAAAATTGGATGTGGTCACCTAGGAAGATAGAGAAAATACAAAAGTGAGGCAAGGGAAAGAGATAAGAGGGAAGGGGAATGGAGGAAAGAGAAAAGCATGAATAAAATTACCTAGAGCACTCACAGTGTTTGAATGTTAAAGAAATAGAGAAATGGAGATTTGGAGATGTCAAATACTTGATCTCAGTTTAATTATTGCAGGTCACAGAAAAGGAATGTATTCTAAAGTTTTTCCGTATATGAAGTTTTATTGTTTCCTGCAAGTTCTTGAATCTGGCTATGTATTGTAATCATATACAGAACTATTTAAAGTATACTGAATTCTAAATCTTATTGGCTCCCTGTCTAAGATTCTTAATCAATAAATAATGTGTGGCAAATTAGTTATAGTGTCAATAAGCTCATTGACAGTGATTTGTAGAGCCATTTGACTTGAGAAATTTAAGTTACATACCAAATTTTAATGAAAACTCTTAACAGATACTGTACCAATCCTGATCAAATGACTGATCATTATGAAACAAAGAAAATGCGTAAATCTTATAAAAATAAATATGATTAAAAAGGTGAAGATAGCTTTAGCAACTAACCTGACCAAGTTATTCACTATTACCCAAGCATACTAATACTAGAATTGTTCATGAAAATTTTTGTTTTGTTGTAGGCAGGTGTGGTAAATAGCAAACATTCACATATTAAAGTTCAGATGGATGTAACATATAACTTACTTTTTTGTGTGCTAATCTTTTTCATGAGAGCATTCTACTTTGGACAGTGAAGAGATGCAGACTTGTTTCTTTCAATCCATAAATGTCTCTTTGATGGATTATTATTATAATAATTGGTTATTATTTAGAGATTTAATTAAATGAGCCTTGATACCTCATTAAATTAAATCTCTAAATAATAAGCAATTGTATGGATGTACCACAGTTTATCCATTGACCTACTTTGTATAAAAGTACATGTTTTGTAATATTTTCTCTAAGTTTGTGGCTTAGCTTTTGATTCTCTTAACAGTATCTTTCAAAAAGAAGTATTTATATTTTTAATAAATTATAACTTATCATTATTTTCTTTCATGGATCATGCTTTTGGTGTTGTACCTAAAGACTCATTGCAAAACCCAGGATCACCTAGATTTTCTTCTGTGTATTCGTCTAAAATTTTATAATTTGCATTTTAGATGAATGTCTGTGATCCATTTTCATTCAATTTTTGTGAAAGGTATAAAGCCTGTATATATGTTCTTTTTTTCCCCCCATATAGACATCCAATTGTCCATATGTACATCCAGCATTATTTATTGAAAGCTTATGTTTTTCTCCATTGAATTTTATTTCCTTTTTTTTTTTTTTTTTTGTTAACGATAAGCTGACTATACTTGTGTGAATGTACTTCAGGGCTCTCGATTGATTGACATTCTCCCTTTTTGAAAAATACTGTTCAATATGTATGATATTTCTCTACTGGAGTTTTTCTGATTTTTTCACATGGTTAGAGGGCAGTTATGGATTTGGGGATGAAGCCAAGAGAAGAAAATATTTCATGAAGGCAGTTGTGGGCAAATGGCTGAAACTCATTAAATAGAGAAAAAAATAGAAATGGACATAGGAGTAGACAATAGGGATGCTTTTTATAACCTGATAAATACAATTCAGTTATGTAGTGGGAGCCAAAGTGCAAGTAGAGTAGTTGACAAAAAATTAAACGTGAAAGTGTTGAGAGAAAAACTCTGGAAAACTGTCTCAGAATGTTTGTTGTGTAGAGTATAGTAAGGAGTATCACAGAAAGGAAATATAGGAGTAAGAGATAATTTTTTCAGGGAATTTTGTTTTAAGATAGGAAATTTGGAGCACAACTTTATGATAATAGAAATAATTCATGATTGAAAAAAATTAATGTCACAGGAAAGAGTGGAAATAATTTCAGAATCAAAGTTCTTATTTAAATAAACACAGTGCTTTAATTTTATATATCATTGAGTGCAAGTGCAAATTTAACTTAATTTTCTCTATATATAAGCACAAAAAGCCCACTGTATCTATGTATAACATTGGCATTTTCTTCACTGACAGTAATTTTTAATAATAAAACAGGTATATTTTAACTCAAAACACTTCATAAATAACTGCCAAGTATGTATTAATAAATGTGTAGTAATTATTATCCTGTATGTTTATATATTCTGGGTAATATATAAGACAGGGTTTTGTTTATATATACACTTATGCTATCTTAGGAAATATATTTATACAAATAATGTTTAAATGTTCACTGTGTATTCAGTTATAAATGTTATATTTTCTTGTGATGTTAAGTATTTTTTAGTAATTTGGTGGCTATATTACAGATAAATATTAAAAACATTTCATGTAAGTAGACATCCACATCAAGAAAAAATAAAGAATCCAGACATAGATGTTGCAATCGTCAAATAAACTAACTCAAAATGAATCACATACATATGTGTAAAACATAAAACAATAAAAATCTTAGAATATAATTTAGTAGAAAACCTAGAGACTTCAGGTATGGTTATGCCTTTTTAGATACATTACCAAAGAAATATCCATGAAAGAAATAATTGATAAGTTAGACTTAATTAAAATTAGAATTCTGCTCTGTGAAAGACAATGTCAAAAGAATGAGAAGACAAGCCACAGACTGGGAAAAAATATCTGTGAAAGACACATCTGATAAAGGATGGTTATTCAAAATACACAAGAACTCTTAAAACTCAACAATAATAAAATAAAACAAAAAAGAATCCTGATTTAAGAATTAACCAGAGCCTTTAACAGATACCTCACCAAAGGAGACATACAGATGGCAAATAAGCATATGAAAAGATGCACCACATCATATGTCATTGGAGAAATACAATTTAAAACAACAGTAAGGTAACACTACACACTTATTAAAATGGCCAAAATCCAGAACACCAATAATACCAAATGCTGGTGAGGATGCAGAGAAGCAACTGGAATTCTCATTCATTGCTGGTGGGAATACAAAATGGTGCAGTCATTTTGGAAGACTGCCAGTTTCTTACAAAACTAAACATACTCTTGCCATGTGATTCAGCAATCATACTCCTTGGTATTTACCCAAAGTAATGAAAAACTTATATCCACACAATAACCTGCACACAGTTGTTTGTAAAAGATCTATTCATAGTTGTAAAAGCTTGGAAGCAACTCAGGTGTTCTTTAGTATGTAAATGGATACATAAACGGTGGTACATCCAGACAATGGAACATTATTCATTACTAAAATGAAATCAAGCAATTAAAATGCATAGATGGAAGAATCTTATATGCATATTACTAAGCAAAAGAAGCCAACCTAAAAAAGAATACATACTGTATGATTCCAACCATGTGATATTCTGGAAAAGGGAAAACTATGGAGAGAGTGAAAAGATCAGTGGTTGCCAGGTGCTGGGGAGGAGGGATGAATAGGCAGACCACAGAAGATTTTAGAGCAGTGAAAATGCTCTGTACAACACTATAATTTTGGGTACATGTCATTAAACATTTGTCCAAACTCATAGATTGAAGCACAATGTAAATTATAGACTTTGGGTAATTATGATGTGTCAATGTAGGTTCATCAGTTGTAGTATATGTACTACTCTGGTGGGAAATGTTAATAATGGGAGTGCTTATGCCTGGCTAGAGATTAGGGATATATAAGAAATATCTGTACCTTCCCCTTAATTTTGCTCTGAACCTAGAATTGCTTTAAAAATATAAAGTCTTAAAAATTTTAATGTACACAAATTCATCAAAAAAAGAGAAAAAGTGACATTTGAAAATTTTGGATCATTTGGTAACTTATTCTATTCAAAAGTTAATAGTTGACAGTCATGTGGGATGATTTTATGAAACTTGTATTATCTTTATATCAAAACCAGACAAAAACAGTACAAAAAGAAAAAAAAAAAACTAAAGACGATTATCCCTTAAAAATATAGATACAACAATCCTTAAGCTATTGGTAAACAGGTTTTAGAAATAAATAAAATAAATTTCATACTTTAACCATTGGGATCTATCCCACAAATGCAAGAGTAATATCTAGAAATGGAAAGAATGACCAAAACTCAACAATAAAAAAAATCCAATTAGAAAAGTGGTGAAAGAAGAGACATTTCATTGATTCATCAAAATGGTATGTGGAACCATTAAAAGGTATTGAATATCAGTAGCTAATAGGGAAATGCAAACTCAGACAGCAATGAGCAATTCCTACATACTTATAAGAACTGCCCAAAAAGTAAAAAGAAAAAAATGTGATACTGCCAAATGCTGGCAAAAATACAGAGAAACTAGATCTCTCATACATTGCTGGTGGGAATGTACATTGCGACAACACTCTGGACAAACAGTTTGGCTGTCTGGAAAACATACAATTGTATACAACTCAACAATCACACTCCTGGTCATTTATCCTAGAGAAATGAAACTTATATCCAAAAAATATTCTGACACTAATGTTTATAGTAGCCTTATTCATATTTAATAGTCAAAACACAGGAAACAACCAAAATGTCCTTCAGTAGGTGAATGGTTATCCAATATGTGATATATCCATTCCAGGAAATATTCAGGAAAAAACAGGAGTGAGCTATAATTACATATAGCAACTTGGATGGATCTCAAAGGCACTGATGTTCACTGAAAAATCCAATCTAAAAAGGTCACATATTGCATGATTCCATTTATATAACATTTTCAAAATGACACATATATAGATATGGAGAATAAATTACTGGTTGACAGGGGTTAGGAATGGTGGAGGGGAAGTACATAGAGCGGTGGCTAGAGAGATAGATCTTTGTGGTGATGGAAATAGTCATGCATCTTGCTTGTGCTAGTGCTTACATGAATCTATACACAAGAGAGACTGCATAGAACTATACACACACATTTATCGATGTCAATTTCCTAGTTTTAATATTAAATATTAGTTATATGAGATACAATCATTGGGAGAAACAGGGTGAAGTGTTCATGGGAGCTCTCTGTACTATATTTGCAATTTTTAGATTCAGTGAATCTATTTTTTTAATAAAAAGTAAAACAAACAAAAAAGAAAATAGAAAAAAATATATCTATGAAGGATGAATGCCTGAACATGGTCATCATAGAAGGCAGTCCTGGGTATACTAAGGACTGAACCCCAGATACTTGGCGTTAGTGCACTCACTTGGTCTATGATCTGTTTTTCCATAATTAAATGCCTTAATACAGGAAGGAACCAGCAGACAAGCAGATAGCAAGGAAATCTCCTCAAGTCCAATGTTTAGCATTCCTGGCTTGTCAGTAGATTTGAAATTCTGTAGCTATTCCAAATAACTAGTTAGAGTAAGAGAAACAGAAAGATTTTATTATTTTAAAGCATGTTTTATGTAGAGTTAAATCATGCACAATACTTTGAAATAAAAGATAATGCTGGACTTTGAAATTTTTTAACATTACTTTTAACTGGAATGAATTTTTTTTACACATTTATTGGAGTAAAATTGCTTTACAATGGTGTGTTAGTTTCTGCTTTATAACAAACTGAATCAGTTATACATATACATATGTTCCCATATATCCTCCCTCTTGCATCTCCCATCCTCCCACCCTCCCTATCCCACCCATCCAGGTGGTCACAAAGCACCGAGCTGATCTTCCTGTGCTCAAATTGATAGAGAAAGTGAAGATGGTCACCTTCATCGCCCAGATGGAAATTGAACCAATATAAGCAATTCACTAGAGCTGTCCTAAAAATATATGTATATATATATATATATATATATATATATATATATATATATCAAGCAATATTAATGTGTTGTTTATTCCTTTTGTAGGTAAAAAAATCATATACCATATACTAAAATATTGTGTCTTCAACCTATATGTATATAAAATATGCTTATATTATATGTAATATAAAACAAATTTCCTGATTATTAAATATTGTGTGGATTAAAGGAAAATCATCTCATTTCCTGAAACTTCTTTTTTTTAATGTTAGATTTAAAGCACAAAATATTCAGACATCTGGAAAATTTAAGTCTAATGCAGTTTCTCCTTTCTAGATTTATGGTTTCTGTACTAACATTTTCTTTTTTCACATTTTTCTGTGTCATGTTAAGAGAGGCACATTCATATATCACAGTATCACCTAAAGAGATTCTTTATGACTAAGTGAACAAATTAGTACACATTTTATTTTCACTGCATGATAAAATCATATTTTCTTCTGTCAGTATAATTGCAAATATTAATATCCAGCACTGTGCCATTCTAATTACTGGATTCACTGTGTCCAGCGCAGTTGCTCAAAAGGGTTGTTCTGTTTTTGTATTAAAATGTGGTGCTGGGCTTTCTGTAACTCCACTGCAGAGAAACACTGTGGCTCTTTGTGTTGGTGACTACATTCTAAGTTATTCCCTTCCTATACCTGTAGCTGTAATAGGGAAGAACAAATCTGACTCCATATTGGATCTTTTCTTTTACTATAATCTTTGTGGTCTAAGTTAATCACTAAAGGAATGTTGCCTGTAGATTAAAGTATACATAATGTCACACCTCCAGGAAACCGTACCTCCACTGCCTGAGTGTTAAGCTAAAATGCCATTGTTTAAGTTCACAGGAAACATCCTTACCAGGCCCACCTGTGAATGTCTGCAGGAAGAAAGAAAGTAACATATCCCTTTCATTGTCTGGCCAGAACTAGGAAATTTTTGCAACAACTTATCAACTCTTAAATTTACCTCTTTACATCCCCCTCTTTGTTCTATAAAAAAAAACTAGCATCCAAGCCTGGGAAAGATGGTTGTTTGGGACACTAGTCCACCATTTTCTCAGTCTGCTGGCCTTCTGAATAAAGTTGCTATCCCTTGCCCCAGCGACTAATCTCTTGATTTATTGTCCTGTTGTGCAGCAAGTAGTAGGAGCTTGGACTCAGTAACATAGATACAACTGGAATTATCAAATAATACTTGTTTTTTAGATCTTTTGGGGGGCTTTAAAATTGGCTTAAAAGTCAAACAAGAGAAATGGCAAGATGTCTTTTACCTGTACAGGGGACCCTATAATCACATTTAGGGAGAGAATGCTTTAGCTGGGTCCCTAGTACACCAGCTAGAAAATGACTACTAATTAGACTTAGCAGAAAAGACACTTTTTAAAGCATTGAAAATTGCCAAAAGTTGAATGAAGAGACAGTGCTGTTTTTCTAGTTCTTTCTTTCTTTATTTTTAATACATGACCATCACAGGTATGACAAATAGGTCAGCTCTATTGTCTTATGAGTCGTGGTTTTCTTAAGTACCCTTCTTTGGGGTCACATTAGGTAGCTGTTAATTACAGTATCCAAATTTTTCAGAATAAAATGGTAGTTGGCAATCATATCCTTTCTTCTTTGGGTGGATATTGTAAATATAATTTCGGTACATCTTAGTAATGTGTGGCAAATGCAAATGCTGTCTTCTAGCTTCTTACTGAGTATGAAATTCCTTTTTCATTTTTGCTATTAGATAAGATACACTTGTGGTTATTAAATAATATTTCTGCCTTTTAAGGAAGTTACATTCTATAGTAACTACTTGCTCTTAGAGTGTACATTTGAACATTGTCTATTTAAGCTTTATATTTTTATTTTTTATTAAGAAAAGTACAAATCTGAAAACATGTATTCACATATATTAGGAAAATAAAATCAATTTTGAATACCCTTATAAAAATATCCATCTCTATATCTACTTATAAACTTAGTTCATAATTTTACTTGCAAAAATATTTAACATTAAGAAAGATTATTAATCTTTTACTCAGTATTGTTAGAGTTTTTAACTATGATGATTATAACCTGGGCTTTCACTCTGGAAGACAATTTTTCTTCAGATTCAAAGGTAAATCCAGTTACTTGTAGTTGAATGTAAGTAAATGAATAATATCATCAGCTTGGAGATTCTGGAGAAGCAAAATTAATATAATTTTCAGATTAAATACTTGTAAGAAACAACAATAGCAATGGTTATAAAGTAGTAGTTGAGTTTGTTAAAACTTCAGACACGGTACATTCTCTAGAACATAGAGAAGTGGTGGTAGCAAATGCCATGAATTGCCCCGACCTGTGCATTTTTTTAGCTTCTGGTTACAGTGTTTAAAAGGCAGTGTGTCTAAACATTCTAATGGTTTATTGCATCATGAGTAATATCACACTTATTATCTTACATCTAACTCCTATCACATGTTTTCATTATCTACATACACTGAAGGAATTTTAGTTTGTTTATGTGCTTAGAAGGATGTTTTTCAAATTGTTTTCTGTAAAGTCATGGAGAATTCCACAGGGTGATTTAAGGGAGGCTGCAGAAAGTGGCACAATGCTTTTGTCTGCATTTTATGTAGGCTTCTTTTTTTTAAATAAGAGTTTACTCAAATAAAAAAAATGTCTAAATAAACATTTGATAACCCTTCCCTGGAGGGAGTACATTAGGAATTTTTTTTCCCAATAGAGACAAATATTACTCAAATATAAAGACATTCAGAAATAATTGTTTCCTTTAAGGAAGTCAGCTGCTTTAAATGGCATACTTTTTTTTCTTATTCTTTGATTTTCACAAAGATAATCATTGTTTACATGTTATCTATAATTACATGATAATTTCATAACAAAATAAGATGCTTTGTAAATAATATTTCAGATTCATGGTATTTTGGTAGAAGCATATATTTCTTAATTCCCTCATTCCCCATTTATGAGACTCCTTATTTCAAGCTAATCATAAAACAAAGAGCAACAAGGGAGTCTAGGAAGGTAACATTATGAAATTATAAAATCCAATTTACAAATAGTCTATATTTTTAGACAACAAAACTGTGTATTTTGAACGTTATTGTGCATAACGATTGAGTTAAAATACAGATGTCCAAATCTAATGCTCAGAAATAATAAATTAGTAGGTGTTCATCAGAATTTTCATAGACCACATTTGGGGAAAGACAAAAAAAGGCCACTTGTTCATTGGCACACTTTCTATCAACAATTTTATTCCATTTTGCACTTTATTTTATAACCTGTGAGTGAGATTACATATGAAAACTATTTACTTACTGCCTAACATGTAACTTCATTGCAAGTGGCTGAGTCTATATTCTTTCTGTTTATGTTCATGATTGAAGGAGAGAAAGAATGGCACCAGTGTTCCAGATTGAGTATCTATAATTCTTGATTTCCATAAGCATCATATATAACCACATTTTAAAAGAGAAAGAAAAAGATCTAAAGAAACATACTAAATACAAATAATGGTTTGAAAAGATTCAATTTATTGCTAGAGAAATAAAATATGATGTGTAATTTTTCACTGAAATATTATATTTAAGAGATCCTGAAATGCAGAAAGGGACACAGCTCATTATACTTTTAAAAATTTATTCTTAGAAGTATGTTATTTGAATTATTTCTGTAAAACTTTATAATGCTTTTCAAAATACCATGTAATACACTTTAAAGTTAATTTAGTCTATTACATTATTTTTATCCATAAAGGGTACATGTACACTTGATTTTGCCTAATTTATCCCTCCCATTGTAACCTCACACAACACATTCCACTATCAGTAATATATTTATATCCAAAGTCAAGTGATTTAGGGATCTACCACCATAATATTTCTCGGCCAATGAATTACACATGTGGCTGAGATATCATGGGTAAAAATCTTACTCTGCTTTTCTTAAGATGTGAGTTTTTTTAAGAGCTACTAATCTTCAAATGTCTGTACTACAAATAATTTTATGCTTTATTTCCAGTATACTTAAACTTTATTAAATAAGTAATAACTATTCTGCAACAATCATGTGTGAATTATTTAAAACTGTTATTTGCTAAATAAGTCAAAGATGAAAACATATCCATTCAAGAAATAAATTCACGAAACCTAGAACCAGACATATATGTATGTGTATGACTATACATATATAGATAAATAGATTGATAGATGTCAGATAGATATTAAGAATATTATTTGATTTTACTCTATTGTATTGTGTTGAGGATTTTTTGAAGAAGAAATACTAAGCCACTTCATAAAAGAAGTGACTCTTGCATGATCAAAGACCAATCTTGCCTATGCTATTCATACGTTATCATTAAGTTACTATTGCAGTTCATCTCTTTTCCTGAGATAATGGGGCTGAGCCTAAAAAGAATGGTTTTAAATATGCCTGTTTAGGAAAATATGATTTTACTTATTTTGTAAAGACTATTTCATTTAATTTATAATTATGTAATTATTCTAATTATCTAATTTTCTATTACTGAAAACTTTGTACATGTTCTGTGTTTGCAAGAAAAGAGAAAGTTGAACAAAAATAACACAAGATTATACAAATGAAGCCAAAAATATGTATCCATGATATATTTGGTGGTTTATACACTTTAAAATACTTTTTGTGTTTATGTATGTAAATATGTTTGTATTTGTATTCAGTATTTTGTTGTTCTTAGAAAAAGTGAATCATGCGGCCACTTTTCACTGCATTTTAGATTTTGAATTTGATTTTAAAATATAACACTAAAACAACTATGTAAAGATTTTAACAGATGATAGAACATATTTTATTACTTGTATGGAAAATTGTAATGAATTAATAAGCAAGTAAAAGTGTAATAATTTTTGCACTTGTTTTCCTCCTCAATGATTTACCATTATAATATATTCACATTCCTTTTCTTTATGGTTTAAATCCACTGATTTCATATTAATAATCCCTATTAAAACAGTAAGAAGCAAAATATATAAACACACAAGTTTGATAATAGATTTTGGTAGGCCTGCCCAATTTGTGTTTACATGTATATGTAATGTCATTTACTTTACTCTGACATATAGACATATAGTAAGTAAGCATTTAAATATAGGTACAATTGAACTAAGTAATCAAAATATATTTTTGAATAATTATATTTAAAAATATCACAAATAGATGTGTTCAATGAAAATTACTGTACAAAGCTAGAAGTCCAAAAATCTTAGGGTCACTGTAATCTCTTTCATTCTTTCATAATCCAAAGTCCACTTCATTAGTAATAGCAAATCCTTTGTGCCATGCTTTCCAAACTATTAAAAATTCTTCCACTTCCCAGCACTTTCACAGCTATTACTCTAGTTCAGGCCATCTTCATGTTTCATCCAAATTTTTCCAATAGCCAAGTAACAGGCCTCCTTGTTACTATGTTTGCCCCTCCACACCTCTGGTGGACTTTTCTTCACCCAGTATCTATACGGATATTTCTAAATGCACAGCATGATAAGCTTCTGAATAAATCACTTTAAATGGCTATAATCTTATTCTTAATCAAGTTAAATCAAAATTCACATTAGTTCCCAGACTCTGACTTTTTTCTTCTTCTTTGACCCTCTTCACTACCATTCTGCTTTAGAACATGCAAAATGTGGTCTTCCCTTAAGGTCTGTATTAGTTACCTACTACAGCATAACAAAATGGCCATAAATATAGAGCAGTTTACAATACTCATTTAACATCTCAGCCTCCGAAGGTCACGAGTCCAGGCATGACCTAACTGGGTCATCTTTTTCAGGGCTCCACAGGATTGCAAACAACATAGCTGTGGTGGCAGTCTCATTGAGGTTAGATTTGGAAGGATCTGATTTGAAACTCAGATGTTGGCAGAGGTCAGTTCCTTGAGGCTTTTTGGTCTGAGAACCTTGGTTTCTTCAGTGACTCTGACGGACCTGGCTCTCTACCAGAGGCTGCCCTCATTTCCTAGCTGGTTGCTGGCTGAAAGCTGTCCTCAGTTTCTTGCCACATGAGCCTCTTCAAAATAGCTACTTGTGTCATCAAAGCCAGTCCAAGAGATAGTGTTCTAACAAGGTAGATACTACAACATTTTGCAACATAATTAGAGAAGTGACATCCAATTACATTTGCATTATTCTACTAATTAATAACAGGTCATGTTTCTGCCGACACTCAAGATGAAACAAGGACATTAGATATCAGGAATTGAGGATCATGGAACTTCCTTAGAGTGTGTCTGCCACAGGGTCTTTGCACCTGTCATTATTATATCTTCCCTGAAATTTTTTTCTTCAAATATCAACATGATTCTCTACTCTCATTTTGCTGAAATCTGTACTCAAATGTTAATTTATCATAAAATCCTAAGTTGCCCCCCACATATAAGGAGTACCTTGTAGACACTTTTTATTATCTTACCTTAGTTTTTATTATCTTAACTTCTTTGATCATAACAGTTACCTCACCAGACCTATTTATTTTCTGTTTCACTCTTCTAGAAATGAACTTCTTTACTCTCTATGTCTTATTCTCAGATATATCCCCATCTTCTAAAAAAAGTGCCAAGTCCAAAGAAGGAAGATGTTCAAAAATCAGAAGTTTTCTTTTTTTTAATGAAAATGTATAATGTATACTTATTTCCCAATATAAAATAACATTTAAAATGTCATCATATATCTGCATTGTCCAATAAGATGAGCACTAAACAAATATAGCTATTTATTTTATATTAGTTAAATTTAAATAAAATTTAAATATTAGTTTATTAGTTATACTAGCCACATTTTAAGTGATTAATAGCCACACATGCCTAGTGGGTGCTCTAATGAACAGCACAGACATTCAATAATTCTATCATTGCCCAAAGATGTATTGATAAGCCCTACTTTACATATTTATCAAGTTTTTTTTTTAATTCTCCATGCCAGGTTGTAAACATTCATAGAGAATAAACTTTGTCTAAATCACCTTTGTATCTTTCATATTTAGTCCAATATAAAGAGCTTGGTCAATTTTACAGAAAAGTTGGTTGAATGATTAAATTTTGGGGTGCATGGCTAAAAACACACTTCCAGAACAATATGGAATTTATCCTAAATAATGCAACAAATTATTTAATCTACAGATATAACTTGTTATGTTTCTTATGTTACTTTCTTATATGAGTTACAAAAATAAGTTTCATTACTAAAACAATTTGCAAGTCATCATGAATTTTGTTTCAGTAACAAGAAAGTCACTCACAAAAAATATCACTGTGAGTATAAGCAGAAGGAAATTCATAGTATTAATTTCCCAAACACCATATATTATTGTTCTCTTTTAAGAGACCACAGTGGTTTACCAAATCATGCCTGCAGGCTGGCAGATTTCAGTAGTGCTAGGCTTGTTTCATCTTGCTCTGTGCCTCTTGAAGCTCATCATACAATCAGTAGGATTTCTCTCTTGAAAGATAGATCAAGACAGAAAACATTCCCTTCATTTTTGTGAAGAATAAAATTTTTCTGGTAAACAACAACCTGTCATATTTTTTAAAATATAAACTATTATTTGGGAATGTACATTGAACATGGAAAGAAAAGTTTGTAATAGATAAGATGAAATACATGATTGATAATGCTTAACAAGTAATACATCTATATCTTACAGATATATAATGTGTGTATGTCTATGGTACTAGAGTTATGTGTCAATTAAATCATATTATTTATAATTGCAAAATGTATACTGATTATATTTTTTATTATTTTAATCACAAATTATATATCTAAGACTTAGACATGAATTCCTAGGGATTAAGTCTTATTCCTTTATTCATGTGATAAGTAAAAGGTGTTTGATAACATGTTTCTGATAACCCAGGATTCAAACAATGAGAATCTTTGTTGTGATAAGTGCTCTCAAGGCCTATTTACAAATAGAATAAGACAAAAAACATATAGAGGTATAAATGAAGTTTAAAACTAGGAGAATTTCAGAAGCAAATAGTGTATATGATGATAATTATGGCTGAGGGAAAATCATTTGGCATCTTTTGAAACTCTTCATCTAAGAAGATTCTACCCCTAAGAGAATGTATTGAAACATGATATTTATAGATGCTTATGTGTGTTTCAAACCTACTATGTTTCTTTAAGGAAAGGCTCTGCAGTGATGTGAAACATACCTAATGATGGAGACTAAAATTTAATCTTTTTTTCTAAATAAAGGATATATGCTGAGATTTTTATTATGTTTGAGGATGAACCTGAATTTTCATGTGATATTTGTGTAATTTAGTGGATACACTTTCTTAAATCAGGCATCTACCACTGTCAGTAGATTTACTTAAAAACAGAAAAAATAAATAAAATAAAGAATTTCTGAACTATATCTAACTATCCACATGTATTTTTTTTTGTACTGCACAATAATATCAAATGATCCAATTATATCTTTTAGACTTGTAAATCAATCATTTATTTTTCTTAGTATGTAAAAAGTCTTTTTTTAAGATATGTGAGGCAGAGTGGTTCTATTCCCATGAAAGTTTTCAGGAACACATTATCTGAAGAAAAATAAGAATTCTTTAATTATTTACTAAAAAATTCACCAGTGGGAAATCTGCAAAACAACTTCAAGTTCAAGAGTGCCATACAAATATTCTCCATTTTTAATTTTTTTAACCTGAGAGAATGTTATGTTCATCTATGTTAAAAATACCTAATCAAGCATATTGGATGTCAAGTATGTTTAATTCAATTTCTCACTTAGCTCTGCATCTCTGCAGAGCTGATCTGGGCATAGAGATCCTTTGAAATCAGTGGGAAGCTGGCAGTTGGATTAGCTCAGTCCCATTATGAAGCATGACTAAGAATTGGTCTATTATGTAATTTTCAGTATGTTTTCTCTCTGTTTGAACTAATAAAGACAAGAAACACTTAATCAGCTGTTGCCTTTAATCTTCTTATTAAGTATATTCAAACCTTTCATTTCAATTTATGTACAAATTACATGATTTCAGTGACTTTCTTGATCACCTGAATTTAAGATCTGCCCTACACATAACACTAGGTATTACTTATATACTACATTTTTCCTTATAACATTTAGCACTACTTGATTATATATTATCCTATATTTGTTTATCATTAATTTTTTTCTTTTTTTCTTTTTTGTTTATGGTTATATCCTCAGTATTTAGAACCTTATATTGCAGAGTCAGTGCTCTATATACATGATAGAAGTCTCTAATTTAAATTTATTTATTTAATTAACTTATTTTATTTATTTAATACATTTAAAAAATTATTTAAATGTACCTAATCTCTACAAGCAATCAGATGCTTGTTGGAATTGCTCCACACTCAATTTGAAGTATTTACTGGTGATGAGATAAGCTGGAGATGTTTTCATTATTCTAGAAAGTCTCATCAAGCAATAAGAAATAGAGAAACATCAAAAATCCTTCCTAGGTTTTTGAGGAAATGATCATCACTTATACAGGAATTAATGATTTTGACATCCAATTCCAATTTCTAGTACTCCCAACAAAGTACCTGGGATTCCCAAATAAAGAACCATTTAACTTTATTCATATATTTTTTCATTACTAATGAATGCAGACAACACACTCTTTATTATTTATAGTTAGTGAAAAACTGTGTTGTTGATTTCTGCCAGCAGTAGGTGAGGGTGTTGTGGAGAGATGAAGCAGTATTTTGGCTAACTCTTTGTTCATGACACCAAAGGAAAGGAAGAAGCAGATTTCATTATAGGCACCGCAAGGCATTGAAATGCCTCTATTTCCCATTTCATGCAGAAAAACCACCCTAGTGGAAGGATACTGACTTTACTAGTGACTATTGCAAAAATAATTTTCAGAAAAAATAAAAACTATAGATATCATGCAGATATAAAAATAAATGTCTGTTAAAGATGTTGCTTAACTCATGATAAAGAACCAGGTAGATTTTATAACTTGTTCAAAAGATGTTCAAAAGAAGGAACACATTTATAGATCAGGGATATTGAAATAAATTTGTAAATCAAGACACAACTTATTTTTTTTTCCACATGGTGGCTAGAAAGACAAAAGGACTTTTACTGAAAAGAACAGAACATGCATGTCTACTGCTATACTCAACTTGGTCTTTTGAGATATAAACTACGTACACTGTAGACTTTATTCCTCACTGCTACACATGTAGATAATCATATGATTTTTTTCAAATGGAAATGTCCCATAATTTATTCAGTTCCAGAGTGTATATTACTGACAGCTGTAAACCATATATCTCCTTCAGTGAGCATTCATGGAATTTAATGCATATTAAGCATAGTTGTACAGACAACTAATAGAGAAACAAGGACCCAAATGCATTGAGAATTGAAGGGTTCCTTTTATAGAACATTCAAGTGTAAAAATAACCTTCATGGATCCATTCTTCTTGACATTTTCATCGTCATCATGAATGTTGTTTTATTCTGTAGTCTAACAAGGAGCTCCAATATTATGGAATCAGATCCAGCAGTCATGCACCAACCAGTTGCGCTGATGCCAGAGAAATTATTTTTGCCCTGTGAGTTGACTGGGATCATCTTAACAGTTCTTCTGCTCCACATGGTGTAGCTAAGATCACTCGTGGTTGCATTCAGCCCAAGTTCATTTTGAACTGGAACATCCAGGATGGTTTCTCATATACCAGTCCTTCTCTCCACTTGACCTCTGGTCCTTCAGGAGTCTAGCCTAATCTTCTTTACATGGGACTGGCTCCCAGGAAAGAATGTTCCAATAGGAAAAGTGTGAATGTGAAAAAGGAAAAAAAAATGTAGCTTTTTTTTTTTTTGGCTGAACTATTGCTCATATTTATTGAAAAGGCAGAACATAACACATCCGAAGAGATCAAGCTTCCACAGTTCTCCAAATGCTGGCTGTAAATCACTGTTAGGCTTGTCATTCCCTTGAGTGGCAGCAAAACTGCTGTAATGAAACATCCCTGCGAAGAATAAACCATAAGATGCACCTTCTATTGTACTAGACTGTGAAGATTACAGCTGATAAAGTGCTGACAGAAGCTTGGCAGTAAAGACACCTTGAGCAAAAGTCCCTCTGCTGTCCAGTCCATGGCATTAACTTCTCCTATGAGGCCATTGTCTACCATCAAGACCCAAGTGTCACAAGGCTCATGCCCTAGATGGGCTGCCAGAGCAAGAAGGACGTGGTCTTTCTAAAGACAGTGTATGGTAATCTGACCCTAATTGCCATTTCCAATGGAGAGGACAGCTTCAATTAGCAGCTTCACCCTGACTCTTCCTGTGCTCGCCTGGCTCACTCTCACAGGTCATGGTCTCTAGTGACTGAAGCATTCCACACTCTTGTTATTTCCTGTCTTCTGCTTCCCCTCCTTATTCCCTTTGTTTATGTAGGGAAAGGGGAAGTATCAGGGGCCCAGGCCAACAGCTTGGGAGCCACAGAGAGATGTTGGATAATGTGCCTGTTTTTTAACTCGATGCAAAAGCCTACCACCGAAGTCCCCTTTTTGTTCTTCCTGGACCTGGGCATTCAGCTCCTGCTCTCAACTGAATTGGGAGCCTCTGCCTCCTGATCTGTGTATCCTGGCTCCTGGGTGGTGGGGAAGCCACATAGACATCCCTTTCTTCCCTTGCACACTTGCTAGCATCTGCTAAGGTCTTCACACCCTGGTTCTTCAATTTTCTTCCTGGTGTCACTGATATTAAGTAGTGGGGGGATGGTCCATGCCAGGACACCCTGGGTGTCCTTCCCCTTGGCTGTGGGCAGACCCTAATTCACTGTCATTTTGGAGTTGAGGTGTCATATTTTTCTTTCTTTTTTTCCTTAATTACTGTATTCTAAGCATTAGTACAAATAAAAATTTTTATACAGAAAAAAAGTAGTTTTTTTAAAAATAAAATTATTTATTTATTTTATTTATTTATTTTTGGCTGTGTTGGGTCTTCATTGGTGTGTGTGGTCTGTCTCAAGTTGCAGTGAGCGGAGGCTACTCTTCATTGCGGTACTTGGGCTTCTCATTGTGGCAGTTCCTCTTGTTGCAGAGCATGGAATCTAGGTGCACGGGCTTCAGTAGTTGTGGCTGCCAGGGTCTAGAGCGCAGGCTCAGTAGTTGTGGCATATGGTCTTAGGTGCTCCACTGCATGCGGGATATTCCCAGACCATGGCTCGATCTCGTGTACCCTGCATTGGCAGGCGGATTCTTAACCACTGCACCACAAGGGAAGCCCTGTCAGTTCATTTTTGACAGGAATATCAAGATAATTGATGCTCCAACAAATGGTGCTAGGACATTGGATAATCGTATACAAAATTTTACTCAAAATAATTCAAAGACCTAAATATGAGGCCTAATGATTCAAACTTCTATAAAAGTAAACTCTTCTGTGTAGATCTTCATGACTTTGGATTTGGCAAATGATTCTTAGATGTGACACCAAAAACACAAGCAAAAAAAAAAAAGAAAAAAAAATGAGAAATCACAATTCATCAAAATTCAAAACTTTTGTGCTTCAAAGGACCCTTTTTTTCCTTTGTACTTCATCCAATTTCACTTGTTCATAGTGTGCTGTTTGTGGAGATCTTGCACCCAGTGCTTCAGACTAGAGCTCCTAGTGAGAAAAATATATTTTTTTGTTTTTGTTTTTTTTTTACTTGTTTAGAAGGTATCTTTAATGCATATTAAACTTTGTGCCACACTTCTGACCAGTGTTTATATTCTGGTTTATATTGATTTGTATGATATGAGTAGCCACTAAATCATATTTGTGAAATTTACATGACAATTTTATTAACTTAACCCTTTTGCTTTGAGTTATTCAAAAATATTCTTGAAGATCTATGATACATAATTCATTATTTTCAGTCTCTTAGGCTTATATGACATAATTACAAAGTGAAGGAGATTATCATTTGTTTCACTTTGTTTTCAGTTGATGGAGTATTAATTTAATTTCCCCAAATAATCACATGAAGAGGATACTATGACGATTTTCCTTATTTCAGAACTGAGGAAATGGACATCTAATAGTAGTAAACAAGTTGTTGACTATAAATATCTCAGGAAGAATTCCTCTGGATTATCAAATTTCTAATATTCTGTTTAAATACTTTTAGAGAGAATAATCAAATCCAAAAAAGTTTAGGCATCTGCATGAGTCATGGATTATGTCTTCATATTTTGTTGTAGAGAAAGGCACCTGAATAAAGGGCAAACAATAAAACAGTGGCCAAAAGAAAGACAAAAACTCCTCAAATGTTAGTGGTAAAGATCAAGTTTTAGAAAACCAAATGAATTGCAACTGGATAGTCTGTGATCACTTAGGGATTACATTTATAATAAGTTACTCTATTTGAACTGGCTACTCTTTATATCTGCTCTATCATACCAATGTGGTGTGGTGAGGCATGTTTCATTGGAACTATTCTATTTTTAAAGAAACAAAAGACTTTACAAGATAAAAGAATAAAATATCTAGGAATAAACCTACCTAAGGAGACAAAAGACAGTATGCAGAAAATTATAAGACACTGATGAAAGAAATTAAAGATGATACAAATAGATGGAGAGCTATACCATATTACTGGATTGGAAGAATCAACATTGTGAAAATGACTCTACTACCCAATGAAATCTACAGATTCAATGCAATCCCTATCAAACTACCACTGACATTTCTCACAGAACTAGAACAAAAACTTTCACAATTTATACAGAAACATAAAAGACCCCAAATAGCCAAGCAATCTTGAGAACGAAAAATGGAGCTGGAGGAACCAGGCTCCCTGATTTCAGACTATACTACAAAGCTACTGTAATAAAGACAGTGTGGTACTGGCACAAAAACAGAAAGATAGATCAATGGAATGGGGTAGAAAGCCCATAGATAAACCCACACACATATGGTCACCTTATAGTTGATAAAGGAGGCAGGAATTTACAGTGGAGAAAGGACAGCATCTTCAATAAGTGGTGCTGGGAAAATTGGACAGGTACATGTAAAAGTATGAGATTAGATCACTCCCTAACACCATACACAAAAATAAACTCAAAATGGATTAAAGACCTAAATGAAAGGCCAGACAACATCAAACTCTTAGAGGAAAACATAGGCAGAACACTCTATGACAGAAATCACAGCAAGATCCTTTTGGACCCACCTCCTAGAGAAATGGAAATAAAAACAAAAATAAACACATGGGACCTAATGAAACTTCAAAGCTTTTGCACAGCAAAGGAAACCATAAACAAGAACAAAAGAGAACCCTCAGAATGGGAGAAAATATTTGCAAATAAAGCAACTGACAAAGGATTAATCTCCAAAATTTATAAGCAGCTCATGCATCTCAATAACAAAAAAACAAACAACCCAATCCAATAATGGAGAGAAGACCTAAACAGACATTTCTCCAAAGAAGATATACAGACTGCCAACAAACACATGAAAGAATGTTCAACATCATTATTCATTAGAAAAATTCAAATCAAAACTACAATGAGATATCATCTCACACCAGTCAGAATGGCCATCATCAAAAAGTCTAGAAACAATAAATGCTGGAGAGGGTGTGGAGAAAAGAGAACGCTCTTGCACTGCTGGTGGGAATGTGAATTGGTACATACACTATGGAGATCAGTATGGAGGTTCCTTAAAAAACTACAAATAGAACTACCATAGGACCCAGCAAGCCCACTACTGGGCATATACCCTGAGAAAACCATAATTCAAAAAGAGTCATGTACCAAAATGTTCATTGCAGCTCTATTTACAATAGCCTGGAGATGGAAACAACCTAAGTGTCCATCATCCAATGAATGGATAAAGAAGATATAGCACATATATACAATATAATATTACACAGCCATAAAAAGAAACTAAATTGAGCTATTTGTAATGAGGTGGATAGACCTAAAATCTGTCATACAGAGTGAAGTAAGTCAGAAAGAGAAAGACACATACCATATGCTAACACATATATATGGAATTTAAGAAAAAAAAATGTTATGAAGAGCCTAGGGGTAAAACAGGAATAAACACACAGACTTACTTGAGAATGGACTTGAGGATATGGGGAGGGGGAAGGGTAAGCTGTGACGAAGTGAGAGAGAGGCATGGACATATATACACTACCAAACCGGAGAGCTAGTGGGAAGCAGCCGCATAGCACAGGGAGATCAGCTCGGTGCTTTGTGACCGACTGGAGGGGTGGGATAGGTAGGGTGGGAAGGAGGGAGACACAAGAGGGAAGGGATATGGGAACAGATGTATATGTATAACTGATTCACTTTGTTATAAAGCAGAAACTAATACACCATTGTGAAGCAATTATACTACAATAAAGTTGTAAAAAAATAGAGAAAATCTAAGATTGGTAGTCCTTGTATGTCATTTATTCTCTTTTGATTCCATCTCATAGTGTATATGTGTCAATTCTATCTCTTTTAAAGAAATAAGATATTCTTAAAAAATATATGGAAGTTTTGATTTTTCCAGAATAGGCAATAGATTTTCAAACTAAATTCTGACATTAATATCTCCTATTTCTATTACTATCTATACCAAAGATAAGCTTATTTCTTGGTAGGTATTGAAAGCACATCCTATGTTTTGTTTGAGACCGTATTTATTAGCTATTATGAGAAAACTCATTACTGATGAGTATCTTTGGTCACAATTGAAAAACTACCATTTCCCGCTTTATCTTGTTTCATAACAACACTATCAAATAGAACTATTAGAGGGCCTCCCTGGTGGCGCAGTGGTTAAGAGTCCACCTGCCGATGCAGGGGATACGGGTTCATGCCCCGGTCTGGGAGGATCCCATATGCTGCGGAGCGGCTGGGCCCGTGAGCCATGGCCGCTGGGCCTGCGCATCCGGAGCCTGTGCTCCGCAACGGGAGAGGCCACAACAGTGAGAGGCCCATATACCGCAAAAAGAAAAAAAAAAAAAAATAGAACTATTAGAGATGATGGGGTGTCCCTCATTTGTCCTATCCAGTAGTCATCACCACTAGTTAAATATGACTATGGAGCACATGACATTGTAGCTTGTGCAACTGAAGTTTTACTTTTATTTATTTATTTATTTTCTTTCTTTTTTTAAAACATCTTAGAGTATAATTGCTTTACAATGGTATGTCAGTTTCTGCTTTATAACAAAGTGAATCAGTTATACATATGTCCCCATATCTCTTCCCTCTTGCATCTCCCTCCCTCCAGGCCTCCATATCCCACCCCTCTAGGTGGTCACAAAGCATCAAGCTGATCTCCCTCTGCTATGTGGCTGCTTCCCACTAGCTATCTATTTTACGTCTGGTAGTGTATATAAGCTTATGCCACTCTCTCACTTTGTCCCAGCTTACCATTCACCCCTCCCTGTATTCTCAAGTCCATTCTCTAGTAGGTCTGCGTCTTTATTTCCCATCTTGCCCCTAGGTACTTCATGACCATTTTTTTCTTTGTTTTTTAGATTCCATATATATGTGTTAGTATACAGTATTTTTCTCTTTCTGACTTACTTCACTCTGTATGACACTCTCGAGGTCCATCCACCTCACTACAAATAACTCAGTATTGTTCCTTTTTATGGCTGAATATTATTCCATTGTATATATGTGCCAAATATTCTTTTGTTTTTTGGTTTTTGTTTTTTGTTTTTGTGGTACCCGAGCCTCTCACTGTTGTGGCCTCTCCTGTTGTGGAGCATAGGCTCTGGATGCGCAGGCTTAGCGGCCATGGCTCATGGGCCCAGCCATTCCACGGCATGTGGGATCTTCCCGGACCGGGGCACGAACCCGTGTCCCCTGCATCGGCAGGCGGACTCTCAACCACTGCACCACCAGGGAAGCCCCAAATATTCTTTATTCATTCATCTGTTGGTGTACACTTAGGTTGCTTCCATGTCCTGGCTATTGTAAATAGAGCTGCAATGAACGTTATGGTACATGACCCTTTTTCAATTATAGATTTCTCAGGGTATATGCCCAGTAGTGGGATTGCTGTGTCTTATGGTACTTCTATATTTAGTTTTATAAGGAACATCCATACTGTTCTCCATAGTGTCTGTATCAATTTACATTTCCACCAACAGTGCAAGATAGTTTCCTTTTCTCCACACTCTCTCCAGCATTTACTGTTTATAGTTTTTTTGATGATGGCCATTCTGAATGGTATGAGATGATATCTCATTGTAGTTTTTATTTGCATTTCTCTAATGATTAATGATGTTGAGCATTCTTTCATGCGTTTGTTGGCAATCTGCATATTTCTTTGCAGAAATGTCTATTCAGTTCTTCTGCCCATTTTTGGATTGGGTTATTTGTTTGTTTGACATTGAGCTGCATGAGTTGCTTGTATGTTTTGGAGATTAATCCTTTGTCAGTTGCTTTATTTGCAAATATTTTCTCCCATTATGAGTGTTGTCTTTTAGGCTTGTTTATGGTTTCCTTTGTTGTGCAAAAGCTTTTATGTTTCATTAGGTCCCATGTGTTTATTTTTGTTTTTATTTCCATTTCTCTAGGAGGTGGGTCCAAAAGGATCTTGCTGTGATTTCTGTCATAGAGTGTTCTGCCTATGTTTTCCTCTAAGAGTTTGATGTTGTCTGGCCTTAGATTTAGGTCTTTAATCCATTTTGAGTTTATTTTTGTGTATGGTGTTAGGGAGTGTTCTAATTTCATTCTTTTGCATGTACCTGACAAGTTCTCCCAGCACCACTTATTGAAGTGTCTGTTTTTTCTCCATTGCATATTCTTGCCTTCTTTATCAAACATAAGGTGACCATATGTGCATGGGCTTATCTCTGAGCTTTCTATCCTGTTCCATTGATGTATATTTATGTTTTTGTGCTAGTGCCATACTGTCTTGATTACTGTATCTTTGTAGTATAGTCTGAAATCAGGGAGCCTTATTCCTCCAGCTCCATTTTTCTTTCTCAAGATTCCTTTAGCTATTTGGGGTCTTTTGTGTTTCCATAAACATTGTGAATTATTTTGTTCTAGTTCTGTGAAAATGCCAGTGTTAGTTTGATAGGGATTGCATTGAATCTGTAGATTGCTTTGGGTAGTAGAGTCATTTACACAATGTTGATTCTTCCAATCCAAGAACATGATATATTTCTCTATCTATTTGCATCAGCTTTAATTTCCTTCATCAGTGTCTTATAATTTTCTGCATACAGGTCTTTTTTCTACTTAGGAAGGTTTATTCCTAGATATTTTATTCTTTTTATTGCAGTGGTAAAAAATGAGTGTTTGCTATTTCACTTTCAGATTTTTCATCATTAGTGTAGAGGAATGCAAGAGGTTTCTGTGCATTAATTTTGTATCCTGCTACTTTACCAAATTCATTGATTAGCTCTAGTCGTTTTCTGGTAGCACCTTTAGGATTCTCTACATATAGTATCATGTCATCTGCAAACACTAACAGCTTTACTTCTTTTCTGTTTTGAATTCCTTTTATTTCTTTTTCTTCTCTGATTGTTGTGGCTAAAACTTCCAAAACTCTGTTCAATAACAGTGGTGAGAGTGGGCAACCTTGTCTCTGTTCATCAGTGATATTGACCTGTAGTTTTCCCTTTTTGTGATACCTTTGTCTGGTTTTGTATCCAAGTCATGGTGGCCTCGTAGAATGAGTTTGGGAGTGTTCCTTCCTTTGCTATATTTTGGAAGATTTTGAGAAGGAGAGCTGTTAGCTCTTCTCTAAATGTTTGTTAAAATTCACCTGTGAAGGCTTCTGGTCCTGGGCTTTTGTTTGTTGGAAGATTTTAAATCACCACATCAATTTCAGTGCTTGTGATTTATCTGTTCATATTTTCTATTTCTTCCTGATTCAGTCTCAGAATGTTGTGCATTTCTAAGAATTTGTCCTTTTCTTCCTGGCTGTCTATTTTATTGGCATAGAGTTGTTTGTAGTAATCCCTCATGATCCTTTTTATTTCTGAAGTGCCTTTTTTTACTTCTTTTTCTTTTCTAATTCTCTTGATTTTAGTCTTCTCCCTTTTCATCTTGATAAGTCTAGCTAATGGTTTATCAATTTTATTTATCTTCTCAAAGAACCAGCTTTTAGTTTTATTGATCTTTTCTATCCTTTCCTTCATTTCTTTTTCATTTATTTCTTAGGTGATCTTCATGCTTTTTTTCCTTCTGCTAACTCTGGGGTTGTTTTGTTCTTCTTTCTCTAATTGCTTTAGGAGTAAAGTTAGGTTGTTTCTTTGAGATGTTTCTTGTTTCTTAATGTACACTTGTATAGCTATGAACTTCCCTCTTAGAACTGCTTTTGCTGCATCCCATATGTTTTGGGTCATTGTGTTTTCATTGTCAATTGTTTCTAGGTATTTTTTTTTTATTTCCTCTCAGATTTCTTCAGTGATCTCTTCGTTATTAACTAGTGTGTTGTTTAGCCTCCATGAGTTTGTTTTTCTTACAGATTTTTTACTTTAATTGATATCTAGTCTCATAGCATTGTAGTTGGAAAAGATACTTGATACAATTTAAAATTTCTTAAATTTACCAAAGCTTGATTTGTGATGCAAGATATGATCTATCCTGGGGATTGTTCTATGAGCACTTGAGAACAATGTTTATTCTGTTTTCTTTTGATGGAATGTACAATAAATATCAATTAAGTCCATCTTGTTTAAGATATCATTTAAAGCTTGTGTTTCCTTATTTATTTTCAGTTTCGATGATCTGTCCTTTAATGAAAGTGGGGTGTTAAAGTCCCCTACTATGAATGTGTTACTGTCAATTTTCCCTTTTATGGCTGTGAGCATTTTCCTTATGTATTGAGTTGGTCTTATGTTCGGTACATTAATATTTACAATTGTTATATGTTCTTCTTGGATTGATCCCTTGATCATCATGTAGTGTCCTTCTTTGTCTCTTGTAATGGTCTTTGTTTTAAAGTCTATTTTGTCTGATATGAGTATTGCTACTCCAGCTTTCTTTTGATTTCCATTTGCATGGAATATGTTTTTCCATCCTCACTTTCAGTCTCTATGTGTCCCTAGGTCTGAAGTGGTTCTCTTGTAGATGGTGTATATATGGGTCTTGTTTTTGTATCCATTCAGCCAGTCTATGTCTTTTGGTTGGAGCATTTATTCCATTTACATTTAAGGTAATTATCAATATGTATATTCCTATTCCCATTTTCTTAATTGTTTTGGGTTTATTATTGTAGGTATTTTCCTTCTCTTGTGTTTCCTATTTAGAGAATTTCCTTTAGTATTTGTTGTAAAGCTCTTTTGGTGGTGCTGAATTCTCTTAACTTTTGCTTGTTTGTAAAGGTTTTACCATCTCCATCAAATCTGAATGAGAGTCTTGCTGGGTAGAGTAATATTGTACTTTTATTTAATTTTTAATAATTTAAATTGCTGCATGTAGCTAGTGGTGAATTCATCAGAGAAAGCAGTTCTAGACCCTGACTGGGATTTTTAAAATATTTCCTGGAAATCATGATTTTCTCATGCAGTTTCAGGTCTGGTTCTCTCAGGAGAATTCCTGGAATAAGAATAAATGAGGAAAAATCTATGAATAAGTGAGCACCCAGGGACCTCACATACTCTATTGTAGCTAAGGTTCTGAATGGAGCTATTTCTCATGCTTTTTCATATACCTGAACTGAGTTTCATGGTTTCCTCTTTTTTTTCGGGAACTGAGTCTATCTTTTCAGAGCTAGATATTAGATTGATCCTTGTAAACCTGTTATTTCTACTAGGAAAACAACCAGATCATAGGCTACCTAGAAAAAAATATCAATTACATATATGAAACACTTTTAACATATTTGCCTCTAAAGTTCAGAAAATTAGCACACAGTTTTGAATTATTTCATAATTTGAATTCAATTATTTGAATTATTTATTAACACAGTATTGAATTATATATATATATATATATATATATATATATATATATATATATATATATATATATATATATATATAATATTGCCTAATTGGTGACACTATTGTTATTTTGAGTTCCTTATTATTCAATGAAAATAAAATACATATAAACCTTAAGAATAAATAGATAAATATAATGGGAATAATGAGAGAGAGATGAAAAGAGATATTATACATACTTTAGTTACACTTATTGTATAAAGCTAAATCGTTCTAGTAAATTAATGGCCTATTTGAACCTTTAAAGATAGCTTTATGAATATCTCTTTCATGTCAATGATATCAAAAGGGAATATCAGAATGAATTTTCTACTCGAAGAGTTGGATGATAAGATAATTATTTTCTCATGCCTGGTATCAAGCAAAGTCCATCAGCCTCTAATTTTTCAGTGCGATTTCTAATGCTGTTGCAAACTTGTTCATTAATATGCAGTAGGATGTTATTCCAGAAGAAATTTTCAGTAAAATTAGGTTGCTTTACACAAGTTCATTTATCTAAGGCAAATTATGTTCCCTTTAAGGTCTATATGTCATTACTTTAGTCTGAATGCTTTATGAATTTAAAAGAATAAAGGACTCAAGATGTTATGCCATGTAAAAACACCAATTGCAAATCACAGTTCCATTGATTCCCATATGTAAAATGGTGCCTACATAGAGGAAGTACCACTTACAAAAAAAAAAAAAAAAAGAAATGATTATGTTAAGAAATTTAAAAAGATAGAAAATTTAGATAAACTCTGAAAACTTATAAAGATGTACAAATGCATTTTTAATTTTCTTTATCTTACTTCTACTCACTTTTTCAATCACTTCTTAATGCTGGTTATACATCTGATGTCTACTAAGCACCATACATGCCTCTGTGTGCTAAATTTTGTAGATCTAGAACTGAAAAATCTTTAAATTACATTTCTCAGTCTCCACTGTTTGATGGATTCATACTAGGTTCTGATGATTTGAGGCTCTGTTGGGAGATAAAAAATCAGAAAGGAAAGATAAATATCTTAACTTGAACTCCAATAGCAGAAGTGGATACAGGAAGTTGATGGAGAAGTAAGAAAGTTGACAGGAGCAAAAATAATTCTTCAGTGGTTCCAACCCTGAGAGATCAATATTCTCAGTAAAGTGGGCCGTGTGGGTGGTGAGCTCCAGCTGAAATGTACAAGCAGCTTGCTGGTCAAATACTATTACTTTTTTTTTCATCTGCTCCTTCAGCAACCACAATTTTTGCTGTTTTAGCCCATCAAAAACTCAAACAATTCCCTTTATTAAACCCATGTCTGAAATACTTTGTCTGTTTTTGTTTTTGTTTTACTCTACTCAGCTTAACAAAAATGTCCACATTCATCATCAGTTTACTTTTCAACAGAATATTCTCTCCCAATCAGCTCATGAGCCCATGAATATGTTGTAGGTCTTATGTCTTCCTTGACTTTGTCTCTCATTATCCTATGTAAAACTTAATGCATGAGTTTGAATATTGTGTTGATGATACTTAGACCTTATATAAATACAAGAAGAGGCTGTGAGATACTGACAAAAATGAATAAGAAAATGATGGCCTTGAGAATGTCAAAGAACAGTAGTTTTCACATATAAAGAAAGAAAATCATTAAAAGACAAGAAATCATATTAAATATTTGGCTAGTGAATTTTAGAATTTTTAAAGTGGCGTAGTTGTTTTTGTTGAAAATGTATAGAGCATTATCACTACTATAGAATATAAGTGAAAATAACAAAATTTTTGAAATCCAGGAACTTCTCCCTTTATATTTTAATTAGTATTCTAAGTGGGTTTTCAAACAGTCCTGGGTAATCACATACTTAATGGAAGGGAATAAAACTGAAATCCTTTGTACCTATGTTCTCAAGGAACATAGAGAATTGATCCTGAAATTTAAAAGATGTCATGGATGGCACATAACGAAATGATGGAATCAGATTGCATAAAATCCAGATGACCAGAGTTTATTCTTTCTGAATTAAGAAGTAGTGGTCTGCAAATAATACTAAGATAATTTTAATTCTGGGTTCTTTATTAAGTAGGATATGGAAGAAAGCACAGTTTCTTGTTGACAAATGGGGAGAAAAACATCAATAGGAGAGAGCCAAGTTTTAATTAAGCATGGAAGGAGATGGACATTTCCATAAAAAGAATGAGAATGGGATTTATGTTAATAATGGAATGAAAATTCTAGATGAGGCAGAGAAAAAGAGACTATAAGTGAGAACACAGATCCAGATCTGGAAGGGGATGATTAAGAAGATGAAAGAAAATCCTGAAAAACAGAAAACAGAGATCTAAGTTGCCTGTAGTTTCTTCAGTGACTATCAACAACACCATAACAATGGTATTTTGGTCCTAGAACAGAGTTAGGTTTAGGATTTCAGGCTACATATATAAAAAGATATCCAGACATACCACTGGTACTCTAGTGAGCATTTTCAAGGAGAATTAGAATGATCAAAAACTGAGTCACAAAGTAGAGTTGAGGGCAGTAATATTTATGTAAGAGTCACATCAGATGCATGCCTTTGGTGTCAAGGCAGTGATATTAAGGACTCAAGAGTCTCACACTGTTTCCTCTCCATCAAGATTATGAATTCTCCGTATAATTGCTGTCCAATAAACATTTTATATTGATCATTCTCTAATTATATAATTCATAAATACTTTATTGAATGTGATTGTATGAAACTGAGCAGAGAAATAATATTGAGGAAGCATATCTCTATAAATAAGTCAATCAAGACAAAGTAATAATGGTTCACATGTCAACAGTATTAGTGTAATATTTAATGAGTAACAACAGTGGAAATTACTATGGTGATGTTTAAAACTGAAAGTAAATGTCAGTAGATCTGGCATCCTATCACCAGATAATGGGCTCTGGTTCTACAAAAATGCTCAATCAAAGCCAAAGCACATTTTCAAAGATGTTGATCTTGTGACAACATTGTTTATTTCAGTTCAAACAAATGAGTCATGCAGACTTAAAAGTAAGGTTGAGTCCACATAAAGGCATTTATCTTGCTGTTATGAAAGTGTTTATTTTAACAAGCTGAAAGTAGTTTAGTGTATAATTACTTATAGGAATATGCTACAAACACTAAATGATGGAATACAGTGCATGCTTTATAAATTAAACAGTTTATAATTAGCAATCAAGTTTCTCAACTAGTGTATTTTCTTCTAATAATCAACAAATATCAATGACTGGCTGAAATGTCATTTTTCAAGAACTCAACAACTTTTAGTAAAGCTACAAGTTTACATTACAGACACTGTTAATTGTAGATCTTATATGATCCATAATTTGCAAGAAAATTTCTATAAGGACTATAATGTACTGTATAGACTTGTATATGTTATAAGACTGAATAAAATCATTCTTTTTCAGCAATGTTAATCTAATTTAGAAATAATTCTAATGTGTGATATTTTAGTGTAAATAATGTGACAGCATTTCATTTTTAGATATTAATTTATGTTAGTCCCTTCAGAGCAGGAAACATATGTCATAATGCATGTGAAAAATTGTATATGGGAATGAAGAAAAGAAATATGGTAATGATAAAGGGAGTTATCAAATAACTATCTGAATTGTTTGAATATAGTTGTGTGTCATTTTCTTCATCCACTTCACTTCTGATTGTGATAGATATCGGTTGTTGCTTATAACACAGCTCAAAACAGTTGCATTCCATCTTAACAACATTTCACCAGGATGATAAAATAACTCTTACTGCACACTACTATGTGGAAAGGTGATAGAAAAAGAAAAGTCAGTGCTTCATGACATTATCTGTAAATCTAAAATGAAATAATTTGAACAAGCAAGGGAGTGATAACACAGAGCATATGTATTCACAAGGCCTGCATGCAGCATGATATGTTCAGGCTATGCTTCAGAACTACCAGAAAATATTAACTGTGTGAAGATGTGCTATGTACACTGTTGGCAAAACATTTACTAATTAGAAATCTAACAGTAGACAGAAAATTTATCAAGTGCAAGCAAAGCCCAAAGAAGGAATGTAGAAAACTGGGATTGACACATGGCCTCCTCAACACAAAATAAACATTGAATTGACCTTAATGTTATGAGCATCTGGTAATTTTCCAGAAACAAATCTAATCATTATAAACACAGTAAAATATCATTTAAAGTGGCACTATAGGCAACATGATTTTGGCATATATTTATATAACTCTTTCCACATTTCTTACATGACCAAAACTTGATTTAAATCTAGTATCAGGTCCCCTACCTGTGTATTATCACGCCCCCTCATCTTAGAATTTCACCATTTGCAAAACTAAGTAAATCCCAAGAACTCAATGTAACTTTTCCCTATGGTTAATTCGAAGTATTCATATAAGCTTTAAAAAAAAAAGATCAGAAAATTATATTTTGAAGAAAAACAAAATGGAAAAAACTAAATTAAATATTTATCTTCCATCTGGTATTAGTTAGTAACCAAATTCTGGAAAAAAAATGATTTTTATTATTCATTCTCCTTATTCATCTATCTATACAAATATAAATGTATTGAGCATCAGCTGTACAATAAATAAGTAAATAGCAAAGTTTTCTCTTTGTGAAATTAAGAGAAGTGAAAATAGATATAAAATAATAATATTATAATAATAATTATATTACAACATGGGAGACATTTATACTCTACAAAGTATATCACATATGCTTTCTTATTTACTTTTCATGATAATACTGTGAGCTAAGGATCAGTATTTCCATTGTACAAGTGAGAAAACTAATGTTTAGAGACATTAAAAAACTATCCCAAGTTCCAAAGGTAGGTTATATACTGCATTTTAAAAATATCTGATATATTTCAAAGTGCCTGCTCTTGAATGTTTTAATACAACCATTATGACAAAGTTGCCATAAGAGATTGTGAGCATTGTTTCTGAATAAGCAATTAAATAACACCCCATTGGTATCAGTCTCCTAAAATGACTTTAACAAATTATTATCATGCACAGACTAGCTTAAACAACAGAATTAATTGCACATTTCTGGACACTGAAAAACCTAAATAAGTTTAACTGGGCCAAAATCAAGGTGTTAGCAGGGTCATGGTTTCTTCTGAGGTTCTAGGGGAGAGTTATTTCTTGTCTCTTTTAGGTTCTAGAGGTCAATGACATTCCTTGGTTTTTGAATACATCACTGTACTCTCTGCCCCTGTGGTCACATTGCCTTCTCCTCCCCTGAATATCAAATACCCCTCTACCTCCCTCTTCTAAGGATATATGTAATTGCATTTAAGGGCTACTCAGATATCAAGGATAATCTCCATATCTCAAAATCCTTAACATCTGCAAATCTTTTTTTTTCTCTTTTTAATTTTATTCATATAAAGTAATATTTTCAGGTTCTATAGATTAGGAAGAGGATATGTTTTTAGGGGGCCATAAGTATATTTACCACACTCTTCTGGACCTTGATGACCTTCACCTTGAATTGCTGACTCAATGTTTCTTTAGTTGGATTCCCAGTCTACAATTTCCTCTTTTCAAAACCACTTTACTTTATCATAAGACTACCTTCCTTAGATCAATTTTTCTATTCTAAATCTTTTATAGTTGTAATATCCATTGACTCATATCTGGAAAAATTTTCTTTAAGACTCTTTTGATCTTACCTTCTCCATAAAACTAATGTCCTTCTCTGCCAGTTAACATTCTTGATTCTAGCCAGACCAAAGTCATCACTATCAAATTAGGATATAATGCCCAATCCTCCTGCTGTTCCTTTGCCTAGGTAGAATACTCTCACTTATTTATTTATTTATTTATTTTCTGATTTGGCTATGTAAATAACTACCTTTAGAAAAATTAACAAAAATACCAACCTCGGGGAGCTTCAAGATGGCGGAAGAGTAAGATGCGGAGATCACCTTCCACTCCACAAATACATCAGAAATACATCTACATGTGGAACAGCTCCTACAGAACACTGACTGAACCCCAGCAGAAGACCTCAGACCTTTCAAAAGGCAAGAAACTCCCCGCATACCTAGGTAGGGTAAAAGAAAAAGGAAAAAACAGAGAAAAAAGAATAGGAATGGGACCTGTAACACTGGGAGGGAGCTGTGAAGGAAGAAAGTTTCCACACACTAGGAAGCCCCTTCTCGGGCGGAGATTGGAGGTGGCGGAAGTGGGAGAGCTTCAGAGCCATGGAGGAGAGCCCAGCAACAGGGGTGTGGAGAGCACAGTGGAGAGATTCCTGTAGAGATGATGGGTGGTGACCAGAACTCACCATCCCAAGAGGCTTGTCTGATCACCCACCGGGGCGGGTGGGGGCAGGGAGCTGAGGCTCAGGCTTCAATTAGATCCCAGGGATAGGACTGGTGTTGGCTGCATGAACACAGCATGAAGGGGACTAATGCACCACAGCTAGCTGAGAGGGAGTCCGGGAAAATATCTGGAGCTGCCAAAGAGGCAAGAAACTTTTTCTTCCCTCTTTGTTTCCTGGTGCATAAGGAGAGAGGATTAAAAGCACCATTTATAAAGGAGCTCCAGAGACAGGTGCAAGCTGTGACTATCAACAAGGACCTCAGAGATGGACATGGGATGCTAAGGATGCTGCTGCAGCCACCAAGAACCCTGTGTGCAAGCACAGGTCACTGTCCACACCTCCGCACCTAGGAGCCTGTGCAGCTCTCCACTGCCAGGGTATCGTGATCCAGGGACACCTTCTCTGGGATAATGCACAGCTGTTGCAAAATCACTCCAGCCTCTGACTCTGCAGGCTTGCCCCACACCCATAACCCTCCCTCGCCCAGCCTGAGCCAGAGTCCCCGAATCAGCTGCTCCTTTAACCCCATCCTGTCTGAGCGAAGAACGGAGGCCTTCAGGAGATCTACATGCAAAGGCAGGGCCAAATCCAAAGCTGAACCCTGGTAGCGGTGCGAACAAAGAAGAGAAAGGGAAATTTCCCCCAGCAGCTTCAGGAGCAGTGGATTAAATCTCCACAATAAACTTGATGTACCCTGCATCTGTGGAAAATCTAAATAGACAATGAATCATCCCAAATTGAGGAGGTGGACATTGGGAGCAGAAGATATTTCTTTTGTTCCCTTTTGATCTTCTTGTAAGTGTTTATATGAATGCTTCTCTGTGTGATTTTGTCTGTATACCTTTGCATTTACCATTTCTCCTAAGGTTCTGTCTGCCCATTTTTTTTTACTTTAATTTTTTTTCTCCTTAATAATTTTTTTTTATTTTTTATTTTAATAACTTTATTTTATTCTTTCTTTCTTTCTTTCTTTCTTTCTTTTTTCTATTTTTCTCCCTTTTATTCTGAGCCAAGAGGATGAAATGCTCTTGGTGCTCCAGTCAGGTGTCAGAGTTGTGCATCTGAGGTGGGAGAGCCAACTTCAGGACACTGGTCCACAAGAGACGTCCCAGCTCCAATTAATATTAAAGGGTGAAAATCTTCCAGAGATCTCCATGTCAAAGCCAAGACCCAGCTTCACTCAAGAACCAGCAATCTACAGTGTTGGACAGCCTATGCCAAAAAACTAGCAAGACAGAAACACAACCCCATCCATTAACAGAGAGGCTGCCTAAATTTATAATAACGCTACAGACACCACAAAACACACCACCAGACGTGGACTTGCCACCAGAAAGACAAGATGTAGCATCATCCATAAGAACACAGGCACTAGTCCCCTCCCCAGAAAGCCTACACAACACACTGAACCAACATCAGCCACTGGGGACAGACACCAAAATCAACGGGAACTATGAACCTTCAGCCTGCAAAAAGGAGACCCCAAACATATTAAGTTAAGCAAAATGAGAAGACAGAGAAACACACAACAGATGAAGGACCAGGGTAAAAACACACCAGACCTAACTAATGGAGAGGAAATAGGCAGTCTACCTGAAAAAAATTACAGAATAATGATAGTAAAGATGATCCAAAATCTTGGAAATAGAATAGACAAAATACAAGAAAAGTTTAACAAGGACCTAGAAAAACTAAAGAGCAAACAAACAATGATGAACAACCCAATAAATTACATTAAAAATTCTCCAGCAGGGACCAATAGCAAAATAACTGAGGCAGAAGAACGGATAAGTGACCTGGAAGACAAAATAGTGGAAATAACTACTGCAGAGCAGAATAAAGAAAAAAAGAATGCAAAGAATAGTCTCAGAGACCTCTGGGAAAACATTAAATGCACCAATATTCGAATTATAATTGTCCCAGAAGAAGAAGAGAAAAAAGGAAAGGACTGGGAAAATATTTGAAAGATAATATAGTTGACAACTTTCCTAATATGAGAAAGGAAAGAGTTAGTCAAGTCCAGGAAACACAGAGTCCCAAACAGGGTAAATCCAAGCAGAAACATGCAAAGGCACATATTAATCAAACAATCAACAATTAATTACAAAGAAAAAAATATTAAAAGCAGCAAGGGAGAAACAACAAATAGCACACAAGGGAATCCATATAAGGTTAACAGCTGATCTTTCAGCAGAAAGGCTGAAAGACAGAAGGGAGTGGCAGGACATATTTAAAGTAATGAAGGAGAAAAACCTACAACCAAGTTTACTCTACACAGCAAAGATCTCATTCAGATTTGATGGAGAAATTAAAACCTATACAGACAAGCAAAAGGTAAGAGAATACACCACCACCAAAACAGCTTTACAACAAATGCTAAAGGAAATTTTCTAGGAAGGAAACACAAGAGAATGAAAAGACCTAAAATAAAAACCAAAAACAATTAAGAAAATGGGAATAGGAACATACATATCAATAATTACCATAAACATAAATGGATTAAATGCTCCAACCAAAAGACATAGACTGGCAAATGGATACAAAAACAAGACCCATATATATGCTGTCTACAAGAGACCCACTTCAGACCTAGGGACACATACAGACTGAAAGTGAGGGAATGGAATATGATATCCCATGCAAATGGAAATCAAAAGATAGTTGGGGTAGCAATTCTTATATCAGACAAAATAGACTATAATATAAACACTATTACAAGAGACAAGGCAGGACACTAAATAATGATCAAGTGATCAATCAAAGAAGAAGATATGACAATTGTAAATATTCATGCACCCAAAACAAGAGCACTTCAATACATAAGGAAAACACAAAAAGCCATAAAAGGGGAAATCAACAGTAACAAAATCATAGTAGGGAACTTTAACACCCAATTTCACCAAAGGACAGATCATCCAAAATGAAAATAAATAAGGAAACACAGCTTTAAATGATACATTAAACAAGATAGACTTCACTGATATATACAGAACATTCCATCCAAAAAGAAAAAAAAAAAAAAAAACAGAATACACATACTTCTCAAGTGTTCATGGAACATTCTCCAGGATAGATTATACGTTGGGTCACGAATCAAGCCTTGGTAAATTTAAGGAAATTGAAATCATATCAAGAATCTTTTTTCTGACCACAACGCTATGAGACTAGATATCAATCACAGGAAAAATCTGTAAAGAATACAAGAACATGGAGGCTAAACAATACGTTACTAAATAACCAAGAGATCACTGAAGAAATCAAAGAGGAAATTAAAAAATACCTAGAAACAAATGACAATGAACACACGACAACCCAAAACCTATGGGATGCAGCCAAAGTAGTTCTAAGAGGGAAGTTTATAGCTATACAAGTGTACATTAAGAAACAAGAAACATCTTAAATAAACAACTTAAGCTTACAACTAAAACAATTAGAGAAAGAAGAACAAAAACAAACAAACAAAAAAGAGAAGAAAAAAGCATAAATGTCACATATGAAATAAATGAAAAAGAGTTGAAGGAAATGATAGCAAAGATCAATAAAACTAAAAGCTGGTTCTTTGAGAAGATAAACAAAATTGATAACCCATTAGCCACACTCATCAAGAAAAAAAAGGGAGAGGACCCAAATCAATAGAATTAGCAATGAAATAGGAGAAGTAACAACTGACACTGCAGAAATACAAAGGATCATGAGAGATTACTACAAGCAATTCTATGCCAATAAAATGGACAACCTGGAAGAAATGGACAACTTCTTAGAAAAGCACAAACTTCTGAGACTGAACCAGGAAGAAATAGAAAATATGAACAGGGCTTCCCTGGTGGCGCAGTGGTTGAGAGTCCACCTGCCGATGCAGGGGACACGGGTTCGTGCCCCGGTCCGGGAGGATCCCACATGCCGCGGAGCGGCTGGGCCCGTGAGCCTGCGCGTTCGGAGCCTGTGCTCCGCAATGGGAGAGGCCACAACAGTGAGAGGCCCGTGTACCGCAAAAAAAAAAAAAAAAAAAAAAAGAAAATATGAACAGACCAATCACAAGCACTGAAATTGAAACTGTGTTTGAACACTTTCCAACAAACAAAAACACAGGATGTGATGGCTTCACAGGCAAATTCTCTCAAATATTTAGGGAAGAGCTAACACCTACCCTTCTCAAACTCTTCCAAAATAAAACAGAGAGAGAAGCACTCCCAAACTCTTTACATGATGCCACCATCACCCTGACACCAAAAACAGACAAAGATGTCACAAAGAAAACTACAAGCCAATATCACTGATGAACATAGATGCAAAAATCCTACAAAAATTACTAGCAAACAGAATCCAACAACACTTTAAAATTATCATACACAATGATCTAGTGGGGTTTATCCCAGGAATGCAAGGATTCTTCAATATATGCAAAGACATCAATGTAATACACCATATTAAAAATTGAAGGAGAAAAAACATGTGATCACCTTAATCAATGCAGAGAAAGCTTTTGACAAAATTCAACACCCATTTATGATAAAACCCTCCAGAATGTAGGCATAGAGGGAACTTTCCTCAACATAATAGAAGGCATGTGTGACAAACCCACAGCCAACATCATCCTCAATGGTGAAAAACTGAAACCATTTCCACTAAGACCAGGAAAAAGACAAGGTTGCCCACTCTTTCCACTATTATTCAACATAGTTTTGGAATTTTTAGCCACAGCAATCAGAGAAGGAAAAGAAATGAAAGGAATCCAAATCAGAAAAGAAGAAGTAAAACTGTCACTGTTTGTAGATGACATGACATGATACATAGAGAACCCTAAAGATGCTACCAGAAAACTAGTAGAGCTAATCAATGAATTTGGTAAAGGAACAGGATACAAGATTTATGAACAGAAATCTCTTGCATTCCTTTGCACTAATGATGAAAAATCTGAAAGTGAAATTCAGAAAACATTCCCATTTATCATTGCAACATGAAGAATAAAATATCTAGGAAAAAACTTACTTATGGAGACAAAAGACATGTATGTAGAAAATTATAAGACAGTGATGAAAGAAATTAAATATGATACTAATAGATGGAGAGATATACCATGATCTTGGATTGGAAGAATCAACATTGTGAAAATGACTCGACTACCCAAAGCAATCTACAGATTCAATGCAATCCTTATCAAAGGACCTCTGGCATGTTTCACAGAACTAGAAAAAAAATTCACAATGTGTATGGAAACACAAAAGACCCTGAATAGCCAGCACAATCTTGAGAAAGAAAAACGGAGTTGGAGGAATCAGGCTCCCTGATTTCAGACTATACTACAAAGCTACAGTAATCAAGACCATATCGTACTGGCACAAACACAGAAATATAGAACAATGTAACAGGATAGAAAGCCCAGAGATAAACCCATGCACATATGGTTTCCTTATATTTGATAAAGGAGGCAAGAATATACAGTAGAGAAATGAGAGCCTCTTCAAAAAGTGGTGCTGGGAAAACTTGAAAGATATCTGTAAAGTATGAAATTAGAACACTCCCTAACACCGTACATAAAAATAAACTCAAAATGGATTAAAGACCTAAATATAAGGCCAGATACTTTCAAACTCTTAGAGGAAAACATAGGCAGAACACTCCATTACATAAATCACAACAATATCTTTTTGACACATATCCTATAGAAATGGAGGTAAAAAATATAATAATAAAAATAAACAAATGGGATCTAATGAAACTTAAAAGCTTTTGCACAGCAAAGAAAACCATAAACAAGACCAAAAGACCAGAATGGGAGAAAATATTTGCAAATGAATCAACTGACAAAGAATTAATCTCCAAAATTTACAAGCAGCTCATGCAACTAAATATCAAAAAAAAAAAAAACCCAATCCAAAAATGGGCAAAAGACCAAAATGGACAATTCTCCAAAGAAGATATACAGATTGCCAACAAACACATGAAAGAATGTTCAACATCATTAATTATTAGAGAAAAGCAATACAAAACTACAGTGGGATATCATCTCACATTAGTCAGAATGGCCATCATCAAAAAATCTACAAACAATAAATGCTGGAGATGTTGTGGAGAAAAGGGAACCCTCTTGCACTGTTGGTGGGAATGTAAATTGATACAGCCACTATGGAGAACAGTATAGAGGTTCATTAAAAAAAAACTAAAAATAGAAGTACCATAGGACCCAGTAATCCCACTACTGGGCATGTACCCTGAGAAAACCATAATTCAAAAATAGTTATGTACGAAAATGTACATTGAAGCTCTATTTACAATAGCCAGGACATGGAAGCAACCTAAGTGTCCATCAACAGATAAATGGATAAAGAAAATGTGGCACATATATACAATGGAATATTATTACTCAGCTATGAAATGAAACAAAATTGAGTTATTTGTAGTGAGGTGGATGGACCTCGAGTCTCTCATGCAGAATGAAGTAAGTCAGAAAGAGAAAAACAAATACCATATGCTAACACATATATATGTAATCTAAAGGAAAAAAATTGTCATGAAGAACATAAGAGCGAGATGGGAATAAAGACAGAGATTTACTAGAGAATTAACTTGAGAATATGAGGAAGGGGAAGTGTACACTGTGACAGAGTGAGAGCATGGCATGGACATATAGACACTACCAAACGTAAAATAGATAGCTAGTGGGAAGCAGCCACATAGCACAGGGACATCAGCTCGGTGCTTTGTTACCACCTAGAAGGTTGGGATATGGAGTGAGGGAGATGAAAGAGGGAAATTATATGAAAATATATGTATATATGTAACTGAATCACTTTGTTATAAAGAAGGGACTAACATACCATTGTAAAACAATTATACTCCAATAAAGATGTAAAATAAATAAATAAATAAATAAATAAACCAAACTCTTTAAAGAAAAAAGGAAGGTATTAGGTAAAGAAGGTGAAGAGAGAAACCATAAAATGGTTAAATAACATGTAATACTGCCTTGTATAACCCATAACCAAAATTAAAATAAAAAAAATACAAAACTATTTCAATAGTTATTCAAATATCCCTAAGTATTCATATGTGGAGTGAAATAGTCATTCTCATACATTGGCACTCATATTCTCCATTTCATTTCTTTGGTAATTACATATCTGTCATAATTCCTTACATGTCTGAATTTACTGTATTCATCCAGTCTAATTAATATCCCAATCTTAGTTTCTTTCAGCATTTCCATGATTTAAACTTCGTAAATCTAATGTGTTATAATGAATCAATAGACTTCTGTATTATGTTAGAACAGGAAAGCTGACTATAAGAGAATAAAATGTTCACTTGGCTTTAAATGACATTAGAGAGGGGACCTTCAAGATGACAGAGGAGTAAGACGTAGAGATCACCTTCCTCCCAAAACATAAATCAAAATTACATCTACATGTGGAAAAACTCCTACAGAACACCTACTGAATTCTTGCAAAGATATCAGACTTCCCAAATGACAAGAAAATCCCCACATACCTGGGTCTGGAAAAAGAAAAAAACAGACACAAAAGAAAAGGAACAGAACCTGTAAATCTGGGACTGAGCTGTGAATGAGGAAAATATTCCATACACTAGGGAGCCCCTTCACTGACGGGGACAGGGGCTGGGCAGTGGGGGAAGCTTCAGAGCCATGGAGGAGAGCACAGCAACAGGGGTGCAGAGGGCAAAGAGGAGAGATTGTGGCACAAAGGATTGGTGCTGACCAGCAATCACTGACCTGAGACATTTGTCTGCTCACCCACCAGGGTGTGTGGGGGCTGAGAGCTGAGGCTTGGGCTTTGGTTGCCAGATCCCAGGGAGAGTACTGGGGTTGGCTGCATGAAGACATCCAGAAGGGGTTTAGCACACCACAACTAGCCAAGAGGGAGTCAGGGAAAAAGTCTGGAACTGCCTAAGAGGCAAGAGACAATTGTTTCAGGATGCACGAGGAGAGGGGATTCCTGTTTTGTGCACCCATAGAAGGCAAAGCACCACCTAAGTAAGATCCAGAGACAGGCATCAGCCATGGCTATCAGCTGTCACAGAGACAGGCATGAAACACTAATGCTGCCACTGCCTTCACCAAGAATCCTGTGTGCAAGCACTGGTCATTACTCACATCCCCCTCGGGAGCCTGTGCAGCATGCCACTGCCAGGGTCCAAAGCTCCAGCAACAACGTCCCCAGGAGATCACAGAGCATGACTCACAGTGTTGCAATGTTAAGCTGACCTCTGCCAGTGCAGGCTCATGCCATATTCCAATTATGACTACTGTAACCCTCCCTATCCCCAGCCTGAGTGAGCAAGACAGCCCTAATCAGCTGCTGCTTTAACCCCCTCTTGTCTGGAGGTGGAACAGATGTCTGAGGGTGGCCTACAATGAGGGGTGGGTCCAAAATCGAAGATGAAACCCAGGAGATGTGCAAATAAAGAAGACAAAGGGAACATTTTTCATGCAGCCTAAGGAGGAGTGTATTAAATCCCTACAATAAACTTGATGAACCCTGCATCTGTGGACTACATGAACAGACAATGAACATTCCCAAAATTGAGGCAGTGGACTTTGGGAGCAACTGTACACTTGGGGTTTGCTTTCTGCATCTGATTTGTTCCTGGTTTTTGTATTATCTTAGTTTAGTTTTTAGTGCTTGTTATTATTCATGGATTTTTTTATTGATCTTGTTAATTTTCTTTTATTATTTTTTTAATATTTTGCATTTTTTTCCTCTTTTCTCTATATCTGAGTGTATACTAGTATGTTTCTTTATGTGATTTTTGTCTCTTTAGGATTGCTTTTATCATTTTTCCTGGGCACTATTCTTTGGTTGTTTTCTTTTTATGAGTGTATGTTTATATTTTTCTTTGTGTGATTTTGTCTGTTTAGTTTTACTTTTAACATTTGGTTTCGGATTTATAGGTTCTTTTTTTTTCTTTTCTTTTCCTTTATTTCTTCCTTTTCTTACAAGCCGTGTGGCTGGCAGGGTCTTGGTGTTCTGGCCAGGTGTCAGGCCTGAGCCTCTGAGATGAAAGAGTTGAATCCAGGATATTGGACCACCAGAGACTTCCTGACCCCACATAATATCAATAGGCAAGAGCTCTCCTAGAGATCTACTTCTCAACATTAAGACCCAGCTCCACCCAACGGCCAGCAAGCCCCAGTGATGGACACCCCATGACACACACACAAAACAACTAGCAAGACAGGAACACAAACCCACCCGTTAACAGAGAGGTTGCCAAAAGTCATACTAAGTTCACAGACACACCACAGGACTTACACACACCACAGGACTTGGCCACAGGACTTGGCCATGCCCATCAGAAAGACAAGATCCAGCCCCACACACCAGAACACAGGCACCAGTCCCCTCCACCAGGAAGCCTACACAACCCACTGTATCAACCTTAGCCACTGGGGATAGACAACATAAACAACAAGAACTACGAACCTGCAGTCTGCAAAAAGGAGACCCCAAACACAGTAAATTAAGCAAAATGAGAAGGCAGAAAAACAAAGAAGAGATGAAGGAGCAAGGTAAAAACCCACCAGACCTAACAAATTAAGAGGAAATAGGCAGTCTACCTGAAAAACAATTCAGAGAAATGACAGTAAAGATGATCCAAAATCTTGGAAATAAAATGAAGAAAATACAAGAAACGTTTAACAAAGACATAGAAGAACTAAAGAGCAAACAAACAATAATGAACAACATAATAAATGAAACTAAAAATTCTCTAGAAGGAATTGGTTTCAAAATAACTGAGGCAGAAGGATGTATAAGTTACCTGGAAGATAAAACAGTGACAATAGCTACCACAGAGCAGAATAAAGGAAAAAGAATGAAAATAATTGAGGACAGTCACAGAGACCACTGGGGCAATATTAAAACACCAACATTAGAATAATAGGTGTCCCAGAAGAAGAAGAGAAAAAGAAACGGTCTGAAAAAATATTTGAAGAGATTATAATTTCAAACTTCTCTAACATAGGAAAGGATATAGTCAATCAAATCCAGGAAGGGCATAGAACCCCATATGGGATAAATCCAAGGAGAAACATGCCAAGACAAATATTAGTCAAACTATCAAAAATTAAATACAAAGAAAATGTAAAAGCATCAAGGGAAAAACAACAAATAGCATACAAAAAAAGGCCCATAAGCTTAACAGCTGATCTTTCAGCAGTAACTATGCAAGCCAGAAAGAGTGGTAGGACGTATTTAAAGTGATGAAAGGGAAAAAGCTATAAAAAGATTACACTGCACAGCAAAGATCTCTTTCAGATTCATTGGAGAAATTGAAACCTATACAAGCAAGCAAAAGCTAAGAAATTCAGCACCACCAAACCAGCATTACAACAAAAGCTACAGGAAATTCTCTAGGCAGGAAACACAGAGAAGAAAAAGATCTAAAAAAATAAACCCAAACAATTAAGAAACTGGTAATACAAACATAAATATTGATAATCACCTAAATGTAAGATGATTAAATGCTCCAACCAAAAGACACAGACTGGCTGAATGGACACAAAAACAAGACCCGTATATCTGCTCTTTACAAAGACCCACTTCAGACCTCGGGAAACATACAGGTTGATAGTGAGTGTTAGAAAAAGATATTCTATGCAAATGGAAATCAAAAGAAAGCTGGAATAGCAATACTTATATCAGATAAAATAGACTTTAAAATACAGAATGTTACAAGAGACAAGGAAGGACACTACATAATGATCAAGGGATCAATCCCAGAAGAAGATACAACAATTATAAATATATATGCACCCAACATAGGAGCACCTCAATACATAAGGCAAATGCTAACAGCCATAAAAGGGAAATCGACAGAAACACAGAATTGTAAGGGATGTTAAGATACCTCTTTCACCAAAGACAGACCATCAAAAATGACAATAAATAAGGAAACAGAAACTTTAAATGACATATTAAACAAAAAGGACTTAACTGATGTTTATAGGAAATTCCATCCAAGACAGCAGAATACACATTCTTCTCAAGTGCTCATGGAACATTCTCCAGGATAGACCATATCTTGGGTCACAAATCAAGACTTGGTAAATTTAAGAAAATTGAAATCATATCAGGTATCTTTTCCAACCACAGCACTATGAGACTAGATACCTATTACAGGAAAGAAAAAAAAAATGGTAAAAACTGCAAACACATGGAGGTTAAACAATATACTACTAAATAAACAAGAGATCACTGGAAAAGTCAAAGATGAAATCAAGAAACAAATGACAATGAAACCATGATGACCCAAAACCTAAGGGAAGCAGCAAAAGTTGGTCTAAGAGGGAATTTAATAGCAATATAATCCTACATCAAGAAACAAAAAAAAATCTCAAATAAACAACCTACCCTTACACCTAAAGCAATTATAGAAAGAAGAAAACAAAACAAACAAACAAAAAAGTGAGCAGAAGGAAAGAAATCCCAAAGATCAGATCAGAAATAAATGGTAAAGAAATGAAGCAAACAATAGAAAAGATCAATAAAGCTAAAAGCTGGTTCTTTGAGAAGATAAACAAAATTGATAAACCATTAGCCAGACACATCATGGAAAAAAAAGGAGAGTACTCAGATCAACAGAATTAGAAATGAAAAAGGAGAAGTAACAACTGACACTGCAGAAATACAAAGGATCATGACAGATTACTACAAGCAACTCTATGCCAAAAAAAAGGACAACCTGGAAGAAATGGACAACTTCTTAGAAAATCACAACCTTCTGAGACTGAACAAGGAAGAAGTAGAAAATATAAATAGCCCAAGCACAAGCACTGAAACTGAAGCTGTTATTCAAAAACTTCCAAGAAACAAAAGCTTAGGACAAGATGGCTTCACAGGTGAATTCTATCAAACGTTAGAGACGAGCTAACACCTATACTTCTCAAAATCTTCCAAAATATAGCAGAGTGAGGAACACTCCCAAACCCATTCTATGAGAGCACCATCACCCTGATGCCAAAACCAGACAAAGATGTCACAAAGAAAGAAAACTACAGGGCAATATCACTGATGAACAAAAATAAACAAGTGGGACCTAATGAAACTTAAAAGCTTTTGCACAGCAAAGGAAACCATTAAAAAGATAACAAGACAACACTCAGAATGGCAGGAACTATTTGCAAGTGAAGCAACTGAGAAAGGATTGATCTCCAAAATATGCAAGCAGCTCATGCAGCTCAATATCAAAAAAATAATTAACCCAATATAAAAACGGGCAGAAGACCTAAACAGACATTTCTCCAAAGAAGACATACAGATTGCCAACAAACACATGAAAGGATGCTCAACATCACTAATATTTAGAGAAATGCAAATCAAAACCACAATGAAGCATTACCTCACACCACTCAGAATGGCCATCATCAGAAAATCTACAAACAGTAAATTCTGGAGAGGATGTAGAGAAAATGGAACACTTTTGCACTGTTGGTGGGAATGTAAATTGATACAGCCACTATGGAGAACAGTATGGAGCGTCCTTAAAAAACTAAAAATAGAACTACCATACCACCCAGCTATCTCACTACTGTGTATATACCCTGAGAAAACCATAATTCAAAAAGAGTCATGTACCACAATGTTCATTGCACCACTATTTACAATAGCCAGGACATGGAAGCAACCTAAATGTCCATCGGTAGATGAATGAATAAAGAAGATGTGGCACATATATACAAAGGAATATTACTCTGCCATAAAAAGAAATGAAATTGAGTTATTTGTAGTGAGTTGAATGGACCTAGAGTCTATCATACAGGGTGAGGTAAGTCAGAAAGAGAAAAACAAATACCATGTGCTAACACTATATATATGGAATTTAAAAAAAAAGTTCTGATGAACCTAGGGACAGATCAGGAATAAAGAGATAGACATAGAGAATGGACTTGAGGACACAGGGAGGGGTAAGTGTAAACTGGGACAAAGTGAGAGAGTAGCATTGACATATATACATTACAAAACGTAAAATAGATAGCTTGTGGGAAGGAGATGCATCACATAGGGAGATCAGCTCTGTGCTTTGTGACCACCTAGAGGGGTGGAATTTGGAATGTGGGAGGGAGGGAGATGCAAGAGGGAGGAGATATGGGGATATATGTATACATACAGCTGATTCACAACAAAGAAACAAACACAACATTGTACAGCAATTATACTGCAATTAAACAGTTTTAAAAAAATAAAAATATAGGTCTTTAGGTGTCCCAGAAATGTGAAACTTTCAGTATAGAAACTAAATTATGTACTACTTCTTTATCTTAACATTATGTAAATAATGTTGGAAGATTATTTATTTACTTACTTACTTATTTACTTATTTAGTGGCATTTTACAGTCAGTGGAGGTCAATATATACATGCATCTGCCACAATTAACTGAATGTACCCTACAAATTTTATTAAGTACTTAAAATGGGAATGGTGGTTTCAGGATTCCAGCATGAGAAATAATAGTTTTGGGGAGTCTTTTTGGTCCAGGGAAACTTTACTCTGATTCCTCTATTAAAGGTGGGAAGGGAGTAGGGCTGATTCAAGGATCAAGCTCGATTCTGATTCTGTGGCGTGGCATGTGGTATCCTAGTCCCCTACCAGGGATGAAACTCATGCCCTCTGCAGTTGAAGAACAGAGTTTTAACCACTGGACAGGAAGGGAAGTCCCTGGAAGCATATTTATTTTAAAATAATATTTATAAACCAAACTAAAAATATAGCTTCCTCCCTTCCCCACAAAATGTAATTAAAATGGTGGATTGCCTACTACAAAGGTAAACAAACACTTTTTTCTTATGAGATAGTCACTTATTTCATTGGCAAAAGGTAGAAAGTTGTACACAATATGTTTTTCCCATTAGCTGTCAATACTAAAAGGAGAATGTGGCCAAATGTGTAGAGGAGAGCCAGGCAATTTGAAGTAGATACATCTTTCAATATCTAACAGTGAGGGCTTCAAGTAGGATTAAGGGGGTTAATGAGAGGACTTCATTGGTGGTGCAGTGGTTAAGAATCTACCTGCCAATGAAGGGGACATGGATTCGATTCTTAGCCTGGGAAGACCTCACATGCTACGGAGTAACTAAGCCTGTGTGCCACCACTACTTACCCTGCAGTCTAGAGACGGATAACCACAACTACTGAGCCCACATGCCACAACTACTGAAGCCTGCACACCTAGACCCCATGCTCTGCACCAAGAGAAGCCATGACAATGAGAAGCCCACACACAGAAACAAGGTGTAGCCCCAGCTAGCCACAAATAGAAAAAGCCTGCATACAGCAACGAAGATGCAACACAGCCAATAATGAAAACAAACAAACAGGGGAGACCTTCAAGATGGCGGAGGAGTAAGATATGGAGATCACCTTCTTCCCCACAAATACATCAGAAATACATCTACATGTGGAAAAACTCCTATAGAACACATACTGAATGCTGGCAGAAGAACTCAGACTTCCAAAAAGCCAAGAAACTCCCCATGTACCTGGGTAGGGCAAAAGAAAAAAAAAAAAAAAAAACAGAGACAAAAGAATAAGGGTGGGACCTGCACCTCTGGGAGCTAGCTGTGAAGGAGAAAAATTCTCCACACACTAGGCAGCCCCTTCACTGGCAGGGACGGGAGGAAGGAGGGGGGAAGTTTCAGAGCCACAGAGGAGAGCAGAGAAACAGGGGTGCAGTGGGAAAAGCAGAGAGATTCCCACACAGAGGATCAGGGCAGACCAGCACTCACCAGCCTGAGAGGCTTGTCAGCTCACCCACCTGGGCGATGGGGTCTGGGAACTGAGGCTTAGGCTTTGGAGGTCAGCACCTAGAGAGAGGACTGGGGTTGGCTGTGCAAACACAGCCTGAAGGGGGTTAGTGTGCTGCAGCTAGCTGGGAAGAAGTTCAAGAAAAGGTCTGGAACTGTCTAAGAAGCAAGAGACCATGTTTTGGTGTGAGTTAGAAGACATGACTCAGAACATCACCTAAACAAGGTCCAGAGATACACATGAGCTGCAGCTATCAGTATGGACACCAGAGACGGGCATGAAATGCTAAGGCTGCTGCTGCAGCCACAAAGAAGCCTGTGTGCATGCACAGGTCACCATCCACATCTCCCCTCACAGGAGAATGTGCAGCCCGCCACTGCCAGGGTTCCATGATCCAGGGACAACTTCTCCGGGAGAATACAGGGTGTGCTTCAGGCTAGTGGAACATCACTCTGACTTCTGCCACCACAGGCTTGAGTGGCATTCCATATGCCTCCCTCCCCCCTGGATTGAGTAAGCTAAAGCCCCCTAATCAGCTACTACTTTAACTCCCTCTGGTCTGGGTGAAGAACAGATGCCAGAGGGTGACCTACATGTGGAGGTGGGGCCAAATCTAAAGCTGAACACCAGGAACTGTGCAAAGAAGAGAAAGGGAAATTTCTCTTTGCAGCCTCAGGAGCAGCAGATTAAATCTCAACAATCAACTTGACGTACCTTGCATCTGTGGAATACCTGAATAGGTAAACAGTTATCCCAAAATTGAGGCAGTGGACTTTGGGAGCAACCACTGACCTGGTGTTTGATTTCTGAATCTATTTGTTTCTGATTTTATGTTTATCTTAATTTAATATTTAGAGTTTATTTTCATTGGTATATTTGTTTATTGCTTTGGTTGCTCTCTTCCTTTATATATATATATTTTTTTCCTTCTTTTTCTCTTTTTATGAGTGTGTATGTGTCTTTGTATAATTTTGTCACTGTAGTTTTGTTTTGTTTTGTTTTGGTTTGGTTTGGTTTTTTTCTGGTACATGGGCCTCTCACTGTTGTGGACTCTCCCATTGCGGAGCACAGGCCCGTGGTCATGGCTCATGGGCCTAACTGATCCACAGCATGTGGAATCTTCCCAGACCAGGGCACGAACCCATGTCCCCTGCATCAGCAGGGGGACTCTCAACCACTGTGCCACCAGGGAAGCCCGTCACTGTAGTTTTGCTTTTACCATTTGTTCTAGAATTCTGTCTGTCCATTTTTATATTTTTAGTATAGTTTTAAGTGCTTTTTATCATTGGTGAATTTGTTTATAGGTTTAGTTGCTCTCCTCTTTCTTTTCTTTCTTACTTCTTTTTATTTTAATAAGATTTTTTATATTTTATTTTAATTATTTTAATTTATTTATTTTTTCTTTCTTTATTATTTTTCTCCCTTTTCTTCTGAGCTCTGTGGCTGACAGGGTTTTGGTGTTCCAGCTGGATATCAGGCCTGAACCTCTTAGATTGGAGAACCGAATTCAGGACATTGGTCCACCAGACACCTCCCAGCTCCATGTAATATCGATGGGTGAGAACTCTCCCAGAGATCTCTCTCAATGCTAAGACCCATCTCCACTCAATGACCAGCAAGCTCTAGTGCTGAACTCCCCATGAAAAACAATTTGCAAGACAGAAAAACACCCCAACCATTAGCAGAGAGGCTGCATAATGGGCAACACAAACACACCCCAAAGCACACCACAAGATGTGGTCCTGCCCAACAGAAAAACAAGATCTAGCTTCATCTACCAGAACACAAACGCCAGTCCCCTGCATCAGGAAGCCTAGACAACTCACCAAACCAACCTTACTCACTGGGGGCAGATACCAAATACAATGGGAACTACAAACCTGCAGCCTGCACAAAGGAGACTCCAAACACAGTAAGTTAAGCAAAATGAGAAGAGAGAGAAATACACAGCAGATGATGGAGCAGGGTAAAAACCCATGAGAGAAAATAAATGATGAGGATATAGGCAGTCTACCTGAAAAAGAATTCAGAGTAATGATAGTAAAGATCATCCAAAATCTTGGAAATAGAATGGAGAAAATACAACAAACGTTTAACAAGGAACTAGAAGAACTAAAGAGCAAGCAAACAATGATGAAAAACACAATAAATGAAATTAAAATTTCTCCAGAAGGAATCAATAGCAGAATAACTGAGGCATAAGAACAAATAAGTGACCTGGAAGATTAAAAAGTGGAAATAACTACTGCAGAGCAAAATAAAGAAAAAAGGATGAAAAGAATTGAGGACTGTCTCAGAGACCACTGGGACAACATTAAACACAACAACATTCAAATTATAGGGGTCAAAGAGGAAGAAGAGGAAAAGAAAGGGACTGAGAAACTATTTGAAGAGATTATACTTGAAAACTCTCCTAATAAGGGAAATGAAATAGTCAGTGAAATCCAGGAAGCACAAAGTGTCCCATACGGGATAAATCCAAGGAGAAACATGCCAAGACACATATTAATCAAACTATCAAAAATTAAATACAAAGAAAATATTAAAAAGCAGCAAGGGGGCTTCCCTGGTCGCACAGTGGTTGAGAGTCTGCCTGCCGATGCAGGGGACACAGGTTTGTGCCCCAGTCTGGGAAGATCCTTCGTGCCACAGAGTGGCTGGGCCCATGAGCCATGGCTGCTGAGTCTGTGCGTCTGGAGCCTGTGCTCTGCAATGGGACAGGCCACAACAGTGAGAGACCTGCATATCACAAAAAAAAAAAAAAAAAAAAAAAAGAAAGAAAGAAAGAAAAAACAAGCAGCCAGGGGAAAAAGCAACAAAAAACATACAACAGAATCCCCATAAGCTTAACAGCTGATCTTTCAGCGGAAACTCTGTAAGCCAGAAGGGTGTGGCAGGACATGTTTAAAGTGATGAAAGGGAAAATCCTACAACCAAGATTACTCTACCAAGAAAAGTCTCATTCACATTCAATGGAGTAATTTAAATTTTTAAAGACAAGCAAAAGCGAGGAGAATTCATCACACCCAAACCATCTGTACACGAAAATGCCAGAGCAACTTCTTTAGGCAGGAAGCACAAGAGCAGGAAAAGACCTACAAAAACAAACCCAAAACAATTAAGAAAATGTTAATAGGAACATACATATTAATAATTACCTTAAATGTCAATGGATTAAATGCTCCAACCAAAGATATAGACTGGCTGAATGGATACAAAAACAAGGCCTGTATATACGATGAATACAAGAGACCCACTTCAGACCTAGGGACACATACAGACTGAAATATGAGGGGAGGGAAAAAGATATTCTATGCAAATGGTAAACAAAAGAAAGCTGGAGTAGCAATTCTCATATCAGACAAAATGGACTTTAAAATAAAGATGATTACAAGAGACAAAGAGGACACTACATAATGATCAAGGGATCAATCCATGAAGAAGATATAAAAATTGTAAATATTTATGCACTCAACATGAGAACACCTCAATACATAAGGCAAATTCTAACAGCCATAAAAGGGGAAATCAACAGTAACACAAGTTAAAGTCCACAAGTAGTGGACTTTAATGCCCCACTTTCACCACTAGAAAGAGCATTCAAAATGAAAATAAATAGGGAAGAACAAACTTTAAATAATATATTAAAAAAGATGGACTTAATTGATATTTATAGGACATTGAATCAAAAAACAAACAAACAAACAAAAAACAGAATACACTTTCTTCTCAAGTGCTCATTGAGTATTCTCCAGGATAGACCATATCATGAGTCACAAATCAAGCTTTGGTAAATTTAAGAAAATTGAAATTGTGTCAAGTAACTTTTCAAAGAATAACACTATGAGATTTGATATCAATTATGGGAAAAAAACTGTAAAAATACAAACACAAGGAGGCTATACAGTACACTACTAATTAACAAAGAGATCACTGAGGAAATCAAAGAGGAAATAAAAACAACCCTAGAAACAAATGACAATGAAAACATGACAACCCAAAACCTATGGGATGCAGCAAAAGCAGTTCTAAGAGGGAAGTATATATCAGTACAATCCTACCTCAAGAAAGGAGAAACATCTCAAAGAAACAACCTAAACTTACACCTAAAGCAATTACAGAAAGAAGAACAAATAAATAAATAAATAAATAAATAAATAAAAAACACCCAACATTATCAGAAGGAAAGAAATCATAAAGATCAGATCAGAAATATATGAAAAATAAATGAAGGGAACAATATCAAAGACCAATAAAACTAAAAGATGGTTCTTTGAGAAGATAAACAATTTTGATAAACCATTAGCCAGACTCATCAAGAAAAAAAGGGAGAAGCCTCAAATCAATAGAATTAGAAATGAAAAAGAAGTAACAACTGACAATGCAGAAATACAAAGGATCATGAGAGATTACTACAAGCAACTATATGACAATAAAATGGACAACTTGGAACACATGGACAAATTATTAGGAAAACACAACCTTCTGAGTCTGAATCAGGAAGAAATAGAAAATATGAACAGAACAATCACAAGTACTGAAATTGAAACTGTGATTAAAAATCTTCCAACAGGGCTTCCCTGGTGGCACAGTGGTTGAGAGTCTGCCTGCCGATGCAGGGGACGTGGGTTCATGCCCCAGTCCGGGAAGATCCCACATACTGCAGAGCGCTAAGGCCTGTGAGCCATGGCCACTGAGCCTGTGCATCCAGAGCCTGTGCTCCACAATGGCAGAGGCCACAACAGTGAGAGGCCTGCATACCACAAAAAAAAAAAAAAAATTCCAACAAACCAAAGCCCAGAACTAGATGGCTTCACAGGTGAATTATTTCAAACATTTAGTGAACAGCTAAGAACTGTCCTTCTCAAACTCTTCCAAAATATAACAGAGGGAGGAAAACTCCCAAACTCATTCTACAAGGCCATCATCTCCCTGATACCAAAACCAGACAGAATTGTCACACACACACACACACACACACACACACACACACACACACACACACACAAAACTGCAGGCCAATATCACTGATGAACATACATGTAAAACCCTCAACAAAATACTAGCAAACAGAATCCAGCAGCACATTAAAAGGATCATACATCATGACCAAGTGGGGTTTTTCCCAGGAATGCAAGGTTTCTTCAATATAGCCAAATCCATCAATGTGATACACCATATTAAGAAGTTGATGGATAAAAACCATATGATCATCTCAATACATGCAGAAAACATTTTGACAAAATTTAACACCAATTTACAATAAAAAACCTTATAGAGGGAACTTACCTCAGTAAAATGAATGCCATATATGACAAACACACAGCCAACATTGTTCTCAGTGGTGAAAAACTGCAACAATTTCCACTAAGTTCCAGAACAAAAATAAGTTGCCCACTCTCACCACTATTATTCAAAATAATTTTGGAAGTTTTAGGCACAGCACTCAAAGAAGAAAAAGAAATAAAAGAATCCAAATTGGAAGAGAAGAAGTAAAAGTGTCACTGTTAACAGATGACATCATACTATACATAGAGAATCTGAAGGATGCTCCTGGAAATTACTAGGACTAATCAATGAATTTGGTATAGTAGCAGGATACAAAATTAATGCACAGAAATCTCTCACATTCCTATACACTAGTGATGAAAAATCTGAAAGAGAAATTAAGAAAACACTCCCATTTACCATTGCAATAAAAATAATAAAATACCTAGGAATAAACCTACATAAGGAGGTGAGAGAACTGTGTGCAGAAAATTATAAGACACTGGCAAAAGAAATTAAAATTGATACAAACAGATGGAGAGATATACAATGTTCTTGGATTGGAAGAATCTACATTGTGAAAATGATTATACTACCCAAAGCAATGTACAGATTCAATGCAATCCCTATCAAACTACCAATGGCATTTTTCACAGATCTAGAACAAAAAATTCCACAATTCATATGGAGACACAAAAGACCCCAGATAGCCAAAGTAATCTTGAGAAAGAAAAATGGGGCTGGAGTAATCAGGCTCCCTGACTTCAGAGTATACTACTAAGCTACAGTTATCAAGACAGCATGGTACTGGCACAAAAACATAAATATAGATCAATGGTACAGGATAGAAAGCCCAGAAATAAACCCACACACACATGGTCAGATAAACCCATGCACATATGGTCACCTTATCTTTGATAAAGAAGGCAAGAATATACAATGGAGAAAAGACAGCCTCTTCAATAAGTTGTGCTAGGATAACTCAACAACTTCAAGTAAAAGAATGAAATTAGAACACTCCTTAACACCATACACAAAAATAAACTCAAAATGGATTAAAGAACTAAATGTAAGGCCAGACACTATAAAACTCTTAGAGGAAAACATAAGCAGAACACTCTATGACATAAATCATAGCAAGTTCCTTCTTGACACATCTCCTAGAGAAATGGAAATAAAAACAAAAATAAACAAATGGGATCTAATGATGCTTAAAAGCTTTTGCACAGCCAAGAAAACCATTAAAAAGACAAAAAGACAACCCTCAGACTGAGAGAAAATATTTGCAAATGAAGCAACTGACAAAAGATTAATCCCCCAAATATCAAGTAGCTCATGCAGCTCAATATCAAAAAAACAAACAATCCAATCCAAATGGGCAGACGACCTAATTAGGAATTTCTCCAAAGAAGCCAACAAACACATGAAAGGATGCCCAATATCACTAGTCATTACAGAAATACAAATCAAAACTACCATGAGGTATCACCTCACACCAGTCAGAAGGCCATCATCAAAAAATCTACAAACAATAAATGCTTGAGAGGATGTGGAGAAAAGGGAATCCTCTTGCACTGTTGGTGGGAATATAAATTGATACAAGCACTATGGAGAACAATATGGAGCTTCCTTAAAAAACTAAAAATAGAACTACCACACAACCCAACAATCACACTATTGGGCATATACCCTGAATAAAACATAATTCAAAAAGTGTCATGTACCACAATGTTCATTGCAGCTCTAATTACAATAGCCAGGACATGGAAGCAACCAAAGTGTCCATCAACAGCTGAATGGACAAAGAAGATGTGGCACATATATACAATGGAATATTACTCAGCCATATAAAGTAACAAAATTGAGTTATTTGTAGTGAGTTGGATGGTCTTAGAGATTGTCATACAGACTGAAGTAAGTCAGAAAGAGAAAAACAAATACCATTTGCTAACACATATATATGGAATCTAAAAAAAAAAAAGGTTCTGAAGAACCTATGGGCAGGACCAGAAAAAAGATGCAGATATAGAGAATGGACTTGAGGACATAGGGAGGGGGAAGGGTAAGCTAGAACGAAGTGAGAGAGTGGTATGGACATATATACACTACCAATGCAATATAGATAACTAGTGAGAAACTGCCACATAGCCCAGGGAGATCAGCTCAGTGTTTTGTGTCCACCTAGATGGGTGGGATAGGGAGGGTGGCATGTAGATGCAAGAGGGAGGGGATTTGGGGATATATGTATATGTATAGTTTATTCACTTTGTTATACAGCAGAAACTAACACACCATTGTAAAGCAATTATACTCCAATAAAGATGTTAAAAAATAATCTGGAAAAGGGTGATGAAGTAGATATACAGTTAAAACAACAATAACCATGTGTTGATAATTGTTGAGCTGAGTGATGAATATAAGGGGGTTCAATATTCTCTTTTAGTGTCTACTTTTGTATATTTACAAGGTTTTCTCTAAATTAGTTTTTTTTGTGTGTGTTTTTTATTAGAGAAAGTTCTGTGCATGTGTTCTAATAGCGTCACAATGAGAGCTCCCATTATGCTGTTTTTTGTTAAATTTCTCTTCTGCCTTTTCCATCAGAAATACTAAAATGGGAGCCACACATTCTACATTATCAGCTTCACATTCCTCCTTCAAATGTTATTTAGATATCTGAATAAAATCAGTTTAAAATAATAAAAAAATACCTACAATAAACCAAACAAACAAATACATAAATAAATCTATTTTTTAAAAAGGGTGGGTGCTACGGAGGAAACTGGGATTCATGTCCTGCTTGGTGCCAAATAAACAGACAGACACCAAAGTCTTTACTGGGGCCACTCCTTTTCCGTATCAGAGGAGATTGTTTTACAGCAAGTTTTCATGTTCCCACTGCTTCACTGTCCCCTATGAACAGAGGAGTTCAAGATATCTAACTAGTTTTGACTTTTTTTTTGGTAGTTTGTCTAGAAAATCATTTTTCTACTATTGTCTTAAAACAATAAAATTGATTCTTACAAAGCATAGTGCAAAAATGCATATTCAAATGTTATTTAATGCATTTGTTATACTGAAATATTTCTGGATTTCTTTCTGAGAGACCTACTTGCATGAATTCTACTAAATGAAGTATAAATATTCAAAGCTATGCCTTTTATAATGTAAAGCTGATACCTAAAATACTTCTATCTTATACACTTCAACTGTAGTTATTTTTTCTTTAAAAGTTAATTCAACATTTCAAAAAAATCCACTTATTTTTATATACTACCTAGCTGTTCACTGAAGCTGTTTATGATTTCCTCCCACTTGTTTCTGAGTATATTATTAACTAGCATTATTCTTGTTATAGGAAATACATATTTTAGAATTTTAAAATGCTGCTAAAAGTAACTAAACATTATAATTTAAGCATTTCAAGGCGTAAAAATGATCATGTGATTCCTGAAAATTATTCCTCCTTTGCAACACTGGTTACCTCCTCACATGAAATTCCGTCATCACATCTAGAGACTGAAAGATATGAACATAGTACTTTTGAAATTATACTTTCATTAAAAATATTTCTTAGAAGAGTCTTATCTCTAACTTAATATTTATATAATTCCTTTTTTTTTGGCATCCTGCTGACTCTCTTCACCTTTGGTCTTTGTATTATCACTTTGTCTTCAACCACCTCATGCTTAAATATTTGCTTGTTTCCAGTCATCTTTCAGATTCTCTTTCCTTGGTGCTATGATCTGAAATTTTGTGTTCCTCTCAAAATCCATGTGTTGTAACCTAATGCCAAAAGTGATGGTATTAGTAGGTGGACTTTTGGGAGGTGATTATTTCATGAAGGTTGTGTCTTCATAAATGGAACTGTGCTCTTAGGAAATAAACCCTGGACAGCTCCCTTGTCCCTTCTGTCATGTAAGGATATAAGGATATAAGGAGAAGTAAGCAGTCTATAGCCCAGAAAAGGGTGTTCACCAGAGCCCGAACATAATGGCATTCTGGTCTTGGACTTCCAGCCTCTGGGAAGTTAAAAAAAAAATCACTACATTTACCTTTAAGTGAGGAATGACATAAAAATATTGCATGTGACCAATAGCATCTTACAGTCAAGGATTGAAAATGGTGAATCCTGAAACTGGGAGACCAGAAATGAGGTTTTTGAAATATTCTAGAAGAGATCATTTTTCTTTAAATAAGTAAATGATTTGGGGATAGAAAGGAAGACAGAATACAACGGTAATATATTTTTGCTGTTTATAAACACCCAGTTTATGCCTTTTTTTTTTTTTTTTTTTGTAATCTGAACAAAGACACCGCTCTTTACCATTCCATGGTTTTCAGAGTTCTGCCTTTTGGTTTATTCTTTTCTTATTCTATAGTCACCATGTAACAATTACCCAAATGCCTACGAATTATGCTGTTACTCTAACTCAGTGGTTCCCAACCAGGGATGATTTTTCTTCTCCCTGCAAGGGACATTTTGCAATGCTTATAGACATTTTTAGTTACCACACCAGAAGGCAGTGCTACTGGCGCCTTGTGGGTTGAGACCTGGGAAGATACCAAACATCCTATAATATAAAGAATATCCCCCCACTACAAAGAATTATCTGGTCACAAATGTCATTGTGGCAAGGTTGCTATAGTTAGAGTTGTTACAAATTTCTAACTCACATGTTATAAGCATGAAAGAAGTACATTACAATTACCTTGGAAATCTTAGCAACTACTAAGTTATATGTGTCTAACGTTAGACTCATGGTTAGAAACAAGTTTTTCTAAAATTTTAGCACCCAAATCATGAATATTATACCAATTATCTCATCTTATATTCTACACACAAACAAGTAATAAAACCTCCAAATTATAACTTTCTAAGTGTTTATAATATTCCATCCTCCTCTCTATTCCCAAATCACTTACTTATTTAAAGGAAAATTATCTCTTTCTAGAATATTTCAAAAGCCTCATTTCTAGTCTCCCAGTTTCAGGATTCACCATTTTTAATCCTTGACCTTAAGATGGTATTGGTCACATGAAATATTTTTATGTCATTTCTCATTTCAAGTTAAATGTATTGATTTTTTTTTTTACTTCCCATAGAGGTCCACTTATAATGTCAGAGTTCTTTACCTGTCTGACTTTAATTCCAGTCACTTATTTAAATATATTTCTTGTTCCCACAATACTGAACTACTTGTGAATATACAGTATTTTATCAAACTTTTCTATATTGGTAAATAGTTTGTCCTCTGTCCTCTCTTGTTTCCTCAGCGAAAGTGTATGTATCCTTTAAAATTTGGCCAGAATACTGCCCACTCAATAATTTTCTACTTAATCAGTCAGGTTAGATTTTTCTATCCTCCTACCCCAATATTAATACATATCTCTACTTTGATAATCATCTTGTTTTCAAACTTCTAAACTAATTGTTTCTTTCATCCATTTTTCCTCTGACTTTGAGCACATGTCAGAAAAATAAATTTCAATCATTCCCAAAATATTTACCTCATAATGAAACACTAAAAAAGTTACTATCAAATCCATGTTCCAAAATCTGAGGAAAACAAATTAATATCCCAGCCTTCTTATGTATTGCTGACCCCTGGACCAATTAACTTAAGTCACAGGATGAGTATCATACGTGAAACCATTAGCTCTTTGGAAAATATATGAATGGAAAAGGACTAATTGAAGAAGGTAGTGTGTTCTTGGAGGAAAAATTGCTAAATATCTACTTTAATTGTTTCTTTTTAGGCAGAATTCCATTATGTTTCTAACTTGAAACTCTAACTTGAAATCCCTAAATATTCCCATTTAAAATGGTGCTTGATTAATGAAGAAGAAAGAAAGAAAAAGAAAACATTTTGTCTATCTTCATTTCTTTCACTGAATTGTTAAGTTCTTAAAACCACCCTTCCCTATGATGGTGATAAAATCTAACAAATTATAGAAATATTTAGGTTCAGTTAGACACTAGATCCATTTCACCCAACATATCTGTTACAGCACTTTTTTTAGGGAGATAGGAGTGAAATGGAAATATGAGTGAAGAGCCTTCTGTTTAGCATAAATGATACTGAGAATTTTCCTTCTGTGGTTCTGATTATTGAATAATATTAGGCTGATCTCATACATTGGTTGGCAGAATCTTCTTGTTAATAATCTTAACCAGTGTCCTTCCCTTCTCCATTCTCAAATAGCCATTTTATCTACTAAAGGACTACTTTCTGTAGGTAAATTTAGGACTTTTTCACCAGTGCTATCTTCCCTGGCATTCAAATAGAACATTGTCCTGAAGTCCCTTGCTTAGAAAGTCACTGGCTTTAGTCTTTTCCATGTCTAGTCAGTTATTCCTCTCCCTGAGGAAAGGAACAAAGGATAATTCAGTGACACCTGCTCCTAATCTAAAAATTATCAGTATTAGTTCTCTCATACTAATTAGAGACAATTCAGGTGAAGTGCTGATTAAAAATACAGAATTATTATTATTAGCAACATAAGGTCTAAGTGAATATCTCCTTGACTTTTTTCTGAAATGTATATGGATATATGTTATGAAAGAAATATTTTTAAGTAATGGTAACTTCATAAGAATAAGAGTATGGTAAAATTATCTCTAAGTGTGTCTTTTGACAGTTTTTACTAATTTAACTGTTCATGTTACTATAAATAATTTGTTCAGATTCATTAAAATTATGATTATTATCATTTTCATGCATTTATAAACATATCAATCCTACAACCTATGTTTGACAGCCTAATTAAGGAGGGTAGGATCATAAAAAGCCACGTTACATATAATGCATTTTGCAAATTGCAAAAGAAAAAAGTCATGAATAAATAAAGTAACTCTGATAATCTGGATAATATTTATGTTTTTTTGTTTCTTTTTTTACACTGCCTGGAAGATATGTTTGGCATATTTTGAAGAAGCAGAAACATCACTGTGAATATCCATCAGGTAAAGCAAGTGTTTTATCCTATTAGGAGGTTTATGAAAGACATGAAAAGACAAGAAAAATAATTTTAGGTTGAAGAGAAAATGCACATGGTGTTACCATCTGCTTTGAAAGGAAGCCACATAGATAAGAGTAAAAATCCATTTGATGATGATACCCTGTAAGAAACTGTAATAATAAAATTTTATTTCCTAAAGACAAAACACAGAGATGCTTAAGAAAATTGGAAAATGCCAAGCAGACTGGCAGCAAACAAAACAGACATATTGTCTATGTTAAAAACAGAGTTTTACAGTGATAAATCTCTTCAACTAAATTTGCTTAATATATGATGCATGGAATTCATAAATTATCCTATATTACTCATCATAAAGAATATCATTATATATTTTGAGTTAGTAGCTATTTTAAAGAATGTTCTTTGTAGTTAAATTCAAAAGAGTTTTCTGTTTTGGTAAATAATACTTTATTGCAGATAGTTAATTTATATCACACTGTAGTATAGTCTGACTCCATTTTTGATATTTGACTGCTGACACACTTTAAGCCCCATCACTCCTTTTTGCCCTTCTTTCCCACATCTAGGTAAGCTGGTAAGAGAGTCTGGGTGCTCCCTCCTTGGCACCTGTGGGAAGTTAAAATTATTCAAGGCCCTACAAACTGAATTCAGGTCAGCCCCGCCCTGTAACTGCAATAAGAGCCAAAGCCAGTTGCCCTTCCCTGCTCTCTCAAATCATTTTCAGAACAGCTTAAGAGCCCAGGAAACCTTACATGTGAGTAATCTCTTCATACTTTCTTGGTGAGTGTGTGGTATCATTAGTTCTGACATTTGAACCTAATTTTTCATGGCAGTGCTTCATACCACCTGTGTAGGGCACCTATAAAATACTTCAATATATGAATTCATGTGTAAAATAATTCATATGAAATAATATGGTAGAAGTTACAGATTACAGAAAATATCCTAATGTAATCTAGCTCATAGATGTTAACCTAATAAAATATTGTAGTTTAGGCTTATTATACAAAGAAGTTAGTACTTTCTAGAATAAATAGTTAAAAGCACATTCTCCCAGTACAGTTTTACTTTTAATATTTGTATATAGGTGCTAAAACAGGAATGAAAATTTAATGTTAAATGAAATTGTTAGCTAGGAAAGTCTGCAGTCACAATAATTTGTAGAAGATAAATTATGAATGCTTCCAGAAGACACAAAATCTGCATATTAATAAGCTCATTTATGGAAGAGAAAAATATAAGCATTAACTTTGTACCTTGATTATCCTATTCATTCATAACTTTGACAGATATTTACAGATTATGGGGTTAATAAATTGTGATAAAAAAGAAAAAACATACTTTTCTTATTCACTGGGTTAATTCTTATGTTTATATATATATATATATATATATATATATATATATGTAGACTTGTAGCTGATTGGCGTAGGATTTAATATATTTGATTAATATTTATTTACTACTAGATTTAAATTCAAATTGATTCCATACCTTGGAAGTTAAAATTATTTATGCACACATAGACATGAACATATATATAAGACATTGATATGTATATGTATATATACACCATTATATATATGTATGTATATATATATAACATAACATAGAAGTATATATGTGTAGCATATTAAATTTAAAATGTATGTATATGTACACATATATACAAAGTTTAATGATATGTACAATATAATAATTTACTTGATCATTCTTGCTTCCAAGGAAGGACAATTTAAATAAACATAAATGAATATTTTAAAAGATCAATAATACTATAAAATGCCTTCTAAAATATATGAACTCTTAATATGTTTTATCTCTGTTAGTGAAAATCTAAAAATATGAAAGCCAAGTCTTTATAGCGGCAGCAATGAATCAAACCTATTACTGAGACTTTAAGCCACTCCAGCTGCATGTGAAGGAGGTGTGAAAAAATGAAAGTTCAATAATCTAAAAAAAAACAGTGCCTTTCCGCACTTTGTGGGATGATGGTGATTGTGGAGCACACAAAGTAGTATTACTCAGTGGGTGATTTTTGCAATAGCAGTATGATCTAGTCTAAATCTATACTAAAATTAAAACTCAAGATGTGTTTCATTGTATCTCAGCCAACAATTTTCTGAAATGCATTCTCAGACTAAGCTCTCCTAAGTCTCATTATGTTAAGATTTTACCTTATTTCGACATACATCTTTAGAACATCTCTTTTGCAAAAGAGCTGCCATTTTAAAACATGTCTGCTTGGATGATTGCTTTTCATTCTCATTACCTCATTTGAGAAATTGTAGATATTCTCTTATATAAGGTGAAATAATAAAATGGTGTTGAAAATGCCTCCAGAATTTCATGTTTCTCATTTGATATCCTGGAAGATATTCAGTTTACAGAATGTAGCTACACAGATTTTTAGTCTTTTAAATTAGGTTACTAAATGTGAAAATAAATTGTAATAAATATTAATTATTAAAAAGCTGAATTTTCTGCTGGTAGGAATACAGATATTGATAACTGCTGTTTCTCATTCAAACCAATGATACAGTAATAACATATATGAATACTTTTTTGAAATGAACACTTTGATTTAAAAAATCATAGATTTTAATACACTAAAGAAGCCATTAGTAATTTCTAATCTATAAGTACATGGTGAAATTAAATAACTGGTGTGAGCTGAGTCCTTTGTACTTAAAACTCCACCTAATAGAGCTTTGCTTCAAGAAGACAACCTCAGATCTCCAGGCTATGGGAAACATTTTCATGATGTGCAAATACTTAACACAAGGATGAAATCATATAGCAAGGAAAAGTGTTTTTTAAGTATATGTGACCACTCAGATGACAATAAATGCTAAATTAAATTTCAAAAGTATAAACAATATTAGAGTTAAATTCAGTATGGTTGCAGGATAGAAGATCAATACTTAAAGCTCAATAATAATTCTATACCCTAGCAATGAACTTATGAACATGAAATCAGAAAACACCTTTATTTAAAACTCTATCAAAATAATAAAATACTTAGGAATAAATTCAACAAATAAAATGCAACTCATACAATACAAACTACAAACACTGCTGAAAGAAATTAAAGACAAATGAATGGAAAGATATTGCATGTTTATGAATTTGCCTAAAAAATCCAAGCTGTCTTTCTTACAGAAATTGACAAAATGATGTGAAAATTCAGTTGTAAATGTAAGTAAAAGAGAATATACAAAACAAAAGACAAGAATATGGAGCAAACTTGTACTTTCATATACTGCTAATGGGAACATAAAAGGGTGCAACTGCTTTGGACAACAGTTACTGAAAAAGTTACCATATGACCCAGAAATTCCATTCCTAGACATATACCCAAGATAATTGAAAACGTGTGTCCACCTGTTGTATACAAGAAATGTGTACATGTATTCAGAGAAGCATTAAGCATATTAGCCAGAAAGTGGAAACGATCCAAGGGCTTATCAGTAGTCTAATGGATAATTAAAATGTGGATATTAAATTAAAATGGATAATTAAACCACATTTTAATTAATCCACAAAAAGAAATGAAATACTGGGCTTCCCTTGTGGTGCAGTGGTTGAGAGTCTGCCTGCTGATGCAGGGGACACGGGTTCATGCCCCGGTCTGGGAAGATCCCACGTGCTGTGGAGCCACTGGGCCTGTGAGCCATGGCCGCTGAGCCTGCGCGTCCGGAGCCTGTGCTCCGCAACAGGAGAGGCCACAGCAGTGAGAGGCCCGCGTAATGAAAAAAAAAAAAAAAAAGAGATGAAATACTCACAGACATGACACAAAAAGACACATATTATGTGATTCTATTTATATAGAATGTCCAGAATACACAAATCAATAAACAGAAAGTAGGTTATTGATTTCTAGGGGCAGCATAAAGGAGGAAATGTTGACAGCTAATGGGTCTGGTAGTTTTAGAGTGAGAAAAATATTCTGGAATTAGATAGACGTGATGATTGAACAAGCTGTGTGTCTAACACAAACCACTAAATTATACTTTTTAAATGAATAAATTACTTGATATGTGAATTACATGTCAATTAAAAAAATCCCATTATCTACTCTCTACTACAAGATGTTTTGTTTTCAAGACAAGAGAAAAAAAAAAAGGAAGCATATGAGAAAGTACAAACAATTGGGCTAAAAAGATAAAAAGGTAATAATTGGAACCAGACTCAGATATGACACTAATGATGGAACTAATAGAGAATTAAAAATAACAACAAATAATATGTTAAAAGCTTTGAAGGAAAAGGTAATAACACACATATCCAGATGATAAATTTCAACAGGGAAAGGTAAATTTGAGAAATAATTGAATAGTAATTCTGCAAGTGACAACAAAAGCAACAAAAGTATAACAGAGATGAAGAATTTATTCATGGGCTCCTACAAACCTTGACATCACTGAGAAAGGAATCAGTGAAATTAGGTAAGTCGGTAAAACTTACACAGACAAATACAAATAGAACAAATTGTGGAGGAAGAAAAGAAAGGAGGAGGAAAGGAGAGAAGGAGAAGAAGCAGAAGAGGAAGGAAATGGTGAGAGAAAGGGAGAGGGGGAGACCTAAGAAGAGAAAGAGGAAGAAAAGGAGTGGAAGGAGAAGGAAAATGAGAATGAAAAATATTCTAGCAAATACATTTTTGTAATTGCATAACACCCTGTCCAAAGCCCCATATCTAGTAAATGGAATACCTGTATTTCATTCAGGCTTTTAAATTTAAAAATCAGATTTTATATATCATTCTGTCTTTCAGGTAACCATGCATATACAGAAGAAGGTTGGATAAATTAATGCTAGTTTCTACAACAAACAATCCCAACACTTTGTGGCTTAACATAGCTAGAAGCTATACGTTCCCCAAGCCCAAATCCTTTGTAGCTGAGAATGAACTACAGAGAGTTACAAATAATGATCCAGAGTTCTAGAGGCCTTACAATGTGTTATTCTTCCATCACAGGGACTTGGTAAATTTCAAAATATATTTTGTGGCCAGGACTGGATATTGCATATAAAATTTCTTCTTATATTCTGTTGAGCAGAACCCAGCCACATAACCCCCACACAACTGCAAGTCACTGGGGAATGCAATTTCTTTCCTTGGCCAGGAGGAGAAAATATGAATAGTTCATGTTTTCTTTGCTCTGCTTTTTTTTTTTTTTTTTGCTCTTGTCTTTCTCTGCTAATACATATGTATCATATGCATTTTTATTTTCTGTATATATATTTGTACTTTATGATTGCTCTAATCATGTATATAATATTTGATTAATAACACCTAGATATCACCCTTAATATTAGTTTTCTATTGTTGTATAACAGTTATTCCAAACTAAACAGCTTAAAATAAAAATAATACAAATTTATTGTTTCACAGTTACAGTCTCATCAGGTTGAAATCAACATTTTGGAAATGAATACAATTCCATCTGAAGCTTGGAGGTCTCTTTAACATTCAAACATTGCCAGCAATATTCCATTTCTTTTTTTTTTTCTTAGTTATAAGACCGAAGTGCTTAAATCCAAGAGGTTCCGAGATCCTGCCATGTGTCCCTCTCCAAAACATAATAGGGTGTTCCTTCAAATCCAACAGAAAAACATCTATACTATTTCAATCTCTTTGATTTCCTTCATTTTGGACCTCTAGACTCTCTTTTAAAAGCCTCATATGAACCTCTTCTTCTATAGGTAATCAGTTACAGGTATCCAGAAGCAATACGTTGAGTAACTCCTTTATCATATCACACCATGTACTATCAATTCTCTCTTTACGACTGGAAACAGGGCCATTATTGTCTTTAGATAGAATCAGTTAAGAAAACCAATTCCAGAAAATCCAGAAAATTTATAATAAAACATACTTAAGGTTCTGTTCCTTTGGAATCACTTTTAGTATCAAAATCCAGCCCCAAATTGGAAAGATCTAGACCAGAATGGAAGCACACAGCTATGGGGCAAAGCTGTCATAACAGGTGAGAGTCCATCTCTTTCTCTCTGAGGAGGGCTTAATCACACTTTTAATAATTTATAACTAACTAAAACAGGTACACCCAGGATAATCTCTCTCTTTAATTTAACATGCAAGCATACTTCATTTTATTGCACTTTGCTTTATTGTGCTTCACAGATATTGCTTTTTTTTTTTTTAACTAATTGAAGGTTTGTTAAAACCCTGCATCAAGCAAGTCTATCAGAGCCATTTTTTCTAACTGCATTTGCTAACTTTATGTCTCTGAGTCACATTTTGGTCATTCTCACAATATTTCTAACTTTTTCATTATTATTATATTTTTTATAGCAATCTGTGATCTTTGATGGTAATATTTTATAATGATTACAACTCACTGAAGGCTCAGATGATGGATATCAATTTTTGGCAAGAAAATATTTTAATTACGATATATACATTTTTAGACATAATGCTGTTATACATTTAATAGACTGCAATATCATATATTCAGAACTTTTATATGCACTGAGAAACCAAAAAGTTCACGTGACTCACTGTATTGCAGTGGTCTGGAACAAAATCTGCAATATCTGCAATGCCTGTAAACTGATTAGGGACTTTACTTTTACTTTAAAAATATTCCTTCATAAGGACTTCCCTGCTCGTCCAGTGGTTAAGACTCCACACTCCCAATGCAGGGGGCCCGGGTTTGATCCCTGGTCAATGAACTAGATCCCACGTGCCACAACTAAGAGCCTGCAGGCCGAAACTAAAGATCCTGCATGCCATAAGGAAGATCCCACACGTGGCAATGAAGACTCTGTGTGCCACAACTAAGACTGGGCACAGCCAAAATATAAATAAATAAATATTTATTAAAAAAAGCAATTAAAATAATTTTAAAATCCCTTCATAGAAACATAGTAGTGTTTGTCTGGGTAACTGGGAGGTGTGTGTGCTACCAAATGGTGCTGATTGTTTCCCTTTTGTCCTCCAACACTTACAAGAATATATGTCTTATAGCTCATTCTATCCAGACATATTAAGGACGGGAGTCTGGGAAACACAGTTTTGCCAAGCTAATTTGACACACAGCCTACTCCTTGTTAATTTGGAGCCCATACACATCTCTTTTTAAATAGTACTTAATCTCCAAATATAAACAATAACAAATGAATACTTCCACTTACAAGATACAACTTCCCATCATGCAATCAAAAACATACTAAGCTTTTCCCTAGAAAAGAATACTGTCTTTGGATGATATTCCCTCTTCTCCATTGATAATCAAAATCCTTGACTCTACAGCCATTAGTCACAGTCTAGGAGTCTGTATACAATTGCATTTCTATCTCTCTTTCTAGGCAAAAATATTTAAAAAAAATCTTAACTGAGAATCTGCCCAATTAATTAATTTATTCCTTATTTGGGAATCTGCCCAATTAGAAATTTAGAATAACATTTTAAGGTGCTTTCAAGCATACAGTATTGAACTTGCAGATAGTTGTAAGGATTATTCCAAGAGATAAAATTCAGTCCTAAAGACCTAAAGTTCTAGACAGTGATGAAAGGAAATCCTCCTGATGACCGAGCTTGAGTTGTGTACTTTAGGTCTGGGATTTGATTTTACTCAGTTTACAAGCTAAGCTAACTTGTTACTATTTCATGGATACCAGTAGAACACAGGAGAGTCTCAGGGATGAAACAATAGTTTTCTATTGCTCACAGTACAGAAAGGAGCATAAGTGTCAGCATATTTACATTGGTCCTTCTTGTCCCCATCTGTCACAGGACAACATGATAAACCCAGGTGGATGCTACACAAGCAGCGAGTTTGCATCACAGCTGAGGAGCACTGAGTTTGGGGAATCCACTACTTTTATAGCAGTCAGTTAGCAAGCCTGATCTTTTTTCAAGGGAGGGTGGAAACATTACCTCAGCTCTCAACCTTGAGAGACAAATCAGATAAATAGCCAAGCAGTCAGGGCTTGCAATCTGCCATAACCGGCAAAAAGGGTAAAAACACAGAGATGCAAAGGGTACTGTCTCTCCAAACACCATAATATACAAATGATTTTCATTCATTAATTTATTCATTCACTTTTTCTCCTCTCTAACCTGGTTTATTTTTATTCATGACACTTCTCATCAAAATGTTGTTGTCTGTCTCTCCCACCAGATTAGAAGATATAAGAAATCAGATTGGACTTCCCTGGTGGTGCAGTGGTTGTGAGTCCACCTGCCGATGCAGGGGACACGGGTTCATGAACCAATTTGGGAAGATCCCACATGTGGTGGAGCAGCTGGGCCTGTGAGCCATGGCCACTGAGCCTGCACGTCCAGAGCCTGTGCTCCACAACGGGAGAGGCCACAACAATGAGAGGCCCGCATACAGAAACAAACAAACAAACAAACAAACAAACAAAAAAAAAACTTTGTTTAATAGAAAATGAAAAATATGAATCATTCACAGATTTAAGAGTACAAAGGCATGTACACAGATATCCTTGTGGTACTGTTTTGATTTTTATTTGAAAACATATCTATCTATCTATCTATCTATATATGTATATACATACATATGAAAGAGTTCATAATCCAATGAATGTAGAGTTTCATATAAAAAGGTATTACACTGTTGAACAATGTTTTCTTGTTTTGACATCTTTTGTGTTTCTGACAAATATTGTGTGAGACTATGTTGTAGATGTATTAAAAAAAACATACAAAATATATATACATCAATAGAGAAGAAATAGTCTCTCTTAAAACCTTGTGGATTGAAAACATTGATTCCAAATCACTATTTTATTAGGTATTTCTTGAAATTCATTTTAAATAATACCTAATACTATATATACTATTCTTAAGCTAGTTTTTCAGCTTATTAAAGTTCCAATGAATGTCTGAAATTCTTCTGTAAGGACTAGTTTAATTAATTCTAATCACATTGTATATTCTTTTCATCCATTAAATGAGATATTGAGACAACCCTTAAGAAAAGGCTTAAGAATGATTTATCTTCTCTATTTTATTTTTAAATATCTTACTGTTAGAGATTACATATTAGTACTAGAAAAACTCTAATATTTTCCCATTGTTTGAAGGAATTTGACCACATATATAAAAATTGTGTATGTTCAAATCAGCTCATATCACCACCTTAAATATACCACCTTCCTGTACTCTCCCAAAAGATCTAATTTTTATTTTTGAGGTTTGGAGAAGATATGACATTTAGATAGATAAAATCAAAGGAAAAACTGGAAAAGAATGCCAGAGCCTTGTGTTTGGGCATGTTGTAGTCTTTCTGGGGGTAATTTAGTACTTCATTGTCTTTATTGATTTGCAATTAAAAAAAATGTATTCCTTTTCTCCCTCCACAACTGTAACTGGAAAACTGAACAATGGTTAATTACTGGCAATATCATTAGATGTAAGTGCCTATCATCATTAATTGTTTACCTGCATTGCCTCTGAGAGTGTAGATCATTTAACATACCATTCAAATAGCTTAAGAAGAAATCACCTTAAGAATCCATTCTCTTTCGGCAGTCACAAGATCTTTTTCCCCTTTTTAATGGGAAAAAAAATCACATACAATAATATTGAATCTTTAAAGTGTACAGTTAAGTGATTTTTTTCTTATTTTTGCAAAGTTTTGCAATCATTGCCACTATCTACACTCAGAATATTTTCATCATCCCCAGCCCACAGGCAGTTACACCCCATTTCCATTCCCACCTTCCCCTAGAAACTAGTAATCTATTTTCTATCTGTATAAAGTTGCCTATTTTGGACATTTAATGTGAATGAAAACATGCAATATGTGACCTTGGTTATCTGATATATTTCATTAGTATATTATTCAAGGTTCTTTCATTTTGTAACATTTAATTTATCATTTTATGTGGCTGAATAATACTCCATTTTATTTTCCACCTTGCTTATCCATTAATCAATTGATGGACATTTGGGTTGTTTGCACATTTGTTATTGTAAATAATGCTTCCATGGGCATTTGGGTACACATTTTTGCACGCACAAGTGTTTTTATATCTCTTGAGTGTATAACTAAGAGTAGAATTGCTGGATTATGATAACTCTTCATTTAATATTTTTGTTGAATTACAAAACTGTTTTCCAAAGCAGATGGAATATTTTCCATTTCTACCATTAGTGTATGAGGGATCCAACGTTCCACATTCCTGTTAATATTTGTTTTTGTCTTTTTTTATTATAGCCTGCCTGATAGGTGTGAAGTGGTGTCTCATAGTTTTGACTTGCATTTTCCAAATGAGTAATGTTATTTAGCATCTCTTCATATACTTACAGGTTATTTGTATCTATCTTCATCTCTGTAAAATGCAGTCATAATAAATGTATCTTTGTATTGTTTTGAAATAGGAAAATTGTAAGTGTATTCCAACATTTTTCTTCTTAAAAAAATTTTTGACTAGTCTGGGTGCTTTGCATTTCTATATGAATTTTATAATCAGTTTGTCAATTTCTGCAAAACATTCACCTGGTATTTTGATAGAGATTGCTTTGACACTGTAGATCAATTTAGAGAATATTGCCATCTTAACAACACTACATTTCCAAACCTTTAACATGGGGTTTTTCCATTTATTCAAGTCTTCCTTAATTTCTTTCAACAGTACTTTGTAGTTTTCAGTGTACAAGTGTTTCACTTTTTGTTATGATATTCTAAAATATCTTACTCTTTTGCTGCTATTGTAAATATTTTCTTAATTTTATGTTTAGGTTTTTCATTACTAGTATGTACAAACAGAGTGGATTTTTATATATTGATCTTGTATCCCACAGAGTTGTTGAACTTTTGTGCTAGCTATAATTTTTTTATTGTATGCCCTTGGATCGTCTATGTACAAAATAATGGCATCTGAAAATTGAGAGAGTTTTACACCTTCTTTTCCTATCTGGATGCATTTTATGTCTTTTTCTTGCTCTATTATCCTGAGTAGAATCTCCAGCACAATGTCAAATAAAAGTGGTGAAGGCAGACACCCTTGTTTTGTTCCTGATCTTAGAAAAAGGGTTTTCAGTCTTTCACCATGTGGTAATATGTTAGTGAGGGTATTCTTATGTACACTTTATCAGAATAAAGGCGTTTCCTTCTATTCCTAGTTGAGTACTTTTTTTTTGTAATGAAAAGGTGCTGGATTCTGCCAAATGCTTTTACTTTTTTGATGTAACTTGAGGTGGTCATGTCATTTTTCTCATTGTCTTAATAATATGGCATATTTTATTCATCTTTTTCATATATATGTTGAACTAATCATGCATTCCTGGTATAAATCCTACTTGGTCATTGTGTATAAGCCATTTTATATGTCCTTGGATTTAGTTTGTTAGAATTTTGTTAAGTATTTTGACATCTATATTCATGAAGGATACCGGTTCCTTGTTTTCCTTTCTTGTGATGTCTTTCTCTGTTTCTGGTATCAGAGTAATACTGGCCTCAATGAATGCGTTGGGAAATGTTCCCTCCCATTCTATATTTTTTGGAAAAAGTTTTTAAAACATTTTTCTTTAAATATTTGGTTACATTCAACAGTGAATCACCTGGTTCTATGTTTTTATTCATGGAATAACTTTTTTATGAATACAAACTTATTATTTGTTATAAGTCTATACAAATTTTACATTTATTTTGTGTCCATTTCAGCACTTTGGGTATTTACAGGAATATATTAATTTATTCTAGGCTACCTAATTAGTTATCATATAATTTTTCATAGTGTATTGTATTTATAATTCTTGTTTTTAGTAACATTGATACTAACGTTTTGTCTTTCATTCCTGATTTTAGTAATATGAGTCTTGTTGACTTTTTGCTCAGTCTGTCTAGGTAGATTCTTTTAATATTATTAATCTTTTCAAAGAATCAACTTGTGTTTGTTCATTTATTTATTATTTGTTTTAATTCTGTATTTTATTTATTTACATTCTATTATTTATTATTTCCTTCCTTCTTCTTGATTTTTAGTTACTCTGCTTTTTAAAAATAATTTCTTAAGATAATTAGGTAAGAAGTTTAGATTATTAATTAGACACATTCCTTCTTTTAAATTTAGGTTTTAATAGCTATTATTTTCCCTATAAATACTGCCCAGCTGTATCACATAAGTTTGCCATGTTGTATTATCATTTTCATTAATATCTATTTTATAATTTTTTTGTCATTTTTTCTTTGTTATAATTTTTCTTTAGAAGAGTGTTGTTTAATGTTATATGTCTGTGAATCTCTCATATCTCCTTGTTATTTATTTCTAATTTAATTTAATTGTGATTAGAGAACATACTTTGTCTAATTTCATTCCCTTACATTTATTAATACTTGTTTTTATTGACTAACATATAGTCCTTCCCATAGAATGTTCTTTGTTAATCATCCTGAGAATATTTTGTAAACAATGAGTTGCTTTTCTCTTGATGTTTTAAAGATTTTCTCTTGTCTTTTGACAAAGGTTGATTATGATATGTCTAAGTGTGGATCTCTTTGTATTTATTCTACTTGGAATTCATTGAGCTAATTGGAAGTGTAAATTAATATATTTTATTAAATTTGGGAATTTTGGGCTATTATTTATTCAAATAATCCTCCTGACTCTTTTTCTATTTCCTCTCTACTGAGACTTCCAATTTATATAGATTGCTATGCTTCAGTATTTCCCCCAGGTCTTGAGAATCCTTTCATTTCCTTTACTCTATTTTGTTTTTCCTACTCCTCATATATGATAATATGAACTGATCTTCATTCTAATATTTATTTATTTTATCTTTGGTCTACACATATTTGTTGTTGAGCTTCTAATAAAGTCATTTCATTCATCTTACATTTCAACGTACATAACATTAATTTTGTTTCTTTCTATAATGTCTATATCTTTACTGATATTCTCTATATAGTGATATATTCTCATACATAATTTATTTCTCTAAACATGGTTTCCTTTGGTCTTTGTTAATACTTAAAATAGGTGATTTAAAGTCTTTGTATAGATTGTCCATTATCTGGGCTTTCCCAGGTATTTGTTCTGATGGCTTGTATTATTTATAATTTGTCCTTATATAAAACTATATTTTCTTGTTTCTTTGTGTTTTATTATTTTTTCTTGAAAATTGGACATTTAAAATACTATAATGTTGTACCTCTAGAAACTGATTATATAGTCTGGACAAGGTTTTCTATTGTTGTGCTTTGTTGTTATATTTTTGTTTTTCTAGTGACTTTATGAATTAATTCTCTAAACTGTAGATTCTATGTCATGTGTGGTCACTAAAAATCTCTCAATTAACTTAGTAGCCAGCTAGTGAAGGGACAGGGATTTCATTAAATTCTTGCTATCAATGAATCTGAGAAACTGAGGGTCTCAGTGTGTTTGTTGAAGCACACCCTCAACACTCAGCCAAGCAATTTAAAATTCTGCCATAGATTTACTTTGTCAGTGTACAGAGACTCAAAATAAGCCAGAGGTAAGAATTTAGGGACTTTTCAGGTTTCTCTAAGCATGAGTACAGTTCCGTTTAAGAGCACAGATTGAGAAGAAGCAAGAAGAACTACAAACCTGGAATATGTGGAAAAAAAACACATTCACAGAAAGACAGACAAGAAGAAAATGCAGAGGGCGATGTGTCAGATGAAGGAACAAGATGAAACCCCAGAAAAACAAGTAAATGAAGTGGAGATAAGTAACCTTCCAGAAAAAGAATTCAGAATATTGATAGTGAAGATGATCCAGGACGTCAGAAAAATAATAGAGGCAAAGATCAAGAAGATGCAACAAATGTTTAACAAAGACCCAAAAGAATTAAAGAACAAAAAAATAGAGATGAACAATACAATAACTGAAATGAAAAATACACTAGAATGAAGCAATAGCAGAATAACTGAGGCAGAAGAGTGGATAAGTGACCTGGAATATAGAATGGTGGAACTCATGGCTGTGGGACAGAATAAAGAAAAAAGAATGAAAAGAAATGAAAACAGACTAAGAGCCATCTGGGACAACATTAAACACACAACATTCGGATTATAGGGGTCCCAGAAGAAGAAGAGAGAGAGACAGGATCTGAGAAAACATTTGAAGAGATTATAGTTGAGAACTTCCCTAACATGGGAGAGAAAATAGCAACCCAAGTCCAGGAAGCACAGAGAGTCCCATGCAGGATAAACCCAAGGAGAAACACACTGAGACACATAGTATTCAAATTGGCAAAAATTAAAGACATTGAAAAATTATTGAAAGCAGCAAGGGAAAAAAGACAAAAGCATACAAGGGAACTCCTATAATGTTAACAGCTGATTTCTCAGAAGAAACTCTACAAGCCAGAAGGGAGTGGCAAGACATATTTAAAGTGATGAAAGGGAAGTATCTACAACCAAGATTATTCTACCCAGCAAAGATCACATTCAGATTCGATAGAGAAATCAAAAGCTTTACAGAGAAGCAAAAGCTAAAAGAATTAAGCACCACCAAACCAACTCGACAACAAATGCTAAAGGAAATTATCTAAGTGGGAAACACAAGAGAAGAAAAGGACTTATGAAAACAAACCCAAAACAATTAAGAAATGGTATTAGGAAGATACATATCAATAATTACCTTAAATGAGAATGGATTAAATGCTCCAACAAAAAGACACAGGCTCACTGAATGGATACAAAAACAAGACCCATATCTATGCTGCCTACAAGAGACCCACTTCAGACCTAGAGAAACATACAGACTGAAAGTAAGGGGATAGAAAAGATATTCCATGTAAATGGAAGTCAAAAGAAAGCTGGAGTAGCAATACTCATAACAGGTAAAATAGACTTTAAAATAAAGAATGTTACAAGAGACAAGGAAGGACACTACATAGTGATCAAGGGATCAATCCAAGAAGAAGAATGATCAACCCAATTATAAATATATATGCACCCAACATAGGAGCATCTCAATACATAAGCCAACTGCTAACAGCTATAAAAGATGAAATTGACAGTAACACAATAATAGTGGGGGACTTTAACACCTCACTTACCTCAATGGACAGATCATCCAAAATGAAAAAAAAATAAGGAAACAGAAGATTTAAATGAAAAAAAAACAGACCAGATAGATTTAATAGATATTTATAGGATAGTTCATTCAAAAAAAGCAGATTACATTTTCTTCTCAAGTGTGCATGGTACATTCTCCAGGATAGATCACATCTTGGGTCACAAATCAAGCTCCAGTAAATGTAAGAAAATTGAGATCATATCAAGTATCTTTTCTGACCACAATGCTATGAGATTAGAAATCAATTACAGGGAAAAAAACATTAAAAAGTAACATATGGAGGCTCAACAATATGTTATTAAATAACCAAGAGATCACTGAAGAAATCAAAGAAGAAATAAAAAATACCTAGAGACAGATGACAATGAAAACAGGATGGTCCAAAACCTATGGTATGCAGCAAAAGCAATTCTAAGAGGGAAGTTTATAGCAGTACAATCTTACGTGAAGAAAGAACACACATCTCAAGTTAACAATCTAACATTACACCTAAAAGAACTAGAGAAAGAAGAACAAACAAAACCGAGAATTAGTAAAAGGCAAGAAATTGTAAAGATCAGAGCAGAAATAAATGAAAGAGAAACAAAGAAAACAATTGCAAAGATCAATAAATCTAAAAGCTGGTTCTCTGAGAAGATAAAAAAATTGATAAACCACTAGCCAGACTCATCAAGAAAAAGAGGGAGAGGACTCAGATGAATATAATTAGAGATGATAACGGAGTAGTAACAACAGACACCACAGAAATACAAAGCATCCTAAGAGACTACTACAAGCAATTCTATGCCAACATAATGGACAACCTGGAAGAAATTGACACAGTTTTAGAAAGCTATAAACTTCCAAGACTGAATCAGGAAGAAATAGAAAATATGAACAGACCAATCACAAGTAATGAAATTGAAACTGTGATTAAAAATCTTCCAACAAACAAAATCGAGGATGAGATGGCTTCACAGGTGAATTCTACCAAACATTTACACCCATCCTTCTTAAATTCTTCCAAAAATTTACAGAGGAAGGAACACTCCCAAATGCATTCTATGAGGCTACCATCATCCTGTTACCAAAACCAGACAAAGATCCTAAAAAAAAAAAAAAAAAGTAAAAAGAAAATTACAGACCAATGTCACTGATGAATATAGATGCAACAATTCTCAACAAAATACTAGCAAACAGACTCCAACAACACATTAAAAGGATCATACACCATGATCAAGTGGGATTTGTTCCAGGGATGCAAAGATTCTTCAATATACACAAATCAATCAATGTGATACCCAATATTAACAAATTGAAGAATAAAAACCATATGATCATCTCAGTAGATGCAGAAAAAGCTTTTGACAAAATTCAACACCGATTTTTGATAAAAACCCTCCAGATAGTGGGCATAGAGGGAACCTACCTCAACATAATATAGGCCATATATGACAAACCCACAGCAAACATCATTCTCAATAGTGAAAAACTAAAAGCATTTCCTCTAAGTTCAGGAAGAAGACAAGGATGTCCACTCTCACCACTATTATTCAACATAGTTTTGGAAGTCCTAGCCACGGCAATCAGAGAAGAAAGAGAAATAAACAGAATACATATTGGAAAAGAAGATGTAAAACAGTCACCGTTTGCAGATGGCATGATACTATACTTAGAGAACTAAAGATGTTGTGAGAAAACTACTGGAGCTAATCAATAAATTTTGTAAATATGCAGGATACGAACTTAATGCATAGAAGGTCTCTTGCATTCCTATACATCAATGATGAAAAATCTGAAAGAGAAGTTAAGGAAATACTCCCATTTACCATTGCAACAAAAATAATAAAATACCTAGTAATAAACCTACCTAGGGAGACAAAAGACCTGTATGCAGAAAACTATATGACATTGATGAAAGAAATTAAAGATGATACAAACTGATGGAGAGATACACCATGTTCTTGGATTGGAAGAATCATCATTGTGAAAATGACTATACTAGCCAAAGCAATCTACAGGTTCAATGCAATCCCTGTCAAATTACCAATGGTATTTTTTATGGAACTAGAACAAAAAATCTTAATCTTTGTAGGGAGAAAAAAAAGACCCCAAATAGCCAAAGTAGTCTTGAGGGAAATAAAAATGGAGCTAGAAGCATCAGACTCCCTGATATCAGACTATACTACAAAGCTACAGAAATCAAGACAATAGGGTACTGGCACAAAAACAGAAATATAGATCAATGGAACAGTATAGAAAGCCCAGAGATAAACCCACACATCTATGGTCAACTAATCTATGGCACAAGAGGCAAGAATATAGAATGGAGAAAAGACAGTCTCTTCCTTAAGTGGTGCTGGAAAAACTGGACAGCTACATGTAAAAGAATGAAATTAGAATACTCCCTAACACCATACACAAAAATAAACTCAAAATGGATTTGAGACTTAAATGTAAGACCGGACACTATAAATCTCTTAGAGGAAAACATAGGAAGAACTCTCTTTGACATAAATCATAGCAAGATCTTTTTTTGATCAACCTCCTTGAGTAATGGAAATAAAAACAAAAATAAACAAATGGAAACTAATGAAACTTAAAAGCTTTTGCACAGCAAAGGAAACTACAAACAAGATGAAAAGGCAACCCTCAGAATGGGAGAAAATATTTGCAAATTAATCAATGGACAAAAGATTAATCTCCAAAATATATAACAGTTCCTGCAGCTCAATATTAAAAAAATAAACAACCCAAAACAAAAATGGGCAGAAGGCCTAAATAGACATTTCTCCAAAGAAGACATACAGATGGACAAGAAGCACATGAAAAGCTGCTTAACATCACTAATTATTAGAGAAATGCAAATAAAAACTACAATGAGGGGGCCTCCCTGGTGGCGCAGTGGTTGAGAGTCCGCCTGCCGATGCAGGGGATACGGGTTCGTGCCCCGGTCTGGGAGGATCCCACATGCCACGGAGCAGCTGGGCCCGTGAGCCATGGCCGCTGGGCCTGCGCATCCGGAGCCTGTGCTCCGCAACGGGAGAGGCCACAACAGTGAGAGGCCCGCATACCGCAAAAAGAAAAAAAAAAAAAAAAACAAGAAAACTACAATGAGCTATTACCTCACAGCAGTTACAATGGGCATCATCAGAAAATCTGCAAGCAACAAATGCTGGAGAGGGTGTGGAGAAAAGGGAACCCTCTTGCATTGTTGGTGGGAATGTAAATTGATACAACCACTATGGAGAACAGTATGGAGGTTCCTTAAAAAACTAAAAATAGAATTACCATATGACACAGCAATCTCACTGCTGGGCATATGCCCAGAAAAAAAAAACAACATAATTCAAAAAGACACATGCACCCCCATGTTCATTGCAGCACTACTTACAATAGCCAGTTTATGGAAGCAACCTAAATGTCCATCTACAGATGAATGGATAAAGAAAATGTGGTCCATATATACAATGGAATATTACTCAGCCATAAAAAGGAATTAAATTGGGTCATTTGTAGAGATGTGGATGGATCTAGAGACTGTCATACAGAGTGAAGTAAATCAGAAAGAGAAAAACAAATATCATATATTAACACATATATGTGAAAACTAGAAAAACGGTACAGATGAACCAGTTTGCAAGGCAGAAATTGAGACACAGATGTAGAGAACAAACGTATGGACACCAAGGGGGCAAAGTGGTGGTGGGAGTGGTGTGATGAATTGCGAGATTGGGATTGACATATACACTAATATGTATAAAATGGATAACTATTAACAGCATGCTCTATAACATAATAAATAAAATAAAATTCAAAAGAATATATTTAATATCATTTTATCTAATTCACATAATTTTGTATATATTCTAAATTACTATATTAGTTTCCTAGGGCTGCCATAACAAATTATCACAAACTTTATGGCTTTAAACAAGAGGAATTTTTTTTATCTTACAGTTGTGGAATCCAGAAATCTTAAATCAAATTGTCAGCAAGGCTGTTCCCATTTGGAAGATCTGAGGGAGAATCCATTCCATGATTGCATCCTAACTCTTTTTGCGTAGAAAAGGTAGTAAAAAAAAAAAAAAAAGCACCGATCTATTAACGTGCATGAACTTCTAGATTTTCAGGAATATTTCAGATGTTTGAAAGCCCCTGATGAATATCTCAGTACATGGTATTTTTTATTAAGCTTTTGGACTGATCAGTTGTTTGATCCAATTATCTGCCATCTCAGGCAACCATGGTCTAAATCAGTTGTCTCTAATTATATTCAACATATGCCTTCTGGCAAAATGTTGTTGTATTAGGCAAGATCTAATCAGTCAAGTAAAGACTAACAGAAGTGAGGTCATGCAGGAAACAAGTAAAAGGGTGAAATAATAACAATTATTTGGAAATGGGGCTTTGAGGAAGTACTAACCCATTCTGCTCCATCAGTGGCAAGGCTGTTGATTTTCACCTACTGCTTTTGATTTTCAAGTTACTATTTACCTGGGGTTGAGGGGATGGGAATATGGCAAGGTAAAATGCCTTAAACCTTGCTGTTCCTACTAAGGTTTTCCTTGATAAATTCTCCCCAGATTGCTTGAAGACTTTAATTAATTTCCAGAATTTCTGAAAACATTGATTCTGTCATTTTTCCATTGTTCTTGTTCCTTTTATGGAAGACAGTATTTTTGGACTGCTTTATTCTATTATTCTCATTGATGTCACCTCACAGTTTTATCATTTGATGTATATAAACCACAGGGCAAAAAAATGCTTACAGTATTCTCTTGTGTCAGTTAAATTTGTTTTCATTAATTAATAATTTATTAGTAATTTTTAGAAAATTTAGTAATCTACACATGATGGGCAACCATTTATTTGCAACTTCCCCACTCCTCCATCATTCTCACTACACACACACAGAACCCTATTATTTCCACTTTAGTTTAATGTATTTAAACTTGTAACATTATGGTCAAATGTTGTGAGTCCTCTAGCTGTGCTTGTTCCATTACAGAATATGTATGCTTGATAACTTTTCTATATTCCAACATCTCTCAAATTTAAGCACAGGTTACATATGTACACATGACTCTCCCTGTCAAAAGTCATTTTTGAAGTCAGTTAAAGCTCAACTTTATATTATAAACATAATCAATATCTAAATGACATTTAATTCATGAAAATAAAATCCTTTCAATAAAGTATTGTTTGTGGTTAAATTTCATGTTATTTTAATGTAAAATTAATTTCAAAATAATTTTAATCTCTAACTTTTGTAGGAATTAGTGTAGTGATATCCTAAGAAAACATTTTGGATGATATAAAAATTTTCAAATCTTAATTTATTCATTCTATGCAATTTATTCAATATTGAATTAAAGATTAAGGTCCTTGGGCTTCCCTGGTGGCGCAGTGGTTGAGAGTCCACCTGCTGATGCAGGGGACACACGTTCGTGCCCCAGTCCGGGAAGATCCCACATGCCATGGAGCGGCTGGGCCCGTGAGCCATGTCCACTGAGCCTGCGCGTCCAGAGCCTGTGCTCCGCAACGAGAGAGGCCACAACAGTGAGAGGCCCACGTACAGCGAAAAAAAAAAAAAAAAAAAAAAGATTAAGGTCCTTGATGATCTTAATCTCTTACTAACCTACTCTGGTTTAGGAAGATTAATTTGTCTTTTAACATTAATTTAAAAGATTATTATATACGTGATTTTGTTTTATTTTCCTCTACACGTGTCCTAGGAAATTGTGGAAAAATAAAAGAGCACACTTCCAAAATCTATGAAAACAATGATTATCTTACCTAAGCTATAATAAGTAGGATAAGCAATAATAAGTATATGCAGGGAGTACAGTAAATATATGTACAAGTATCCAACAATGTAGCCTGGAGAAAATTTCCTAAGATTTAGTTTACATTTTAGATCACTGGTCTATTGATGGTGGCTTTCCTGGCCAATAGCCATAGATGACTCTAACTGGGAAACTTGTAAACCTTTGACTGTGCCCCAAGTACATACCTCCAATCTGAGCCCCAAAACTCAGACTCAGAATGTAGTAAAAGAAAAATGCTTTATTTGTGTTCTTAAATTATAGTGATTCAGTAAAATGAATGTGACACTGAATGCCCATAGTCTACCCCTGTAAATGAAGAAGAAAATTTCAATTACTGTCTACTGAGCCAACCTTACTTAAAAAATAGATAGGCATGTTATACATTTTTATTATATTTTTCTCACTCACCCTCTTCTTTTGAATGTATTTCCAAAGACTATCTCTCCATGTATTTCATTAAACTGATTTAAAATACATGTGATAAAATACATCCTAACTTAAATTAATAAACACCAATTATCCCAAGGAATAAACTTTTGTCATTATTGTTAGAAGTACCCTCTTTTTGAAGGAATATAGCTTCCTCATTCCTCAGTAGTAATCCTATCCCATAATTTTATTTAAATTTTATCCATTGCATTACCACTTACATTTATGTCTCTAAACAATATAATATTTAGCTTTGCACATTTTTGAAATAAAATCATATTAAACTTATTCTACTGCAACTTGTTTTCTATTCTCTCTATATTATGTTATTGAGACTTATCTATGCTGCTGAAGGTAGTATATATTTTTCATTTATTCACAGCTTTATCATTTTCAACTCTATGAATGAAATGGGATGAATTTATATAATCTAACATTTGTGCTTTTTTGTGTGTCTTGCCATTGGGAACAGTATTTATAAGACCATCCTTTTACAGGCTTCCTGGTAAACATATGAAAGCTTCTTTAGAGTGTGCATCTGATAAGGAATTGCTGGATCAGGGTATGTGCATTGTTTGCTTTACTAGGTAATACCAATTGCTTTTTCAGTTTTAAAAATCTTTGTCTATTTCTTTCTACACACCAGAAAAGAAATTAGCATACTCTTACATCCTTTGTTCTTTCCCTGCCACTGATACAGGTTGATACTATTAGAAATTTTTTTAGGTTATTATGTATTTTTTCAATGATCTCAGCTTATATTTAGTATAACAGTAAATATTTTAAAATTATTTGATCAATTTACTTCAAATATCTCTTCCAATATCTCTTGAATGTTTCTTTTCTTGTAAAAATATGCAAAATTGCTATCCAATATTTGTTCATATATGTCAGATATTCTGAGACTTATATGCCTGAGAATACTTTTAATATAAGCTCATATTTGAATAACAATTCTATTAAAATTCTATTATCATATATTTATTCAATTTGCATTCACTTAGTATTGTTACTGAAAAATCTTATAATTTTGATTTATTTTTAATGGAAGTATTATTTTCTTCTCTGTGATTTTATAATTTTTTTGTCATTGATAATTTAAAATTTTACTAGGGGTATCTAGCTCTGAAATGTTCCTTATATCTCCTCTTTAGCATTTTAAAGGGTCTTTAACTTTGAAAGATTACAAGTATATTACTTTTTTTTTTATTCTGGGACATTTAATTATACAATCTATTCAAATATTTCTTAGTCCCAAGTTTTTATTTTCTCTCACTTTATAAATCCTATAATCCAGATATTAAAACTTCTACCTTACATTTTATTTCTCCTTATTTCTATTATATAATTTTTATTGATTTATCTTTTCTTGATACTTCTGCAAGAATTTTTCACTGTGATATTCTAATTTTCCAATTTGTTTTCCATGGGCAAACATTCTTTGATTACCCTATCTACTGTGTTAGTTCAGCTCTGTTTTTGCTCTATGCAATTTGGTTTTATATTTATTAGTTTTCTTTTGCAGTTTGTAGATGATAGTATTAGTATATGTATCTTTTTTATTGTGTTTAGTATATGAAGTTTTATTATTTGTTCTTCAAAAGTTACAAAACATTTTCTTCTCACTGAATCTGTGATTGATCCTGTTTGCTGATTTCTTTTGAAATAAAATTATTCCTTAGATAGTTTAGAGATTTATTTGTAAGCTCCTATTTCTTGCAGTGAGAATTAGGTAAGGACCAAAGGATACACTGTAGTCTGCATCAAGAATATAGCCACAAAGAAAGGGCTAGGTTAAAATAACACAAGGGGTAGAGAACTACAGGCATGGAGAAACATTATTTATTATTCCTCATATCACAGAACAAGTTCTTTGGAAGGAGATTTACACTGTCTCCCAAGGAGAAACACCATTAAGAAGAAGTACTTCTTTTCAGTGTTTCTCAAATTTCCAATGAACATTGGAACTATATGAAGAAGACTTTTTCTTTTCTTTTTCTTTTTCTTTTTTCTTTTTTCTTTTTTTTTTTGACTGGGTTGTGTGGCTTGTGGGATCTTAATTCCCTGACCAGGGATTCAACCCAGGCCCTTGGCAATGAAAGTACACAATCCTAACAAATGGACCGTCAGGGAACTTTCTGGGGAAGTTTAAATAATACTGATAACAGTATCTCATCCAGAGATTCTGATTTAATTAGTCTCATTTTTAGTTTTGCATGATTTTTTTTTAAACTTTCCAGGTAACTTCAATGTACATCCAAGTGTAAGAATCACTGTCCATGATTAGATTCCTCAGCTTTTTGTTTAGAGAGTGTTAGAAGTGGGAAATGTACATTCCAAAACTAGTCAGTCCACAATTTATTTTTTCAGCTTCTCATTTTGACCAGGCTTCTGAATTGCCCTGATTTTAACCCTCTGTTGTTCTAAAAACAGAGAGCTAAGATATGACTTGAAAGACAAGCTCTGAATACCCTAAAACAAGGTAGGAAAGAAATAAGGGCAGAATTAGAAGTTTATTTCCCATATTGTACTCTGATCAACATATGTAGTCTGAAAAAACTACCTCCTCATTACAACATTTCCAAGAAAAAAAATCTGTTTCCCAGGCTTCAGCTCAGTTATTCTTATTTCCATGATTGTGGTCTTTTGTTGTGGTAATTCTGAGGAAGGAATTCAGAAATTTACACTAATTAAGAAAGAAGATACAACAAATGAGTGCATATAACAAAAAAGAAGCAGACTCACAGATATAGGGAACAAACTAGTGGCTACCAGTTGGGAGGGGAGGGAGGGACAATATACAGATGGCTTGGGGAGAGGGAGGTACAAACTATTGGGTGTAAAATAGGTTTAAGGATGTATTGTACAACACGGGGAAAATAACCAATATTTTGTAATAACTGTAAATGAAAAGTAACCTATAAAAATTGTATAAAAATTTAAAAAAGATCTATGAAAACCTGTCTAGTTTCATCAGAGGAACTAATTCAGACATTTCTATCAATGTATCTCTTTGAAATTTGGATTCTTTTACACCTTTAAATATTAATTCATTCATTAAATAAACTCACATTTTGAAAAATAAAATATTTCATTTAAAACAAACAAACAAAAAAAACACACATGCTATTAGGCATTTAAGAACTAGGAACAGGATTTATATATTTTATAACCATAGTACCTAATGGAGTTATTTTCTAATAGATATTAATAAATAAATATCAGTTGTATAAATTAATGTATTTTTTCAACATGAAAGCTAGCACAACTGAATAAATTAAGTAATTCAGCATCACACCTATCTATATTATGTGATTTAAGGTATATGAGGAAATACACCATATTAGCCTTTTATTAATGATCACATTTTCCAAATTAGTGTAGTTAAAATTCATACATTAAGTATATTTTCAGCCATGTAAATATATTCAGTAGATAGTTTATTTCCATATACCCATTATAGTCAGAAACCACACCTTAAACAAATACACACTGCCTAAATTATCTCTAAGTGATTAATTTATTTGACATAAAAATTATGGCCTACTTAATTCCTCTGCTTTAATAGAATTAACATTTATGTATGTCTATCATTACTTTTGTAGCCTTGGATAAGTCATATCATCATGATGGAAATCATTTCCCCACTAGAAATCATTTTCCCCACTAGAAATTGAAAATTGGACATGATATTCAGTTCATGACCATTTCAGTTCAAAGTGTACAATTCTTCTATGATTATGTTAGATTAAAACATATGAATTGCCAATATTCTACTTTCATTTTACTTATTAATGTAACAATTCCATAAACTTTTACTTAGTATTTTTGGCCTGCTTTTTATGCACCTGGTCTCAGCCAGAACACTATAAATATATTGGGTACTTGGAAATTTAGAATTGTTTTTAACCATTGGAATAACTGAAAGTGGAAAGAGCTGAAGGAAAGAACATAGGAAATAAATCTGGACAGATCATGAAATGTTTCCACTCTAACACTTGTCTATGGCTATCAGAGAACACATAGTTACATCCAATCATCAAGACTTGTGGAAACAAATAATTTTGTGATATTATTTGTGATATCTTCCTGGCTTTAAGGTGACCCACATCCTTGACAAAATATAACTGGATTGTTTCCATTGTTACAGTAAATAGAATGTAAAAAGCCTACTCATCTCCTTTGTTTTCAACCTTGTGAACTAAGGTTTTCTTTTTTTTTTACTTTTTCTTTTCACCAAAATAACCCTTTCGTAATGTTATTCAAATCATTTTCTGTACCCCACCACAAACGTGAAGAATAATAGGCTAATATTTTTCATGTGTCTCTTAGAAAAAAGTTAACTATGATGTTGTTTGACTATTTTGACTATTTGATTTGTAGAAAATTTCAAATGGACTCAGTAACTTCATGTTCATAGACATAATGATTCAAAATTTTAACAATATGCATATACACAGAATTTTAATAGTCTTCTCCATGAAGGTAGGAACATACCCATTATTTACTATCTAGTGTGTCATGTGTTCTGTTACAGTGCCTGAGAATATTGAGGGTATTTAATTCCCCTAAATATGGTACCTGTCCTTTTAATGTAGCAAATACGTAGGTAGGAAATGTGTTTTTTAAAGGTGACCTTCAACTTCAGCATTTTTAAAATAATCATAAATCCAAATTAGTGTAGTTCAAATAAGTACCTCTAATTATGTGTTTGTATAAGGCAACCCCCTTATTATAACTGACCCTACACTAGGAGTAATGTTGCTCTTATACTCAGTGATGTAGATTTAAGGGAAGCATATGTATAACTCATGGAGGCATTTCTCTGTGAAAAAAAGTGTCTTTGTATGGAACCTTGCAAAAATGTCCCTTCAGTCACACAAATTGATCAGTGGTGCTACATTGTGCTTTTATAAATATTGCCTAGAGAGATGATCATCAGAGAAAACTAGGCATTTAGATTCATTTTTACTTGTATCTATTGGTGGATTTTGAGTAGTATCAAGAGACCAAGTCTTCTGATGCAGTAACTTAGAAGAGTGATATATTAGGAAATGAGTGCTTTACAAATAATGTAAATTTAAATGACCACCTATATATTTAGAGATTTTGTGTTATGAAATTGATTTACAAATTTCAGAGAATTGTAGAAACTTTTTTTTTAATTTTGGTTGGGTCAACATGGTAAAATTTATAACTTTTAAATAATATATGCAGAGAAGGGGAAGATAGCAGAGCAGTAAGATACGGAGATCACCTTTCTGCCCACAGATACATTAGAAATACATCTACACGTGGAACTACTCCTACAGAACACCTATTGAGCACTGGCAGAAGACCTCAGACCTCCCAAAAGGCAAGAAACTCCCCACGTACCTGGGAAGGGCAAAAGAAAAAAGAATAAACAGAGACAAAAGAATAGGGAAAGGACCTGCACCACTGGGAGGGAGCCGTGAAGGAGGAAACGTTTCTACACACTACAAGCCCTTTTGCGGGTGGAGACTGCAGATGGTGGAGAGGGGAAACTTCAGAGCCATGGAGGAGAGTGCAGGAACAGGGGTGCAGAGGGCAAAGTGGAGAGATTCCCACACAGAGGATCGGTGCCTACAGGCACTAACAAGCCCTAGAGGCTTGTCTGCTCACCCTCTGGGGTGGGCGGGGCAGGGAGCTGAGGCTGGGGCTTTGGGTGGAGCGCATTGAGAGGACTGGTGGCGTGAACACAGCCTGAAGGGGTTAGTGCACAATGGCTGGCCAGGAGGGAGTCCAAGGAAAAGTCTGGACCTGCTGAAGAGGCAAGAGACTTTTTCTTTCCTCCTTGTTTCTGGGTGTATGAGGAGAGGGGATTAAGAGCTCCACTTAAAGGAGTTCCGGAGATGGGTGCAAGCCACTGTTAAAAGCATGGATTCCAGAGATGGGTATGAGATGCTAAGGCTGCAGCTGTTGCCACCAAGAAGCCTGTGTGCAAGCACAGGTCACTCTCCACACTTCCCTTCCTGGGAGCCTGTGCAGCCCACCACTGCCAGGGTCCTGTGATCAACGGACGACTTCCCTGGGAGAATTCATGGTGCACCTCAGGCTGGTGCAATGTCCCTCTGGCCTCTTCCACCGCAGTCTCAACACCATCCACAGCCCTCCCACCCCCGGCCTGAGCCACAACCCTTGAATCAGTGGCTCCTTTAAACCTGTCCTGTACGAAAGAAGAACAGTTGCCCTCCAGCGACCTACATGCAGAGGCGGGGCCAAATCCAAAGCTGAGCCCCAGGAGCTGTATGAACAAAGAAGAGAAGAGGAAGTCTCTCTCAGCAGCCTCAGGAGCAGCGGATTAAATCTCCACAATCAACTTGATGTACCCTGCATCAGTGGAATACCTGAATAGATAACGAATCATCCGAAATTGAGGAGGTGGACTTTGAGAGCAAGACTTATTATTTATTCCCCTTCTCCTCTTTTTGTGAGTGTGTATGTATATGTTTATGTGTGAGATTTTGTCTGTATAGCTTTTCTTTCACCATTTGTCCTAGGGTTTTGTCCATCGATTTTTATTTTTTCTATTTTTTACTTAAAATTTTTTCTTAATATTTTTTTATTTTAATAAGTTTATTTATCATATTTTATTTTATCCTCTTTCTTTCTAATTTTTCTTCCTTTAATTCTGAGCTTGTGGATGAAAGATTCTTGGTGCTGCGACCAGGAGTCAGTTCTGTGCCTCTGAGGTGGGAGAGCCAACTTCAGGAAACTGGTCCAAAAGAGACCTCCCAGCTCCACATAATATCAAATGGTGAAAATCTCCCAGAGATCTCCATCTCAACACCAACACCCAGCTTCACTCAATGACCAGCAAGCTACAGTGCTGGACACCCTATGGCAAACAACTAGCAAGACAGGAAGACAATATCACCCATTAGCAGAGATGCTGCCTAAAATAATAATAAAGCCACAGACACCCGAAAACAAACCACCAGACAAGGACATGCCCACTAGAAAGACGAGATACAACCTCATCCACCAGAACACAGGCACTAGTCCCCTCCAGCAGGAAGCCTACACAAAGCACTGAACCAACTTTAGCCACTGGTGACAGACACCAAAAACAATAGGAACTACGAACCTGCAGCCTGCAAAAAGGAGACCCCAAACACAGTAAGATAAGCAAAATGAGAAGACAGAAAAACACACAACATATGAAGGAGCAATATAAAAGCCCACCAGACCTAACAAATGAAGAGGAAATAGGCAGTCTACCTGAAAAAGGATTCAGAATAGTGATAATAAAGATGATCCAAAATCTTGGAAATAGACTAGAGAAAATGGAAGAAACATTCAACAGGGCCTAGAAGAATTAAAGATGAAACAAGCAAGGATGAACAACACAATAAATAAAATTAAAAATACTCTAGAAGGGATCAATAGCAGAATAACTGAGGCAGAAGAACAGATAAGTGACCTGGAAGATAAAATAGTGGAAATAACTACTGCAGAGCAGAATAAAGCAAAAAGAATGAAAAGAAATGAGGATAGTCTCAGAGACCTCTGGGGCACCATTAAACATACCAGCATTCGAATTATAGGGGTCCCAGAAGAAGAAGAGAAAAAGAAAGTGACTGAGAAAATATTGGAAGAGATTATAGTTGAAAACTTCCCTAATATGGGAAAGGAAATAGTTAACCAAGTCCAGGAAGAACAGAGAGTCCCATATAGGATAAATCCAAGGAGAAACACACCAAGACAAATATTAATCAAACTGTCAAAAATTAAATACATAGAAAAAATATTAAAAGCAGCAAGGGAAAAACAAAAAATAACACACAAGGGCATCCCCCTAAGGTTAATAGCTGATCTTTCAGCAGAAACACTGCAAGCCAGAAGAGACAGGTAGGACATATTTAAAATGATGAAGGAGAAAAACCTACAACCAAGATTACTCTACCCAGCAAGGATCTCATTCAGATTTGATGGAGAAATTAAAACCTTTACAGACAAGCAAAAGCTGAGAGTGTCAAAACCACCAAACTAGCTTTACAACAAATGCTAAAGGAATTTCTCTAGACAAGAAACACAAGAGAGGGAAAAGACCTACAATAACAAACCCAAAACAATTAAGAAAATGTTAATAGGAGCATACATATCGATAATTACCTTAAATGTAAATGGATTAAATGCTCCCAAAAAAAAGACACAGACTGGCTGAATGGATACAAAAACAAGACCCACATATATGCTGTCTACAAGAGAACAACTTCAGACCTAGGGACACATACAGACTGAAAGTGAGGAGATGGAAAAACATATTCCATGCAAATGGAAACCAAAAGAAAGCTGGAGTAGCAATTCTCATATGTCACAAAATAGACTTTAAAATAAAGATTATTACAAGAGACAAAGAAGGACACTACATAATGATCAAGGAATTGATCCAAGAACAAGATATAACAATTGTAAATATTTATGCACCCAATACAGGAGCACTTCAATACATAAGGCAAATACTAACAGCCATAAGAGGGGAAATGGACAGTAACATTTTCATAGTAGGGGACTCTAACACCCCACTTTCACCAATGGACAGATCATCCAAAATGAAAATAAATAAGGAAACTCAAGCTTTAAATGATACGTTAAACAAGGTGGACTTAATTGATATTTATAGGACATTCCATCCAAAAACAACATAATACACATTTTTCTCAAGTACTCATGGAATATTCTCCAGGATAGATCATATCTTGCGTCACAAATCAAGCCTTGGTAAATTTAAGAAAATTGAAATTGTATAAAGTATCTTTTCTGACCACAATGTTATGAAACTATATATTAATTACAGGAAAATATCTGTAAAAAAAATGCAAACACATGGAGGCTCAACAATACTCTACATAATAAAGAAGTGATCACTGAAGGAATCAAAGAGGAAATAAAAAATACCTAGAAACAAATGACAATGGAGAAACGACGACCCAAAACTTATGGGATACAGCAAAAGCAGTTCTAAGAGGGAAGTTTGTAGCTATACAATCCTACCTTAAGAAACAGGAAACATCTCTAATAAACAATCTAAACTTACACCTAAAGCAATTAGAGAAAGAAGAACAAAAAACACCCAAAGTTAGCAGAAGGAAAGAAATCATACAGATCAGATCAGAAATAAATGAAAAAGAAATGAAGGAAATGATAACAAAGATCAATAAAACTAAAAGCTGGTTCTTTGAGAAGATAAACAAAATTGATAAACCATTAGCCAGACTCATCAAGAATAAAAGGAAGAAGATTCAAATCAATAGAATTAGAACTGTAAAAGAAGTAACAACTGGCAGTGCAGAAATACAAAAGATCATGAGAGATTACTACAGGCAACCCTATGCCAATAAAATGGACAACCTGGAAGAAATGGACAAATTCTTAGAAATGCGCAAACTTCCAAGACTGAATCCGGAAGAAGTAGAAAATATGAACAGATCAAACACAAGAACTGAAAATGAAACTGTGATTAAAAATCTTCCAACAAACAAAACCCCAGGAACAGATGGCTTCACAGGCGAATTCTATCAAACATTTAGAGAAAAGCTAACACCTATCCTCTCAAACTACTCTGAAATATAGCAGAGGGAGGAACACTCCCAAACTCATTCTAAGAGGCCACCATCACCCTGATACCAAAACCAGACATAGATGTCATGAAGAAAGAAACTACAGGCCACTGTCTCTGATGAACATAGATGCAAAATTCCTAAACAAAATACTAGCAAACAGAATCCAACAGCACTTTAAAAGGATCATAAAATATGATCAAGTGGGGTTTATTCCAGGAATGCAAGGATTCTTCAATATATGCAAAAGAATCAACGTGATACACCATATTAACAAATTGAAGAAAAAAATATAATCATTTCAATAGATGCAGAGGAAGCTTTCAACAAAATTCAACACTGGTTTATGATAAAAACCCTGCAGAAAGTAGGCATAGAGGGAACGTTCCTCAACATAATAAACGCCATATATGACAAACCCACAGCCAACATCGTCCTCAGTGGCGAAAAGCTGAAACCATTTCCAGTAAGATCAGGAACAAGACATGGTTGCCCACTCTCATCACTCTTATTCAACATAGTTTTGGAAGTTTTAGATAGAGCAATCAGAAAACAAAAGGAAATAAATGGAATCCAAATCCGAAAAGAAGAAGTAAAGGTGTTACTGTTTGCAGATGACATGATACTATACACAAGGAATCCCAAAGATGCTACCAGAAAACTACCAGGGCTAATCAATTAATTTGGTAAAGTAGCAGGATACAAAATTAATGCAGAGAAATATCTGGCATTACTATACACTAATGATGAAAAAACTGAAAGTGAAATTAAGAAAACACTCCCATTTACCATTGCAGCAAAAAGAATAAAATATCTAGGAATAAACTTACTTAAGGAGACAAAAGACCTGTATGCAGAAAATTATGACACTGATGAAAGTAGTTAAAGATGATACAAATAGATGCAGAGATATACAATGTTCTTGGACTGGAAGAATCAACATTGTGAAAATGGCTCTACTACCCATAGCAATCTACAGATTCAATGTAATCCCTATCAAACTGCCAATGGCATTTTTCACAGGACTAGGACAAAAAATTTCACAATTTGTATGGAAACACAAAAGACCCCGAATAGCCAAAGCAATCTTGAGAACGAAAAATGGAGCTGGAGGAATCAGGCTCCCTGACTTCAGACTATACTACAAATCTACAGTATTCAAGACAGTATGGTACTGGCACAAAAACAGAAAGATAGATCAATGGAACAGGATAGAAAGCCCAGAGATAAACCCACGCACATATGGTCACTTTATCTTTGATAAAGGAGGCTGGAATGTACAGTGGAGAAAGGACAGCCTCTTCAACAAGTGGTGCTGGGAAAACTGGACAGGTACATGTAAAAGTTTGAGATTAGAACACTCCCTAACACCATACACAATAAATAAGTTCAAAAGGGATTAAAGACCTAAACGTAAGACCAGAAACTATCAACCTCTTAGAGGAAAAGATAGACAGAACACTCTATGACAGAAATCACATCAAGATCCTTTTAGACCCACCTCCTAGAGAAATGGAAATAAAAATAAACAAATGGGACCTAATGAAACTTAAAAGCTTTTGTACAACAAAGGAAACCATAAACAAGATGAAAAGATAACCCTCAGAATGGGAGAAAATATTTGCAAATGAAGCAACTGACAAAGTATTAATCTCCAAAATTTACAAGCAGCACATGCAGCTCCACAACAAAAAAACAAACAACCCAATCCAAAAATGGGAAGAAGACCTAAATAGCCATTTCTCCAAAGAAGATATACAAACTGCCAACAAACACACAAAAGAATGCTCAATATCATTAATGATTAGAGAAATGCAAGTCAAAACTACGATGAGATATCATCTCACACCATTTAGAATGGCCATCATCAAAAAATCTAGAAAGTATAAATACTGGATAGGGTGTGGAGAAAAGGGAACACTGTTGCGATGCTGGTGGGAATGTGAATTGGTACTGTCACTATGGAGAACAGTATGGAGGTTCCTTAAAAATCTACAAATAGAACTACCATATGACCCAGCAATCCCACTACTTGGCATATACCCTGAGAAAACCATAATTCAAAAAGAGTCATGTAGCAAAATATTCATTGCAGCTTTATTTACAATAGCTAGGAGATGGAAGCAACCTAAGTGTCCAGCATCAGATGAATGGATAAAGAAGATGTGGCAATATATACAATGGAATATTACTCAGCCTTAAAAAGAAATGAAATTGAGTTATTTGTAGTGAGGTGGATGGACCTAGAGTCTGTCATACAGAGTTAAGTAAGTCAAAAAGAGAAAGACAAATCCTGTATGCTAACACATATATATGAAATAAAAAAAAATTGTCATGAAGAACATAGGGGTAAAATGGGAATAAAGACACAGACCTACTAGAAAATGGACTGCAGGATATGGGCAAGGGGAACAGTAAGCTGTGACAAAGTGAGAGAGTATCATGGACATATATACACTACCAAACGTAAAATAGATAGCTAGTGGGAAGCAGCCACGTAGCACCCGGAGATCAACTCGGTCCTTTGTGACTACCTAGAGAGGTGGGATAGGGAGGGTGGGAGGCAGCGAGACACAAGAGGGAAGAGATATGGGTACATATGTATATGTATAACTGATTCACTTTGTTATAAAGCAGAAACTAACACACCATTGTAAAGCAATTGTACTCCAATAAAGATGAAAAAAATAATATATTTAGTGTGTAAAGAGTGTTTTTATAAGTGCTACTATGTCTACATACATTTACATGAGAGAACAGAGGTGGTATATTAAACACATAAGTATATATTATTAATTTTATTCATAGTATAAAATGCATATATTTAATTATCTTACTAAAATTTCATATCATTTTTTAATTTCTTTTTACAGGTTGGTGAGTAATTGACTACATATAGGTCTTTCTATAGAGGTATATTTCATAACTAGCTACACTTCTCTAGGAAATATCCATTAAAAATCGGGTCTTATAAGTTCTACAACACTGAAGCATGATCTATAAAAATTTCCTGCTCCTGGGTTAGATTTTGATATTAGATTCAAATAATCATTAAAGGGTTAAGTAACTGTAGTACAATTTTAAACAAAGACATATCATTTATATCTGATTAATTTTACTTTCTTACCTGGCCATTCTCATGAATCTGCCACAGGTGCACATATGATAAATCTCTCTTTGATCATGAGAGTGAGATACAGTAGTCTCTGAAAATATTGTTTATTTCTTATCAGATGGATTTATCTATTTAACTTATTTGCATCTGTTTCCTTGTATCTTACATACAATCAGCAACAACTTTTTGCTACACAAATGTTTTCTTAGGACAATCTTGATCGTCATAATTTAATAGTGGCAAATGGAATTAAGTGACTTTGATCATCTTTCCATGAGGAAAACAAAAACAAAAATCTACATCAATGAAGTTCATCCAACAAATTTTAAATAAAAGTGCAGATAAAAATTTTAAATAAAAGTGTAGATAAAGGGAAATAATTCGTTATTCATAAATTTTTAGTTCCAAATTAATGTAATTATTTGCCCAAATCATTTACTTATTAATTTAAAGGGAACTTCTAGAGTTTAGGAAAAAAAAAAAGAAAATATGTGACACTAACTCTTTGGGTCAGTATTTTATGACTTAAAAGTCTTTAAAAGGATGTTCAGATGTATGGGACTTACATTTAAATATAGCTTATACAACAGTTTCTTCTGAGAACATGCATTTTAAAAATATTTTGCATTCTATGTCATTAAAACATGAAATTATATCTCCTCAAATTAAATAAGATTGAGCTAGGCTAGGGTAGAGCAGGAGAAATTCTCCCTCCTAAGTTCTTTTTCCAATTTAGAGTATATAATTTAGACTAGGTTGCAACATCTTTTTTCGATCTTCTGAAACAGGTGGTATAATCACACAGCCCAGGTATATAAAGGTATTATAAGTGTAACAACCAAAGTTATATCATGAGAGGTAATTAAGCTGATATACTCCAAATTGGGCTTACTAAGCCATTGCTCATGACTTTTGATATATTATCAGTTAATGCACTCTGAAATTCAGAGGCAAGTTTTGTAGCACATTCAAAATAATCTTATACAGATGGTGTACTATCTTGCTATTAAATAAAAAATCTTTCTACATACCAAAACATTATGTTCATTCCTTAGGTGAAACTGCCATAGGAAATACAAACTTACTTGAAAGTGCAAGAATTTGTAATCTAGGATTTCAGGGGAGACTTCTAAAATCTTATTATATTTTTTGATCAACTGCCTTTCTTATAAATGTCAATTTTTTTTATCCTGAAATCACCCCTTGAATTTTACCTACCTCATCTAGACCATTCTTTCTAATCTTTTCAGGCTAACTGCTTCAAAAGTCTGTCCATCACCCTCATCTGCATACTATTAGGTGTTCATCCTCCCTTTATTGAGACTTATCTTCTCTGCCTCTGTGATTGATGATCTCCTTGTTCATCTCCTCAGGACTGTATGTCATGGGCCCCATACAAAACAAGCAGCGTTTTAGGTCCCTTGTTAAATGGCCTGGAGTAGTAAACCCAAAGAAGAATATGATGCCTCCAAATCCAGAGGCAAAATAAATGTTGTGCCTTTTTTTTTGGTTGTTAGGGAACAGATGTCACAACTTATCCTTCATCTTAGAAGGGACACAACTGGACTTCTAGAAATTTCACTGAAGTTGAAGGTCCCTGAAGTTTTGACAGATTTATTTTCCACCTTCTTACATATATATATATATATATATATATATATATATATATATAATCTTACTAATGTTAGCATAGTGACTACAATGTGTGTGTGTTCTGTTTCTTTGGAGAACTGTGACTGATACAGATTTCGGTAGCAGGACTGGTTCTAAAAGAACAGAATCTTACGGATGAGCTTTCTGGATTGTTTCTGGTCTTTCTAGAATCCTAGAATTGGTTCTGTAGTCTGAGTGGTTTTAAAGGCACTAATAATCCTATTTCCAATGCTAAAGGAGTCACTGTCAATGTCATGATGCAGCAACAGAGATATGCAAAATATCACTATGGGGTATTTGTAATTAAATACTTATAAAAGGCATTGTTCTGGGTCACCAAGTATTTGATACCTTAAACATTTCAGCTAAACTAGTGAGTTTAAAGAAATTGACTTGTTACTGCTCTTTGAGTTCTCTCACTTGGTTGCATTCAGATCATTCTTAATAGATACATTGGTTACTTTCATGAAAACTATAAATGTTGTCAGAGTTATACTAAGAAATTTAACTGATATGTCTACTAAATACTGTCTGGCACCTCCTTTTCTGTCACAATTGATCTTCCTTATCCCCTAAAACAGAAATTCTACTCCTTTACTTGTGAAAACCTGCCATCTTTTTGGCACGTAGTGGGATCTACTTCTATATCTCTATCTATCCGCATATCTGTATATAACATTATACATATTATATCTATGTTATACATAGATATATCATAATTTTATATGTTGTCAGTTTATAGTTATTATAAAAAAAAGTGTCTCCATTAACTATTTCCTTTTTGTTTCCCAAGAACAATAAATGTCCTTTTACATGTGCCCTCCTGAGCTTTGATTTGTCTCATTTTTCAGCATGTTCACAAATACATGTTTTATTGTATTTTTGCTGTTGCTGCTATCTTTTTTGGTCAAAATTCATTTTTATTAATAAAAAATAAACACTTATTCTAGTTTCAGTCATTATGCTGGAAGTTACTAATTAAAAAAATATAAATAATCACGATAATCCTGTTTTAAATAAAACAACAAAACTGTGGCTTAAAAAATAAAAGTATTCAGCACCATTTGATCATATACCTTTCAGACTTTGGTCTTAAAGTTTCTGGAGCTTTCCTATCTGTGAAGTACAGGAGTTGCTGAGTTACATGAGGAACACTCTCTGGGGCAACCAAAGAGAAGTGAAGCAATCAGCCTATATTCAGACTGCTAACTTGGACTATACAATGTTCCCCTCCTCTCAACTCTAGCTCAGGAGGGACATGCTTCTAAGCACTGAGATATGAAAAGTCCAACTGTTATTAGCTGGAAAGACCAGTTCTAACAGCAAATAATGGTAAATCTCCAACACAGATGCTACTGCCCTTAATGTCCTGTGGTTTTAGGAAATTATGTAAATATTTTGGATTTAGTTCAATTTATTCAGAAATAAAACATGTTTAATAACGTTAAACTACTTTGCCAGAGTAAGTGCCTTCTGGTTTAGTATCCTTATAAAAGAAAAAAAAAGTATGTAAAATACATGTAGGTAAATCATAGTCTTAAAGTATACTTAGAATACTGCTTTATTTAAATCAAAATCTAACAAAATGTCTTCAATTAGAAGAAGCTAATGAAACTAAATCCAACGTTATGACAAGGGAGATTTGCTGTCATTTAAAGTTGTATTGCTTAGAGAACTTAAAGCCATTCTAGGCAAGGTTAAGGTGGCACCACTTTATTTTTTACTATATATCAGGGTTGGGCCAGAAATGAGCGTTTCTAAATATAATATTCTAGAAAAGTCCATAGAAGTGTTTCAAAGACTTTTATGCAAAAGAATGTCTGTCTGTTTTTCTGTATCAGTGAGTAGTATGCCCATCAAAATTTCCTAATAACACAAAGACAAAGGCAAGTCCATACACCTGATCAGATGTCAAAAGAATGGGAGGTGAAATATTAGGTCACCCATAGAGCTTCTGCTAGCCTTTGAGTCAGGTGGACTTTTGTGACAGAATGTGTTTGGTGGCCAGGACTTTTTGGGACATTTCTTCCTAAGTGGAATACACAACAGATAAGGGAATAGGGGAGGTAATACAGGGAAGCTACTCTTTCCAGCTCAGAAGGAGTTGATGAAGCCCATATATGTATCCAAGAAGCCCATAAGATCCTCTAGCTGTGGATAGTGGCTAATGTGGTCATCCAGAATGACACTGTGGGCTGTGGCAACATTTTCCTGTACAGCTCCAAAGACTCTGGGTAGGGATTCACCAGATCCAATCACCCTTAGATAAAACGAATGGGAATAGAAACAATGACAAGAGCTCTCACCCAGCGTCTTTTACACTTTTTCCTCTGATTAATATACTGCAAGAGACTATTGATAACCAAGTTCCTGTCATTGTGGCATATCCCTGCCCACATGTCCCACAGCTCACTCTCAGAGGGTCAGGTGTACAGCCCAAAATCTGAGGAGAGACCTCGAGAGAATACAAAGTTCATCAGTCGCGTGAGGATGGATGACACCTTGCTTCCGTCTTTGAGAAGCTTTTGGAGAAGGAGAAGAAGGTGAGCTTCAAGAAATATACCTCCCTTTGACAGACAGAGACTCTTTTTTTTTTTTTTTTTTTTTGCTGTACACGGGCCTCTCACTGCTGTGGCCTCTCCCGTTGCAGAGCACAGGCTCCGGACACACAGGCTCCGCGGCCATGGCTCGCGGGCCCAGCCGCTCCGCGGCATGTGGGATCTTCCGGGATCGGGGCACGAACCCGTGTCCCCTGCATCGGCAGGCGGACTCTCAACCATTGCGCCACCACGGAAGCCCCAGACAGAGACTCTTAATTGTAAGCTGACCAGATCTATTCTGCTTGAACCTATAGAGCAGCTCCTGAGCAAAGATATCCCCACAGGCATGAGACAACAAGTTGATCCTACTGTTCTGGAAACCCAGATGCTGCAAAAATGCCTCCATGATGCTGGTCTGCTCAAATATGGAATAGTGATGTGGTCTTGGTTTGTCACTGAAGCCAAAACCTAGGAAATTGAGGACAATCACTCGATGAAACCTGAGGGTCAGACCTTTCCATATATTGTACCAATCATAGGTGGACATTGTAAAACCATATAAAAGCATGACTATCTCCGGACTTCAAACCACACCCACAGAGTCTTGGTAGAAGATGCTCAGTCTCTATTAGGTAAAAAAATTTGCCTGATGACTTCCATGAATGAAGAGCAGAGGAAAGCTGGGGGGGTGGGGAGGAGGGGGAAAGTATGTGCAGATAGGTCGCAAGCAGGGGCATAGCCAATAGCTCCACCTAGACCCACCACTCCCTCATCCTGATTCTGGTAAGACTTGGGCTGCAAGACTCCACCTAGACCCACCACCCCCTCATCCTGATTCTTGTAAGACTTGGGTTTCAAGACTCCATGTTTGGGGGACCCCTGTTGCTGCTATCTTTAAGTGTTTTTTTTATTTTTCTTTTTTTCTAACTTTATTGAGGAATGATTGACATAAAAATTGTGTATGTTTAAAGTGTATAACTTGATGATTTGATATACATATACATCGTGGAATGATTAACAAGATCAAGACAATTAATATGGTCATCACCTCACATAAGTGATGTAGTTAACTATTTTTTTCCCTTATTGTTTTGATTTAAAGGAATCTAAAGTCATAATACTGAGTCATTGCATAAATAAGTTACCTTGAAGAGAGTCTTTTTCCTTTCTAAATTTAATGTTAACAGCTCAGTATCTAAACTGGTAATAAATCCCTTGATTTATCCCATTAAGGTGCATGTCTTTTAATTATGTGTTCTTGTGTAAGCTTTATTTCAGCTGTAAGCAGTCTTTGGAGAATATTAGTACTTTAGCAATTGTTTGTCTATTTCTCTAACAGTGCTAGAAGGATGTGAAGCATTTAATGATTTTGATATGGAACCCATATTCATGATGAAAACTAAGACAATGTTTCTTTCTTTTCTACACCAGGAATGGCCTCAGGGGTTATTTTGACTACAGTTTTTTCTCACTAGGGCAGGAAGCTCTATTATTGAGTTGTTTTTTTTTTTCCAATTTTGCAAAGAAATAGTAGGCACATTCCTTTGGGCTCTCTTAACTCAGTTATGAAACTGATTGCCCATTACTCTAATATGCTTGGAAATAAAAAAAACACTGAAGCCATTTTCTGCTCATTATGGTTCTATAGAAATACAAAATCACCATGTCTTTTGAGCAAAGACACTTTGAACTCTTCCCCAAAGTGAAGGATTAGTTCCTTCTGAAACTTTTGTAAGTGCTGTGGCCTTGATATGAAAATTGTTTTAAGTTGGAAGTCACTCAGACTGGCTTATTTTAATAAAAGTCCATCCTGAGGAACAGGCTGCACATAATTGGCAGCAGTTCACCATCTTTTTGGTTGACCTTTGGTTACTTGACCTCCCTAACTTAAAATAATTGAGTCAACAGCCCCTGCTTATCACAATAAATAAACTTTATAATCATTCTTCTATCTTTATATGCTTCATTTAACCCAGTATCTTCTTCTAGACTGCCACAGAGCTACCTGGGACCAATGCCAACTGTCATGGTTACATGACTGCCTGTTCACTGCCTCTAAACTCCCTTACCTTCTATTCTTCTGCTAGAAGTACTTTCTCCATTTGAAAATATTGGATCAACATCTCTTTCTGGCATGAAACAGTACTCCAGCTCACTTGCTATAATTCTTAATCTGGATCTTAAGAAAAAGATCAATATGTATTAAATAGAATAGTCATTGACTTCAATAGACTCCATAGAGGTAACTAATTTTCTCTAAAAATGCTATATCAGAAAATAATTTAGGGCAATGAATTAGCTATAATATAGCCTTAATATTTATTTTGGGTATACAGTACCTAAAATGTATTCCTGCTTAGATTACTACACAGTGGCAGGAGATACTCCATAAATTACATAACTCTTTGACTGTTGCTGCTGCTGCTGCTGAAGTCTCAGACTTTTACAAGTTTGTGATTTCTCCAAACTCCATGAAAGAATAAACCTCCAACCATTGTGAATTTCAATGCTCACACTCTAATATCCTTGTAGAAGACAATTGGACTAGAGACCAAAGGGGAATGCTTCAGTTACTCCAATGCATAGATTTTCTATTTGAGCTGCTATGCTATGTGACTATAAGTTGGCTATCTCCACATTTGGGAATAGCACTAAGGACTATGTTTGGTGAGCCACTGGTGTGTGGAGAAAAAATACACAAATAATTAAATCAGAATTTTGACATTTGATTTACATTCATTTTTATGTATTTTTAAAAATGTATATCTTGTATATATTTTTCAATGTACATTTTGTACTAGAACCATAGGGTATATAAATAATTTCCATGTAAGTATGTATTTATTAAGGTGTACTCAAAAACATTGTTTTTTTACATGTGGAGCTAAACAATAAGGAAATTTGTAGAAACTGCTACTCCAAAGAACTGTTTTAACTCCACAGCTCCAGATACCTGGGAGCCTATCATGAGCTCCAAAAAGTTGAACTAAAATCTATTTGTGATTTTGAAGGAACTTCCAAAGTGTTTTCTAGAGTGGTTATATGTTTTTACCTTTTCATTAGCAAGGTTTGAGTGTTCCAGTTTCTCTACATCCTCATCAGAATTTGGTGTTGCCGGTATATATATTTGTTTTATGTTTGTCATTCTGATAGGTGAGTAGTGATATGTAAACAGCTAACCACCAGAAATTTCTCTCCTAAGAATTTATTCAAGAGAAATGAAAACCTATGTTCACATAAAAAAAAGTACATTAATATTTAATAAAGTTGTTACTTTACTAATAATAACCAAAACATGGAAATAACCCAGATGTTCTTTAATATGAGAATGATTAAACAATCATGGTGCATTCAAATCATGGAATACTATTCAGCAATAAACAGGAAAAAAACATTAAAAAACACAAAAATGTGTCTGAATCTCTGGGGAATTATGCTGAGTGAAAAACAAATCCCAAAAGGTTACATACATTATAATTCCATTTAAATTATATTCTTGAAATGACAAAATTATAGAAATGGATAACAAGTTAGTGGTTATTAGAAGTTAAGGAGAAGTGAGTGAGAAGAAAGCAGATATGGCTATAAAAGGACAACATGAGAAATCTGGATGGTTATGGAAATGCTCTGTTTCTTGACTGTATGAATGCCAACATTCTACTTGTGATATTGTCCTATAGTTTTTGAAGGATGTCAACTTTAGGAGAAATTGGGTAAACAGTACATGGGATTTCTCTATATCATCTCTTACAACTGCATGTGAATATACAATAACCTCAAAATAAAAAAGCTTGATTTAAACAGTAATATGTGTGTCTTCCTTTCCATGTCTGGGTAATCCTTCAAAAACTGATGTTAATATATTTATTCTCTTGTATATCCTGCAGTACAGTAATGGTGACAGAGGAGAAAAGGAAGGGACACATGGCCAAATGAAGATCATTGTAAAGTTCAAAACTCTTGAAGGTATTTTCCATCCCATATTATATTAACAGTTCAATAAATAAAACATTTTCCATATTTTATAATGTATTTCAGTTGCATTTTTGTATATTTGAGTAAACTCTCAAAGATCAGTTGATTACTTTCACAAATTTGAACAAATTTCAAGGTGACATTAAAATTAATTGTAATCAATTCTCCAGATTGATCTATTTTTCTACATTTTGCCTCCAAACATTTAAATTTTGAAAGGCTTACTAAGTAACTCTTGTTAATAATTTTACTGAACAAGTTGATTATTCAAATAGTATAGCCTAAGGCAAGGTCTAATTGTTAATTCTCTAGATTGATTAATCTCTCCTCCTATTTCAAGGCAAACATACTAAAACAATAGACATTAAATATATAACCCTACCTCTCTCCAGAATGATAAATCAAGCATATCCCCTTCATTATTCCTTAGTATCAATAGAAGAAAAGTGTTATAAAGATGCTTTATTTCATTGTAGTTGAAATTGATATAAGTGTTCCTACAAATGTGATATGGAAAATAAAAATGTGTCTTTCAAAAAGTGTCTTAAAATATAAACTTAACTACCGCTTCTGAAAAAATGAAGTAGACATACATTTGCCCTATATTTTCTGCTAAATACAACTAAAAATCCTGGACGTTATATATAAAATATTTTAAGACTTAAAGAAAAAGAAGAAGACAGGGAAGCTAGGGAACTTAAGATCCAAGGAACTACACAGTGGTGAGTTCCCTGAGTTTTCTTTTTACCTCATAAATCAAAGACCTGAAGCTGAAAAAGCTGGGAATCTAAAAACACCAACAGGCACAAACAAAAACAGCTCAACCAAAGCTTGCTCTCTCTAGGTAAAGGAGAAACTTAGCAAAAAGTAAATACTTTTAGATAATAACAGTGCTATTCATTGCAAACATCTCAGAAAAAACCAAAATCTCAACCTCTCCCACAACAGCAAAGGCAATGAGGGGAACATGAACTTCCAACCTTGAGGGGCTGCGAGGATGTACTCAACTATACTGTTGGAGTAGTATCAAAAAGGCCAAGTAGGGAGCCAGGGTTCTCACCTCTTCCTGGCAGTAACAAGTTATCTTCTCCCCCACATGGTATCACAGGAGACAACATGCAAAGCCTGAACTTCCATGTCCACCCTGAAGGAATATGGTATCCCTACCTCTTCACAGTAGGGAGTTTCAGGGCATGTCTAGTGGAGAGTCAGGACATTCAACTTTGCACAGCAATAATATGTACACATCCACCACAGTGGTTATGGAGATGAAATAAAGATCCTGTCTTTGACCAGCAGTAATGAGGCCCCTCCCCAACCTTGGGTATCAATAGAGACTGAGTGAGGAAGCTGCAATTCCACTTCCACCTGGTATTAAGGAGAGAGTGACCAACTTTTCTCAAGCAAAAACATTGTCAGAAAAAAAACAGCTAAAAGAGATGGTTTATATAAGATCCAGAGATCCATAACATAATAGGAAAATGTCCATAATAGGAAAATTACTCAGAGAGTGGCTAGGGTGGCAGAGTAGGAAGACCCTAAGCTCACCTCCTCCCATAGGCACACCAAAATTACAACTATTTACAGAACAACAATTGATGAGGAAGACCAGAAGATTAGCAGAAAATATATTCTATAACTAAAGATATAAAGAAGAAACCACAAGACAGGTAAGAAGGGCAGAGATGCAGTATAGTCAAGACCCATACCCTCAGGTGGGTGACCTACAAACAGGAGGATAATTACAATTGTAGAAGTTTACCCCAAAGAGTAAGGGGTACAAGAGCCACATTGGGCTACCCAAACTGGGGATCCTGAGCCAGAGACCTGAGGGAAAGATAATCAACTCCCAAAGAGCACACACAAAATCTCACATGATCTGGGACCCAAAAGAGATGCAACAATTTGAAAGGATCCTGGGTCAAACCACCTAATGATCTTGGAGAGTCTTAGGAAGCAACTGGAGCTCACCCTGAGGACATAGACACTGACAACAGCCATTTTGGATAGCTCATTCTACTATGAGGATGCTGGTGCTGGCAAGCACCAATTTGGAATCCTCACTCTGGCTCATTAGCTGTGGGACCCAGTCCTGCCCACCAGCCATGGCTGGTGGGACCTATTCCTGCTCACCAGCCATGACTGGTGGCACCGGTACTAGAAGCTTCAGACCAAGCAGTTATCCAAGAGAGGACACAGGTCCTTCCACCATTAGGTCAGGTGCCTTAAGAACCCTGAGGCCACAGCCACCCCAATCCTAGCCCTGTCCACCAGAGGGCCCATGACCCATCCCCACACACTAGTGCAATGACACTAGCCACAGGACCCCTTGGAGCCCCAAAGCCAGCTGTACAAACCCAGTGTCCACCCACCAGTGGGGCTGATAGCAAATCCTGGATCCCTAGGCCCTGCAACCAGGGCAAATGCTGACCCACTTTTGGGCAGGGCTGAGTCCTAGGGTGGTTGATTGCAGAGCTAGGGGTCCCAGATCTAGTGTTGTCCTGCTGGTGGTTGGAGGCAGTTCCTGATACAGCAGGCTACAGTCTAAGGTGTTCAAAGCTGATGTCAGCCCAATGCTGAGTATGGCAGGATCCCAGGGTGGTCAGCTAAGGGATCCTAGGTGGCTTGGAGCTTGTGTCTGCCTGCTGGTGGGTGAGTCTTGGGCCCTTGGTGTTCCTGGGGATAATGCTGGCTACTGGTGGACAGAGTCAGATTCCAGGGTCTCTTGCTGCAGGGTTCTAGGGGTCCTGGAGATAGTGTTAGCCTAACGGTATTTGGGACTGCAGCCAGCTACCTCATGAGCCAGCCCTACCCACAAGTGGCCAGCAGCCTCTACATAAAGCATAGTCTGTTAACCAACCAGACTGGGGGCCAGCCATAACTATAAGATTTCCCACAGTAGTCAGCTAGACACACAAAGGAACCACAGAGCCACATAGGGGTCAGCCCAATAGCATACAGTTTTGATGACCAGAGGAGTGTGTGCTGCTGGAACACATAGGACATCTCCTACAAAAAGCCACTCTCCAAGGCTGGAAAATGAAATCAACCTACATAATACATAGAAATAAAAACAGTGAATTAGGCAAAATGAGACAACAGAAGACTATTTTCCAAATAAAGGAAGCAGTTAAAATCCAAGAAGAACTAATTGAAGTGGAGATAAGCAATCTACCTGGCAAAGAGTTCAAGGTAATAATGATAAAGATGCTGAAAGAACTTGAGAGAAGATTAGATGATAGAGTAAAAAGTTGTAGGTTTATAACAAAGCATTAAAAATATAAAGACAAATGAAACATAGCTGAAGAATAGAATAACTGAAATAAAAAATACACTAGAAGAAATCAATGGTAGATTAAATGACTCAGAAGAAGACAGGATCAGCGAACCAGAAGACAGAGTAGTGGAAACCACTGAAGCTGAATAGAAGAAGAAAAAAAAAGAATAAAAATAAATAAGGATCGTTTAAGAGACCTCTGATACAACATCAAGGATACTAGCATTCACATGATAGGGGTCCCAGGGTCCCAGGAGGGGAAGAGAGAGAAAGGGGCAGGGGCAGATAACATATTTGAAAACATAATAGCTGAAAATTTCCCTAACCCGAGAGTGAAAACAGACATTCAGGTCCTGGAAGCTCAGAGAGTCCCACACAACATCAACCCAAAGAGAACAACACCAAGACACACTGTAGTTAAAAAAAATGCAAAAATTAAAGATAAAGAGAGAATATTAAAAGCAGCAAAGGAAAAACAACAAATTACCCAAGGGAAGTCCCATTAGGAGTTATGAGCTGACTTTTTAGCAGAAGCTCTGAAGGCCAGAAGAGAGTGGCACAATATATTTAAAGTGATGAAAGGGAGAAACCTACCACCAAGAATACCCTAATTTGCAAGGCTTTAATTCAGATTTGATGGAAAGATCAAAAGATTTACATACAAGCAAAACTAAAAGAGTTCAGCACCACCACCAAACTAGCTTTACAAGAAATGTTAAAAGGAACTTCTCTAAGTGAAAAAGAAATGGTCACAACTAGAAATATGAATAATAGAAAAGGAAAAATTCCAGTGGTAAAGGCAAATATAAAGTTATTATTGAAGATCAGCAGAAAGAAATGAAAAAATTCTGAATCCCCATCATTACCAAGCTGTATCAGAGCACAGGAGGCATGCAAAGAGGAATGCTAGGAGGAATGCCTGTGGACTTCCCTGGTGGTGGAGCTCCTCCATCTGGTGGTGTCTCCTTTGGGCACAGCAGTGAAGAGGTTGATTAAGCCAACCTAGCATAGATTAAGCATTGTTCTATGCAAAATATTGAAGGACCCAACTTTGTAGCAAATTCCATGGCAGTTTTACAGTTGAGCTGCTATAGTAAATAACTGAGCATTCTTGATTCTTGAACACGGAAAGTGTGCACAAGAAAAGGAAATAACTGCACTTTCATAAGCACTGGATTGTAAGTGGAAAATTCAATGTCTTAAATAAAACTGTACTTAAAGTTGAAAATAAAACAAACAAACAAATAAATAAAAGTTAGTAAATAAATAAATGTTAGTAAATCAATCATGTACAAAGCTAGTAGGAAGATTAAAAGACAAAAGTAATAAAATCATTAATATTCACAAGTAGTTAAGGAATATTCAAAACAAAAAGATATGAAATATGATATCAAAACAGTAAATGGTTGCAAGTGGGTAAAAACTCAGGGATGTTAAAATTCATTTGAAATTAAGAGATCACCAAAATAAAATAATCACGTGTATATATACAAATATTGCTATATATAAACCTCATGGTAACCACAAACCAAAAATGTATAATAGATACACACACAAAAGAGAGAAAGGAATTCAAATATAACACTAAAGATAAGTGTTATAAGGGAAATAATAAGGGAAGAGACTAAAAGTAGAAAGGAACAGAAAAGAACTACAAAGTAACCCTGAAACAATTAAAAAAATAGCAATAAGTACATACCTATTGATAATTATTTTAAATATAAATGGATTAAATATTTAGATCAAAATACATAAAATGACTGAATGGATACAAAAACAAGACCCATATATATGATGCCTACAAAAGATTCATTTCAAAATCTAAAGAAATACACAGACTAAAAATGAGGGTTGGAAAAGTTATTCCACACAGGTGAAAATGAAAAGAAACCTGGGGTAGCAATACTTAAATCAGACAAAGTAGACTTTAAAACAAAGACTGTAACAGGAGACAAAGAAGGACTTTACATAATGATCAAGTGATCAATCCAAGAAGGAGATATAGCAATTGTAAATATATATGCACCCAGCATATGAGCACCTAAATACATAAAACAGATATTAATACACATCAAGGGAAATATTGATAGTAACACACTAATATTAGTGGAATTTAACTTTCCACTTAACATCAATGAACAGATCATCCAGACAGAAAATCAATAAGGAAACATATGCCTTAATTGCCATTAGATCAAATGCACCTAATAGATACATATAGAATATTCCATCCAAAGAGACAAAATATACATTCTTTCAAGGCATATGCAACATTCTCCATAATAGACCACATGCTATGACACAAAACAATCTCAGATAATTTAAGGAAATTGAAATCTTATCAAGCATCTTTTCTGACCACAGTCCTATGAGACTACAAATCAACTACAAGAAAAAAATAAAAATAAACTGCAAAAAACCCCACAAACATATGGAGACTAAACAATATGCTACTAAGCAGCTAATGGGTCAATGAAGAAATCAATAAAATACCTGTAGGCAAATGAAAACAAAAATATAATGATCCAAAATATATGGGACACAGCAAAGGCAGTTCTAAGAGGTAAGTTTATACTGCAGAAAATCTCAAATAAACAACCCAATCTTACAACTAAAGAAACTAGAAAAAGAAGAACAAACAAAACCAAAAGTTAGTAGAAGGAAAGAAATCGAAGAGAAATAAATAATATAGAGGAAAACAAAACAACCCACCCCCCATAAAAATAGAAAAGATCAATGTAATTAAAAGCTGGTTCTCTGAAAAGAAGAACAAAATTGATAAACCTTTAGCCAGACTTATCAAGAAAAAAAAAAAAGAGAGAGAGTGAGAGAGGGCCAAAATCAATAAAATCAGAAATGAAAAAGAAGAAGTTACAACTGACACCACAAAAATACAAAAGATTATAACAGATCACTATTAACAATTACATGGCAAACAAATGAACAACCTAAAAAAAATGAACAAATCCCTAGAAATGTACAATCTCCCAAGACTAAACCAGGAAGAAATAGAAAATATGAACAGATGAATTACCAGTAATGAAATTGAATCAGTGATTTAAAATACTCAGATCTTCCCTGGTGGCACAGTTGTTGAGAGTCTGCCTGCCAATGCAGGGGACATGGGTTCGTGCCACAGTCCGGGAAGATCCCACATGCCATGAAGCAGCTGGGCCCGTGAGCCATGGACACTGAGCCTGCATGTCTAGACCCTGTGTTCTGCAACGGGAGAGGCCACAACAGTGAGAGGCCTGCGTACTGCAAAACAAAATAATAATAATAAATAAATAATTAAAATAAAATACTCAAAAGAAGCAAGAGTCCAAGACCAAACGACTTCACAGGGAAATTCTACCAAACTTCTAGAGAAGAGTTAACACCAATCATTCTCAAACAATTCCAAAAATTTAACAGGAAAGAACACTTCTGAACTCATTCTACAAGGCCAGCATCACCCTAATACCAAAACCAGACAAAGATCTGAGAAAAAAAGAAAACTATAGCCCAATATCACTGGTGAACATAAAAATTCTTCAATAAAATATTTTCAAACCAAAGTCAACAATAGAGTAAAAGGATCATACACCATAATCAAGTTGCATTTATCTCAGGGATGCAAAAATAGTTCAATATAATGAAATCAATCATGGTGATAAACTGCATGAACAAATTGAAAAATAGAAATCATATGATCATCTCAATAGAAGTGGAATAATTTTTTGACAACATCTGGCATCCATTGATGATAAAAACTCTAAACAAAGTAGGTATAGAGAGAACATACCTGAATGTAATAAAGGTCATATATGATAAGCCCACAGATACTATAGTACTCAACAGTGGAAAGCTAAAGGCATTTCCTTTAAGATCAGGAAAAAGGCAAGGAAGCCCACCCTCACCACTTTTATTTAAAATGATATTTGAAGTCCTAGCAACAACAATCAGACAAGAAAAAGAAATAAAACAAGTCCAAATTGGAAAGAAACAAGTAAAACTGTCACTGTTTGCAGATGACGTGATACTATATATAGAAAATCCTAAAGTCACCACCCAAAAACTACTATAGCTCAATAGTGAATTTGGTAAAGTACAGGCTACAAATTAGTATACAGAAATATGTTTCATTTCTATAAACTAACAGCAAAATATCAGAATGAGAAATTAGAAAACAATTCCATTTATCACCATATCATAAAGAATAAAATATCTAGGAATAAATACAACTAAGGAAGTGAAAGAACTATACTCAGAAAACTATAAGACACTGATGAAAGAAGTTGAAGATGACACAAACAGATGGAAAGATATACCCTGTCCATGGACTGGAAGATTTAATATTGTTAAAATGACCATACTACCCAAGACGTGGTATATACACAAGGCAATCTATAGATTCAATGCAATCTCTATCAAAATACCAATGGCATTTTTCATAGAACTAGAATAATTCTAAAAATTAATGGAAACACAAGATACCAAATAGCCAAAACCATTTTGAAAAGGAAAAACAAAGCTGGAGATATCACACTCCCTGATTTCAATCCATACTACAAAGCTACAGTCATCAAAACAGTATAGTACTGGTATAAAAACAGATACACAGATCATTGGAGCAGAATACAAAGCCCAGAGAGAAGCCATATTTATACAGGGAATTAATCTGTGAAAAAGGAGGCAAGAATATACAGAGAGAAAAGACAATCTTTTCAATAAATGGTGTTAGGAAAACTAGACAGCTACATGCAAAAAATCAAACCAGACTACTCTCTCACACCATGCACAAATATAAATTCAAAATAAAATAAAGACTTAAATGTAAGTCCTGAAACCATAAAATTCCTAGAAGAAAACTTAGGCAGTATACTCTTTGACATCAGTCTTAGTAATATATATATATATATATATATATTGATATGTCTCCTCATGCAAAGGAAACAAAAGCAAAAATAAACAAATAGAACTATATCAAACTAAAAACTTTTCTACAGTAAAGAAACTATCAACAAAACAAAAAGGCCACTTACTGAATGGGAGAATATGTTTGCAAGCAATACATCTAATAAGAGGATAATAGCCAAAAGATTTAAATAATTCATACAACTCCACATCAGAAAAACAAACAACCTGATTTTAAAAATGGGCTGAAGATCTGATTAGACATTTTTTCCAAAGAAAATGTTCACATGAACAACAGGCACAAAGAAAGATGCTCAACATCACTAATCATCAGGGAAATGCAAATCAAAGTGTTGGCCAGGATGGTGTGGAAAAGAGAACACTTGTGCATTTTTGGTGGGAATGTAAACTGGTGTTACACTATGGAAAACAATATGGCAATTCCTCAAAAATTAAAAATAAAATTACCATATGATCCAGCAATTCCAGTCCTGTGTATTTGTCCAAAGAAAATAAGGCCACTATTAGAAAAGATATATGCATCCCTATGTTCACAGCAGCATTATTTTTACAATAACCAAGATATGGAAGCACAGGAAGAGTCCATCAATAAATAAGTGGATAAAGATGTGGTATATACATATTACGCAGCCATAAAAAAACTAATGAAATCTAGCCATTTGCAATAACATGGATAGATCTAGAATGAATTATGATAAGTGAAATATGTCAGACAGAGAAATATAAATACCATATGATTTCATTCATATGTGAAATCTAAAAAAAAAAAAACAATGAACAAACATAACAAAAGAGAAACAGAGTTATAGATACAGATAACAAATAGGAGAGAGCTTGAAGGATGAATTTGGAGGGAGGAACTAAATAAATGAGGGAATTAAGAGGTAAAAATTCCCACTTGCAGGGGCTTCCCTGGTGGCGCAGTGGTTGAGAGTCCGCCTGCCGATGCAGGGGACACAGGATTGTGCCCCGGTCTGGGAAGATCCCACATGCTGTGGAGTGGCTAGGCCCGTGAGCCATGGCTGCTGGGCCTGCGCGTCCAGAGCCTGTGCTCCGCAACGGGAGAGGCCACAGCAGTGAGAAGCCCACGTAATGCAAAAAAAAAAAAAAAAAAATCCCGCTTGCAAAATAAATGAGTCATGGGTATGAAATGTACAATGCAATGAATATAGTCAATTACTGTGTAATACCTTTTTATGGTGACATTGTATCTGGACTTACCACAGTGATCATTCTGTAATGTATAGAAATATCAAATCAGTATGTTGTAAAACAGGAACTAACATAGAGTTTTAGGTCAATTGTACTACAAAAACAAACAAACAAACTCATAGAAAAAGAAATCAAACTTGTGGTTACCAGAGGCAGTGGCAGAATAGGAGTAGGAATTAGGTAAATGAGGTCAAAAGGTACAAACTTCCAGTTATAAGATAAATAAGTTCTAGGGAGGTAAGGTAGAATATGATAAATATAATTATCACTGCTGTATGTTATATCAAAGAGTTGTTAAGAGAGTAAATCCTAAAAGCTTTCATCACAAGGAAAAATATTTTTTTCTGTTTCTTTAATTTGTATCTGCATGAGATAATAGAAGTTCACCAAACATATTGTGATAATCATTTCATAACGGATGTAAGTCAAATGATTATGCTGTACTCCTTAAACTCATACAGTGCTGTAAGTCCATTATATTCAGTTAAAAAAAGAAAATTAATTGTCATACAAAATAACAGAAAGTGTTCAACTTTAATTAAAAAATGTTTGTTCCACAAAAATACTGTGAAAATAATGAAGTAAAAGCTACTTAGTGGGAGAAAATATTTGCAAATCAAATGGATAAAAGAGAACTATTATCTAGATTATATGAAGAACTCTCAAAACTCAATAATAAGAAGAATAAAATTCAATTAAAAATGACAAGTAAAAGGCATTCCAAATGAGAAAGGAATAAGTTAAATTATCTCTGTTCACAGATGACATGATTTTGTATGTAAAAATCCCAAAGAATTCACAAATATAGATATAAGAACTAATTAATAAACTGATTCAATAAAGTTGCAGGATACAAAATCAACAAACAAAATTTTGTTTATACAAATAAAAAGAAAAATCCTACATTTCATATGGAGCCAAAATTAACCCTGAATAGTCAAAACTGTCTCGGGAAAGAACAAATCTGGAGGCCTCACACTTCCTAATTTCAAAACATATTACAAAGCTATCACAAATTAAAACAAATTAAAATTTTATGGTACTGGCATAAAGACAGACATATAGATTGATAGAACAGAGTAGAGAGCTTAGAAATAAACCAATACATATGTGGTCAACTTACCTTCCACAACTGTGCCAAGAATACACAACAGAGAAAGGGCACTCTTTTCAATAAATGCTGTTGAGAAAGTTATATATGCACAGGTAAAAGAATGAAGTTTAAATTTAACACTTATCTTACACTACACACACAAAAAAAAACAAAACAAATAATTTAAAATGTTAAATGTAAGACCTCAAACCATAAAACTCCTTGAAGAAAACAGAGGGGAAGCTTCATGATTTTGATCTTGGAAATGATTTCTTGGTTATAACATAAAAGCACAGACAATGAAAGGGAAATGGACAAAATTGACTGCAAACTAAAAAAGTTTGTGCACAGCAAAGGAAACGATCAAAAGAGTGAAAATGCAATCTACAGAAAGAGAAGTATTTACAAACTACATATCAGAGAAGTGTTAATATTAAAAGTATATAAGGAAATCCTACATCGCAATAGCATAAAACCAAATAACCTGATTGAAAACTGAGCAAAGGACTTGAATAGACAGTTCTCCAAAAAGACATAAAAATGGCCAACAGCTATATGTAAAGATGTTCAACATCATTAATCTTCAAAGAAATGCAAATCAAAAATTACAACCAGAGGTATCACTTCACACCTGTAAGGATGGTCATTGTCATTATCAATCATTAAAAAAAAAAAAGTGTTAAAAATGTGAAGAAATCAGAACCTTTGCAAACTGTTGGTGAGACTATAAAATAGTATAGCCACAATGAAAAACAGTATAAAAATCCCTCAAAAAATTAAAAATCGAACTAACATAGTATCCAGCAATCCTACTGGTGGATATTTATCCAGAAGAATTGAAAGCAGGATATGAAAGAGATATTCACACTCCCACGTTCATTACAGCATTATTTGCAATAGCCAATATATGGAAGTGAATTAAATGCCAATTGATGGATGGTTAAAGAAAAATGACTATATACATACAACAGAATATTATTTAACCTTAAAAATAAAGGAAATACTGTCCTATGTGAAAACATGGGTGAATCTTGAAGACATTATACTAAGTCAGTCACAAAAAAAAACAAATACAGAGACTTCTCTGGTGGTGCAGTGGTTAAGAATCTTCCTGCCACTGCAGGGGATACGGGTTTGAGCCCTGGTCTGGGAAGATCCCACTTGCAGCAAAGCAACTAAACCCGTGCACTACAACTACTGAGCTTGTGCTCTAGAGCCTGCAAGCCACAACTACTGTGCCCACGTGCCACATCTACTGAAGCCCACGCATCTATAGCCCATGCTCTGAAACAAGAGAAGCCCCTGCAATGAGAAGCCCACGCACTGAAAAGAAGAGTAGCCCCCGTTCTCCACAACTAGAGTAAGCTCGCATGCAGCAAGGAAGACCCAATGCAGCCAAAAATGAACGAATTAATTGATTTATTATTTTTGTAGAAAAGCAAATACAGCATAATTTTACTTATGTGAGCTATATAAAGTTACCAAACTCACAGAAGTAGAAATTAGAATGGTGGTCACCAGGAGCTGGGGGGGGGGCATTCATTGGGTATAAAATTTCAGTTACATAAGATAAAAACATTCTAGAGCTCTTCTGTGCATCATTATGCTTATAGTTAAAAATACTGTACTGTACACTTAAAAAATTTTAAGAGGCAAGATTTCAAGGCTTTTCTTTTAATCATGAAAAGGAAAAATGACATGAAGAAACATTTCACAAAAGAGGATATATATATATATATATATATATATATATATATATATATATGGCAAATAGACACAGGAAAAGATGTCCAACATGATTAACCATTAAGAAAATTCAAATTAAGACCACAATGAGATATCACTACACATTTATAAGAATAGGTAAAATTAAAAAATAATAAAGGTTATACCATATGCTGACAATGATGTGAAGAAACTGAGTCACTCATATACCACTGCTGGAAACGTGGAAAACTACATCCACTGTGGAAAAGTTTGGCATGCAACTACCATATGACCTAATATTGCCCTCCTAGAAATTTACACCAGAGAAATGAAGACTTGGGTTAATCCAAAAACCATACACAGGGACTTCCCTGGTGGTGCAGCAGTTAAGAATCTGCCTGCCAATGCAGGGGACACTGGTTTGAGCTCTGGTTTGGGAAGATCTCATGTGCCATGGAGCAACTAAGCCGATGTGCCACAGCTACTGAATCTGCACTCTAGAGCCCATGAGCCACAACTACTGAGCCCGTACACCACAACTACTGAAGCCCATGTGCCTAGAGCCCATGATCTGCAATAACTAAAACCACCACAATGAGAACCCCGCACACTGCAACAAAGAGTAGCGCCTGCTCACCACAACTAGAGAAAGCCCACATGCAGCAACAAAGACCCAATGCAGCCAAAAATAAAAATAAATAAATAAATTTATTTTACAAATACACAGATATTTATAGCAACTTTATTTTCAGTAACCAAAACATTGAAACCACCTATATATTCTTTAGTAAGGAAATGGTTACATACATACATTATGTGGTAACTACATACACTTGAATACTACAACAAAAAGGAACAACCTATTAAAACATGCAACAACCAGCCTGAATCACCAGAGAATTATGCTGAAAACAACCCCAAAATGTTACAGAGTGTTTGATTCTATTTATATGACATTTTTGAAATGACAAAGTTATAGAAACAGATTAATGTTCTGTAGATAGCTAAATCTCTTCTATAGGATCAGATTAGTGATTGTGAGAGATTAACGGGGACTAGGGATGGGAGAGAAGTGGGTATGGCTATAAAAGGACAACATAAGGAATCCTTGTGGTGATGGAAATGTTCTGTATTCTGCCTGTATCAATGTCAATATCTTGATTTTAGTATTGTATTACAGTTTTTCAGGATGAGAGCTTTGTGGGATAATAATATATACAAGGTCATTATATAATACATAGTCATTATACTTCTCCATCTTATTGCTTAAAACTACACATGAACCTATAGGTATCCCAGAACAAACAATTTTAAAAAAATAACTGTAGTCTAGTATATAAAATCATGTATTAAAGATGCTGTTACAAAATGGCAAAATCCCTTAATTTTTTTTTAACTAAATAGATGAAAACCCTTATGTACTCACATACATAAGGATATTTAAGAAAGTAATTGCCAATAATATACTAAAGCAAAATATTTATAATAGGCAAAATATTGTCATAAAGTTAAAATAATTGATAATGCATTATTTGTAAAATGGTTTCATGTAGTTAAAAGAAAAAAAAATATTTGTAGTAAAGTCAGAAATATCTAGTCAATTAATGTTATACCAATATAATTGAAATATAATATTTACATCAACCCCTTTGAAAAATATAAAAATAATGATTTTTTTCTTAGAATTAATACTACATGATTAGAAATCTAACTCTGAAAAATAACTTATACTTAAGTAAATGCAAGAACTGAGAATCATAAATAGAGACAAATGCTGATGATTCTAAGTACATGATTGACTCTCAATGAAACTGCAAATTTATAATATTGTTTAATTTAGTAGCAGCATTCTAAAATGCATTCTTTTTCATTAGGACATTCCTATTCTAGTAAAGCATTAACTGAAATGCGCTGGTCCACTGAGAAACATACTATTATAATGAGTTCAAACCAGATTCATTTGAGTCATAAAAATATAATGATAATAATAAAATGGTAATGATGATAAAGTGACTTGTATTAGGTCACTAGAGTAAGTCAGAATTAAATGTAGTTAGAAAACTAAGGTGATCAGCCTATCCACTAAATCATGCTGCCTTTCCAATTTTAAACACTCAGTAATAATACCTATTCATTAAACATGTAACAGCAAAAATTAAAAAGCAATACATCCCGGCTGCATAAAGAGGAATAAATGGTTTCCACTTCTGGTCATTCACCTGTTCCATCTATGGTATTACCTAAGATATTAATCTCCTTCATTATTTCTGGAATGTTTTGGCTTTAATTGACTTCCTATTGCCAGCTATATCTTTTGCTGTGCTTCGAGGAATAGAGAAATTCAATTCAATGGCTATATCAAATGAGGCTAGTGTATTAGTTTGCTAGGGTTGCCAAAACAAAGTGCCACAGACTAGTTGGTTTAAACAATAGACATTTATTTTCTCACACTTCTGGAGGCTAGAAGTCTAAGATGAATTTGTCAGCAGTGTTGGTTCCTTCTGTTCCAGGCCTCTCTCACTGCCTTGTATATGGCTATCTTCTCCCTCCATCAGTGTCTGTGTCCAAATTTCCTCTTCTTAAAAGAACACCCATCATATTGGATTAGGGATAACCCTAAGGTCCTCATTTTAACTTCATTGCTCATATAAAGATCCTCTCTCCAAATATGGTCACATTCTAAGATACTAGGGGTAAGGACTTCAACATACACATTTTTGAGGTACATAATTTAGTCTATAATAGATGCCATGCTATATATTTTGTTTTAGTGAAGGCATGAGAGATAGAAGAAGAAACTTAACATAGTAATTTGTAAATTTTCTTTAAAAGTACTGTCAAATATTAGATTTAAATGTTCTCCTTTGTAAAGGCAAATCATTAGGAATATATTTAACTTTGGTAGTCATTGACATATCTTGTAGAACTTCAAAGGAACATCAGTAAGATACTTGAAAGATTATTCCACATATGATAGAAATCAATAGCTGAATTACCCAATTTTATTAATAATGACTAGAAAAAAGTTAACAACATTTTGGGCAATTAATTTTTACATTTAAAATATAATGCACCCTAATGTTCATAGCAGCACTGTTTACAATAGCCAAGACAACAGCCTAAATGCCCACTGACAGATGAATGGATAAAGTTGTGAAATAAAATAATATTCAATTATATATAATGGAATATTATTCAGCATAAAAAGGAACGAAATAATGCCATTTGAAGCAACATGGATAGACCTAGAGATTATCATACTAAGTGAAGTAAGTCAGACAGATAAAGACAAATATCATATGATATCACTTATATATAGAATATAAAAAATATATTTTGTAACTTTACAAAATAGAAATAGACACACAGTCATAGAAAACAAACTTATGGTTACCAAATGGAGAAGGGGGGGATGGATAAATTAGGAGTTTGGGATTAACAGATACACACTACTATATATAAAATACCAGGACATACTGTACAGTACAAGGAACTATATTCAATATCTTGTAATAATCTATGATGGAAAAAGAATCTGAAAAATAATATATCTATCTATAACTGAAACACTTCCCTGTACACCTGAAACTAACACAAAATTGTAAATCAACTATACATCAATACAGTTGTTTTGAAAAAAATATATGAATTTTAGATAGCTCTATTCACAAAATTACTAAATAAATTTATTATGAATATTTTCTGATGTATCACTACTTGGGAGACAAAATAGTCATGGAATAATTTGACTCATATGCTTCCATTGCCAAGGATTATTTTTAGCATTCTCAGCATCGGTTGGATAGCTATGAAGTCTATGTCAATTATTAACAGCATGAAGTATCCAAATGTTTTGAAATAACAATTTTTTAGCTCTTCATCATAATTTCATAGTATCTTACAAGAAGAACATGGCACTCTTTCATATCGTAGAACCATTAACTTCTCGTGTAAACTAACAGTCCTTAAATTCAAATAGATATCATTAATTAATTGAGAGAGGTTGGGTAGGAAGGCAATATGGCTAAGATAGCAGATTGATTTGGCTGACCTTGCCAATAAGTTTCATGCCCTCTTTGGTTTACCATAGGAACTTGTCTTCGAACATATTTGTTAGAATATTAAAAAACTCAGAAATAAAATATAGTGATAATAATGGGTTCTTTATTTAAGGCACACACATGTATGCATATATGCACACACATAGGAGAGAGAGAGAAAATGAAATTAATAATCTTAGAGCAAAAAAACAAAACTAGCAGTCAATGCCCAGTATCATTAAACTTGAAATTCACTTTCAGTGTTAAACACATGGTATTGTAGAATATGTGTACTTTACATACAAAATACTTCAAAGGTTAGAAAATCAATCAGCTGTGTTTTACTTGGCATGCCTGCTGGGCTTAGTCAATATAATATAATGAATACTATTCTGCATTTTGGTTTTGTCTGTACCTGATTGACTCTCTGTAAACCCACTGTAAAAGTCAGTATATTATAGGTCAAAGGCTGCTGTGGGATGAAGAAAAGACGGTTTGAATTAGCACATCCAACCTGTGGAGATCTAGATTTAATCAACCCTATAGTTAACAAAATGTGGTAGCAGTAGTTTCCAAGAGCTTTGCAAAATGTTTATGTGTTACAAAATTCTATGATTTAGAGAAAACTTTCTTCTATCAACTTTTTGTAGCCTGAGGACTGAAACAGTTATTTACAGGTTTCAGTATTTGGGACATAAAAATAACAGTGAACTGAAGGAGTGAAAAGAGGGAGTTCCGATATGCCAATCATGACCAGCTTCCAGTATTATAATTTTATATTAAAATTATACAGCGTACCTAACATAGCCAAATTCATAGAGTCAGCAAGTACAAAGGTAGATGCAAGGGGCTAGGGGGGCTGGGCGGGTGGAGAGGGGGAATGGGGAGTTAGTGTTTGATGGGGACGGAGTTTCAGTTTAGGAAGGTGAAAAGTTCAGGAGATGGATGATGGTGAGAGTTGCACAACACTGTGAATGTACTTAGTGCCACTGAACTGTACAGTTAAATGTGGTTAAAATAGTATGTTTTATATGATGTGACTTTCACCACAATAAAAAAAAAATAAAAAAAAATTCTGAAGAAGCAAAACTGCACTTGTAATATTCAGTGTAAAAGGATAAGAAGTACTCACTGTTAATTGTCACTGTTTGTAAAGACAAAAAATAAGGATGAAATGCATCATATGATATTATAATATTTTTCTGAAGTGTAAAAGAAATGTATGAATATGATGTGTATAAAGTAATCTGTAGAATTGCACTTAAATTGTTCTATGACCTCTGCTCCTCTTTTTGGGGGTACATGCTCTAAAGGGAAAATAAAATTTTCTTTATTTAGGACTAGTCTGCATTTATGATTAAGCATGACTGTGCATAGGGAAGTATTAAAAATGCTTTATAATGATCTTACAGTAACCTCTTGGCAACAAAGCTTTAATCAAAAGCCCATTTCATCCCCAAATTAATTTGAATTATATTGGCTCTTTAAAATTTTGAATGTGCTTTTATATACATTAACCCAGTTGATTCCGCTATTTCCTAGAGAGAAAGGCTGTGTAAGTCTTACTACAGGTCTGTAACTTCTTAAACATGATACTGAAATACAAAAATGTCCCAAATTTAAGATTTATCCACAACTCTCTAGAAAGTAAACATAACCTGAATTTACATCTCAAAACTTACAGATTGATTAGAAAATTCATCCATTTCAGTAAAAGATAGAAATAGGTTTGCTGCTGAAGACCATGGTGGGGCTATTTTATACACCTAACACGTAGAACAAAACAAAATAAAATTGAACTCTAAAATATATGTGGTCCAAGGCTTTGGGATAAAACATTATTTACCTGTTTCTATAGAAGTGTGAGGACAGTAAGACTGGTCAAGTTTAAGTAGCTCAAGACCATATAATTCACTTCAATGTTGTAAGGCCTTATTCTTATTGTCACTGATCCATTGTGAGAAAATTAAGACCAAGGGTAAAAGTAATTTGTCAAATGTTCTGCAGTAACTTCTTTCAGTACTCTTCCTTCAGATCTTGTAATAATGTTCCCCTTACTTCTTCCTCATATATCTTATGTCAGAGTGAACTCCCTGCTTGGAAAGACCTTTTCCTTCCTAGTACACACAACTTTTTCTTAGATACATTTTTATCTTAGTTTCATATTGAAAATTTTAGATCAGTTTCTTTAAGACACATTTTCTGTGATCCCCTGAAAATGTTATCTTTCTATCTATGCTTCCAAAGCATCAAAAATTCTTCTTTCTGCAATTACCACAGTAGTAGTTTCACATATACCCACATGTGAGGTTATTTTATGAATGCCTGCCTCACCCTTTAATCTAGAAATCTCAAAAGGATTGGTGCTTGGTTTTTCCTGACCCATTGCTATAGACTGACTATTTTCATCCCCCCACCTCAGTTCATGTGTTGAAGCTGCAGTTCCCCAGATGATGGTACTCAGAGGTGAGGTCTTTGGGAGATAATTGGATTTGAAAGAGATCCTGAGGTTAGAGCCCCTATGTTGGGATTAGTGTCCTTATAAGTGGAAAGAAACACAAGATATCTCTATCATGTGAGAATACAGCAATAAAGTGGTTATTTATAAAATAGGAAGTGGACTCTTGCCAAGAAGCCGACCATGCTGGGACCCAGCCTCTAGAACTGTGAGAGAAATGAATATTGTTTAAACCACCCATTCTGTGGTATTCTTGTTAGAGCACCCTGAACCTGCTGACACCCATGTATGGCCAGTTCCTCACACATTGCCTTACATAAAATAGGAACTCAAGTACAATCTGTGGAGTGAAGAAATGACAGAAATGATATCCTGGATTTAAGACATCCATTCTACTACAAAGGAAGAAACTGCCATTGTAATATATGGTTCTAACTTCTCTTTTATGTAAAAAAACAAATACAAAAACAAAAACAAACAAACAGAAAAGCATGAATAGGAAGACCACATTGTTTAACTTTCTTCATAATTTTATATTTGTCTGATATATACTTCTCAATCCATTCAACTATTTTTCACAGAGGTTATAGAGATATTTTAGTATTTTATCATTCCCCTGGTGATTGGAGACATTTTGTGAAATTTTTTGGGGGGGAAAGTGTTGCTACTAAGGGTGAGCATCTAAGGAAACAGCTTAAAAATAAATCATAATCAAATGTAGTTAAATATCTTGGGAGAGAGCAGGAAGGCATAATCAATAAGAAGTCTGGGTGATATAATTAGTGCCATAGTATATAAAATTACAGGGCAATGTGTTCCAATAAAATGTAAAGGGAGAAGACTAATTAGCTTATCTCTTCAATGGACAGAGCAAAAGATACAAAAAAAGCAGTTTAAAACTAATAATATCTCAGAAGGTAGAACACATCCATGGTTCTACTTTTTCGTACAAGTACATGATACATATGTGCATTTGTGTATATAAAATTAAAGTGTAAATGGTTTTATTCATTGAAATGTCTATTTGTGGCAATATTCATTCATATCTTGAATATCAAGGTTTTAGACAGATTTAGAAATGTACACATTTTGTAGAAAGAGATCACCAAAATGATTTGTCATTGACTGTCATACATTCGATTTTTTCCAAATAGAATATTGAATTATTTAGATTTTCTGAGGCTATTAATAATTAAGAAATTATGATATATATGTTTGCCTGTTTTCTTACTAGCAGTTTTGAGTCAGAGAATTAAAATTTGGCAAAATTGATTAAAGTGATATCTATGTCACTTTAGTCACCCGATCTTTAATATGACCTATAGCAAATGGGAGGATAGAAAATAATCAATAAAATTATTTCATTAATGAATTATTTTAAAATGCAAATATGAAGATATTATTTTTCTCCATTATATAATGAAGATTCAAAGTATTTATTTCAACTTACTCAGTTTAGCATTATATAGAATTTATTATATATGTAAATATACCAACATAAATTTGTGGGTACATAATGATTTGAGTTACAGAATAATCACAGCCTTAATTTCTGTGAATCTGTGCTGTAAAGATAGAAAATCTAAACATACATTTGCTAAAAATAGTATTTAAACTATTTTATAAGAATAATTTACTTAAAACCCACAATGTCTGTTTAGGGAAGACAACACAGATCCAATGGTAATGAATGAGATGAAATAAATGCACAGGGAATTTTTAATGTCCACAAACTTTCACCAATGCTAACCAAAATTCCATATTTTAAAATTTCTAGATCAGTTCTATTTTATAAGCTCTTGTTATGTAACATATGTATAGGAGTTGACAAATACAAATTTGAAAAAAAAAAAAAGGGTACAGAGTAGAAGTATAAAGTATGTGCTTTGGTGTCAAGTATATATGGATTACATTCTGGACTCTACCACTTACGAGAGGTGTCATCTTAAGCAGTTAATTATAAAATGGTGAAAATAATAATACCTACTTTAGATGATTGTAAGCATTAAATAAGATACTCCATGTAAAACACAATGCAGTAATAATGGAAAAGCATGCTAGTTCACAGGTGCTATACTTTATAAAATACCATGTGCAGTTAATTAAAGCATTGATTTTAATCCAACTGACTATACTAGCCATTATCTTACTTTGCACTAAATTGCTTAGCTTGAGTCATTTTTTTCCCTTCGTGTCCACAAATACTGACTCCAGCCTAGTGTGATCCTTTGTTGGACAGGCAGGAGGTCTTTGTTCTACATAGTTTACTCAGTATGGCTGAACATGGCCATTTGAAGTGAGCTTTTGATAAATTGCTCACAGAACAGAAAGTGTTAGCAAATACACCTAGGTACCTCATATCTTGCAAATATATTTATGGTCAGATTTATGCAGCTTGGTAAAGGATTTTTAGTTCATTTCACATAGGCTATTCTAATGAGAGCAGACAATTATGTGGACACACAAAAGTTCTTTATGAAGTAATATTTGAGAGTTTCAGGATTTCCTCTAGAGCCCCTCGTCTCCTACCTGTTGCCACAATACTACAGTTTTAGATCACCAGTATACAAAAATTTGGATTAATGTTTTTTAATCTGATACTTTATTACTCCAACACACCTGAATCAACTGCATCATCAGTCTTTTAGATATTTGTAGGAAATGAAGAATTTCAGGTCTTGCCTCATACTATTGATTCAGAGTCTGCCTTATAACAAGCTTCTGAGCTTATTTGTATGCATAATGAAGTTTGAGAAGTAGAGATCTTAAAGGTAAATGACAAATAGCAGGATCCCTGTATAAAACTTAAGTTTATGAGAATAAGAAATAAATGGTCAGAAATATTTTGGAGTTTTGGAGAAGAAAAATGAGCAGTACCACAAGCACAAACTATATGAAAGATAAGCCAAAAATAATGCAGGATTGATACGATTTATAACATATTCACATCCCATTTTACTTCCTTTTGGGAAATATAAATACCATATTCTCAGATAATCACACCACAAGTCCAGGACTTACTGTTAATCATTCTCTTTCCTTCACATCCTAAATCTAAACACAGCTAAGCCTTAAATCTAATCCATCAAGTACTGCTAACTCTCTCCCTAATTTTTACACTTGAGTTTATCCTTATCACACACTGAGTCCACGTTGGTGAACACAAATCTGAAATGAAGGTTGACATTTATATTCCATATTGTTCATATTCAAAAAGTATCAGGTACCTAGAAGATTCTGCTGCACAAATTTTCACCTTCAACTTTCCCCTACAAATAAGATAGAAAGAGAAGTGTGGAGCAAAATCTATTAATGAAACTTTTCTGGAGATTACATAACAGAAGAAAGAGATGAAAAAAAATATATAAGTTTTATGCCAACCCTTTAAAGTGGGGTTGGGGCTGGGGAAGACAGAAGATAATTCATTAAAGATATTTAGTTTATCATACTCAATATTTAATATAATAATTGAACTGAGTTTTTTAAAATGAGAAGATTTTTAATAGATATCTACTAAATCAATACATGCAGTTACTGGGGAGGGAGGGCTGTGGGTCTCAGAACATCCTACACACAGAGAATTGCATGCTTATACTGTGAAAAAGTTCTGAAGGACAAAGAACTTTGTGGACCATACATATTAAAAGTTTGGGTTTTATCCTGGATGCAACTGGAAGTCATCACAAGTTTCCTTATCATAAAGGTTTTTGTATCTCACATAATTACATTTAAAAAAATAATCTTATTGTGGTAATCATTTTTCAATATATTTGTATATCATCTTGCTTAAACTTACACACTGTTATGTCTCAATAAATCTGAGAAAAAATGTAAATGTATGAATGAATGATTAAATATCAATAGTTTCACACCATAAACATTTATTTTATCACAATATGCTGAATAATTTCTTTGGTAAGACTGAGAGGAAAAATAATAGTTAAGGTTCTGTTTAGCAGTGTAGGTGAGACTTGAGAGCTTATGCTAAATACTAGCAAATGGGCATCTAGAAAAGAGTAGTTAAAATAAAATCAAGGAAATAGAATTGACAGCATTTGTAATTTTGGATATGTCCTCAGTGATGATTGTCAAATTTATGACTTCTGGACACAGTCAATGATGACACATTTCACTGTGAAAATCAAAGTACAATTCAAGATCAAAGTACAGTTAAAGGCATCCTTAAGCAATAATGAAAGAAGAAGAAATAGTGTCTATTAGCAGCATAATGTGGAACTGCTTCCAAAACTAAGATAAATGTTCTTGTAAACAGTAGTGTTGGATGTATGTGTATTTAGACTGAATTAGATTGTGTAAAGAAAGTATGCTGTATAGTATTGAAAATTCTTGATACATTCTAGGCGCTACATTAAACACTTCACATGTATTTATCTCTTTTAAATCTTTAAACAATCTTATGAGGTAAGTTCTACCATAATTTCCATCATATAGATGAGGAAATGAAATTTCAGAATGACTAATTTTCCCAGGTATACAACTGGGTATTGAATAAGCCAATATTAAAACCAGAGCTACCTAAGGTCTGAATTTCATCTGTATTAATAAGTATGGATTTTGGAAACAGATGGCACAATTGAATGTGTTAATTGTAAAGGTTTATGAAGAAACTGATTAAATATATAATGGAAGGACTAAGGAGAACTAACAAAAGATGATTGTGAAACATCATCCCTCCATGCCAGAAGGATCAAGAGACAAGAGATGCCTGGAACTCAGAAGAAGCTTTAACACACTCTATAATGGTAGGAAGGAGAAGGTTTCCTTGAAAGATCTGTGGCCCTCAGTAGAAGAACAGAGAATTTGCAGCCTATAATATCACAAGGAAAGAGCCAGTTAAATACCATACTTGCTTCAAAAATGGGAATTTGTTCCAATACAATTGATATACTAGAGAAGATTTGTGTAGAAAAAATTTGGTTTTGCTTATTTGTAAGAAACATTTCATGTTTCTTTATTTGTGTGTTTATAATTTCCTGTTATTCACAAGAAAACCTAGTGAGCAGAGCAGTGTGGGGATACACAAACAAAGATATACATATATTTCAAGTGTCTACTAGCTACAGTTGCCCATCAGAATACACAGGGGATTGGTTCCAGTATCCCCTACGGATACCAAAATTCAAGTACTTTATATAAAATAATATAATATTTGCATCAAACCTATGCACATCCATCACAATACTTTAAATCATCTCTAGATTACTGATTATACCTAATAAATTGTAAATGCTATGTAAATAGTTGCCAGTGCAAAGAAAAATTCAAGTTTTACTTTCAGGAAATTTTCAAAAATATTTTTGATTAGTGGTTGAAAAAAATCTGTGGATATAGAACCCATAGATACAGAGGGCTGACTGTACTTCATTCATTGTGTGTGATATGAGCCATGTTATTTGAATCTGGTATTACAACTTTCTCTCCCATGTCATGTAACTCTCCTTCCCCAACTTCACAATAATTCCTAATGTGCAACTCTTTCATGTCCACATCCAGAAGCAAAGTGTGAGTCCCTTTCAAGAGAAATAACCATATTTATTGTACCATTTATACACTTATTAACAGTAAAATACTGTGCAACCATTATCATTAGTTTATATCTTAATTTCTTAACGTATCAGTGGTAAGATTTTGAGTGTTAAACCACCCAAATCATTTTTTTCCATTAGCCCTGTGCTTTTAACTGCATAATTTTACATGGAATATTAGAAATTAGAAACACACATATTACATTATAGCAGAACTGACTATAAATGCCCTCTCTAAATTCAAATGAAACCCACAAAACAAAGGAACCAAGTGATAAAATTTGCTGTCTGCAGCACACTTAAATCAAGAGTGGGTCTGAAGAAGCAAGCAGAAAATATTTACTACAAACCTTTATGCCATACTGCTTTTCATATAAGAAATAAGCATGTTTTTGAAGATCTGTAATAGAGAATATTAAAAATGCTTACAACCAAGTAAAGAGAATATAAACATATATAAAAACATCTATGTTTAAAGAGACCACACAATATAAATATACAAGTTACTGACATATCCAGATACACAAGTTACTGAAATACCTGGAAGATATAATAGTTAGTGACAAGCCCAGAAAAATAGGAAAAAGGAAGATAGCAGAATAGGAGGATGAGGAGTTCACCTCTCCCCACAAGTACATCAAGAATACATCTACAAATGGAACAGTTCCATAGAGTACCTGCTGAACACTAGCAGAGGACCTCAGACACCTAAAAGGACAATAAGAATCCCTGTGCAACTGAGTGGGATGAAATAAAGAAAAAAAGAAAAGAGGCAACGGGACAGGACCTGCACACCTGGTGGGGAGCTGAAGGAGAAGAGAAGTTCCCACACTCAGGAAAACTCCCTCACTGGTGGGATGATCAACTGGGACAGAGAGGGATCTTCGGGGGCTCATAGGAGAGAGCAGCAAGGGATTTGTGACAGGCAGCACAGAGTAAGACCTACATTGATGACCCAGACCACAGCTCCCAGTGCCCCAGCCTGAGTTGTGTGTCTGCTAGTGTGAACAGGTGCTGGGTGCTAGAACATGGGATTTGGAGAGAAGACCCAGGGAAGGGACAATTGCTGGCTGCAAATAGACAGCCTGAAGGGATGGGAGTAAGGAACTCCACAACTGGGAAAGTTTGTGAAAGAAGCCCATGCTGCCATAGAAGCAGGGCACTATTGTTGAGTGGCACACAAGGGGTGGGGCTGTCATTGCATCCCCTTCCCCATACACTGGTCCCTGCCTCCACAGGTACTAGGAGGGTTACCTGCCTGAGCAGCCTAATGTGCCCTTCCTGTCAAAGCCTCCTTCAGCCCCACCAGCCCTGGTAGGCTTTTGTTCCATGCCCATCAATACCTCCACCCCCTCCCACTTGGGCAGGCATGTTTGGAAAGATGCTGGTAGGAAGAACAGACGCAGAGGTGGGGCTCAAACCACAGCTGAGCCCTAAGTGCCATGCAACTGAGGAAGAAGACTGAAATTTCTCCTCATGGCTGTGGGAACTGTGGATTCACACACCTGCTGAGGGTTTTGTAAGATCGAGGCATGGGGAACGTCTAAATGGATGAGTGCTCTTGTAGTTGAGATAGGTCTAGCTTTAGCAGCTGTGGACTTTGTGGTTATGCACATGCAGGGATGTATCCAGGTCAGAATCTGAGCTGCTTCCATGGCTCACACAGAAGGTCCAGGTACATGATCACTGAAGTCCTGGGACCTGAATTTGGTGGATCTGTGCTGGTGGCATAGTGAAAACAATGTCTGAAAGACACTAGGACCAATTACCAACATACCTACAGTTAAGGTGGGGCTGAGAGCTGTTCCAACAACAGTGTAATTGGTAAGCCAGTACAATGAGTGAAAAATGACACAACAGAGTGCACTCACAGGTGAACATCTCCAAAGGAGGAAGACTCAGTGGCTTTTCTTCCAATGGCGGTGCTCCAATCTGGCCTACCCCTCACCAAGGATCAGAAACACAGCTCAGAAACAGAACCAGGGAGATCTTGAGTTCAAGATGGTGGAGTAGAAAGACACGGGCTCACCCTTTCTTAGGGAAACACCAAAATCACAACTAACTGCTGAACAACCATCAACAGAAAAACACGGGACCTACCAAAAAAGATACCTTACACTCAAAGACACAGAAGAAGCCACAACGAAATGGGAGGAGGGGTGAAATCTCAATAAGATCACATCCTATACCCAGAAGGTTGGTGACCCATGGACTGGAGAGCAATTGTACCACAGAAGCCCTCCCACAGGAGTGAAAGTCCTGAGCCCCACATCAGGTTTCTCAGCCTGCGGGTCCAGCAACAGGAGGAGAAGACCCCAGAAAATCTGGCTTTGAATGGTAGTGGGGTTTCATCACAGGAAATCCATGGAACTGGGGGAAACAGAGACTCCAGTCTTGCAGAGTGTACACAATGTCTTGTGGCCACCAGAACTAGGGGGGAAAAAAAGCAGTTACCCCTATAAGAGACAGAGCCAGACATACCTGTTATTATTGGAGGATCCTCAGCGGAGTTGGGAGGTGACTGTGGCTCACGTCAGGGACAGACACTGGCAGTAGTAGTTCTGGGAAGTACTTGTTGGTGTGAGCCCTCCCAGATGCCACAACTAGCCCCACCCAACAGCCTGTGGCCTCCAGTACTGGGAAGTGTCAGGCCAAACAACCAACAGGGTGGAACACAGTCGCACAACATCAGCAGACAGGCTGCTTAAAATTTTCTTGAGCATGGCCCTTCCCATCAAAGGAACAAGACCCAGCTCCATCCACCAGTGGAATTCCTCCCATAAGAAAGACTGCACAAGCCTTTTAGACAGCCTCATCCACCAGGGCAGATGGCATAAGCAAGAAGAACTACAAGCCTGCAGAATGGAAACCACAATCACAGAAATTTAGACAAAATGAGATGGCAGAGGAATAAGTCCCACATAAAGAAACAAGATAAAACAGCAGAAAAACAATTAAGTGAAGTGGAGATATGCAACCTGCCAAAAAAAGGATTCAGAATAATGATAGAGAAGATGATCCAAGAACTCAGAAACAAAATGGAGGCAAGGATTGCTAAGGTGCAAGAAATATTTAACAAAGACTTAGAAGAATTAAAGAACAAGCAAATGGAAATGAACAATAAAATAACTAAAATGAAAAAGAAAAAAAAATAGAAGGAATCAATGCCAGAATAACTGAGGCCCAAGAACAGATAAGTGACCTGGAAGACAAAATGGTGTAAATCACTGCCAAAGAACAGAATAAAGATAAAAGAATGAAAATAAATGAAGACAGTCTAAGAGACCTCTTGGGCAATGTCAAACACACAAACATTCACAGTAGAGGGCTCCCAGGAGGAGAAGAGAGAAAGAAAGGACTTGAGAAAATATTAGAAGAAATAACAGCTGAAAACTTCCTCAATATGAGAAAGGAAATAGTCACCCAAGTCCAGGAAGTGAAGAAAATCCCAGGCAGGATAAACCTAAGGAGGAACATGTCAAGACACATAGTAATCAAAATGACATAAATTAAAGACAAATAAAAAAATATTAAGAACAACAAGGGAAAAGTAACAAATAATATATAAAGGAACTCTCATAAAGTTATCAGCTAATTTCTCAGCAGAAACTCTGCAGGCCAGAAGGGATTGGCATTATATATCTAAAGTGATGAAAGGGAAGAAACTACAACCAAAAATACTCTACCCAGCAAGCTTCTCATTCAGAGAAATCAAAAGCTTTACAGACACATGAAAGCTAAGAGAAATCAGCACCACCAGACCAGCTAAGCAACAAGTGCTAAAGGAACTTCTCTAAGTGGAAAAGAAAGAGCCATGACTAGAAACAGAATTACAAATGGAAAAGCACATCAGTAAAGGCAAACATACATAAAGGTAGGAAATCATCCACACAAATATGATATCAAAACCAGCAACTGTGAGGAGAGTGCAAATGTGGGATATTGGAAATGCATTTGAAATTAGAAGACCAGAAATTTAAAACAACATTTATATATATATATATATATATATATATATATATATATATATATATATATATATATATATATAGACTTCTACATCAAAACCTCATGGTAACCACAAACTGAAACCTACAATAGATACACACACACAAAAAGAAAAAGCAGCCCAAACAAAACACTAAAGTTAGTCATCAAATCACAAGAGAAGAGAACAAAAGAGAAAGAGAAGAAAAAAGACCTAGCAAACCAAATCTGAAACAATTAAGAAAATGTCGGTAGGAACATACATATTGATAACTACCTTAATTGTAAATGGATTAACTGCTCCAACCAAAAGACACAGACAGGCTGAATGGATACAAAAACAAGACCTGTATATATGCTGTCTACAAGATACCCACTTCAGACCTAAGGATACATACAGACTGAAAGTGAGGGGATGGAAAAAGGTATTCCATGCAAATGGAAACCAAAAGAAAGCTAGAGTAGCAATACTCATATGAGACAAAATACACTTTAAAATAAAGACTGATACAAGAGTCAAGGAAGGACATTACATAGTGATCAAGGGACAAATCCTAAGAAATGTAACAATTTTAAATACAATACATATGTACCCAATATAGGAGCACCTCAATATATAACCTAAATGCTAACAGCCATAAAACGGGAAGTCGACAGTAACACAATAGTGGGTGACTTTAACATCCCACTTCCACCAATTGACAGATCATCCAGATAGAAAATCAATAAGAAAACACAAGCCCAAAATGACACATTAGATCAGATAGATTTAATTGATATTTATAGAACATTCCATCCAAAAGCAGCAGAATAAATTTTCTTCTCACATGCATGTGGAACATTCTCCAGTGCAGATCACATCTTGGGCCACAAATCAAGCCTTAGTAAATTTAAGAACATTGACATTATATCAAGCATCTTTTCTGACCACAATGCTATGAGATTAGAAATCAGTTAGAGGAAAAAAATGGTAAAAAACACAAACACATGAAGGCCAAACAATATGTTACTAAATAACCAATGAATCACTGAAGAAGTCAAAGCAAGAAATCAAAAAATACCTAGAGGCAAAGGACAATGAAAATACAATTATCCAAAACCTATGGGACACAGCAAAAGCAGTTCTAAGAGGGAAGTTTAAAACAATACAATCTCACCCCAGGAAACAAGAAAAGTCTCATAAACAACCCAACCAACTGTCCAAGACTGAACCAGGAAGAAAGGAAGAATATGAATAGACTAATCACCAGTAATGAAATTGAAACTGATTTAAAAACTTCCAAAAAACAAAAGTTCAGGAAAAGATGGCTTCACATGTGAACTCTATCAAACATTTAGAGAAGAGTTAACACCTATCCTTCTGAAACTCTTCCAAAAAATTGCAGAGCAAGGAACACTCCTAAGCTCATTCTATGCGGTCACCATCACCCTGATACCAAAACCAGACAAAGATATCACAGAAAAAGAAAATTAAAGGTCAATATCACTGATGAACATAGACAAAAATCCTCAAAAATATATCAGCAAAACAAGTCCTGCAATTCATTAAAAAGATCAACACCATGCTCAACTGGGATTTATTCCAAGGATGCAAGGACTGTTCAATATATGCAAATCAATAAATGTGATATACCATATTAACAAATTGAAGAATGAAAGCTATATAGTCATCTTAATAGATGCAGAAAAAGCTTTTGACAAATTGAAAACCCATTTATGGAAAACAAACAAACAAACAAACAAAAAACCCTCCATAAAGTGCCAATAGAGGGATCCTACTTCAACATAATAAAGGTTATATAGGTCAAACCCGCAGCAAGCATCATTTGCATCAGTGAAAAACTGAAAGCATTTCCTCTGAGATCATGAACAAGAAAAGGATATCCACCCTGACCACTTTTATTAAACATAGTTTGGGAAGCCCTAGCCATGACACTCAAAGAAGAAAAAGAAATAAAAGGAATCCAAGTTGGAAAAGAAGAAGTAAAATCATCAGTTTGCAGATAACATGATACTATATATAGAAAATCCTAAAAATGTTACCAGAATACTACCAGAGCCTATCAGTGAATTTGGTAAAGTTGCAGGATACAAAATTAATACACAGAAATCACTTACATTCCTATACACTAACAATGAAAGATCAGAAATAGAAATTAAGGAAACAATCCCATTTACCATCACATCAAAAAGAATAACATACCTAGGAATAAACCTATCCAAGGAGGCAAAAGAACTGTACTCAGAAAACTATAAGACACTGATGAAAGAAAGAAAAGATGACATAAACAGATGGAGACATATAGCATGTTCTTGGATTAGGAGAATCAATATTAACAAAATGACTATACTGCCCAAGGCAATCCACAAATTCAATGCAATCCTTATCAAATTACCAATGGCATTTTTCACAGAATTAGAACAAAAATTTCTACAATTTGTATGGAAACACAAAAGACTGCAAATAGCCAAAGTAATCTTGAGAAAGAAAAATGATGCTGGAGGAATCAGGCCCCCTGACTTGAGACTATACAACAAAGCTACAGTCATCCAAACAGTATGATACTGGTATCAAAACAGAAAAAAATAGATCAATGGAATAAGATAGAAAGTCCAGAGATAAACCCATGCAACTATGGTCAACTAATCGATGACAAAGGAGGTAAGATATACAATGGAACAAGGACAGTCTCTTCAATAAGTGGTAATGGGAAATCTGTACAACTACATGTACCTGAATGAAATTAAAACATTCTTTAACACCATACACAAAAATAAACTGAAAATGTATTAAAGACCTAAACGTAAGCCCAGATAATATAAAACTCTTAGAGGAAAACATAGGCAGAACACTCTGTCATAAATTGCAGCAAGATCTTTTTTGATCCACCTCCTAGAGTAATGAAAATAGAATCCAAAATGAAAAAAAAATGGGATCTAATTAAACTTACAAGCTTTTACACAATAAAGGAAACCACAAACAAAACAAGAAAACAACTCTCAGAATGGGAGAAAACATTTGCAAATGAAGTGACTGACAAAGGATTAATCTCCAAAGTGTACAATCAGCTTATGCAGCTTAATAACCAAAACAAACAAACAAACAACCAGTCAAAAAATGGATAGAACATCTAAATAGACATTACTCTAAAGAAGACACACAGATGGCCAAGGAGCACATGAAAAGATGCTCAACATCATTAACTATTAGAGAAATGCAAATCAAAACTATAATGAGGCATCACCTCACACTGGTCAGAATGGGCATCATCAAAAAATCTACAAATAATAAATGCCAAAGAGGTTGTGGAGAAAAGGGAACACTTCTACAATGTTGGTGGGAATGCAAATAGGTACAGTCATGCTTCAGAACAGTATGGAAGTTCTGTAAATAAGTAAAAATAAAGCTACTGTATATTTCAGCAGTAACACTCTCCTGGGCATATACCAGGAGAAAACCATAATTTGAAAAAAATACATGCATCCCAATGTTCATTGCAGCAATATTTACAATAGCCAAGACATGGAAGCAACCTAAATGTCTATTGACAGATGAATCAATAATGAAAATGTGGTACATATATACAATGGAATATTACTCAGTCATAAAAAAGAATGAAATAATGCCATTTGCAGCAACATGGATGGATGTAGAAATTGTCATACTGAGTGAAGTCAGACAGAAAAAGACAAATATCATATATATGTGGAATGTAAAAAAAATGGTACAAATGAACTTATTTACAAAACAGAAATAAAATTTCAGATGTAGAAAACAATCTGGTTAATAGGGAGTAAAAAGGGAGGAGGGATAAATTGGAAGATTGGAACTGACATATACACACTACTATATATAAAATCAATATCTAATATGGACCTACTCTATAGTGCAGGGAACTCTACTCAATACTCTGTAATGACCTATATGGGAAAATAATTTAAAAAGGGTGGACATATGTATATGTATCATTGATTCACTTTGCTGTACAGCAGAAAATAACACAACATTGTAAATCAACAATACTCTAATTTTTTTTAAATCAAAGAATAGGATAAGAGATATAGAAAATATTCAAATGTATAATACAAATACTCCCAAAGTTACAAATATACTACAGGATAAAAATCAAAGGTTTTTGTTGAATTTTGGGTAAAATATTTTTTGAATAATTATATAATTACATAGGGAATGCAAAATAAAATTCATATAAAAAATAATAAGTTAAAGATATTACTTGGAAAGAAGGTCAGAACTCAGGTTCTCCAGCGTGATTTAAAGTGTTACATGGAAATGCCAAAATTTTCAGAAAAAAAAAGTACAACCAACAAATTCTATACCAAATCACTCCATTGTGCATGGGTGATGGTAACAGAATGGTACTCTCATATATGAACACATTCATACTCTTCATGAGTGATATATTCTTTTCTAAAATAATACTTAGAACAATACTGCATAAGAGTGGGAAATTAACCAAAAGAAAATACCCAAAGGTATTGAGGTATTGAGCTTTTCTAAAATGAAGAATCAAGTGTAAGTGAGGACACTTACAATTTTTCCAAAACATTGCTGCATCACAAGCTCATATCTTTGTTTATGTATCACCAAAATTAAGCCAAAATTTATCAACATAAATGAAAATAAATATGGAAACTAGCAAGAAATGGAAACAAGATAAACATATCTTATAAATTCTACAAAAGAAAGGAATCTGTGACAGTGTTAATTTGACCAGGTTGAAAAAATGATTACATACAAGGACCTGCTATAAGGATGTGGGAAGTCAAAAAACAAGATAAAACAAAGAAAAAACCCTCTTTGATAAAATGTTCAAGATTTATAGATAGTATATCAATGAAATCCCCAGCAGATATCCACTCTGGTGGTTTTAAAAACATATCCACAAAATCTCTGATACTTCATCAAAATTGTAAACTGATTATTTTTCCTTTGGATGTGGACTAGCTTTAATGACAAGCATCTGAAAAAAATATGGTTGTATTGATTTTACATGATTCTGATGTTAGGTTAAAAAATGTAATAAAGATGTAATACAGCTCTCTATCTCTTGGAATACCCACGCTGTAACTTAATTTACCATCTTGTAAGGAAGTCCAGGAAATACAAATAGGTCATGTGTCTAGCTGACATTCCTGGCTAAACATTCAATGATAGCCAGTATCAACTACTACACATGGGAGTAAGCTAGAATTTAGCTGACACTAACCCTCAGCCTTTGGGCCAACTCAGCTGATGCCAAATGGACCAGAGATGGCATGTCGCCACTGAGCTTTGTTCAACTTGCATATTCACTATATATATATATATATATATATATAGTTAGTTAGTTATAGTTAGTTATATATAGTTACTATATATATATATATATATATATATATATATATATATATATATATATATATATATAGTTGTTGCTTAAGGGACTAAGATTTATGTGGCTTGTTAAGAAGTAATAGATAAATGGAACATTCCTATAATTTCAAAGGGATGAAGAAGTGGTAAATGTTGATTATTAAACGATTTGTAGGAGTCATTTTTCAAGGATAAATCACACACATTCAAAATAAATCACCTGTTCAAGGAGGCCCTGGTATAAAGACAGACATAGATAAATACTGTGAAGAAATTGAAGTATCCTAGAAAAAGCTAAGCATTTCCATATTCTGATAATGAATTGTTCCAGGAGGGAAGCTAAAAACCAGCAACATCAAGTATTAGTAAATGAGACCAAATTAAAGAGAAAATGTTGATGGGAAATCTGCCACTATAAAAGTTACTTCAACATTAGAAAGAAACTCTATTATAGAGTTTTGGGTGACTATGGAATCATAAATTGCTAGAAAACAAGCATTTGAGGCTTTTTAATTAGTTGTTGCCTGCTTTTGTAGCTGACTGGCTCTTCCTATTAAGAAAAACTAAATGTTCATATCTATTGGAGAAAAAATACATTACATTTTTGAAGTATAATCACATGGCCTAATCAACTATAAAGACTTCAGTAATACATTTAATTATTGCCTTATATCACATTGTATATAAACTTGTATAAACAGTGAGTTTTCTATTTCTTTTGAAGAAAACTATATAAATATAACAAATATTGTTTAACATAATTTTGGAAATTTTGGCAAGCCCCATAAAACAAAAGGCATAAGAAGTGTAATTATTAGAAGATAGATTTTTTCTTAGATGATTCTAGGAAAAGATCAATAATCATATAATATTAAAACTCACAAGAGAGTTCAAAATAGATGCAAAATACAAGGCTGTTTTACAAAATTCAATACATTTCTTCTAAATCCATAGTCACAAAAGAGAAACTATTAAAGAAAATATTCTATTAGCAAAAACAATTTGAAATATAGTTCACTGCTTTTACTTCTTTCACAAAATTTGTCTGGGAATTTGGGCTTAATTTTATGTTGTGTGTAATTACTGATTTAAAAAAAGAAATTATATATATATATGTACAAATTTTATGTACAACACTTAATTATTAAATATAATTTATGTTAAGTTAAATAATAAAATTTATGTATATATTTGTTACCTATTGTATCTACTCTAATTAAATATTGTATTGACTTAAAATAAGTATATTTTAAATGCACAAAAAAATTTTTTTAGAAAAGTAAGACACCTAAAAAGTCAAGTGGTGTAATGCTTAGGAAATTTTGTGTAGAAATGGGTTAAAATTATAGAGCATGTTACAAGTTTGGTTATAAAAATACAGTATGACAGGACTCCATAATTTTCAATTATGCTTGAAAATGGAAAACTATGGAGTCTTGAGTTTCTAACATTGATGAGCTAACTAGTTAATCTTCAAATCATGAGAAAAAAAAGAAAGTGTAATGTTAAAAATTTCAGACAGTGGTGAAAATATGAGTGTAAGTATGAAAATAAGAAGATGCCATTTGAAATAAATTTTAATAATCCTACTCCATGGACATAATTTTTCATAAAGTAAAAGTGATTTTAGAAGACCATGGAACCAATCAAAGAGAAGATGCAGATTTTAGAAAATCTATTTCACATGGCAGGCAAAATTTTTCAAAAATTGTTTTTGAAAAGTTCTAGTGGTAAGTTAATTCATCATGATTGATTCATTTATTTGAAAGCATCATGTTTATTTTATATATTTTCCAGGTATCTTTTTTTTTTAGTAATAATACAACAATGTCAAATATTTGCAATTCAAAATAAGTTTTCAAAGACTGGAAGGAATTAAAAAGAACCTGTAACCACAAAAAAATACAATTTTCATTATGATGTTTTTCTAAGGCAGAAGTGTTTTTTTTTAATGTTCAAATATATCTTAATAGATGATGCTTTGCAGAGGTTGATAGTGCAAGAGAAATAAAAATGGCAAAATACCTGGTGAGTTATTTTAGAGGGTGCTATGTTTTGTACAAAAAGTAATTTACATCTTAGAAAATCAGAAGAATTTATTTAAGTCCAAATGCTGGAATGTTTCTAAATTTAGTGGAATTTATGGGCCATAATCATGTTGATATAGCTAGTCATAAAAAGAAATCTGTGTCTTATTTATCTAACAAAGGTAAAAAAGGAATTAATAATGCTAGTAGAATATCATACTAGATATGAAATACTGGGAAGTATACTAAAATAATAAACATAATTTCTTCACTATAAAATGTAAAGTAACACTGAGTTGGATAAATGAAATGTTACATTTTATTTAGCTCTGTGGTTATGCATTTAAATTGAAACAAATGGCACTATTTTATCATAAAATCAAACTTGGATCCAAACCACATAGAAGTGTTGCTCTGAATGAATTAAGTTATATCCAATTATGCAAATTTATATGCATTTCCACAGTGTATCAGTGACATTGGGTGAGGAAGATAACCTAGTCACCAGACATAACTCCAAAATCCAGTGACCTAAAGTAACAAGGTTTATTTTTTACTCATCCTACATGTCCAATGCTGGCCAGAAGGAAATGTAGTTTCATATGCTCAGAACTTAGATGTAAGCAACTGGAAAGTCCCAGAATGACAAAGAAGAAAGAAAGATGGAAAACCATATAAACTGCTTAACGTTTCCAACTGGAAGTGGTATATACTCTTATTTCATTGACTAGGACAAATTATATAGTTATACCTTATTCTAAAGGGACAGTGAAGTGAGACTCTCCCTTATTTTCAGAAAATAAGACCTTTATACTAGTGAACAGTAGTATTGCCCCAACCCCAAGCAAAATATATATATATATGCACACATTTATTTAAATATATTTACATCTACATACTTCCATATTTATTTGCTTTATCTTCTCTATGAGATAATTTAAGAATATTTCCCAAATATATTTTCATATATTATCTCATAGATTAACAAATAACTGAAAAATACATGCCAGTCATTATCTTCACACATTTGTAAATGACAGAATTAGTACTATAATCCAAGTTTTCACATTTTGAATCCTCTGTACTTTCTTGCACAGCAAAAGTTTAAAATATAACTTTTGTAAAGTCAGAAATGTTATTTCAGATATCTACTCATAACACTGAACCAAATCATTGTCTCAGGAATAAATATAAGAAATAGATTTTTACCTTGATTCCACTCAGAATTTGTTATTAAACCATAAATTCTTTGAAAATTAGCAAAGCATTATTTCCCATATTGTGTTTTAACGTCTACATTTGGATTATCTGACTATTGCTACACAGTTAACCACCTCAAAAGCCTTTTGCTTAATACAACAATTGTCCGGTTTTTTTTTGCTCTTTATTCTATGGGTTGGTTGTATTTTTCCTGTACTGTTTTCTCAGGCTTCACTCATGTGGTTGCATTTATCTGAAAGATCAGACGTCCAAGAAGGTCTCGCTCTTGTCTGCTAGATAGTACTGCTTGTTAACTGGGGTCCTTCACTTCTCCTTCATGTTGCTTTCTTACTCTAGTTAGTAGCAGTATCAACCTCTTCATATTGCAGTTTCAAAACAGGCTTCTGAGCAGTTAGAAGAAGGTAGAAGAATCAAAACCTCTTGTGGCCAAATCCCATAATGTACCCATTACTTCCATCAAATTCTTTTGGTCAAAGTAAAAGCACAGACCAGATTCAAATGAAAAGAATAGTCTCACTCTGAATGAGAAGTGATACAGAAAAAAATTTGGTCATGTTTAAGCTGCTGAAGAATGTTTCATTATGATTCTGTGATGTGTAATCGGATAAGTAATCTAGAATAAGACTTATAGCAAAATATTTTAAAAACTATTGATAGATAAAGCTTCTTCCATAACAAGCCATACTAATTATAGGACATGAGACTATAAAATATTAGAGTTGAATGCCTGTGTGTGGGTGGTGTGCATGTGTGCATGTGTGTATAGGTGATAGTGGGAGGAGGAGGTTCCTTGATGTTTCAGGTTATCTCTTCATTCCTTTTTTCTTTAATCAATGTATATCAACAAAATATCTTTTGAAATTGAGCTTCCATTCATGACAATAGTGTTTTGGGGGTTGCTCGCTTGCAATTAGATCATTTAACAGAGCTTCACAGCAGCTGTCTTATTCTATTGTTCTTTTGTGTGTGTGAAATATACCATTTTAAGGCCAAATGAGGCATATAATTGTAAAAGTTTCTAGCATCGGTACATTTAGGATACATTTATGAAAGCTAGGTGATCTGAAATATGTTAGGGATTTTTTCACAGAACATCTACATTTAATTTTTAGAATAATGGCCACAGGTGGCGTCATTTACAAAAAGGGACAGATAAAATGCTGAATGAAAATTAGACAAGAATCACCAACTGCTTACATTCAACTGTCCTAGCAAATGATTTAGATTGACAGACAGCTTGGAAGGTTGCTAAAACGGGACCATATGTCTGATAATTTCAGGGTGATGACAGTTGAGAGAAGTGAGTCTTGCCTTGATTGGGTTATAGAACTTGTGAATATCAGAATCTCTGTCAGAAACTTGAGAGGCACAGACACATACTCCCCCACACCAGCCAGAGGCAGAACACAGTGCTCAGCTGAGCAGCTCATTTGAAAACTCCATGACATCCTGAACATTTTTCATGTCTTTTTGTTTTTTGACTAGACAGAATCACCCATTCCACCATCTGTTCATGAGGAATGAAACATTCTTTTATTATCACTTTGGATTGAAATAGCTAAAATCAGAAATTTAAAAATGCAATTGGAAAATGGAGGAAACAATTTCATAATATTTTTCAAGGTTCTAATTTCTACTTATTTCCAAATAGCTCTAACACAGAAATGTTCATAAATGCAATTATAAATGATTATTTTTAAAAGCTTGTGAAATATTACAAAGTTGGGAAAACAAACTAAAAATGCCAGATTCCCTACTAGCTTACTATGTATTAAAAGAAACTAACTTGAAAAGATAAATCTCAAACTACCTTCATCTCCAGTAAAGATAAAGATTTGATTACTTATAGATAAATCTTTAGTGCAAGATTTATCTATAAGTTATGAACAGCATATTAGAAATATTTAAGCAGAAATCTTCTCTATGACAGTGGACAAGTGTAAAGAGACAGTTCATCTTTTCCTATCACTTACACCCAGAAGCACTAAATTATCAAATCTTGGAGCAAGAAGATTAATAATATTGCCCTCAATAGGCAGCATACAATGAGGATTGTGTTTGAAATTGGATGAGATTCCTCAAACATACTTAAGATATCTCTATGGCATATATATATATATATATTTACTTATTTATTTATTTTTTAACATCTTTATTGGAGTATAATTGCTTTACAAAGGTGTGTTAGTTCCTGCTTTATAACAAAGTGAATCAGCTATACAGATACATATATACCGATATATTCTCCCTCTTGCGTCTCCCTCCCACACTCCCTATCCCACCCCTCGAGGTGAACACAAAGCACCAAGCTGATCTCCCTGTGTTATATGGCTGCTTCCCACCAGCTATCTATTGTACATTTGGTAGTGTATATATATTCATGCCACTCTCTCACTTAGTCCCAGCTTACCATTCCCCTTTCCCTTGTTCTCAAGTCCATTCTCTATGTCTGCATCTTTATTCCTGTCCTGTCCCTAGATTCTTCAGAATCTTTTTTTTTAAGATTCCATATATCTGTGTTAGCTTCCAGTATTTGTTTTTCTCTTTGTGACTTACTTTACTCTGTATGACAGAGGTGTGGAGAAAAGGGAACCATCTTGCACTGTTAATGGGAATGTAAATTGATACAGCCACTATGGAGAACAATATGGAGGTTCCTCAAAATACTAAAAATAGAACTACCATAAGACACAGCAATCCCACTACTGGGCATACACCCTGAGAAAACCATAATTCAAAGAGTCATGTACCACAAAGTTCATTGCAGCTCTGTTTACCATAGTCAGGACATGGAAGCAACCTAAGTGTCCATTGAAAGATGAATGAATAAAGAAGATGTGCCATATATACAATGGAATATTACTCAACCATAAAAAGAAACGAAAATTAGTTATTTGCCATGAGGTGGATGGGCCTAGAGTCTGTTATACCGAATGAAGTAAGTCAGAAAATGTTCAGTGGAACAGGATAGAAAGCCCAGAGTTAAACCCACGCACATATGGTCACTTTATCTTTGATAAAGGACTAAAGAATATACAATTGAGAAAAAACACCCTCTTCAATAAGTGGTGTTGGGAAAACTGGACTACATGTAAAAGAATTAAATTAGAACACTCCCTAACACCATAAACAAAAATAAACTCAAAATGGATTAAAGACCTATATGTAATATCAGACAGTATAAAACTCTTAGAGGAAAACATAGGCAAAACACTCTATGACATAAATCACAGCAAGATCCTTTTTGACCCATCTTCTAGAGAAATGGAAACAAAAACAAAAATAAACAATGGGACTAAGTGAAACTTAAAAGCGTTTGCACAGCAAAGGAATCCATAAATAAGACAAAAAGACAACACTCAGAATGGGAGAAAATATTTGCAAATGTAGCAACTGACAAAGGATTAATCTCCAAAATTTACAAGCAGCTGATGCAGCTCAATATCAGAAAAACAAACAACCCAATCCAAAAATGGACAGACGACCTAAATAGACATCGCTCCAAAGAAGATATATAGATTGCCAACAAACACATGAAAAGATGCTCAACATCACTAATCATGAGAACAATGCAAATCAAAACTACAATGATGTATCTCCTCACACCAATCAGAATGACCATCATCAAAAATTCTCTAGGGCCTTTAAAAGGAAGTCAGTTGGAAAAGTGAATCTATAACTGTGGCTAAAATGCACAAAGAAAGACATTGTTTGGTAGAGATAGAGATAGAGAGAAGAAGAGAGAGATAGGCTCCTAGAGGAGAGAAAGAACACCCACACCTACCCGTTAATAAAGAGGAACCCCTGCCCCTGGATGTTAACAGAGGCCAAGTGAGGAATGTGGTCACTACCCTCATATGGCAATAACTAATTGTCCTCACACCCTTCCCTGCTGCAGTACTGTCAGTGAAAGCCAACTCAAACAGAATGTTTAGTAATATTCAGAGACTCATACCATAATATCTAAATCATGCACACTTCAACTAAAAATAATTCCTTGTACAAAGAACCAGAGAAACAGAATTAACCAGAAAAACACAATTCATATGAAAAAATAAATCAATAGGTGACAACATCAAGATGACTGAGATTTTAAACTTGACTCTCTAGAGTTTAAAACAGCCATCATAAAAAAAATTCTTCAACATGCAATCATGAAAATTGAAACAAATGGAAAAATAGAAAGTCTCAAAATAATCTTTATGAAGAACCAGTTTTTAATATTAGAACAGAAAAATGAAATGACTGAAATATAAAACTCAGTAGATGGATTTGTACTGTATGACTCCATCTAGATAACATTTTTGAAATGATAGAATTATGGAAATGGAGAATAAATTAGTGGCTTCTGGTAGTGAAGGGTGGGGGAGATGGGTGTGTCTATAAAAGGGACATATGAGGCATTCTTGGAATGACCTGGATGGTCTTGATATATCATTTTCTATATCCTGGTTTTTATAGTGAACTATATTTTTGCAAGGTATTACCCTTGGGGGAAAGTAGGTAAAGTGTACAAAGTTTCTGTTTATAATTTCTTACAACTGTATATAAATGTACAATTAATCTCAAAATAAACAGCTTAATTAAAATATTTAATGATAATAAAAATATTATGAAAGAAAACTCTTATCAGCAAATTTTTAAGTGTCTAGCCTCCCCATAAGAAATTGAGAGGATATTTTCTAGATTATTCCAAAATGGACTCCAGTCTAGACATATTCCAGCCACATTTGCACTGTCATAAACAGGTGGAGGCTTTCGTGACCTTAGTTGCTACGTGGGAGTCTAGTATTCCAGATGGACTGTTGGACAGTAAGCCTTACATGCAACATTTACTGCTCATTACATGTGCAGTAAAGCAAAGTAAGTCAAGGGAAGAAGTAGAGTGAAGCTCAGAGGGTAGCTCAAAGGGTAGTTCTCAATGCTTTTGCTTTTGTGACTGGACAACCTATCTAAAGTTAGACTAATTATTATTTACATAAATAATTTTCTCATTTCACAATTCATAAAGTGTTCTTTAAAATATACTTACTGTTACTATCTATAGAAGTAATTAATTGCAATTGTGCACTATGTAGGTGGGGCCATGGGACTTAATTTTTCTAAACTTGAGTTTTATCAGTTTTATCACCGGAAATACAAAGACTATATAGACTATCTCAGAGTATTACTTTGAAAATATAAATATATAAATACAGAATGAAGTATATACATAAAACATTCCTGAAATGTCAAAATTATAGAAATGGGGAATATATTAGTGGTTTTCAGTTGTTATGTGACAGGTGGGTCTATAAAAGGGCAGTATGAGTTTTTTTTACGTATATTTATACATACATATAAATTACTTGCATGTGGGTGTGTACACACACACACATCAAATTAATAAACATAGACCCTGACATGCATTAAATGGTTAATATGTAGTAGTCATTGTTTTCAATAACCATTGTTATATTCAATAACAAAATCCTTGAAATGAATAATGATAATATTACTAGAAGAATACTAGGAGAATAAAAGGTAGTTGTCACACAGTCATGCCTTGAAGAATAAGAATCATTTTCAGAAGCAGAGAAAAGTGTGAAAAATAATTTCAATCCAGATCAATTTGCTGTCATCGAGTGTAGTTCTATAAATATTAGCAATATCCAGGAAAGAGAACAAAGGTATCAATGATGATACAGAGCCACACAGAGCATTGTTACAGCACAGTTCCAGCATGACACCAATGCACAGCTCTATATCACCAAGTATTGAATTTGCTTCATATTGAAAAAGTCATCCATGACATCCTCAATCACATTGATTCAAAAATGATAGTAAACAGGCTTTTATCTAAAATAACTTATTATCCTAAATTGTCAGCCTTGAAAATCACTAAAAAACAGAGAGAAATAGAAAGGGAGTGAGATGTGTTAGAGATATGAGCAAATAATATAGTGTGATTCATTTTTAACATAATGAGGCTATTATACCCAGTGACAGAATATCTATGACAGATATATATAATATAAAGGGGACTCTTCAAAACAAAGGTGAAAAAATACACTGAAATTCCAAAGAGCTACAAATCATATTTAAAATTACAGCTCAGTAATGAAAGGTTAAAATGTCAGCACAATATCAGTGTGAAAATCCAAGATCACATCTTGAGAGATACAGGCTTTTTTTTTCTCTTAACCAATTGCACCTAACCAGGAAATGTCCATGTTCCAAATAACCATGTTATTGTGTTCCAAATCCTAAATTAAAGGAAGAAAAATATGTTTTTATTACATGCTAGTATTTATGTATCTTATGTAATATCTATCTATATTATATATGTTCTATAGCTATATTATATCTATGTAATGTCCATAACATAGTATCTATTACAATCCACTGTACCTCCCCTGTGTCTAAGGCATTATTTGAGGCCTTTTACATTTATAAAGTATTCCCATCTCAACTTTCCAGTTTCTGTATTCCCATTCCCATTTCTAACCAAGAATGCCTGTAAGAGGGGCTAATTATCCTGCCCCAAGGTCAGGTAACCGTTTTCTTTCCACTCTAGGAGGAGACAGGTTAATTTAAAAAGCATGTTATATACATCAAAAGGAGATAAATGTGTATTTATATACTGCAATGCAAGTTTATACAAGTTTATCCTCCAAATGCAAATATTCTTATATTCATACATTGTTCATGCATTCATTCATTCACAGTCATTTTCTGAATAATTCTCATATGTCAGATAGCACCATCTACTCTAAATATAATATAGTCTTCCTAAGATTAATGTTATTATGCTCTGGGATTTATTGATGCATTAAAAAGGAGTAACAATATATATCATACATATTGCTTTGGTGGTCAGAAAGATACTGCGAGAAAAGTGCTTAGTATGGTAGATACTTAGCAAATACATGTTTAATTTATAAAGTATTATTATAATAAAAAATACATGTAATAAATTTAAACTTGAAAAGCCATGAATGATATTAAAGAAAAAATTAGTCTCTTTTCCCTTCTTGTTTTCAATTCTCAAGTGAAGTCATTTTTATTACATAAATTTTTAGTTCTTAGAATATTCTAAGACTGCCCTGTCCAACACAATAGCCACTAGCTACATATGGCTATTTAAATTCACATTAATTAAAATAAAATAAAAAGTCAGCTTCTCATTCACAACAATGAAATTTCAAATTCTCAGTAGTCATATGTGTCTAGTGGTTATCCAGTTGGACAGCAAGAAATAAAACATTTCCATCACTGCAGAGTACCTTAAGCAATATACTTAGACATTGGTATTGTTAGAAGCTTGAGGAAAGTGTCAAGTCATCTTAGATAAAAGTTTCATAAAATCACAATTATTCTTGCACAATGTTAGAGTAATTAACATCTGGGAGACCATAATTAAAATACTTAGATATCTCATAATGGCTTTTTTGTTCCCTCTGCTTTGGAAAAGACAGGTTTCCATGCTTAAACCTCCATATAAACTAGGTGTCTTGTGTCTGGATTCCATTTATTTTAATTAAAACTACATCCTTTATAAATACTGGACTCACAAATGGTAGCGAGGTACTCATCTCAGAAAGTCACAAGGGAACTGACACTGGAAGAGAAGCAATTTTCTGTCTTCCCTCAAAATCTTACTTGGGGAAATTCTCTTTTTGTCTTTCCCCCTCTCTCTTTCTTCTAATGACTTACAGCTAAATTTCATTAAGTTAAATGCATTTCTGTGGTGATTGCACCTCTAATTCTTGATTCTGCTACTTTTGACAATATATATGAACTCTCTAGAAACGAGATTTAGAAGTTTGGAATTTAATTCACTTACAGACACATCCCTCTTGTTTTCTTAAGTATTTCCACTGTACATTTAAACCCAGCCCTTCTAAGACAAATTATGCAATCTATTCAGAAAACTTTTATTTACTTTTCTTTTCCTTTCCTTTCCTTTCCTTTCCTTTTTCCTTTCCTTTCTTTTTTTCTTTTGCCTGAATTCAAAGCCTTGCAAATGGCCTTTTCCTTAGGGCAGGGTAGCCAAGTGGGGATGTGTCTAATTGAGTCAGGTTTCCCATGAAGTGTCCTTGATTAATGATTCCCTTAAAAGTTGCCTATGGAGTCAAAGTTTGAAGAATTCTCACACTTCTACCTGGTAGAATAAATCACATGACAAATGTTATCAGCTTGCTATATTCCAGAAAACTGTAAAAAAAAAACCCACAATTCTGTTTAATTGATAAACCTTTCTCTTAACCTTCATGTCATTATAAATTTATGTTACATGCACTCTTTTACTGCCATACCAATAGAAATCTGAGAGAGAAAATATAAATATGTATGGTCAGTCTGCTGCCGCCTGGATGTGGAAGCTGAATGCAACTTTGAAATTTTTTTTTATTATATGGAGTTATATGAAAATAACATGTGGGACAGCAGTTTGTATCTAATGCTAGATTACTGTTTAACCTCTTATAATGAGAAATAAAAGTGCTGGGAGGTTTAGTGCTAGGGTGGACGTTAACCCCCTCCTCTGGACAGCTCTTTTCCTTGATGCAAGAAGTAAAAATTATTCTCCAGGGTTCCCCAGAGGATCAGGCTTAGTCTGGGACCCAACTGAAATTACAAGGTTGTTTGGCTTTCTCTCTTTCCCTATTCTGTTTTCCCCAGCCCCCAGTGGTTTCTCCTGGTAACTTTTCCTTATATATCATTTGCACCTGAATCTTTGACTTAGTGTCTGCTCTATGAGAATTGAGTCTAAGACACTTGGTACAGGAAGCGGTCCTGGGAAGCAAGCTCTGAGATTGTGGTTGGTGGTTGGATCACTTGCCATCCAGATAACTTGCCTTATTGTCATGAGGACCCATCTCTGGTATTAGGTGAAGTGGGAAAAATCCTGGTGTGCTATAGAATTGCAATTGCTGAGAATTTTACTTATGTTAAAGTAGGACAGGCTAATAATAGAAAGGATGCACTTTTGCATATTTATATGGCATCTGAGAGGTGTGTTGGGGATAGTAACTACAAGAAAATTGGAAATGGGTATTTGTTTCCTTTTTTAATTAGTTAATTAATTTTTTTTTTTTTTGCTGCATTGGGTCTTTATTGCTGTGTGCGGGTTTTCTTTAGTAGCAGTGAGCGGGTGCTACTCTTCGTTAAGGTGCACAGGATTCTCATTGTGGTGTTAGCTTGTCACAGAGCACGGGCTCTAGGCACGCAGGCTTCAGAAGATATGAGTGTATTTTTACTTTTGTTTTATTTATCAGTCAAAAAACTGACTTCCTTATTCAAATAAGTATGGTTTTTAAATAAATGCAGGCTGCTAGGCAACCTTTCCAAAAGAATTATTTTTCTTACATTGTAAACCACTATGGGCAGAGAGAGTGTATCATATAATCTTTTCATTGTAAATTTATTTCTGAAAGATACTCCCACTATGATAATCTCAATTAATATAGATTATAATATAGTATAGTATATATATTTATAATAATAATATGCTTAGTTGAAAAAGTGAAATTCAAATATATTACTGTTGCCAGAATAAATATTTTTTTTCTCAAAAAAGGGAAACTTTATCTGTATGAAATTGTACAGATTAACTTTACTCTTGACATAATCTTTGTTCCTGTTTCTTTCTTTCTCTTTGTAAAAATCGGATCAATTTGCCATACTTCTTCAATTATAAACGGAGAGAGGAAGAGTCAACTTAGATCCCTGAAAATGAATGTTATTTGACAAACTCCACACATTTGCCCACTTCCTCCTGCCCTCAGTCCAGGGTGGCTTTGAGGGAATTTTTTTCATTTTAGTTATATATCATCACACTAATAAATATTAAACTGTTTATTCTTATTCCTTTTTCTCTCTTACTGTATTTTTCCAGAACTACTGACTATTAAAGAGCCTTCAGTCATGACACACAAGAGAGTAGATGGAAGTTTTGTTATACTTTTATGTTTAAAAAAAAGTAACAAATTAGGATTCCTTAATCATGTAAGATGTAAACATATGTCTCTTGATTTACCATATGTCTCTTATTTACATATTAAATAAATTGTGCTTCCTTTTTATCAAGATTAGTACAAATGCCATTCTAGACTACTGGTCTGAGATTAACAATCCTAAAAATGTCATCCTTACTCATTTGTGAGAGATCTCCATAGTACCATCTCAAGTGAATTTAAGAGTAGGTTTTTCTGGTCCATCTCCTGAAAGCTTCTCACTCTCCTCAATATTACAATTCTTGAAACTAAAGACTTAATGGATTAGCTGTTGACTGGACATAGGTTTTATTTTTACTGAGGAGATTACAGTAAAACTCAACCTTGTTTCAGAATTGAAAAGTCACTCTCACTAATTCCACCAAGCATTTACCTAATCTGTTACAATAAAGCAATTAACTGACAATTGACCTTCTTCAAAGAGATTTCTTCAGTTATCTCCAGTTCGTTATATAAAGGTCACAGCTAAACTTTTCCCCACAGTGAAGAAATCCTTTTCTCTGCTAATACCCTTTATTCTTAAAAGAGGGCAGTAAAGAAAGGGGTAGGTAAGAGCATTCCTCTTTTCTTTGGCTGGGCTTTTGCTCTCTGGTGAACAAATACTTATGGAAGTATACATGTGCATCTGCCAAATATATCTATATCTATCTATATCATCTATATCTATCTATATTATATGTTTTAATTTAAGATAAATCCAGATTTCAAAGATAAAAACCTCTAGATCTTCATGAGCGCATCCAATTTGAATTATAAAATGATATTTAAATATGTAATCTGAAATATTGGGTAGCTATTTGCTTTTTATCTGGTGACTAAAAAGCTCACTGCTCAAATCTCTCCCAGAACAGTGAAAAGTGCAATCTAAGGACTAGTTATGTTTTCCAGTACAGAACACAGAAAGTAGTCACAATGTCCCACTGGCAGAACACCAACTTTAGAAAGCATGAGATCATATCACCACTGAGCACTTTATTACAATTTTCTTCCTGACTTATTTGCTTATGACACTTCTGTATCTGGAAAGGCATCAGTCATCACCTTTCTCTGCCTGCAAAAATCTGTTAAAGACAATCATCAATGTCATAGAAACAGTGAATTTCTTAATCTCCCTTACCAAAAAAAGACCCACTATTATTCACTCATACAGTTTTATTGCAAGTTCATGCTATAAACTGCCAAAGCACTTGATCTATCAGACCCTGAATAAACAAGACACTATCTAATTATCCCGCCTTCTCTCAACAGTCTTTTTGCTTGTATATCTCAACCTCACTGGCCTGCTTTCAGGTCCTTTGAGCCTTCTAAGGGAAAAGACTTGCTTCCCCTCAAGGCTTCAACTCATCCTCTTTTCTTACAGAACTAATTCTGGCAACTTCTTTAGAGCTCTGAGAAGCCCTTCACTGTTCCTCAGATTAGATAATTTAATCTAGTTGCATAGCCTTGTATTAGGTTCTATTTTCATCTTATAATTAATAGCATAACTACAATTTAATATTTCTGGCATCTGTTATAATCATTGAGGCAGTCTGAAAACTAACACATTTTGTGTGCTATTGCATATGTTCAATACATATTTATGGAATAAATGAAGGAATAAATAAATACCTCATCCTATTTAATATATGCTGTATTACTGTCATTGCAATTGGAATATATTTATGTATATTATGAGGTTGAAGTGTTTAAATCCTAGAGTAGAACTTTTTTCAAGGAAAAGTTTAACTCTTAAAAATATTTCAGTACAGTTAAGTATGTTCAGAACTAAAAGATCCATAATACATACTCAAAAATGTTATGTTGTCAATGATTTGCTTGGAGAAGATTTGAGCTAGTGATAGGGGTAGAAGTCTCATTGAAATGGGTTGAGGAGTAAGTGAGAAGTCAAAGGGAGGAAAGAAGACATTAGCTGAAAAAGTATCTGAAATTATGAGATGCTCTGTGTGTATTACATATGTGGGTGATATTCATTTTTGGATAAGACAGATGTGAGTATGCTTAAAGTTATGGAAGCAAGTCAGTAGGGGTTTTGGAGTTTTGCAGGATAGGCAAAATAATAGATGCACACCCCCTTGAAGGAGGAAAATTTGGTATCCACTTTTTTCTGGTAAGGATTAGCCTTAGTTAGATAGTTCCCTTCATTGCAATAGTAGGGAAGAAGAAATTATACGTAGTCTTGAAAGTTTAGTGACAGGATATTGAAGGATTTTCCTTCTGATAAGACAGATGATAGAGTTGGTGAAGTAGGATTAGAGGATAGTGGAGAAATATTGTAAACTCTGCATCATTAAATTGAAGCATGGGGTATCAATGGGCATATATAATTTATGGGTAATATTGATGGCTTAGTTAAGTTAAAGGCCCCAAATTTATAATGCTTTCAATCCCTAGTACTGTCTTTTACTAAATAGTGTTTAAGAGCTCAAAGATGAGTACAGTCAAGATAGGGCAAGAAAGTTGATATTGACAAGAGAGGGATTAAAGTTATAAATTTTGGGCTGAGGTTCGGGCTTCGGTAGTCAGATCCCAGGGGGAGGACTTGGGTGGGTTGTGTGCACACAGCCTGAAGGGGGATAGTGCACCACAACCAGCTAGGAGGGCATCAGGGTAAAAGCCTGGACCTGCCGAAGAGGAAGAGACCATTGTTTTGGGGTACACAAGGAGAGGGGTTCAGAGCACTGCCTAAACCAGCTTTAGAGATGAGAACTAGCTTCAGCTATCAGCATGGACACCAGATATGGGCATGAAACACGAAGGCTGCTGCTGCAGCCACCAAGAAGCCTGTGTGCAAGCACAGGTCACTATCCACACCTCCCCTCCTGGGAGCCTGTGCAGCCTGCCACTGCCAGGTTTATAGCAATACAATCCTACCTTAAGATATAAGGAAAATCTCAAATAAACAACCTAACCTTACACCTAATGCAATTAGAGAAAGAAGAACAAACTAACTCCAAAGATAGCAGAAGGAGAGAAATTATAAATATCAGATCATAAATAAATGAAAAAAATAATGAAGGAAAACACAGCAGAGATAAATAAAACCAGAAGCTGCTTCTTTAAGAAGATAAACAGAATTGATAAACCGTTAGCCAGACTCAACAAGAAAAAAAGGGAGAAGACTCAAATCCACAAAAGTGGAAATGAAAAAGAATACGTAACAACTGACACTGCAGAAATACAAAGGATTATGAGAGATTACTACAAGCAAGTATATGCCAATAAAATGGACAACCTGGAAGAAATGGACACATTCTTAGAAAAGCACAACCTTCCAAGTCTGAACCAGAAAGAACTAGAAAATACAAGCAGACCAACCACTGAAATTGAAATTGTGATTAAAAATCTTCCAACAAACAAAAGCCCAGGATTAAATGGCTTCACAGATGTATTGTATCAAACATTAAGAGAAGAGCTAACACCTATCCTTCTCAAACTCTTCCAAAATGTGACAGAGTGAGGAACATTCCCAAACTCATCCTACAAGGCCACTGTCACCCTGATACCAAAATCAGAAAAAGATATCACAAAAAAAGAAAACTATAGGCTAATATCATTGATAAATATTGATGCAAAAATCCTCAACAAAATACTAGCAAACAGAATCCAACAGCACATTAAAATAATCATACACAATGATCAATTGGGGTTATACCAGGAACACAAGGATTCTTCAATTTATGCAAATCAATCAATGTGATAAACCATATTAATAAACTGAAGGACAAAATCATATCATCATCTCAATAGATACAGAAAAAGCTTTTGGCAAAATTCAACACCATTAAAGATAAAAACCCTGGGCCTCCCTGGTGGCGCAGTGGTTAAGAGTCCGCCTGCCGATGCAGGGGATACGGGTCCGTGCCCCGGTCTGGGAGGATCCCATATGCCGCGGAGCGGCTGGGCCCGTGAGCCATGGCCGCTGGGCCTGCGCATCCGGAGCCTGTGCTCCGCAACGGGAGAGGCCACAACAGTGAGAGGCCCACATACCGCAAAAAGAAAAAAAAAAAAAAAGATAAAAACCCTCCAGAAAGTAGGTATAGAGGGAATTTAACTCAACATAATAAAGGCCATAAATGACAAACCCACAGCCAACTTTATTCTCAATGGTGAAAAACCAAAACCATTTCCTCTAAGATCAGGAACATAACAAGGCTGCCCACAATCACCACTATTATTCAAAATAGTTTTGGAATTCTTAGCCACAGCACTCAGAGATGGAAAAGAAATAAAAGGAATCCAAATCAGAATACAAGAAGGAAAACTGTCACTGTTTGAAGATGACACGATACTATACATAGAGAATCATAAAGATCCTACCAGAAAACTATGAGAACTAATTAATGAATTTGGTAGTGTAGCATGATACAAAATTAATGCACAGAAATCACTTGCATTCCTATATATTAATGATGAAAAATCTGAAACTGAAATTACAAAAACACTCCCATTTACCATTACAATATAAAGAATAAAATACGTAGAAACAAACCTACTTAAGGAGACAAAAGACTTGTATGCAGAAAATTATAAGGCACTGATGAAAGAAGTTAAAAATGGTACAAACAATGGAGAGATATACCATGTTCTTGGTTTGGAAGAAGCAACAATGTGAAAATGACTACTCTACCCAAAGCAATCTACAGATTCAATGCAATACCTATCAAACTACTGCAGCATTTCTCACAGAACTAGGACGCAAAATTTCACAATTTATATGGAAACACAAAGGACTCCGAATAGCCAAAGAAATCTTGAGAAAGAAAAATGGAGCTAGGGGAATCAGGATCCCTGACCTCACGATATACTACAAAGTTAGAGTAATCAGGACAGTATGGTAATGGCACAAAAAGAGAAATATAGGTCAATGGAACAGTATAGAAAGGCCAGAGTTATACCCACGCACATATGGTCACCTTATCTTTGATAAAGGAGGTAAGAATATACAATGGAGAAAAGACAACCTCTTCAATAAATGGTGCTGGGAAAACTGGACAGTTACATGTAAAAGAATGAAATTAGAACACTCCTTAACACCATACACAAAAATAAACTCAAAATGGATTAAAGACCTAAATGTAAGGCCAGACAATGTAAAACTCTTAGAGGAAAGCATAGGCAGGACACTCTATGACATAAATCACAGCAGGATCCTCTTTGACCTACCTCCTAGAGAAATGGAAATAAAAACAAAAATAAACAAATGGGCCCTAATAAAATTTAAAAGCTTTTGCATAGCAAAGGAATCCATAAACAAGACCAAAAGACAACCCTGAGAATGGGAGAAAATATTTGCAAGTGAAGCAAGTGAGTAAGGATTAATCTCCAAAATATACAAGAAGCTCATGCAGCTCAATATCAAAAAAAACCAAACAACCCAATCTAAAACTGGGCAGAAGTCCTAAAGAAACATTTCTCCAAAGAAGATATGCAGATTGCCAACAAACACATGAAAGTATGCTCAACATCACTAATCATTAGAGAAATGCAAATCAAAACCACAATGAGGTTATCACCTTACACTGGTCAAAATGGCCATCATCAAAAATTTTACAAACTATAAATGTTGGAGAAGCTGTGGAGAAAACAACCTTTTTTCAATGTTGTTGGGAATGTAAATTGTTACATCCACTATGGAGAACAGTATGGATGTTACTTTAAAAAACTACAAAATAAAACTACCATACGGCTCAGCAATCCCACAACTGGGCATATACCCTGTGAAAACCACAATTCAAAAAGAGGGAGGGAGGAGCTTCCAGATGGCAGAAGAGTAAGACATGGAGATCACCTTTCTATGCAGAAATACATCAGAAATACATCTACATGTGGAACAACTACAGAACACCTACTGAATGCTGGCAGAAGACCTAAGACCTCCCAAAAGGCAAGAAATTCCTGATGTACCTGGGTAGGGAAAAAGAAAAAACAGAGACGAAAGAATACGGATGGGACCTGCACCAGTGGGAGGGAGCTGTGAAGGAGGAAAGGTTTCCACATACTAGGAAGCTCCTTCTTGGGCGGAGACTGCAGGTGGTGGAGGGGAGAAGCTTCAGAGCCATGGAGGAGAGTGCAGCAACAGTGGTGTAGAGGGCAAAGTGGAGAGATCCCCACAGAGAGAATCAGTGCCGACCAATACTCACCAGTCTGAGAGGCTTGTCTGCTCACCCGCCAGGATGGGTGGGGGCTGAGAGCTGAGGCTCCAGCTTCAGTCAGATCCCAGGGAGAGGACTGGAGTTGTCTGTGTGAACAGAGCCTGAAGGGGGCTAGTGTGCCACAGATAGCTGGGAGGGAGTCTGGGATAAAGACTGAACCTGCCAAAGAGGAAAGGGACTTTTCCTTGCCTCTTTATTTCCTGGTGTGTAAGGTGTGGGGATTAAGATAATCACTTAAAGGAGCTCCAGAGATGGGCATGAGCTGCTGCTATCATTAGGGACCCTAGAGACAGGCATGAGATGCTAAGGCTGGGGCAGCAGCCACCGAGAAGCCTGTGTGCAAGCACAGGTCACTATCCACAGCTCCCCTCCCCTCCTGGGAGTCTGATCAGCAAGCCACTGCCAGGGTCCCGTGATCCAGGGACAACTACCCTGGGAGAAAAAAGAGTGTGCCTCAGGCTGGTACAATGTCTTGCCAGCCTCTGCTGCCGCAGGTTTGCCCCGCAGTCCACACCCTGCCTTCCCTGGAGCTGAGTGAGCCAGAGCCCCCGAATCAGCTGCTTGTTTAAACAGGTCTTGTCTGAGCAAAGAACATATGCCCTCAGGCAACCTAAATTCAGAGGTGGGGTCAAATCCAAAACTGAATCCCAGGGGCTGTGCAAACAAAGAAGAGAAAGGGACATCTCTCCCAGAAGCCTCAGGGGCAGTGGATTAAATCTCCACCAACAACTTGATGTACTCTGCATCTGTAGAATACCTGAATATAGAATGTATCATCCAAAATTGAGGAGGTGGACTTTGGGAGCAATGATGTATTTTTTTTCCTTTTTTTTTTTTGTGTGTGTGTGTGTGATTGTGTATGTATATGCTTCTGTGTGTGATTTGGTCTGTATAGCTTTGTTTTTACCGTGTGTCCTAGGGCTGTGTTTGCCGTTTTTTTTTGTTTTTTTTTGTTTTTTTTTCCTTTTCTTAGTATAGTTTTTAGTGTTGTTATCACAGGCAGATTTGTTTTTGGTTTGGTTGCTGTCTTCTTTCTTCTTTTTATTAATTATGTTAAATTAAAAATAATTTTTATTTTTATAACTTTATTTTATTTTAGCCTTTTAAATATTTCTTTTTTTCTCCCTTTTATTTGGAGCTGTGTGGAGGACAGACTCTTGATGCTCCACAGAGGCATTAGGGTTGTGCCTCTAAGGTGGGAGAGCCAAGTTCAGAATACTGATGCACCAGAGACCTCCCAGCTCCACATAATATCAAACAGGAAATATCTCCTAGAGGTTTTCCTCTCAACGCCAAAACCCAGCTACACTCAATGACCAGCAAACAACAGTGCTGGACACCCTATGCCAAACAACCAGAAAGACAGGAACACAAAACCACCAATTAGAATAGAGGCAGCCTAAAATCATAATAAGGTCACAGACACCCCAAAACACACCACCAGACTGGGACCTGCCCACCAGAAAGACAAGATCCAGCCTCATACAGTAGAACACAGGAACAACTCCCCACCACCAGGAAGCCTACAGAACCCACTGAACCAAGCTTAACCACTGGGGACAGACACCAAAAACAATGGGAACTACAAACCAGCAGGCTGCAAAAAGGAGAGCCCAAACACAGTAAGTTAAGCAAAATGAAAAGACAGAGAAACACACAGCAGATGAAGGAGCAAGGTGAAAACCCACCAGACCTAACAAATGAAGAGGAAATAGGCAGTCTACCAGAAAAAGAACTCAGACTAATGATAGTGAAGATGATCCAAAATCTTGGAAATAGAATGGAGAAAATACAAGAGATGTTTAACAAGGACCTAGGAGAACTAAGGAGCAAAGACCAGTGATGAACAACACAATAAATGAAATTTAAAATTCTCTCTAAGAGATCAATAGCAGAATAACTGAGGCAGAAGAACAGAGAAGTAACCTGGAAGATAAAATAATGAAAATAACTACTACAGAGCAGAATAAAGAAAAAAGTAATGAAAATAATAGTGGACAGTCTCAGAGACCTCAGGGACAACATTAAGTGCACCAACATTTGAATTATAGGGGTCACAGAAGAAGAGAAAAAGAAAGGGACTGAGAAAATATTTGAAGAGATTATAGTTGAAAACTTCCTTAATATTGGAAAGGAAATAGTTAATGAAGTTCAGGAAGCACAGAGAGTCCCATACAGGATAAATCCAAGAAGAAACACTCCAAGACACATATAAATCAAATTATCAAAAATTTAATAAAAAGAAAAAAAATATTAAAAGCAGCAAGGGAAAAACAATAACATACAAGGGAATCCCCATAAGCTTAACAGCTGACCTTTCAGTAGAAACTCTGTAATCCAGAAGGGTGTGGCAGGACATATTTAAAGTGATGAAGGAGAAAAACCTACAACCAAGATTACTCTACCCAGCAAGTATCTCTTTCATATTTGATGGAGAAATTAAAATCTTTACAGACAGGCAAAAGCTAAGAGACTTCAGCACCACCAAATCAGCTTGACAACAAATGCTAAAGGAGCTTCTTGAGGTAGGAAACACAAGAGAAAGAAAAGACCTACAATAACAAACCCAAAACAATTATGAATAAGATAAGAGGTACACGCATATAGATAATTACCTTAAATGTAAATGGATCAAATGCTCCAACCAAAAGACATAAACTGGCTGAATGGATACTAAAACAAGACCCGTATACATGATGTCTAGAAGAGTCCCACTTCAGAACTAGGGACACATACAGAAAGAAAGTGAGGGGATGGAAAAAGATATTTCATGCAAATGGAAATCAAAAGAAAGCTGGAGTAGCAATTCTCATATCAGAAAAAAATATGTTGTAAAACAAACACTAGTAAAAGAAACAAAGGACAGTACATAATGATCAATGGACTAATCCAAGAAGAAGATATAACAATTTTAAATATGTATGCATCCAACATAGGAGCATTTCAATACATAAGGCAAATACTAACAGTCATAAAAGGGGAAATCGACAGTAACACAATCATAGTAGGGGACTTTAACAACCCACTTACACCAATGGATAGATCATCCAAAATGAAAATAAATAAGAAAACACAAGCTTTAAATGATACATTAAACAAGATGGACTTAACTGATATTTATAAGACATTCCATCCAAAAACAACAGAATATATTTTCTTATCAACTGTTCATGTAATATTCTCCAGGATAGATCATATCTTGGGGCTCAAATCAAGCCTTGGTAAATTTAAGGAAATTATAATTGTATCAAATATATTTTCTGACCACAATGTTATGAGACTAGATGTCAATTACAGGAAAATATCTCAAAAACTACAAACACATGGAGGCTAAAAAATATCTTACTTAATAATCAAGAGATCACTGAAGAAATCAAATAGGAAATCAGAAATACATAGAAAAAAAAAGACAATGAAAACATGATGACCCAAAACCTATGGGGCACAGCAAAAGCAATTCTAAGACGGAAGTTTATAGCAATACAATCCTAACTTAAGAAACAAGAACTTTCTCAAATAAACAAACTAACCTTACACTTAAAGCATTTAGAGAAAGAAAAAAAAAGTTAGCAAAAGGAAATAAATAATAAAAATCAGTTCAGAAATAAATGAAAAAGAAATGAAGGAAATGATAGTAAAGATCAACAAAATTAAAAGATAGCTCTTTGAGAACATAAACAAAATTAATAAACCATTAACCAGACTCAACAAGCAAAATAAGGGAGAAGACTAAAATCAATAGAATTAGAAATGAAAAAGTAGAAATAACAGCTGTCACTGCAGAAATACAAGGGATCAAGAGAGATTACTACAAGCAACTATATGCCAATAAAATGGACAACCTGGAAGAAATGGACAAATTCTCAGAAATGTACAGCATTCTGAGAATGAACCAGAAAGAAATAGAAAATATGAATAGACCAATCACAAGCACTGAAATTGAAACTGTGATTAAAAATCTTCCAAAAATCAAAAACCCAGGACCAGATGGCCTCAGAGGTGAATTCTTTCAAACATTTAGGGAAGAGCTAACAGCTATCCTTCTCAAACTCTGCCACAATATAGCAGAGGGAGAGACACTCCCGAACTCATTCCATGAGGCCAAAATCACCCTGATACCAAAACCAGACAAAGATATCACAAAGAAAGAAAACAAGTCAATATCACTGATGAGCATAGATGCAAAAATCCTCAACAAAATACAAGCAAACAGAATCCACCAGCACATTAAAAGGATCATACACCATGATAAAGTGGGGTTTATCACAGGAATGTGAGGATTCTTCAATATACACAAATCAATCAATGTAATACACCATATTAACAAATTGAAGGAGAAAAACAATATGATCATCTCAATAGATGCAGAGAAAGCTTTTGACAAAATTCAACACCAATTTATGACAAAAAACCCTCCAGAAAGTACACATAGAGGGAACTTACTTCAACATAATAAAGGACCTATATGACAAACCTACATCCAACATTGTCCTCAGTTATGAAAAACTGAAACCATTTCCACTAAGATCCGAAAGAAAACAAGATAGCCCACTCTCACCGCTATTATTCAACATAGTTTTGGAAGTTTTAGCAACAGCAATCAGAGAAGAAAAATAAATAGAAGGAATCCAAATCGGAAAAGAAGAAGTAAAGCTTTCACTGTTTGCAGATGACATGATACTATACATAGAGAATCCTAAAGATGCTAACAGAAAATTAGTAGAGCTAATCAATGAATTTGGTAAAGTAACAGGATACAAAATTAATGCACAGAAATCTCTGGCATTCTTATACACTTATGATGAAAAATCTGAAAGTGAAATTAAGAAAACACTCCCATATACCATTGCAACAAAAAGAAAAAAATACCTAGGAATAAACCTACCTAAGGAGACAAAAGACCTGTATGCAGAAAATTATAAGAAACTGATGAACTAAATTAAAGATGATACAAATAGATGGTGAGATATACCATGTTCTTGGATTGTAAGAATCAACATTTTGAAAATGACTATATTACCCAAAGCGATGTGCAGATTCAATGCAATCCCTATCAAACAACCACTGGCAATTTTCACAGAACTAGACCAAAAAATTTCATGGTTTGTATGGAAACACAAAATACCCTGAATAGCCAAAGCAATCTTGAGAAAGAAAAACGGAGCTGGAGGAATTAGGCTCCTTGACTTCAAACTATACTACAAAGTTACTGTAATCAAGACAATATGATACTGACACAGAAACAGAAGCATAGATGAATGGAACAGGATAGAAAATTCAGAGATATACCGACTACATATATTCACCTTATCTTTGATAAGGAGGAAAGAATATACATTGGAGAAAAGAAATCCACTTCAATAAGTGGTTCTGGGAAAACTGGACAGCTATATGTAAAAGAATGAATTTAGAACACTCCCTAACAACATACAAAAAAAAACCTCAAATGGATTAAAATCTAAATGTAAGGGCAGACACTATAAAACACTTAGAGGAAAACATAGGCAGAACACTCAATGACATAAATCACAGCAAGATCCTCTTTGACCTACCTCCTAGAGAAATGGAAATAAAAACAAAAATAAACACATGGGACCTAATGAAACCTAAAAGCTTTTGCATAGCAAAGGAAACCATAAACGAGACAAAAAGACAACCCTCAGAATGGGAGAAAATATTTGCAAATGAAGCAACTGACAAAGGATTAATCTCCAAAATTTATAAGCAGCTCATGCAGCTCAATAGCAAAAAAACAAACAACCCAATCCAAAAATGGGCAGAAGACCTAAATAGACATTTCTCCACAGAAGATATACAGACTGCCAACAAACACATGAAAGGATGCTCAACATCTTTACTCATTAGAGAAATGCAAATCAAAACTACAATGAGATATCATCTCACACCAGTCAGAATGGCCATCATCAAAAAATCTAGAAACAATAAATGCTGGAGAGGGTGTGGAAAAAAGGGAACACTCTTGCACTGCTGGTGGGAATGTGAATTGGTACAGCCACTATGGAGAACGGTATGGAGGTTCCTTAAAAAACTACAAATAGAACTACCATATGACCCAGCAATCCCACTACTGGGCATATACCCTGAGAAAACCATAATTCAAAAAGAGACATGTACCAAAATGTTCATAGCAGCCCTATATACAATAGCCCGGAGATGGAAACAACCTAAGTGTCCATCATCGGATGAATGGGTAAAGAAGATGTGGCACATATATACAATGGAATATTACTCAGCCATAAAAAGAAACGAAACTGAGCTATTTGTAATGAGGTGGGTAGACCTAGAGTCTGTCATACAGAGTGAAGTAAGTCAGAAAGAGAAAGACAAATACAGTATGCTAACACATATATATGGAATTAAAAAAAAAATGTCATGAAGAACCTAGGGGAAAAACGGGAATAAAGACACAGACCTACTTGAGAAGGGACTTGAGGATATGGGGAGGGGGAAGGGTAAGCTGTGACAAAGCAAAAGAGAGGCATGGACATATATACACTACCAAATGTAAGGTAGATAGATAGTGGGAAGCAGCCGCAGAGCACAGGGAGATCAGCTCGGTGCTTTGTGACCGCCTGGAGGGGTGGGATGGGGAGGGTGGGAGGGAGGGAGATGCATGAGGGAAGGGATGTGGGAACAGATGTATATGTATGACTGATTCACTTTGTTATAAAGCAGAAACTAAAAAAAAAAAAAAAAAAAAAAGCAGTCTACAAAATAGCCTATAAGGAACATAAGATGTATTTATTGCAATATGTAAATATTCATAGAAATATTATGCAATGTATGTGTATGTAGTCGTGTGTGTATGTATACCAATAAATAGGATGGTGCTGGGATTACAAAAAAAAATCATTATCTAATACAAATACCTAATAGTATACAACATAGAGAGTTTTTATTAAAAAAAGAATTTTCATATTTTTGATGAAGTTATTATAATATTTTATTGATTCATAATAATTTGCATAATATTGCTGTTATTTTGCAATGAATCAAAAGAAGTTTCCATAAGAATGTGGTTTTCACAATGAAGTATCACCTCACACTGATCAGAATGCCCACCATCAAAAAAATCTAGAAACAGTAAACCCTGGAGAAGGTGTGGAGAAAAGGGAATGCTCCTGCACTGTTGGTGGGAATGTAAATTGATACAGCCACTATGGAGAACAGTATGGAGCTTCCTTAAAAAAACTAAAAGTAGAACTAGCATATGACCCAGCAATCCCACTACTGGGAAAACCATAATTCCAAATCATACATGTACCACAATGTTCATTGCAGTTCTATTTACAATAGCCAACACATGGAAGCAACTTAAATGTCCATCAACAGATGAATGGATAAAGAAGATGTGATGTGTATATATATATATATATATATATATATATATATATACACACACACACAATGGAATATTACTCAGCCATAAAAAGAAACAAAACTGAGTTATTTGTAATGAGGTGGATGGATCTAGAGGCTGTTATACAGAGTGAAGTAAGTCAGAAAGAGGAAAACAAATACCGTATGCTAACACACATATATGGAATCTAAAAAAAAAAATGATACTGATAAACCTAGTGGCAGGGCAGGAAAGATGCAGACTTGAGAACGGACTTGAGGACACAGTGGGGGCAGGGAAAGCTGGGATGAAGTGAGAAAGTAGAATTGAAATATATACACTACCAAATGTAAAATGGATGGCTAGTGGGAAGATGCTGCATAGCACAGGGAGATCAGCTCAGTGCTTCGTGACAACATAGAAGGGTGGGATAGGGAACGTGGGAGGGAGTTTCAAGAAGGAGGGGATATGGGGAGATATGTATACATATATCTGATTCACTTTGTTGCACAGCAGAAACTAACACATTTTAAAGCAATTATACTCCAATAAAGATAAAATTATTTAAAAAAATAGAGAGAGGATATTATTTTTTTAAAAGTGTTTTTTTAAAAGGACCTATTTCAATTACAATTTATGATTTCTGTTACATTGATCTATTGTATAACTTGAGTGTCTCATCTATTTCATCCATGAATATTATCATTAGAATTATTGATTACTCATTGTATGGAAGGAGAGGCTTGTTAATTACAGGCTATTTATAATTTGACAAAGCATAATTAAGTTAGTACTTGAGACAGCTTGGTTTCTGAAAGGGCAATAGGAAATTACTTGATATTTTTTATGTTAGCAAGGAAAATATTCACAAGATTACCAAGTTTGCTTTGGAGAAATGTTTAAATACAGATTATGATATAGATATATAGTAATACTGGTATCTATGGCATTGTAGTTAACACAAATTAAGTTATGTTGTACTCAGAAAGCCCAGATTCTCAAAGGTGTATACTGAGGAAAAAAAAATGTAGTTAGTGGGGAATTGATTCATGTGTGCATTCTGAAATTTGGTACTCAAATAATTAAAATTACAGTAATGTTAAACCAACTAAATAATCTGTGGTCAATCAGATATTTATATAGCAATATTAATTTTAAATAGATGAACAATTTTTAAAATGATATATAAAGTTGGTACTATTTTTTTAAAGATTTTTAGAGAAGATTCCATGGCTCTTTAATTTTAAATTTTAATTTATTTTTCCAGCTTTTTTGAGATATTATTGACATATATATGTAAATTTAAGGTGTACAATGTGATTATTAGATACATGTATGTCTTTATTTATTTATTTTATATATATATATTTTTTGCAGTACGTGGGCCTCTCACTGCTGTGGCCTCTGCCGTCACGGAGCACAGGCTCTGGACGCACAGGCTCACGAGCCCAGCTGCTCTGCAACATGCGGGATCCTCCCAGACCGGGGCAAGAACCTGCATCACCTGCATTGGCAGGCGGACTCTCAACCACTGCGCCACCAGGGAAGCCTGGTACTATTTTTATATTAGCAAATACTGTATATATTCATAACTGACATACATGAGTGTGCACACACACTCATGTACATATATGCCTTTGTTAAATGTTCTTTCCTAGGATAACCTTTAAATTTTCTGAAAATATCATTCTCTTTTTCTACCTTATTTTTCATATTTAATCTAAGTTATGTATTCTTGACTCAATCCTATTTTATTAGTCTTTACCTTTTTATCACCTCTCACATTCTTACTTTCCTTCCCATTCTCTGTAACAAGAAATCCAATATTCAAAACCTTTTCTGAATAATTTTCCCCTATCTGTGTCCTTTGCTGTTTTCTATGATTACCACAATTTTCTAAACTATAAATTCCATGCCACTCATCCCTTTCTTAAAAGTTTGCAACAAATTAACTTACTTTAGAAAGCCCAAGTGGATGGAAAGCTCTGTCTGCCAAATAAGCATTTTATTAATTACAAATATGTCTGTTAAGTTACACAAAATAAAATGGACTAAATATAAAGTACAAAGCATTAGGTGCAAAGAGAGACTTCATGATTAAAAAGTTTTTTTGACATTAAAGGAACTGCGATATCTAATTCCCAGAAAAATTTTAAGAATTGAAGAGACTCATTTCTCTGATAGATTAGGTGCACTTTTGCCTGGAGGTAGGTGACAGAAGAAATAGCCCATGTACTGTGATATGAAATAAGGAATAATAGGTTTTGAGTACCTTATAACAGCAGACATCCCGTTTTTCTCTCCTGAAATTTTCTATGTCTAGATTTTGGATATAGGATTGTGTCATCTTGTAACTTTTGGATTAACTAGAATTTCTACAGACCTGACCTTATCAGAATTTGTGAAATATTATACCATATGATGTAGGTGCTGGAAGAAATATCTCATTTTGTTTAAAGTAAGTGCTTCTTCCTTTTTTTTTTTTTTCCTATTCTGTAGTGAATATCTAACTGTTTTAAAAGGAAAGTACAGGTAATATTTTTTTTACAATAAAAAATTCTCAGTAAAGAAAATGTAGCAAAACAATTCATTTCAAAGAATAATTTCTAATTAGATATAATTTAAAATAATAAGGTTTCGGGCCTCCCTGGTGGCGCAGTGGTTGAGAGTCCGCCTGTCGATGCAGGGGATACGGGTTCGTGCCCCGGTCTGGGAGGATCCCATATGCCGCGGAGCGGCTGGGCCCGTGAGCCATGGCCGCTGGGCCTGCGCGTCCGGAGCCTGTGCTCCGCAACGGGGGAGGCCACAACAGTGAGAGGCCCGCATACCGCAAAAAGAAAAAAAAATAAATAAATAAAAATAAAAAAAAATAAAATAATAAGGTTTCAAAAAACCATGTATTTTTTTATTCCTTATTTTAAATCTTATTCATATTTCCTACCTCCCTAAATATGCACACACCTAAATGATATTTCCTGTTGTAATAGATGATAAAAGCTTTAAATTTAAAATAATTAGTAATCCTTTTTTAGAAAAAAAAGAAGTCCAATCACAAAATCTCAAGATTTTAATATCTAGAATAATGTAAATAAGTAACTACTTAAAACTCAAAAACATAATCATCAGACACAGTTTAAGAAAGCATCAAATATAACTGTTATCATCAATAAATTGAGAAAAATGACAGCCAGAAAAGTAATAGAAGATAACAGAAGATGCCCATGAGACTAACATTTTTCCCCTTCCCTTACACCACCAAGATATAATAAGTGGAGATAAAATAAACTAAGGAATACTGAGACTTTTTTTTTTTTAGTTTCTGCTTTATAACAAAGTGAATCAGTCATACATATACATCTATTCCCACATCCCTTCCCTCTTGCGTCTCCCTCCCTCCCACCCTCCCTATCCCACCCCTCCAGGCGGTCACAAAGCACCGAGCTGATCTCCCTGTGCTATGCGGCTGCTTCCCACTATCTATCTACCTTACGTTTGGTACAGTATATATGTCCATGCCTCTCTCTCACTTTGTCACAGCTTACCTTTCCCCCTCCCCATATCCTCAAGTCCATTCTCAAGTAGGTCTGTGTCTTTATTCCTATTTTTCCCCTAGGTTCTTCATGACATTTTTTTCTTAAATTCCATATATATATATGTGTCAGCATACGGTATTTATCTTTCTCTTTCTGACTTACTTCACTCTGTATGAGAGACTCTAGGTCTATCCACATCATTACAAATAGCTCAGTTTCATTTCTTTTTATGGCTGGGTAATATTCCATTGTATATATGTGCCACATCTTCTTTATCCATTCATCCGATGATGGACACTTAGGTTGTTTCCATCTCCAGGCTATTGTGATTAGAGCTGCAATGAACATTTTGGTACATGTCTCTTTTTGAATTATGTTTTTCTAAGGGTATATGCCCAGTAGTGGGATTGCTGGGTCATATGGTAGTTCGATTTTTAGTTTTTAAGGAACCTCCATACTGTTCTCCATAGTGGCTGTACCAATTCACATTCCCACCAGCAGTGCAACAGTGTTCCCTTTTCTCTACAACCTCTCCAGCATTTAATGTTTCCAGATTTCTTGATGACGGCCATTCTGACTGGTGTGAGATGATATCTCATTGTAGTTTTGATTTGCATTTCTCTAATGATTAATGATGTTGAGCATTCTTTCATGTGTTTGTTGGCAGTCTGTATACCTTCTGTGGAGAAATGCCTATTGAAGACTTCTGCCCATTTTTGGATTGGGTTGTTTGTTTTTTGGTTATTGAGCTGCATGAGCTGCTTATAAATGTTGGAGATTAATCCTTTAACAGTTGCTTCATTTGCAAATATTTTCTCCCATTCTGAGGGTTGTCTTTTGGTCTTGTTTATGGTTTCTTTGCTGTGCAAAAGCTTTGAAGTTTCATCAGGTCCCATGTGTATATTTTTGTCTTTATTTCCATTTCTCTAGGAGGTGGGTCAAAAAGGATCTTGCTGTGATTTATGTCATAGAGTGATCTGCCTATATTTTCCTTTAGGAATTTGATAGTGTCCGGCCTTACATTTAGGTCTTTAATACATTTTGAGCTTATTTTTGTGTATGGTGTTAGGGAATGATCTAATCTCATACTTTTACATGTCCCTGTCCAGTTTTCCCAGCACCACTTATTGAACAGGCTGTCCTTTCTCCACTGTACATTCCTGCCTCCTTTATCAAAGATGAGGTGACCATATGTGTGTGGGTTTATCTCTGGGCTTTCTATCCTGGTCCATTGATCTATCTTTCTGTTTTTGTGCCAGTACCACACTGTCTTGTTTACTGTAGCTTTGTAGTATAGTCTGAAGTCAGGGAGCCTGATTCCTCCAGCTCCGTTTTTCCTTCTCAAGTTTGATTTGGCTATTCGGGGTCTTTTGTGTTTCCATACAAATTGTGAAATTTTTTGTTCTAGTTCTGTGAAAAATGCCAATGGTAGTTTGATAGGGATTGCATTGAATCTGTAGATTGCTTTGTGTAGTAGAGTCATTTTCACAATGTTGATTCTTCCAATCCAAGAACATGGTACATCTCTCCATCTATTTGTATCATTTTTAATTTCTTTCATCAGTGTCTTATAATTTTCTGGATACAGGTCTTTTGTCTCCTTAAGTAGATTTATTCCTACATATTTTATTCTTTCTGTTGCAATGGTAAATGGGAGCGTTTCCTTGATTTCACTTTCAGATTTTTCATCATTAGTATATAGGAATGCCAGAGATTTCTGTGCATTAATTTTGTATCCTGCTACTTTACCGAATTCATTGATTAGATCTAGTAGTTTTCTGGTAGCATCTTTAGGATTCTCTATGCATAGTATCATGTCATCTGCAAACAGTGACAGCATTACTTCTTATTTTCCGATTTTGATTCTTTTTATTTCCTTTTCTTCTCTGATTGCTGTGGCTAAAACTTCCAAAACTAAGTTGAATAAGAGTGGTGAGAGAGGGCAGCCTTGTCTTGTTCCTGATCTTTGTGGAAATGATTTCAGTTTTTCACCATTGAGGACAAGGTTGGCTGTGGGTTTGTCATATATGGCGTTTATTATGTTGAGGAAAGTTCCCTCTATGCCTACTTTCTACAGGGTTTTTATCATAAATGGGTTTTGAATTTTGTCAAAAATTTCTCTGCATCTATTGAGATGATCATATGGGTTTTTTTTCTTCAATTTGTTAATATGGTGTATCACATTGAGGGATTTGTGTATATTGAAGAATCCTTGCATTCCTGGAATAAACCCCACTTGATCATGGTGTATGGTCCTTTTAATGTGCTGTTGGATTCTGTTTGCTAGTAGTTTGTTGAGGATTTTTGCCTCTATGTTCATCAGTGATATTGACGTGTAGTTTTCTTTCTTTGTGACATCCTTGTCTGGTTTTGGTATCAAGCTGATGGTGGCCTCGTAGAATGAGTTTGGGAGTGCTCCTCACTCTGCTATGTTTTGGAACAGCTTGAGAAGGATAGGCGTTAACTCTTCTCTAAATATTTGATAGAATTCGCCTGTGAAGCCATCTGGTCCTGGGCTTTTGTTTGTTGGAAGATTTTTAATCACAGTTTCAATTTCAGTGCTTGTGATTGGTCTATTGATATTTTCTATTTCTTCCTGATTCAGTCTTGGCAGGTTGTACATTTCTAAGAATTTGTCCATTTCTTCCAGGCTCTCCATTTTATTCGCATAGAGATTCTTGTAATAATCTCTCATAATCTTTTGTATTTCTGCAGTGTCAGTTGTTACTTCTCCTTTTTCATTCCTAATTCTATTGATTTGAGTCTTCTCCCTTTTTTTCTTGATGAGTCTGGCTAATGGTTTATCAATTTTGTTTATCTTCTCAAAGAACCAGCTTTTAGTTTTATTGATCTTTGCTATCATTTCCCTCATTATTTTTCAATTATTTCTGATCTGATCTTTATGATTTCTTTCCGCTAACTTTGGGGTTTTTTTGTTCTTCTTTCTCTAATTGCTTTAGGTGCAGGGTCAGGTTGTTTATTCGAGATGTTTCCTGATTCTTAAAGTGGGATTGTATTGCTATAAACTTCCCCCTTAGAACTGCTTTTGCTGCATCCCATAGGTTTTGGGTCGTCGTGTTTCCATTGACATTTTTTTGTAGGTATTTTTTAATTTCCTCTTTGATTTCTTCAGTGATCACTTCGTCATAAAGTAGTGTATTGTTTAGACTCCAAGTGTTTGTATTTTTTACAGATCTTTTCCTGTAATTGATATCTAGTCTCATAGCTTTGTGGTCCGAAAAGATACTTGATACAACTTTAATTTTCCTAAATTTACCAAGGATTGATTTGTGACCCAATATATAATCTATCCAAGAGAATATTCCATGAGCACTTCAGTAAAATGTGTATTCTGTTGTTTTTGGATGGAATGTATTATAAATATCAATTAAGTCCATCTTGTTTAATGTATCATTTAAAGCTTGTGTTTCCTTATTTATTTTCATTTTAGATGATCTGTCCATTGGTGAAAATGGGGTATTAAAGTCCCCTACTATAAGTGTGTTACTGTCTATTTCCCCTTTTATGGCTGTTAGTATTTGCCTCATGTATTGAGGTGCTCCTATGTTGGGTGCATAAATATTTACAATTGTTATATCTTCTTCCTTGATCGATTCCTTGATCATTATGTAGTGTCCTTCTTTGTCACTTCTAATAGTCTTTATTTTAAAGTCTATTTTGTCTGATGTAAGAATTGCTACTCCAGCTTTCTTTTGATTTCCATTTGCATGGAATATCTTTTTCCATCCCCTTACTTTCAATCTGTATGTGTCTCTAGGTCTGAAGTGGGTCTCTTGTAGACAGCATATATATGGGTCTTGTTTTTGTATCCATTCAGCCAATCTGTGTCTTTTGATGGGAGCATTTAGTCCATTTACATTTAAGTTAATTATTGATATGCATGTTCCTATTCCGATTTCCTTAATTGTTTTGGCTTCATTATTGTAGGTCTTTTCCTTCTGTTGTGTTTCTTGCTTAGAGAAGTTCCTTTAGCATTTGTTGTAAAGCAGAGTTGGTGGTGCTGGACTCTCTCAGCTTTTGCTTGTCTGTAAACATTTTAATTTCTCCATCAAATCTGAATGAGATCCTTGCTGGGTAGCGTAATCTTGGTTGCAGGTTTTTCTCCCTCATCTCTTTAAATATGTCCTACCACTCCCTTTTGGCTTGTAGAGTTTCTGCTGAAAGTTCAGCTCTTAACCTGATGGGGATTCCCTTGTGTGTTATTTGTTGTTTTTGCCTTGCTGCTTTTAATATGATTTCTTTGTGTTTAAATTTTGACAGTTTGATTAATATGTGTCTTGGTGTATTTCTCCTTGGATTTATTCTGTATGGGACTCTCTGTGACTCCTGGACTTGATTAACTATTTCCTTTCCCATATTAGGGAAGTTTTCAACTATAATCTCTTCAAATAATTTCTCAGTCCCTTTCTTTTTCTCTTCTTCTTCTGGAACCCCTATAATTCGAATGTTGGTGCATTTAATGTTGTCCCAGAGGTCTCTGAGACTGTCCTCTGTTCTTTTCATGCTTTTTTCTTTATTTTGCTCTGCAGCAGTTATTTCCACTATTTTATCTTCCACCTCATTTATCCGTTCTTCTGCTTCAGTTATTCTGCTATCAATCCCATCTAGAGTATTTTTCATTTCATTTATTCTTAATTGATGCTTGATTCACCTTTAGTTCTTCTAGGTCCTTGTTAACTGTTTCTTGCCTTTTGTCTATTCTATTTCCAAGATTTTGGATCTTGGAAATAGAATCTTGGATCATCTTTACTATCATTATTTTGAATTCTTTTTCAGGTAGACTGCCTATTACCTCTTCATTTGTTAGGTCTGGTAGGTTTTTATCTTGCTCCTTCCCCTGCTGTGTGTTTTTCTGCCTTCTCATTTTGCTTATTTTACTGTGTTTGGGGTCTCCTTTTTGCAGGCTGCAGATTCGTAGTTCCCGTTGTTTTTGGTGTCTGTCCCCAGTGGCTAAGGTCGTTTCAGTAGGTTGTGTAGGCTTCCTGTTGGGGGGGAGTAATGCCTGTGTTCTGTTGGTTGAGGCTCGATTTGTCTTTCTGGTGGACAGGTCCACATATGGTGGTGTGTTTTGGGGTGCCTGTGGCCTTACTATGTTTTTAAGCATCCTCTCTGCTAATGGGTGGGGTTGTGTTCCTGTCTTGCTAGTTGCTTGGCATAGGGTGACCAGCACTGTAGCTTGCTGGTCGTTGACTGAAGCTGGGTGCTGGTGTTGAGATGGAGATCTCTGGGAGATTTTTGCCGCTTGATATTATGTGGAGCTGGGAGGTCTCTTGTGGACTCGTGTCCTGAAGTTTGCTCTCTGACTTCAGAGACACAGCCCTGACTCCTGGCTGCAGCACCAAGAGCCTTTCATCTATCTGGCTCAGAATAAAAGGGAGAAAAATTAGAAAGAAAGAATTAGTAGAAGAAAGAAAGAGAGAGGGAAAGAAAGGATGGAAGGAAGGAAGAAGGAAAGAAATAAAGGAGGGAGGGTGGGAGGGAGGGAGCGAGGGAAGAAGGAAGCATGGAAAGAAAGAAGGAAAGAAAGAAAGGAGGGAGAGTGGGAGGAAGGAAACAAAAAGACAGAGTGAAAGGAAGAAGGGAGGGAGGGAGGAAGGAAAAAAATGAAAAAGTGAAAGGAAGAAGGGAGGAAGAGAGGGTGGAAGTAAAGAAAGAAAGACAGGAGGGAGGGAGGGAGGGAGGAAGGAAAGAAAGAGAGAAAGAAAAAATGAGGGGCGGAAGGAGGGAGGGAGGAAGGGAACGTAGGAAAAAAAGAAAGAGAGAAGATAAAGTAAAATAGAATAAATTATAAAATATAGTAACGTTATTGAAATAAAAATGTAATTATTGAAAAAAAAACCGGACAGATAGAACCCTGGGACATATGGTGGAAGCAAAACTATACAGAGAAAATCTCACACAGAAGCATACACATACACTTTCACAAAAAGAGAATGGGGGAAAAATTCGAAAATCTTGCTCTCAAAGCCCACCTCCTTAATTTGGGATAATTCATTGTAAAAAGAGGAAAGGGGGAAAAAATCTTAAATCTTGTCCTCAAAGTCCATGTCCTCAATTTGCGATGATTCGCTCTCCATTCATGCACTCCACAGATGCAGGGCACATCAAGAGGACCATGGAGCTTTAATCCGCTGCCTCCGAGGCTGCACAGAGAGATTTCCCTGTCTCTTCTCTGCTCTCACTGTTCCCGGGTCTCAGCCTTGGACCTGGCCCTGCCTCTGCATGTAGGTCACCAGAGGGCGTCTGTTCTTCACTCAGACAGGATGGGTTTAAAGGAGCCGCTGATTCGGGGGCTCTGGCTCACTCAGGCCGAGGGGAGGGAGGGGCATGCAGTTCGGGGCGGACTTGCAGCAGCAGAGGCCAGTGTGACCTTGCACCAGCCCGAGGCGCTCCATGTGCTTTCACGGGGAAGCTGTCCCCGGGTCCCAGGACCCCGGCAGTGGCGGGCTGCACAGGCTCCCCGGAAGAGGGGGGTGGACAGTGACCTGCACTCGCACACAGGCCTTGTGGCGGCGGCAGCAGCAGTCCCAGCGTCCCACGCCTGTCTCCAGGGTCCGCGCCTTTAGCCACGGCTCGCGCCCTTCTCTGGAGCTTCTTTACGCAGTGCTCTTAATGCCCTCTCCTCGTGCACCAGGAATCAAAAGGGAAGAAAAAGTCTCTTGCCTCTTAGGCAGCTCCAGACTTTTTCCCCAGACTCCCTCTGGGCTAGCCGTGGTGCACTAACCCCATCAGGCTCTCTTCCTGCCACCAGCCCCAGTCCTCTCCCTGCCCTCCGACTGAAACCCAATACCCGAGCCTCAGCTCCCAGCCCCGCCCACCCTGGCGGCCAAGTAGATAAGCCTCTCGGGCTGGTGTGTGCCTGAGGGCACCAATCCTCTGTGCTGGAATCTCTCCGCTTTGCCCTCCACACCCATGTTGCTGTGCTCTCCTCTGCTACTCTGAAGCTTTCCCCCTCCTCCACCCACAGTCCCCGCCCACAAAGGGGCTTGTAGTGTGTGGAAACCTTTCCTCCTTCACGGCTCCCTCCCACTGGTGCAGATCCCATCCCTATCCTTTTGTCTCTGTTTATTATTTTTTCTTTTGCCCTACCCAGGTAAGTGGGTAGTTTCTTGCCTTTTGGGGGGTCTGAGGTCTTCTGTCAGCTTTCAGTAGGTGTTCTGTAGGAGTTGTTCCACGTGTAGATGAATTTCTGATGTATCTGTGGGGAGGAAGGTGATCTCCGAGTCTTACTCTTCCACCATCTTCCTCCGTCCCCGAGACTTTTTATTAATGATTTACAAATGGAAGGTACTGGGCTTAGAAGGAAGTATGTTGACAACTGAATGGAAAACTGGGAAGAAGTCAGAGAGCAGATAATAACACCTACTACTTCAGATGTAAGCACAAATGAAATTATGAGAAGGCTAATATTTTGTTTTCTCCAGGCCAGAAGTACAGTGAGAGATGAAGCAAGAACAACTATAATTACATGCAGATTATTGTCTTCAGTTTTTCACAAAGATCACTAAAGGACATCATTGGGACAACTGTGGAAATTTGTGTAGACACTACATTAGATTTTAGTCTTCATCAATTTTAAATCAGCATTTTACTTTCTAATCTGATGATTAAATTTGATTTATGTGAGAGAATGTTTATGTTTTTAGGAAATATATGAAATATTTGGGGGTAAAATGTCATGTTGTCCATAAATAATTTTTGAAAGTTTAAAAAAAAATGTGTGTGTATTTGTGTATGTGTGTGTAGAGAGAGACAGAGAGAAAAGAGAGAGAGAGAATGACAAATTTTAATAATTTTCTTTCAAAACAAGAAGTCAAGAGATTATGATAACTTACAGAAAAATATCTAAGCAGGGTACATATTGTGGAAGGACACAGAGTTTGATTTTAATACAGCTATATAGAGTGTTCTGGAAGATTTTAGAAAGGGAATGACATCATATGATTTTCTGATTTTAAAAGATCCCTCAGCACTCTGAAAAATGGAGTATGTGGCAAATGATATGTCAGAAGACCAAGTACAAGGTCACTGCAGTAGAGTCCATAGACCAGTAAACAGACATGTAAACTGGAATAAAGAAGTGAGGGTGATGCAAAGCATTTTTTTTAAAGCAGTAACATATTTTGGATGTAGATCCAGCAAAAATTCCTCATAAAATCATGAAAGCAGTGCTTGGTGGCATAAGCTAGTGTGGGAGAAAATGTTTGCAAAAATAAAACAAACAAACAAGCAGAATAGTATAGGTTTAGTGCCCCAGATTGTCTGAGAGGATTGTCCCTCAGGTGACAGGTAAGGCAAGCAAGCATGTGAGACATGGTGCAATTAGCCATGGAAGTCTCTTTGAAAGGAGGATGGGACTCAATTAACTTTATGTAGAGTCCAGATATTTGCTGGATGATATGAGAATACAAGAAAGCGACCAGTACTTCAGAGTGTGTGTGGTGTGTCAGCCAGAATGTATCTGCTTAGAGAGCTTGTCTATGAATATCCCTGAGCTTTTTCACCTGAAGGAGGTATCATTTTACCTCACAGGCCAGCACTCTGTTTTCTTCCAGGGATGCTAATGCAGGTGGGAGAAGAAAGCAAACAAACAAAAAGAAAAAAATAAATTAAGTAGCTTAACTGAGAAGCCAGAAAATAAAATAAATTCATGGAAACAGAAGAATAATAATGATTAATATAATAATGAAAATTAATAAATTAGAAAATAGAAAAGTGTAGAATTATAAAAGAAATCCTAGAGCTGGTTCTTTTTTTAGTAAAAACTAACAAAATAAATAAACCCAAGGTATCCCAATAAAGAAAATAAAAAGTAATGGAAAACCACAGAGTGCAAATAAAACATATTAAAAATGCAAAATAGGAAATAACCAGGGAGTATTAAAATAATCTTGAGTGCCTTTTGCTAAAATCAATGCAAATAAGATGAATGAGTTTGTGGGAAACTATGAATTATCAAAAAATGTACCCAGATTCAAGCAAATGAATAATCAAGAAGGAAACTGGAGAAAATATCAGTTATTTGCAAATAATCTCTGTGCTTAGATGATTTTACAGGTGAATTTATTTACACAGATCATGAATGGTGCACATTAGAATCAACTGGAAGAAGGGGAACTTTGAAAAAAAAATGTGATGCCTGGGACTAACCCCAAGTGTTTCTGACTTAATTAAGCTGTGATTCTGCTAACTCTTCATATTTCTAAAAAACAATTTATATTTCTAATAAGCAGAAGCATTCACTTAAATCATCTCCAATACTAATTAATTTTAATTATTAATTAAGTGAAACAATATGTTTTATATCTTGTTGGGCTCTCCCACTAATTGCTTGTATATTTCAAATGTTTTATTTTTATATAGTTTAATATTCAAATAATCACTTTTCAAATAATGATTTTATCAATCTGTAAAAATATTCTGTTATTTTAACTTCAATTCCAAATATTTTAGATAATGAGGGAGAATGGGCAATTTTAAGAAACAGTGCTTTTGTATTTTAACATTATTTTTAAAGCCCTCACTAGAATTTTTATTATGTTTATTCCTAGTTTTTAAGAAATCTATTGCATTTTGCATTTGTAAAGAAGGGTTTTTTTGTGTATAAAATAATGTTTGTACTGGTATGTTACTTTTGTGATCAGCCAACTTATTGAATTATTTTATTGTTTCTAATAGTTTTGTAGTTAATTCACTAGAAAAACAAGTTTACCATCTGCAAATAACCAACATATATTAAAAGAAGAGTATATGCAGAAATATACCTGTGGATATAAAGAAGTTGCACATTGGGCTTCCCTGGTGGCACAGTGTTTGGGAGTCCACCTGCTGATGCACGGGATGCGGGTTCGTGCCCCGGTCCCGGAGGATCCCACATGCTGCGGAGCTGCTGGGCCCGTGAGCCATGGCCACTGTGCCTGCGCGTCCAGAGCCTGTGCTCCATGGTGGGAGAGGCCACATCAGTGAGAGTCCTGCATACTGCAAAAGAAAAAGAAAAAAAAATACACATTTTGGTCTAATAACAAATGCACAAATATTATTGGTCAAATATCTGCATATTGAAAAAAATCTCAAATATTTTATGATAAACTTATCATTTTCATTTTATTCACTTTCAGTGATAACAGAAAGCTACAGTTTTTTGTATTTATCCTATGCAAAATTGAAAGAAAATCAAGGGCTCAGTATTTCTCAAATTTCTACAGACTTAATCTTCTAAAGTCTTAGTGATATTTTTAAGAAGCATACTTCAATACACATAAAAATTAGGGGACATTTTATGTCAAAGATACTTCCTGAATTTTGAAAAAAAATACATTGTCAACCCCTTTATCTTGCAAATGAATCCTGATTTTTCATTTTAGTTTCATATCATCACATGGCATTGGTAGTTCAATTAAATAATTCTGCTTTATTCTTTGTGCTTTCAGCCTCAAACTCTGATTTATAAAAACTCTAAATTTTATAGAGTAAAACTAAATGAAATGCATTGGGATGTGTACTATTATATTGGAAAGTTTAGTGGGTTACAAGTAGAGAACAGAATAATATACTAACTTTGACATTTTATACATATGACATTGAGGTTATTTGGAATACCAGAATCATGGTTCTCTATCTATATATGGAAAAATAATGTTCTCTCAATGTTTTATTTTGAGTTTTAACTGAAACAATATACATAGAAACGTATCAATTGTAAAACCATTTTCCTAATTCAATATGGCAGGGAATTCAGATAATACATATTATAAGTTTTCTTGTAGATGCTATTCTTTAGATTTTTCAATTTTTTTTTGTGTGTTGCTTTTGTGACTTGTTTGGGGGTAAAGATAACCATCTGTCTTATACATTTAAAGCTAATTACAAGGGTGTTGCATGTTGTCATACATTAAAGTTTAAGATATTTAAAATGTACCTTAAATTTTATAAGCTTTTGATGTTCAGAATATTCAGTTGATTTCCAGTCTGTGAGTTGCAATAAATAAGATACATACTTTGGGCTTCTTCTGTTGAGAGTAATTTCATTAGTTGTGCACTTTTTTTTTCACTAGTTTTCTTTTTCTGTTGTTGTTGTTGTTTATATGTATAGCAGATGGCAACAATCATAGAAATCATCACAGCAATCAAAGGGATCAGTGGTATGATGCATCTTTGTTAGGGTCACAGGATGCACCCACTGGGAAAATAGCAGCAACATCTGACAGCAAGTGCTGAGCACTATATCTTCTTAGTAATCAGACAGGATCAGGACCGAGGGTGACCTAGAACTGCCAAATGAAATAAGAGAAAATTAAAAAATGATGTCAGAAAGTTTATTTGCAGCAAGGAGACTACATAGGCAAACACATCCTTTTTGGTTACTTCAGTAGTTTAATGTCCATTGCTCTCTTGATAGCTGCCTGTTGGTTGGGGTAACATGGTAAATTGCATGAATCAAAGCAAAGGTAGGCACAGATTTGCATATGAATATTCTCAGCTCCTTACAAATGAGTACACAAGAATATGTGTTGAAATCTGAGCATTTCCAAGAAATGCTCATCCAAGATCAAAGGCTCATCTAAATTCAACTGGTGTGGGTAATTCTCATGATTTTGTGCAAATTCAACATGGACACATTAATGAAAATTATATTACAAATATCTGCAAAACTTTAAAGAAATGTTCAAAGGCTTTTAATTTTTTATTTTTTTAACTACTCTTCCTTTCCTTTATTGATTAATTTGTTCTCATATCCTCTAAAGGTGAAGGTTTTCTACTTTCAGGTAATCAGTCTTCTCCTCATCTCATGTTCTTAACTGGGGGGGGACAACATTCATTTTCATTTTTTTAACCTGGATGAATACAACTGTGTTGGGGAATTTTATCTGTCAACTTGACTGTGCCATAGGGTGCCTGAATTAAACCTAATTTCCGTGTCTGTCTGTGAAAGTGTTTCTAGATGAGATTAGTAGTTGAAGTGGTAGACTCAGTAAATTAGATTTAGATTGCCCACCCCAATGTGGGTGGACAGCCTCCAATCCTTTGGGGACCTGAATCCAACCAAAGTCAGAGGAAGGAGGAACTTACTCTTTCTTCTTTCTTCACTGCTTCAGTTGTGTCATCAAAATTCAATTAACAATCAAACTGAGAAGAAAAATGAGAATTTTATTTAAGCCAAACTGAACACTGTAACTTGGGAGACAAAATCTCAAAAACACTGAGTTCTGTTCTACTGGTCTGGAGTTAAGAGATGCATTTTTATACATTTTGAGACAAGGAAGTATGTTTCATATTGACAGATTAACATAACACATAAACCTCATCAGAGACGTTTTGGTCAGGTATGCGCCTTCAGAGCAAGCTTTTTGTTCAATATGACAACGTGTACAGGATGAAAGAAATATAAATCTTAAAATTGCAATGTTAGCCTCAGAAGAAAGGGACTATTTTTCTCCAGACTTGAGGAGGTCTGGTTAATGTATAATGTAGATGCAAATTGGGAAAGGCCCACCAAAAATTGGGGCATGTTATGTGCGTTTCAATTCTGATTTCATTTGATCATCCTGCCATAGAGAAATTTATTTTTCTTCATCAGCTAGACATCAGTCTTCTCCTGCCCTTAGTGTGGGATTTATACCACTGTGTCTCCTGATTTTTAAGGTTTGTAGACACAGACTGGTATTACACCACCAGCTTTCTTGGGTCTCCAGCTTGCAGATGGCAGATCATGGGACTTCTCAGCCTCTATAATCATGTACGCCAGTTCCACTTACATATGTGTCATTCGTTGTCTTTCTCTGGCAAAACTTGACTAATACAAACTCTTAACTGTTCGATTACTCTCTGCTACATGGTTTGAAAGGATCCTCAAACTTAACCTAACATTTGACATCATTTACACAAGAAAACATTCTTTCTGATTTCATATCAGTGTTAGTACAATTTTTACATGTACATCTCTTTTCCCATAAATCCAATTAGTTATCATTTCTTCATGCATAAAGTTTTATTAATATCTCTTTTTTCTTTCCTGGTGTCAACATTCTAATGAAATATTTTTTTTTTTTATTTTACTACAAACCATTAAAAATCAAATTACATGATGGTTGACTGGTGGGAAATGTCTTTAAACTTTCTACATCTGGAATAGTATTTGGACCTTATAAACAGTTTCTATATCTCAAAGGACAAGAGCTAAAATTAGTCTACAAGAAAAATTATGTATTTGTATAGATATATGCATGCATACATGTAGGTATGTATGTATACATGAATGTATCTATTTATTTTAAATATTTTTGATAAGTTGTTATTTTGTCAAGTAAACGGATAAAAGCATTTTTTTTTGTATTTTGATAAAGCTTACTGCAGCTATTAGTCAAACTGTGTTAATAAAAAGATTTAGCAATTTTGTTGCTATGGTTGTTCATTTTTCTCTAAATCTATATTTTAGATTTTCAGTGCCTCCAAATTATTTCAGTGTCTTTGAATCTTTGTGTTGTTTTCCAGAAAGTCAGGATACTATGCAATGTAATATTTGTAATCGTGAGCTAATCTCAAACTTAGCTTTGAGGGAAGAGTATGAAAAAACTGTACTCAAAAAAGTATTCTGGAGGGCCTCCCTGGTGGCGCAAGTGGTTGAGAGTCCGCCTGCCGATGCAGGGGATACGGGTTCGTGCCCCGGTCTGGGAGGATCCCATATGCCGCGGAGCGGCTGGGCCCGTGAGCCATGGCCGCTGAGCCTGCGCGTCCGGAGCCTGCGCGTCCGGAGCCTGTGCTCCGCAACGGGGGAGGCCACGACAGTGAGAGGCCCGCATACCGCAAAAAAAAAAAAAAAAAGAAAGAAAAAAAAAGTATTCTGGAGTAATTTTTTTCCATATATTATATTTTATTTAAGACTCATCAAGCCAAACTCTATAAACATTTAATATTTGAGTGTTTTAATTACCTTATCAATACTTTGGATACCTTGTCCTGTGTATAGGTATTTCCCCTGGAAAAAAATTTTGTTTTCTTCAAATACTAGCATAAGTACATGCCAAGAGTAACAAAAAAAAAACATATTGTAGTTGATTGTTCTGTAACTTCAATGTAAAATGAAAAGAAAATAGTAGCATATGATAGGTGAATTTGTTATTATTAAAATAACTACTTAGACAGAACCATAGAACTATGAAAAATAAACCTTCTCTGGAATTTCATTTCCAGTGTTTTATAATATAGATTCTTTTAGATTTATCTTGTTTGATGAACATAGTATAAATTTGACTATATTATGTGGTATAAGGTAGTATTGACTGGTAAGAAAACAAGTATATAAGTAGTAAGTCAGGCAGATGAGCTTTGATCCAAGCCAGACATGAGTTTGAAACTCTATCTTTTAATAGTTAATATTACACTGGTAATTAATATTATATCTGTAAGCATAATTCAATTTTTAAGCAGTGATATATATGACAAAACTCGTACAGTAGCAAAAGGTAAAGCACAAAGTGGCAGATATTATCATTATTACAATCATATTAATTCTTTACCTATGAAGTTATGGTTTGCTAAATATAATTTTTAAAATGAGGTATATGTGCCTTTAAATGGTATAAGCTGTAAAAGTTGAATTGACCTTTATTTTTTACTTTTAATTATAAAATAAAATATCATAGAATCCATTAAAATGCCAAGATATTAGCAGAAAATGCAATTAAAGGCAAATAAGATATTTTTAGATACGTGTATAGAAAGAACCCTTTCATTAAAAATAAAGTGTCAGTGATAGATAAAAAGAGATAAATTAACCCAAAGAGATAGGTAGAACTACTATATATGTGCAATTAGAAAGAATCCAGGATGACAGCCTTGTATCAGGCCTAGAATGATGAAGAAGATAGGAGACATTTGGAAATATGCAGGAAATGATGGGTTTGTGAAAACTCTTCAGTTATAGAAGATTTTAGTAAAATATAAGTGAATATGGTGTGCTTTTTATATACATTTATGTGAATTCTAAATTTCAGTAAAAAAGAGAGTTATATCTGACTGACCAAATATGATGTGCATGAAAAAAGAAAAGGGAACTTTAATATTTTTAGATAATAGGTAATCATATGTTAACCTATATTCCTTAAAAGTCTCCAAGAAAAGACACGATAGATTATATAAATTATTCCCATGCTCAAAAATTTTAAATAAAATAAAACAAACAAAGAAAATGTTTCTTGGATACAATATTTTGAGAAAGTCTAGATTGGAAAGTCCAGAGAGGATTGTATGGTACTATGCCCATTAAACATCTCAAATGTGAATAGCATCCTAACTAGTACTGTTAAGGTGCCATATTGTTTCAGCTACAATAACACTAAACTTAAAAAATTTATGGTGATGTATCATTAAAAGTACTGTGGGAGGGTAACAAATATAGAATCCGTCTGATAGCTATATTATTATTTGACATTTAAGTGATCTAAATATAATTTCAGACAAGCATTTTCAGAATATTTGCAAGCCACAGAGCTTCATTGAAAGAACAATGAAAAGATATACACCAGCCAAAAGAGAAGTGAAATCAGAAGGGAAGGTTGGACTGTAAAAAGCAATAGTGAACAAAAATTTCATTAAAATTTATTTTAAAAACTGAAACATTGACTATAAATATAATAATTGTGGTAAATGTTCATATCCATTACTTCTAAAAATAATGCTTCACTATACTGTTAGTTTTGAATTATTTTAAGTCTAGAAAGAGTATATCTTCTATTTTCTTACCAGTAAGTAACGAGAAATTAATACACAGAGGATTCACAGTCTGTGAATATTGACACCAAGATTCAGATACATATGAGCGAAATTTTCTAATAGTAAGACAAAATAAACAATGTGAGATTCAAAAAGAGTACAGATAATGGGAACATCAAATCATACTGAACAAGAAAGAGTTGAGAAAGCTTAAATTCATGGAAAAAAGAAAAAAAAAAGATTGTTTGCTGGGCATTCCTTGACTCAAAAAATAGTAGAGAAAGTATATATTAAAAAGTGATAGTATACATAAATTTCATAAAGTTATACAAATGTACTGTGTGTATATATTCTTAAATTAATAGCTGACCTCCAAACACACACACACACACACACACACACACACAGATACATACATACACAGGTCATCCTCCCGCAAAACACAAAAAATAGGGAACTAAAAACAGAATGCTGAAATCACACAAAGAAGTTATGGTTACTATCAACTCTTCTAAACAAATAAACTGTAATTTTTAGAGCATTCTTAGGTTCACAGCAAAATTGAGTACTTCCCATAAATCCCCTGCCCACACACATGCATAGCCTCCCTCACTATCAGCATCCTGCACCAGACGGAACACTTGTTACAATCAGTGAACCCACAATGGCACATCATTATTAGCCAAAGCACATAGTTTACATTAGGGTCCATTCTTAGTGTTGTACATTCTAAAGGTTTGGATAAATGTATAATAATGCATAATAAATGTATAATAAATATATCCATCACTATAGAATCATACAGGATTGTTTAACTGCCCTAAGATTCCTCTCATCATATACATGGTAATGATACGTAGTCCCTTTGAAATATAAGACAAAACACGGGGAATGTATTTTTAAAAGCTGATGTACATTGCGACTTAGCTAAGGGGACTTGAATGAAGAAAAATTAAGGCCTGAGACAAGATGGAGAGCCATGTAGGGGTCCACTTGTCAGACAGAAATTTTGAAAGGAGTTCTGTTGTGTCTTTCCATTAAACTAGCTGCCTGAGACCTACTGAGGAGTTGAAAGTTATATTCAATGTCATTTCAAAGACCCCAGTATTGTATATTCTGAGAAGTGAAATGAGCACTTTAGTTACTCTCAGTAATGTCTAGAACTCTGAAAGGAAGATCTAGTGAGGCTTTATATTGTGGCCTTATTATACGTAGAAGCATGTGCAACTTTGATATGTTGGGTATGGGAGAGACAAAGAGATTCCTAGAGATATTCACCCTGGAGGGGACAAGTCTTAGGCAATGATCCAATAGTTTGTAAATGTGTAGATGGAGCACATTTTTTGCTGTGTTAGAAAGGGCATCCAGTGCTAAAATGACTGCCTGAAATTTGGGCGATTGTGCTGACTCTTGTGTCCCATCCCTTATTGGGGATATCATAGTTAGGGGGTGGAAAACAGCTACCTTATAGTGAGCTCCACCATTTATGATGATAGCACTAACATTTTTATAGTCCATGAACTGCCATTGCTATTCAGGCAATTAATCCCAAGGGCCTCCCCAGGTAGCCAAGGGGTCTGGGAAAGGAATGTCTTCCTCAGGACCATGACTTCTGGCAAAGGACTGGGGATAGGGGAGCCCACTCCGTCCTCTGGTGGAATATGCCAGAGGGCCCATTTTGTAATAAGAATTTGTCTCTATTCTGTACTAAGTATGTCTTCATATCCATGCCAAGTTTGTGGAGTACTGTTTTCATGACCCAAGATTTAATGGGAAAATGGGTACTAAAGTCCACAATCCCAGAGTTAATGAGAACCTCCATTTCCAGGAAAATCCAGTATGTAACCAACAATTTTCATTCCAATCATGTATAGCACAGAGCCAAGAAAGGCAGTTATTTATATCAGAAACCCATGGGAAAGTTATGACTATTATAGGTGGTCCAAGAGATTCCATGGTCAAGAAGGATGTTACAAAACCGTCTACTGAAGGAGTCTGGAAGGCACTAATGGGAGTGCCTGTTGATTATAATTTGGACATATTCTAGAGTCTTTTGCCAAGGGGACACCATTTAAGATGGGCAGATTTGAAAGTAGTAGCTTCCTTAATTAATGTATTAAATTAATCTTCTCATAAAAATATATCATCAAAATAATGTCATACCTGTGTTCCTGGATAGAAGTAGATGTACTTAAGATCTTGTGTGTAGAGATAGTGTGTTATTGCCAAGCAGCTGATGTAATCCTTGGGTAGTCTAATAAATGTGTATTGTGCCCTTTTGAAGGTTAAGGCAAACTAGTTGAAAAGCTGTTGAAAAAGGACTGAATAGAACATACTAGTCAAATCTATAATAGCAAAATAACTGACCTGATGCTGATAGGATGGAGTTATTAATTTTAATACACATCAGATATCAGTATAGGAGAATTAATTGATGAGCACCAATGCTAAAGTTGTAGTTATACACTGTGATGCATAATTTTTTTCTAAACTGAAGAATGGGCAAAAATGTCAAGTGGAAAAGCAATGGGGATAATCACCTCTTTATTATTCATTTCTTATATATGAAATTTTAATCCTTATAAGGCAATGTTTTACTTACATTGGGTCATACTAACTATTTTAATTGGGGATCAGTGGGGCTTTCTTTTATTAAGCCACTTGTAAATAATTTAATTTTAATTTGGTACTCATTGTGTCAGAACACCTATGCCCACTGTGGGATATTTTAGGCCAATGGGTACTGACCATGGGAAATTTAGGCAAGCTTATAAAATGAAGTATAACAACATTTACTCTATTTTATATTTAGTTACACTAAAGATTATAGGGATTTCATGTTCAAATTTAGTGAGATTCGCCAGGAATAACTGTAATTTGAACATCGTTGTTTAATAAATCCATGAAAATCTGCCAGTGGGTGTATTGTAGCAAATGTTAAACTTAATTTAGAACATGTTCTTGAAGTACAACAGCAAATAAATACCCTCTTAATGTTTTTTTATATAAATTATTTTTGTAAATTTTGGATTTCCAATTGGGTCAAATTATGGAACTTTGTTTTAATTTAATAATACATATATATATATTTTTTCTTTTTTACATCTTCCCTGCCATATCCAGGATTTTTCCTTCTAACCTCCCATCCTTCCTTCCTTCCTCCATTCTATTCTTCCTTCCATTTTTGTCTTTACTAGATAAACTTTAAGGAAGTTCTCTTTACATAGTTCATGTCCATATATATAATATATATATATATATATATATATATAATATATATATATATATATATATATATATTTTTTTTTTTTTTTTTTTTTTTTTTTTTTTTCCCTCTCCGGAGCTTCAAATCAGTCAGGGTTAGGAAAACCTGCCCCCGCAAGAAGTAATGATTCTACGCCATAGGAACTTCAGCTTTAACATGGATTTGACTTAACCCCTTCCCTATGCCACAGAGGTGCCATAGGTGTCCTCCCCTCATACCCAAAGGATTAAATTTCTAGTGCAACAGAGGTACAGGCTTCAGAGTGGTGCAGTGAAAGAGCTTATCAAACCACGCTCTGCTGCTGCCTTTTCCCTCCTCATGGGTTTTCAGACAGCTAAAGCCTCGGTTTTCAGTTTCTCTCTCTGTCTAACTCAATAGTGCAAAGTTTTAGGCAGTTACAGGTGTTAATATCAAACACAGAAACCAGACATGCAAATTCCCTGAGCAGATGAAACCAGTTAGTCATACACACAAAGCTTAATTTAGCTTATTTTGATGACAAGCTAGTTTAACATGAACTGGGTCACTTCTTTCTTATGCTTCTGAAAATCGTAAGTGAAACATAAATAGTTCCTGAAAATTGATATGAAGCAACCACTAACCAATTCACTTTCACTTCAGAAAATTCTAATATTGTAACCAATTACTGTTAAGAATAAACACTGCCTTCACATTATATCAGCTGCTTTATAACAACATACCTCTGAGCCTCATGTTTTGGTTTGAGGATGCCCAGCTTGCAAACTGTCTTTTTGGTTTGTGCACATGAAACTATTACTAATTACTACTTAAGTGATTTGTTGGTTTCATTTTTTTCAAATCAACTTTTGACACAGGCAAGAGGGAGAGGCAGGGTGGCCAGTCTCATAGGCAGCCATCTTGTTCCAAGGTTACCCAGTTCACCCTTGAGGGATTGATTTGAACCTAAGAAATCAATAACAAGCTTCTTGGGGCAGCAAAGTTAATGCCCCCATTTGAAGTATCAGTCCCTCTGTATGATGATATGTGGAGGCACTTACTTGAGGCCCAAACACATTAACTAGGGGTCTCACATTATTTAAACAATTGAGTAACTTGGACAGTTTTCTTTGTGTGGCAGGGTGAGGACAGGGTGTACAGGGATGAAATATTCATCTCATTGTCCCAGACACCCCTTTGGATTAAATAACGAGCTACTGGTCTCTAAAGGTGTAACCCACACATACTGCTGAGGATCTGGGTAGCTTGAAGTTTACTGGTGTTAGCAACTACTTATGCAACATCAAGAAGACAGGTAGGCTGCTTTCCCCAACTGAGTAATTTGGACAATGAGAAGATGGTATTATTTCTTTAGTGTTAGAAGTTCAACCAACACTTTCCCCCACAAGTGTTGCCTAAACAAAGGCAAACCAGAGTTCTGTCCTGAGTATTAATAAAGAAACACCAACACTGAAGAAGTGATGGGCCCCTGGACTTGGCATCTACCAAATACAAGCTGTGACTGGTAACATACCTGAACACCCAACCCATGAAATTGCACCCACATTACTCCTATTGCCCTAGGTGCACCTCCACATCCACCTCTTAAACCCTCTTCCCCTATAGGAAACTTGAGTAAAACATACAACCTCCTGCAGACCTACCAACAAGCAACAAAGCTAAAGCACAACTTTCCCACTTGGGTAGATCTGACCCAAGCCACTCGCCAGGGGCTCTGAAATCAATCACTAATCCAAGAGCACTCCTTCTCCACCCAAAACCTATCCAAGGGTCAGTGGTCATAGCCATGTTATTGTGCTTTTAAAGCCAATTATTTTATAAAATGTAAAGATTCCTTTTAGGGTGAACCCAACACACAGGCACTTGGATAGATGAAAAGCAAATATTTTTGTGTTGGAGTTCTAAATGAGAAAGGAGTCCAGACAAGGCCAAGGAGTCCAAACAAGGAGTTTGCACATGGGGACAGAAAAAGAGCAAGCTGGAGTTGTAGGGGGCAGCCTAGGTATGGCAAGTAGGTTGGTATTAATAGGTTTCTCTGGGGCTCCCTATGGATTGTCTATTATGGATAATTTCACAGGATTCTGGGGAAAGGGGCTGCCCTAGTTGTTTGATACCTGGCCCTGGGACAATTAAGGAGGGTGCATAATGGCCTGGAGTGTGAGAGTCTACTAAAGGAAGTGGTTGGTGTACGGCCTTAATCATTTGCTCAAAAATAGAAACTGGCTTCTAGCCAAAGTCTCAAAACTGAATCAAGACAGAATTAAACAATAACAACAATTATATAAGAGTGGCAAGAAAAAACATCAACATTCTATATATTCTAAAGAATTTATAGATACAAGTTTAACCTCACATGTATTTTTGGATAGAATTTGTACAATCTGTTTGACCCATGAACTCTATGCTTAAGGATAAACATTAGATAGTCTTGTCTGAGAATATTCAAGAAGTTTGGAAGAAAACAATACAAATTACATATCAGTCAGAACCCAACCTTGGCCTTCCAGAATGCTAAACTATAAAGACCTACAAAAACACTCTGATAATTCAAATTTATAATAAACAAAAGTAAAAAAATAGAAGGAAAGCAAACTACAAATAGTAAAAAGAAAATGAAACAAGGAAAAGAAAGAAAGAAAGAAAGAAAGAAAAAGAAAGGAAGGAAGGAAAGAAGGAAGAAGGAAAGGAAGGAAGAAAAAAAGACTATCATGAGTAAAGTAATACAAGAACTAATAAGCAATAGGATTGGATGCCAGAAAAATCTAAGAAAATGGATTGACAAGAAGAAAAATACTAAAAACATGTATATATACTAAAAATATTTCTAAATGACTTAGAGATTTTAAATATATAATAATTGAAATGTTTAAAAATTTCCTTGCTCAATAGATTAAAATTCATATCAGACAAAATGTAAATTTGTAAACCAGAACATAGGCATGGGAAATAAATATAATTCTGCACATTGTTTGAAAGATAAGGAAATATTAAGAGATATGAAAAATAGAAAGAAGAAGTCTAATATCAAATTCCAGGAATTTATCACCAACAAAAGGACAGCAAAAACAACTTCAAATATATAAATCAAAATGTCACAGAGTATAAATAAAGAATTAACACTCTATAATTGGAAACTGTTCACATATTTCTCTCAGGAATTGTTATATCAGTAATAAAAGAATTTGTAAAGATTTAAAGGATTTGAACAGCATAATTAATACTCTTGATTTTTATGAACAGAATATTCTAAAGAACCCTGGTAACATATTTGAAGACTAACCATATTTTAGGCCATAAAATAGGTTTTAACAAATTCCAAGGAATCTGTAGCATACAAAATACATTTTTTTGGACAAAATCAATTAACTTAAAAATTTTAAAAATGTTACTAAAACACCTCATAGTTATAGAAATTGAAAGCAATTCTAAGTATATAATTAAAGGAAGAAAAATAACAATAGAGGTGATATAGATATCATATAATATGTATAATTCAACAAATAAAAAATATAGTCTATTAAAACATAATTTGGAAAGCTGGATGGACATAGACATTGTCATACTGAGTGAAATAAGTCAGACAGAGAAAGAAAAGTATTATGTGATATGGCTTATATGTGGAATCTAAAAAAAAAGTACAAATGAAACTTATTTAAGAAACAGAAATAGAGTCACCGATGTAGAAAACACACTTATGTTTACCTGGTAGTAAGGGGGGAAGGACAAACTGAGAGATTGGGATTGACATATACTTACTGCTAAATATAAAATAGATAACTAATAAAGACCCACTGTATAGCACAGGGAACTCTACTCAATATTCTGTAATGGCCTATATGAGAAAAAAATCTAAAAAAATAATGGATATATGTATATGTATAAGTGATTCATTTTGCTGTATAGCAGAAAGTAACACAACATTGTAAATCAACTATTCTCCAAAAAAGTTAAATAAAAAATTATAGTATGCAAATAAGAAGATAATTGAAGGCATTTAGAATCAATTTCTTTTAAAACAAAAAGGTCTTTTAAAGGGGAAAAATAAGATGGAATAAAATAACATAAAATCAAAAAGTTTTAAAAAGTTAAAAGAAAAAAAAAGAAAGAAAAGAAAAAAAGACTAACAGAGTAGTGGGAAAATGCAATGAAGAAGATTAAAAAGAAACAAGACCAAACCTTTATAAAGAAGAAAAAACCTTGGCCTCACTGATGAAGACAGGAACTGGAAGAAGCAAGATACTTAATGTAAATAAAAAGGAGTATGTAAGTGCAGAAGCAGCAGTAATTTTTAAAGGAAAAACTTATAAACAGTTATTTTTACAAACTTGAAATATTAGGGAGAACGTACGTTTTCACAGAAAATGTACTACCTCCAAGAGGTGTCTTAGGAAGAAAGATAAACTCAGAACAGAACTCTAAGCATTAAAAATATATATATTAGAATTTAAATACTGAGACATATAATTACATAATATCAAATCATTTTACAATCAAATTTACCAAGTTCTAAAGGAAAAGATATTTTCAAACATATACAACTACATAGGATTTGGTCTCTTTATTTATCCTTAAACACCTTCTAATTTATTCAAATAAATTGATAAGGTTATTGTAATATCCCAATCTAATCTATACATACTTGAAAATTGTAAACAAAATATTGAAAACTAACTCTACATTAAAATTCAAAATTTCTTATTTGTGTATATGTATACAGGAAATTTCAGTTATAATCTAGTTTGTGTTATAAAAGAAATGGAAATTTGGGGTCTTTTGTGTTTCCATACAAATTTTAAAATTATTTGTTCTAGTTCTGTAAAAAATGTCATGGGTGTTTTGATAAGTATTTCATTGAATCTGCAGATTGTCTGGGGTATTATGGTCATTTTAACAATATTAATCCTTCCAATCCAAGAACTCAGTTTATCTTTCCATCTGTTTGGGCCATCTTCAGTTTCCTTCACCAGTGTCTTATAGTTTTCAAAGTACAGGTCTTCTGCGTCCTTGGGTAGGTTTATTCCTAGGTATTTTATTCTTTTTGATGTGATGGTAAATGGGATTGTTTCCTTAACTTCTCTTTTTGATAGTTCATCATTAGTGTGTAGAAATGAAACAGATTTCCATATATTAATTTTGTATCTTGCAACTTTATTGAATTCATTGATGAGCTCTACTAGATTTCAGGTAGTGTCTTTAGGATTTTCTATGTATAATATTATGTCATCTGCAAACAGTGACAGTTTTACTTATTCCTATATGATTTGGATTCTTTTGATTTCTTTCTCCTGTCTGATTGCTGTGGCTAGGACTGCCGATACTATGTTGAATAAAAGTGATCACAGTAGGCATCCTTGTCTTGTTACTGATCTTAGAAGAAAAGATTTCAGATTTTCACTTTGAATATGATGTTAGATGTGGGTTTTTCATATATAGCCTTTATTACGTTGAGGTATGTTGCTTCTATGCCCACTTACTGGAGAGTTTTTATGTATGTTGAAGTTTGAAGAAGATTTTTCTGCATCTATTGAGATGATCATATGATTTTTTTAACATCTTTATTGGAGTATAATTGCTTTACAATGGTGTATTAGTTTCTGCTTTATAACAAAGTGAAACAGTTATACATATACATATGTTCCCATATCTCTTCCCTCTTGCATCTCCCTCCCTCCCACACTCCCTATCCCACCCCTCTAGGTGGTCACAAACCACCGAGCTGATCTCCCTGTGCTATGCAGCTGCTTCCCACTAGATATCTATTTTACGTTTTGTTGTGTATATATGACAACATCACTCTCTCACTTGATCCCAGCTTATCATTCCTCCTCCCCGTGGCCTTAAGGCCATTCTCTACGTCTGCATCTTTATTCCTGTCCTACCCCTAGGTTCTTCAGAACGACTTTCTTTTTTTTCTAAGATTCCATATATATGTGTTAGTATTGGTATTTTTTTTTCACTCTCTGTATGACAGACACTAGGTCCATCCATCTCAGTAAAAATAACTCAGTTTCATTCCTTGTTATGGTTGAGTAATATTCCATTAAATGTATGTGTCGTATCTTCTTTATCCATTCACCTGTTGATGGACAGCTTGCTTCCATGTTCTGTCTATTGTAAATAGTGCTGCAATGAACAATGTGGTACATGACTCTCTTTGAATTATGGTTTTCTCAGCATATATGTGCAGTAGTGGGATTGCTGGATTGTACAGTAGTTCTATTTTTAGGTTTTTTAAGGAACCTCCATACTGTTCTCCACAGTGGCTCTATCACTATACATTTCCACCAACAGTGCAAGAGGGTTCCCTTTTCTCCACACCCTCTCCAGCATTTATTGTTTGTAGATATTTTGAGGATGGTCAATCTGTCCAGTGTAAGGTGATACCTCATTGCAATTTTGATTTGATTTTTCTAATTAGAAATATTAGATTAGTGATTAGTGATGTTTGATCATCCATTCATGTGCTTGTTGGTAATCTGAATATCTTCTTTGGAGAAATGTCTATTTAGGTCTTCTGCCCATTTTTGGATTGGGTTGCTTGTTTATTTGATACTGAGCTGCATGAGCTGCTTATATATTTTGGGGCTTAATCCTCTGTTAATTGCTTCATTTGCAAATATTTTCTCTCATTTTGAGGATTGTCTTTTTGTCTTGATTATGGTTTCCTATGCTGTACAATAGCTTTTAAGTTTCATTAGGTCCCATTTGTTTATTTCTGGTTTTATTTCCATTTCTCTAGGAGGTGGGTGAAAAAGGATCTTGCTGTGATTTACATCATAGAGTGTTCTGCTATATCTTCCTCTAAGAGTTTTATAGTGTCTACTCTGACATTTAGGTCTTTAATCCATTTTGAGTTTACTTTTGTATATGGCGTTAGGGAGTATTCTAATTTCATTCCTTTACATGAAACTGTCCAGTTTTCCCAGCACCACTTATTGAAGAGGCTGTTTTTTCTCCATTGTATATTGCCTCCTTTATCAAAGATAGATGACCATATGTGTGTGAGATTAGCACTGGGCTTTCTATCCTGTTCCATGGATCTATATTTCTGTTTTTATGCCAGTACCATACTGTCTTGATTACTGTAGTTTGTAGTATAGTCTGAAGTCCAGGAACCTGATTCCTCCAGCTCCGTATTTCTTTCTGAAGATTGCTTTGTCTATTTGGGGTCTTTTGTGTTTCCATACAAATTGTGAAATATTTGTTCTAGTTCTGTTAAAAATGCCAATTGTAGTTTGATAGGGATTGTGTTGAATCTGTAGATTACTTTAGGTAGTATAATCATTTTCACAATGATGATTCTTTCAATCCAGGAACATGGTATATCTCTCCATCTTTTGTATCATCATTAATTTCTTTCATCAGTGTCTTACAGTCTCCTAATACAGGTGTTTTGTCTCCTTAGGTGGTTTTATTCCTAGTTATTTTATTCTTTTTGTTTCAGTGGTAAATGAGAGTGTTTCCTTAATTCTTTTTCAGATATTTCTTCATCAGTGTATAGGAATGCAAGAGATTTCTGTGCATTAATTTTGTATCCTGCTACTGACCCAAATTCATTGATTAGCTCTAGTAGTTTTCTGGTAGCATCTTTGGGATACTCTACATATAGTATCATGTCAACTGCAAACAATGACAGCTTTCATTCTTCTATTCTGATTTGGATTACTTATATTTCTTTTTCTTCTCTGATTTTTCTGGCTAAAACATCAAAACTATGTTGAATAATAGTGGTGAGAGAAGGCAACCTTGCCTTCTTCCTGATCTTAGTGGAAGTGTTTTCAGTTTTTCACCATTGACAATGATATTGGCTGTGGGTTTGTCATATATGACCTTTATTATGTTGAGATAAGTTCCTACTGTGCCTACATTCTGGAGGGATATTTTTATCATAAATCAGTGTTGAATTTTGTCAAAAGCTTTTTCTGCATCTACTGAGATGATAATTTTTTTTTGCTTTATAACAAATTTAATCAGTTATATATATACATATGTTCCCATATTCCCTCCCTTTTGCGTCTCCCTCCCACACTCCCTATCCCACCCCTCCAGACGGTCACAAAGCACCGAGCTGATCTCCCTGTGCTATGCGGCTGCTTCCCACTAGCTATCTAACTTACATTTGGTAGTGTATATATGTCCATGCCGCTCTTTCACTTTGTCACAGCTTACCCTTCCCCCTCCCCATATCCTCAAGTCCATTCTCTAGTAGGTCTGTGTCTTTATTCCTGTCTTACCCCTATGTTCTTCATGACATTTTTTTTTCTTAAATTCCATATATATGTGTCAGCATACAGCATTTGTCTTTCTCTTTCTGACTTACTTCACTGTGTATGACAGACTCTAGGCCCATCCACCTCATTACAAATAGCTCAAATTCGTTTCTTTTTATGGCTGAGTAATATTCCATTGTATATATGTGCCACATCATCTTTATCCATTCATCCGATGATGGACACTTAGGTTGTTTCCATCTCCAGGCTATTGTGAATAGGGCTGCTATGAACATTTTGGTACATGACACTTTTTGAATTATGGTTTTCTCAGGGTATATGCCCAGTAGTGGGATTGCTGAGTCATATGGTAGTTCTATTTGTAGTTTTTTAAGGAAACTCCATACCGTTCTCCATAGTGGCTGTACCAATTCACATACCCACCAGCAGTGCAAGAGTGTTCCCTTTTTTCCACACCCTCTCCAGCATTTACTGTTTCTAGATTTTTTGATGATGACCATTCTGATAGGTGTGAGATGATATCTCATTGTAGTTTTGATTTGCATTTCTCTAATGAGTAAAGATGTTGAGCATCCTTTCATGTGTTTGTTGGCAGTCTGTATATCTTCTGTGGAGAAATGTCTGTTTAGGTCTTCTGCCCATTTTTGGATTAGGTTGTTAGTTTTTTGGCTATTGAGCTGCATGAGCTGCTTATAAATTTTGGAGATTAATCCTTTGTCAGTTGCTTCATTTGCAAATATTTTCTCCCATTCTGAGGGTTGTCTTTTGGTCTTGTTTATGGTTTCCTTTGCTGTGCAAAAGCTTTTAAGTTTCATTAGGTCCCATGTGTTTATTTTTGTCTTTATTTCCATTTCTCTAGGAGGTGGGTCAAAAAGGATCTTGCTGTGATTTATGTCATCGAATGTTCTGCCTATGTTTTCATCTAAGAGTTTGATAGTGTCTGGCCTTACATTTAGGTATTTAATCCATTTTGAGCTTATTTTTTGTATGGTGTTAGGGAGTGATCTAATCTCATACGTTTACATGTCCTTGTCCAGTTTTCCCAGCACCACTTATTGAAGAGACTGTCCTTTCTCCACTGTACACTCCGGCCCCCTTTATCAAAGATAAGGTGACCATATGTGTGTGGGTTTATCTCTGGGCTTTCTATCTTGGTCCATTGATCTATCATTCTGTTTTTGTGCCAGTGCCATACTTTCTTGATTACTGTAGCTTTGTAGTATAGTCTGAAGTCAGGGAGCCTGATTCCTCCAGCTCCATTTTTCGTTCTCAAGATTCTTTTGGCTATTCAGGGTCTTTTGTGTTTCCATACAAACTGTGAAATTTTTTGTTCTAGTTCTGTGAAAAATGCCAGTGGTAGTTTGATAGGGATTGCATTGAATCTGTAGATTGCTTTGGGTAGTAGAGTCATTTTCACAATGTTGAGTCTTCCAATCCAAGAACATGGTACATCTCTCCATCTATTTGTATCATCTTTTATTTCTTTCATCGGTGTCTTATAATTTTCTGCATACAGGTCTTTTTTCTGCTTAGGTAGGTTTATTCCTAGATATTTTATTCTTTTTGTTGCAATGGTAAATGGGAGTGTTTCCTTGATTTCACTTTCAGATTTTTCATCATTAGTATATAGGAATGCCAGAGATTTCTGTGCATTAATTTTGTATCCTGCTACTTTACCAAATTCATTGATTAGCTCTAGTAGTTTTCTGGTAGCATCTTTAGGGTTCTCTATGTATAGTATCATGTCATCTGCAAACAGTGACAGCATTACTTCTTCTTTTCCGATTTTGATTCTTTTTATTTCCTTTTCTTCTCTGATTGCTGTGGCTAAAACTTCCAAAACTATGTTGAATAAGAGTGGTGAGAGTGGGCAACCTTGTCTTGTTCCTGATCTTAGTGGAAATGGTTTCAGTTTTTCACCATTGAGGATGATGCTGGCTGTGAGTTTGTCATATATGGCCTTTATTATGTTGAGGAAAGTTCCCTCTATGCCTACTTTCTGCAGGGTTTTTATCATAAATGGGTGTTGAATTTTGTCGAAAGCTTTCTCTGCATCTATTGAGATGATCATATGGTTTTTCTCCTTCAATTTGTTAATATGGTGTATCACGTTGATTGATTTGCATATATTGAAGAATCCTTGCATTCCTGGAATAAACCCCACTTGATCATGGTGTATGGTCCTTTAACTGTCCTGTTGGATTCTGTTTGCTAGTATTTTGTTGAGGATTTTTGCATCTATGTTCATCAGTGATATTGGCCTGTAGCTTTCTTTGTTTGTGACATCCTTGTCTGGTTTTGGTATCAAGGTGATGGTGGCCTCGTAGAATGAGTTTGGGAGTGTTCCTCCCTCTGCTATATTTTGGAAGTGTTTGAGGAGGGTAGGTGTTAGCTCTTCTCTAAATGCTTGATAAAATTGACCTGTGAAGCCATCTGGTCCTGGGCTTTTGTTTGTTGGAAGATTTTTTATCACAGTTTCAATTTCAGTGCTTGTGATTGGTCTGTTCATATTTTCTATTTCTTCCTGATTCAGTCTTGGCAGGTTGTGCATTTCTAAGAATTTGTCCATTTCTTCCAGGTTGTCCATTTTATTGGCATAGAGTTACTTGTAATAATCTCTCATGATCTTTTGTATTTCTGCAGTGTCAGTTGTTACTTCTCCTTTTTCATTTCTAATTCTATTGACTTGAGTCTTATCCCTTTTTTTCTTGATGAGTCTAGCTAATGGTTTACCAATTTTGTTTATCTTCTCAAAGAACCAGCTTTTACTTTTATTTATTTTTGCTATTGTTTCCTTCATTTCTTTTTCATTTATTTCCGATCTGATTTTTATGATTTCTTTCCTTCTCCTAACTTTGGGATGTTTTTGTTCTTCTTTCTCTAATTGCTTTAGGTGCAAGGTTAGGTTGTTTATTTGAGATGTTTCCAGTTTCTTAAGGTAGGATTGTATTGCTATAAACTTCCCTCTTAGAACTGCTTTTGCTGCATCCCATAGGTTTTGGGTTGTCGTGTGTCCATTATTATTTTTTTCTAGGTATTTTTTAATTTCCTTTTTGATTTCTTCAGTGATCACTTCGTTATTAAGTAGTGAATTCTTTAGCCCCCATGTGTTTTTTATTTTTTACAGATCTTTTCCTGTAATTGATATCTAGACTCACAGCATTGTGGTTAGAAAAGATATTTGATACAATTTCAATTTTCTTAAATTTACCAAGGCTTGATTTGTGACCCAAGATATGATCTATCCAGGAGAATGTTCCTTTAGCACTTGAGAAAAATGTGTATTCTGTTGTTTTTGGATGGAATGTATTATAAATATCAATTAAGTCCATCTTGTTTAATGTATCATTTAAAGCTTGTGTTTCCTTATTTATTTTCATTTTAGATGATCTGTCCATTGGTGGAAATGGGGTGTTAAAGTCCCCTACTATGATTGTGTTACTGTCGATTTCTCCTTTTATGGCTGTTAGTATTTCCCTTATGTATTGAGGTGCTCCTATGTTGGGTGCATAAATATTTACAATTGTTATATCTTCTTCTTGGATCGATTCCTTGATCATTATGTGGTGTCCTTCTTTGTCTCTTCTAGTAGTCTTTATTATAAAGCCTATTTTGTCTGATATGAGAATTGCTACTCCAGTTTTCTTTTGATTTCCATTTGAATGGAATATCTTTTTCCATCCACTTACTTTCAGTCTCTATGTGTCTGTAGGTCTGAAGTGGTTCTCTTGTAGACAGCATATATATGGGTCTTGTTTTTGTATCCATTCAGCCAATCTGTGTCTTTTGGTGGGAGCATTTAGTCCATTTACATTTAAGGTAATTATCGATATGCATGTTCCTGTTCACATTTTCTTAATTATTTTGGGTTCGTTATTGTAGGCCTTTTCCTTCTGTTTTATTTCTTGCCCAGAGAAGTTCCTTTAGCATTTTTTGTAAAGCTGGGTTGGTGGTGCTGAACTCTCAGCTTTTGCTTGTCTGTAAACGTTTTAATTTCTCCATCAAATCTGAATGAGATCCTTGCTGGGTAGAGTAATGTTGTTTGCAGGTTTTTCTCCTTCATCACTTTAATTATATCCTGCCAATCCCTTCTGGCCTGTAAAGTTTCTGATGAGAGATCAGCGGTTTTCCGGATGGGGATTACCTTGTGTGTCATTTTTTGTTTTTGCCTTGCTGCTTTTAATATGATTTCTTTGTGTTTAATTTTTGACAGTTTGATTAATATGTGTCTTGGCGTATTTCTCCTTGGTTTTATTCTGTATGGGACTCTCTGTGCCTCCTGGACTTGATTAACTATTTCCTTTCCCATATTAGGGAAGTTTTCAACTATAATCTCTTCAAATATTTTCTCAGTCCCTTTCTTTTTCTCTTCTTCTTCTGGATCCCCTATATTTCGAATGTTGGTGCATTTAATGTTGTCCCAGTGGTCTCTGAGACTGTCCTCTTTTCTTTTCATTCTTTTTTCTTTATTTTGCTCTGCATCAGTTATTTCCAATATTTTATCTTCCACCTCACTTATCGGTTCTTTTGCCTCAGTTATTCTGCTATTGATCCCATCTTGAGTATTTTTCATTTCATTTATTGTGTTTTTAATCAATGCTTGATTCATCTTTAGTTCTTCTAGGTCCTTGTTAACTGTTTCTTGCGTTTTATCTATTCTATTTCCAAGATTTTGGATCTTGGAAATAGAATCTTGGATCATCTTTACTATCATTATTCTGAATTCTTTTTCAGGTAGACTGCCTATTACCTCTTCATTTGTTAGGTCTGGTGGGTTTTTATCTTGCTCCTTCTCCAGCTGTGTGTTTTTCTTTCTTCTCATTTTGCTTATGTTACTGTGTTTGGGGTCTCCTTTTTGCAGGCTGCAGGTTCTTAGTTCCCGTTGTTTTTTGTGTCTGTCCCCAGTGGCTAAGGTTGGTTTATTGGGTTGTGTAGGCTTCCTGATGGAGGTGACTAGTGCCTGTGTTCTGGTGGATGAGGCTGGATCTTGTCTTTCTGGTCAGCAGGTCCACGTCTAGTGGTGTGTTTTGGGGTGTCTGTGGCCTTTTTATTATTTTAGACAGCCTCTGTGCTAATGGGTGGTGTTGTGTTCTTGTCTTGCTAGTTGTTTGGCATAGGGTGTCCAGCACTGTAGCTTGCTGGTCATTGAGTGAAGCTGGGTGCTGGTATTGAGATGGAGATCTCTGGAAGATTTTCGCCATTTGTTATTATGTGGAGCTGTGAGGTCTCTTGCGGACCAATGTCCTGAAGTTGGCTCTCCCACCTAGGAGGTGGGAGACTCCTGGCTCCTCAATTTGGGATGATTTGTTGTCTCTTCATGTATTCCACAGATGCAGGGTACATCTAGTTGATTGTGGAGCTTTAATCTGCTGCTTCTGAGGCTGCTGCAAGAGGTTTCCTTTTCTCTTCTTTGTTCTCACAGCTCCTGGGTCTCAGCTTTGGATTTGGCCCTGCCTCTGCATGTAGGCCACCGGAGGGCGTCTCTTCTTCGCTCAGACAGGACAGGGTTAAGGGAGCAGCCACTTCGGGGACTCTGGCTCACTCAGGCCGGGGGGGAGGGTGGGGTACGGAGTGCGGGGCATGCCTGCAGCGGCAGAGGCCAGCGTGACGTTGCACCAGCCCAAGGTGCGCTGTGCGTTCTCCCAGGGAAGCTGTTCCTGGATCCCGGGACCCCAGCAGTGGCGGGCTGCACAGGCTCCCGGAAGGTCAGCATGTATAGTGACCTGCACTCACACACAGGCTTCTTGGCGGTGGCAGCAGCAGCCCCAGCGTCCCCCGCCCATCTCTGGGCTCCGCCCTTTCAGCTGTGACTCATGCCCCTCTGTGGAGCTCCTTTAAGCAGCGCTCTTAATCCCCTCTCCTCGTGCACCAGGAAAGCAAGAGGGAAGAAAAAGTCTCTTGCCTCTTTGGCAGCTCCAGAGTTTTCCTGGACTCCTTCCTGGCTAGCTGTGGCGCATTAGCCCCCTTCAGGCTGAGTTCTCGCCACCAGCCCCAGTCCTCTCCCTGCGCTCTGACTGAAGCCTGAGCCTCAGCTTCCAGCACCGCCCGCCCCAGCGGGCGAGCAGACAAGCCTCTCGGGCTGCTGAATGCTGGTCGGCACCGATCCTCTGTGCGGGAATCCCTCCGCTTTGCCCTACCCAGTTATGTGGGGAGTTTCTTGCCTTTTGGGAGGTCTGGGGTCTTCTGCTAGCATTCAGTAGGTGTTTTATAGGAGTTTTTCCACGTGTAGCTGTATTTCTGGTGTATCTGTGGGGAGGAAGGTGATCTCCACGTCTTACTCTTCCGCCATCTTCCCTGGAAGTCTCGATCATATGGTTTTTATCCTTTAGTATGTCAATATGGTGTATCACATAGAATGATTTGCATATATTGAAGAATCCTTGCATTCTTGGGATAAATCCCACTTGATCATGATGTATGGTCTTTAAATGTGCTCTTGGATTCTGTTCGCTACTATTCTGTTGAGGCTGTTGCATCTATGTTCATCAGTGATATTGGCCTGTAGTTTTCTTTTTTTGTGACATCTTTTTCTTGTTTTGGTGTCAGGGTGTTAGTAGCCTTGTATAATGCGTTTGGGAGTGTTCCTCCCTCTGCTATATTTTGTAAGAGTTTGAGAAGGATAGGTGTCAGCTCTTCTCTAAATTTTTGATAGAATTCGCCTCTGAAGCCATCTTGTCCTGGACTTCTGTTTGTTGGAAGATTTTTAATCACAGTTTCAATTTCATTGCTTGTGATTGATCTCTTTATATTTTCCATTTCTTCCTGTTTCAGTCTCAGAAGGTTGTGCTTTTCTAATAATGTGCCTATTTTTTCCAGGTTGCCAATTTTATTGGCATATAGTTGCTTGTAGTAAACTCTCATGATCCTTTGTATTTCTGCAATGTCAGTTATTATTTCTCCTTATTCATTTCTAATTCTGTTCATTTGAGTCTTCTTCCTTTTTTTTTTTTTCTTTTCCTGTATGTGGGCCTCACACTGTTGTGACCTTTCCCATTGCAGATCACAGGTTCTGTATGTACAGGCTCTGCAGCCATGGCTCACGGGCCCAGCCACTCCATGGCATGTGGGATCTTCCTGGACCAGGGCACAAACCCGTGTCCCATGCATTGGCAGGTGGACTCTCAACCACTGTGCCACCAGGGAAGCCCCTTCCTTTTTTTCTTGATGATTCTGTCTAATGGTTTATAAATTTTGTTTATATTCTCAAAGAACCAGCTTTTACTTTTCTTGATCTTTGTTGTTGTTTTGTTCATTTCCTTCTCGTATATTTCTAATCTGACTTTTATGGTTTATTTCCTTCTGCTAACTTTGTTTTTTTTTGTTGTTCTTCTTCTTCTTTCTCTAATTGCTTTAGGTGTAATTTTAGGTTGTTTACTTGAGATGTTTCCTGTTTCTTGAGGTCGGCTTTTATTGTTATAATTTCCCTCTTAGACCTGCTTTTGCTGCATCCCATAGATTTTGGGTGGTCTTGTTTTCATTGTCATTTATTTCTAGGTAGTTTATTATATCTTCTTTGATTTCTTCAGTTATCTCTTTGTTATTTAGTAGAGTATTGTTTAGCCTCTATGTGTTTGTATTTTTTACAGTTTTTTTTTTCCTGTAAATGATATCTAGCCTCATAGCATTGTGGTCAGAAAAGATACATTATACAATTTCAATTTTATTAAATATACCAACACTTGATTTGTCACCAAAGATATGATCTATCCTGGAGATGTTCCACGAGCATTTGAGAAGTAAGTGTGTTCTGTTGTTTTTGGATGGAACATCTTATAAATATTAATTAAATCCATCTTCTTTAATGTATCATTTAAAGCTTGTGTTTCCTTATTTATTTTCATTTTGGTTGATCTGTCCATTGGTGAAAGTGGGGTGTTAAAGTCCTCTGATATGATTGTGTTACTGTTGATTTCCTCTTTTATGGCTGTTAGTATATGTCTTATGCATTGAAGTGCTCCTATGTTGGGTGCATAAATATTTATAATTGTTATAGCTTCTCCTTGTATTAATCCCTTGATCATTATGTAGTGTCCTTTTTGTCTCTTGTAATAGTCTTAATTTAAAGTCTATTTTGTCTTATATGAGAGTTCCTATTCCAGTTTTCTGTTGATTTCCATTTGCATGGAATATCTTTTTCCATCCCCTCCATTTCAGTCTGTATGTGTCCCTAGGTCTGATGTTGGTCTCTTTTAGGCAGCATATATATGGGTCTTGTTTTTGCATCCATATATCCAGTCTATGTCTTTTGGTTGGAGCATTATTCTATTTACATTTAATGTAATTATCAATGTGTAAGTTCCTATGACCATTTTCTTAATTGTTTTTGGTTTGTTTTTGTAGGTCTTTGCCTTCTCTTGTGTTTCCTGACTATAGAAGTTTCTTTATCATTTGTTGTAAAGTTGATTTGTGATGCTGAATTCTATTAGCTTTTGCTTGTCTGTGAAGGTTTTAATTTCTCTGTCGAATCTGAATGATATCCTTGCTGGGTAGCATAATCTTGGTTGTAGGTTATTCTGTTTCATCACTTTAAATATATCCTGCCACACCCTTCTGGCTTATAGAATTTCTACTGAAAGATCCGTTGTTAAACTTATGGTGATTCCTTGTATGTTATTTGTTGCTTTTCTCTTCCTGATTTTAATATTTTTTCATTGTATTTAATGTTCAATAGTTTGATTAATATGTGTCTTGTCATGTTTCTTCTTGGATTTATCCTGTTTGGGATTTTCTGTGTTTCCTGGACTTGATTTGCTATTTCCTTTCCCATTTCAGGGAAGTTTTCAACTATAATCTCTTCAAATATTTTCCCAGTCCCTTTCTTTTTCTTTTCTTCATCTGGGACCCCTATAATTCGACCATTGTTGCATTTCATATTGTCCCAGAGGTCTGTGAGTCTGTCTCAATTCTTTCCATTCTTTTTTCTTTATTCTGCTCTGCAGTAGTCATTTCCACTATTTTATCTTCCAGGTCACTTATCTGTTCTTCTGCCTCAGTTATTCAGTTATTGTTTCCTTCTAGAAAAGTTTTTATTTCATTTATTGTGTTGTTCATCATTCTTTGCTCGAACTTTAGTAATTCTGGTTCCTTGTTTAACTTTTTTTGTATTTACTCCATTCAATTTCCAAGATTTTGAATGACTTTTACTTTCATTACTCTGAATTCTTTTTCAGGTAGACCACCTATTTCCTCTTCATTTGTTTGGTTTGATGCATTTTTACTTTGCTCCTTCAACTGCTGCATATTTCTCTATCTTCTTATTTTGCTTAACTTTCTGTGTTTTGGGTCTCTTTTTCGCAGGCTGCAGGTTCATAGTCCCCATTGTTTTTGGTGTCAATCAAAAATTGAAAACAGAGAAAATTATAGAGAATAAATTATCAACTACATAATAAAATTTTCACATATTGGAGGACAGTCAGACTGAAAGTGTCTACTGAGTGTCCAACACAAAGAATTTTTTTTAAAATTCTATCAATATATCAAGATATGTCATTGTTAAATTGTGAAATTTAAAATACCAGAAATAGAAGACAGTATTCCAAAAGCATCCAGAGAAAACATACATACACAGATTTAAATGACTGAAAATTACAGTTTCAGAACACATTAAACAGTCCTGAAATCCACATTATAAGAACCAAGAAATGAAAAATTCTTAATGCAATTATTTTCTATAGGAGAATTCTATACTAGTCATATAATCAGACAAACGTGAATGTCAAATAATCCCATTCCTAGATATGCAGATACTTTCAACATTCTCAGAAAGTTACTGAAAGATGAATGTACTTAGTAAAGCAAGAAAGTGGAAGTGGTAGGGTCTAGGGCTTGGGGTTTACAACACCAAAGGAAAGGACAGAGGCCCCAAGAGGACACTGAAAATCAGTCCTAAGCCATGTGCTGTGCAACACGTCTGGAGAGCACACAGGTTCAAGTTGGATTAAAGAGTGAACCTCAAAATTATTATTGGGAGATGCAGCCTTTGGACAGGAATTGTGATGGTCATTTAGTGATAAATATTAAAATTAAATAAATAAAAATTAGAAAAAGAAAAGAATCCAAAAAATTGTAAAAGCAAATACATCATGTGTGATCTAAAAAAAAAAAAATACAAATGAACTTATTTACAAAACAGAAGCAGACTCACAGACTTTGAAAACAAACTTACGGTTATTAAAGGGGAAACATTGTGAGGAGGGATAAATTAGGAGTTTGGCATTGACATATACACAGTACTATATATAAAATAGATAATCAACAAAAAGACCTACTCTGTAACACAGGGAACTCTACTCAATATTCTGTAATAACCTATATGGAAAAAGAATCTGAAAATGAATGGATATAATTATATGTATAACTGAATCACTTTGCTGTACAACTGAAACTAATGTAACATTGTAAATCAACTATACTACAATATAAAATAAAAATAAAATAAATTTTTTAAAAAGCAGCATATAAATCACATCAAGACAAATGATCAACCTAGTTAGATTGACTAACCTGGGGTTATGACTTCAATAGTTTATATATTTAACACAGGTCTTCAGATTTACCTTCTAGAGACTCTCCTCCTTTAACAATTAAAAATTCTTATCCAGAAAAAAAATGAAAATACATCAGAGAATGGTTCATGTCTCAGTTGTGAATCATATCTATATAGTCATAAAGATGAAAATCCTGAAAACTGATGTAACAAAAAATGTGTTATAAATAATCAAGATTTGACTGGAAAAGAAGTTCAACTATACCTTCCACAATATTAAGGTCAAAAATGTAAATATTTATATATAATAATAGAAATGTTAGTTTCAAATCTGGGGTTAAATACCAAATATCATGAGAAACTGCTACAGGAGTAGGAATGATTGCCCATGAGAAGAGCATTTTGAATTAGATAGGTAGTTAGAAAATAGATTTTAATTTCACCCTATTCAAAGCATTATTTCAAAGACATTTTCTAAAATTAAATACTTTAATTTCTCATTACTGGTTACCTGTGTTTCAAATACAACAAATGAAGACAAAGTTTATGAGGGACAGGTGAAAATAGCGCACTGACAGAAAGTCCTCAAAGTTCCTTCTTTAGTCCTTGCCACACTTTTTTTTGAGAGAGGTTTTTTCCATTTTTTGGTACAAAGGTAATGGTATAGAATCACTGAACCACACTGCTTCTGGAAGGGGTGGGAATGTAAGGAGTATTGGGATCTCTTGGAATACAAGACTAGACCTTGATACCTACATCTTGAACAAAATAGAAATGATCTACGTTTTACAGACAGGTTGCATATCTGTGGTAGCTTTCAAACAATTTTCTAAGGCAGGACTTGAAGCAACAAAGAACCAAACATGCAATAGGACATCTTATCTTCCCTTTTTCTGCTCAAGAAGAAAGGCAACACAAAGGAGGAATTCTTAAAGAAATGTCCAGTCTATAAGAAGGAAGAAAATAAAATAAAAAATGAATGTGAAGGACTACATTTAGTCATGCCCTTCCACCATATCTCTAGTTTCATACTCAAGTTCTCTAGCTAAAATTAAGACTGTATATATATATGGAACAAAGTCCCCAATAAGCTTGACTAGATTGAACAGTTTACCTGTATTTCTCAAAATATGAGGATCACATTCAGTAAAAAATCAAGATTCTTCAAAAGACACATAGACACCCAGACACACAGACATACACACAAACACAGTCACACATATATCCTGATTTAAAATAACTATTCAGGTCCTCTATCCGTTTTTAATAGGTTTCCTTCATGTATTTTCAATTCTTGATAGTTTACTTGTTTGTGTTGAACAATATTCCATTGTCTGGAGGCACCACATTTCATCTATTGAGGTGAATCTTGGTTGCTACCAAGTTTTAACAATTATGAACAAAGCTGCTATACACATCGACCTGCAGGTTTTAGTGTGGACATAAGTTTTCAACTATTTTGGTTAAATTCCAAGGAGCATAATGGCTGGATCTTATGGTAAGAGTATACTTCATTTTGTAAGAAACTACAAAACTGTCATCCAAAGTGGCTGTGCCATACCATTTTGCATTCCCACCAACAATGAATGAGATTTTCTGTGTCTCTACATCTTCCTCAGCATTTGACATGACCAAAATAACTATTTTAAATGACCAACTAATACAGTACTGCTAAAACGCCTCTAGGACTCCAATTAGCTTTTCCTCCGCCTGAAGCCAAGTCATTGTTTCTTTATGTTGTGCACAGGATGTAGAAGTTGTTTTATAAAAGTTATTGATTTTATAAACTTCTATATGAATTTTATGAAAGTTATTATATTTACATACTCAGAAAATTATGCTGTATTACAGGAATTATAATGGTAAAGAGGTATCTACCCCCATATTTGCTTTCCCTTGATTACTACAGCTCAGAGGTCAACATTTCTAACTCTAGGATGTCCTCTGGAACGTTACTCCATATTCATGATAGAAACTTTAAAATAGGATATAATAGAATAACTTTACACTATGTTGTATGTTGGTCTTAACAAGTGTACATTACTGTGATGATTTTGGACTTGACATCATTGTCAAACTCTTGAAGCAAGTTGTTTATTTTTTTCTGCTTTTTTAAACCATCTCTATATATTTTATATACTTTTTATTGATAGGATTGACTAGCATACAAAGTCTTTGGGAGTTAAAGTTGAAAAGTGAGTGGTTCTTATCATTCCCTCTATATTCAAACCTTTTCTTTTCAGTGAAAGGCCTCATGCTAACCCTCCGCTATGCCTCAGATTCTCAAAACTAGATTCTAGATTGTTCATATTCTGTGAAGAATAACTTACCTCTTGTCAGATTGGGGGACTTGAATTAATTTTGCTCAGTGTCTTGGGGACAGAAGTTTAGACAAGAATAAAAAGTTTCTGTAAAAATTTTCAGAAAATTTTCCTCTTAGCAGTCCTACCACTTTTCTATACTTTAAAAAAAGTGGTGGTGTCAATTTCTTAGACTCTTTGGAAGTCTGTAATAAGAATCTGTTTTTTAAAAAACATAACTTGTACCTGTGCTGCTAAAGCAATACAAGTTTCCATCCGTTTTTTTTTCCAGCTTTCTCTCATCAGTGGTGGCCCCCACTCCACTTTATTTTTGAAAGTCAGCATCAGTTTTAATTTAGTTTATTTAATACATCTTACTACTACTTCTGAAGTAAGTACTGGCAAATCTATACATCTTATTTGCCATGTATAACTGTAAATTTACAATATTTTTCAGAAACTCTATGACCTTATATTTTCTGGCACAATAAACATATACTGAGTTTTCCTTTTGGTTTTCATCACATTACTTGTCAGCAAAACACAAATGGATTTGAATTACTAGTTGTCATCTTACTAACCACAAGCACAGATTTTTTTGTTATGAATAAAAGCAAAGCATGTCTGCATTGTTATAACCATTATTCCTTAACACCCACTTTCTGTAGTTTCAGGTAACAATTTATTTCAATATGTTTTCGAACATTTTTCCTTTAACAACATTTTTCCTTTAACACATTTTTCCTTTGATGTATTCAATAAGATGAGTGAAATCAAGACTTATGAATCCCCCAGTTGCTATCTATCTCCTCTCAGTTTGATGTATACTGAGAAGCACTACTGTTTCCTTTCCTGAGTGAAATTTAGCAGGGTAGATGACAGAACATGAAAATGACAGCAAACACAGCAAAAGTAATTCTGATTTTTTTTAAACAGCTCATCTGGGGCTTCCCTGGTGATGCAGTGGTTGAGAGTCTCCCTGCCGATGCAGGGGACACGGCTTCGTGCCCCGATCTGGGAAGATCCCACATGCTGCAGAGTGGCTGGGCCAGTGAGCCATGGCTGCTGAGCCTGCGTGTCTGGAGCCTGAGCTCTGCAACGGAAGAGGCCACAACAGTGAGAGGCCCGTGTACAGCAAAAAACAAAAACAAAAACAAAAACAAAAAAAAATCAAAAAAGCAGCTCATCTGAATAGAATAAAACTGTCCAATACTCAAATACGATACGAAAATTGGACATATCTTAAAATTTTCCACATTTATTGAGTTGTTTTCATTTATTTGCTTGCTTGCTTGAGCTGAAATCAGTATGTATTTTTGTGGTAAAATAGCAACATTCAAAAAATTAAAGGATTTTATGTTCTAATAAACAAAAAAAATCAAATATTCTATAGTATGTTACCACAAACGAAATCACAAAATATGAACTAATTTTTATCTACTACTTTTATGTTACATAGGAGAACTTAGAAAAGAAGGGACATATATTGTCCAGCATTTTATTGAAAGAAATAAACTGAATAATTTTAAACTACATTGAAAATTATATGTATCTGTGAGTGTGTACGGGTGTGTGTAAAATTTGAGACCACTCAGCATCTCAATATTAAGCATTGCATTTGTTCCACTGGAGAGTTTTTTTTAAATTTCACCATACTGTTTTAGATATCTTTAAGTAACAACTTATTTGTAGTTATTTCCTACTCTAGGGAACTGAAAGCAAACATGCTTATATATATCTTTGTTTATTTTGTTTGTTTGTTATTAAAATGAGAGAATTTGTGTAGCTTGGAATATTTAAGTAATAATGGAAAACTATTTCTATTGATGAGCCAAGATAAAATACTTAATGTTGATATCTAATATTTTTTATTTAGCATTACTACTTAAGGCAATTTTAGAGACACTTGACTGTATACAGATGGAAAATAGTTTTACTTAAACATAACCAAAACTTTAAATATTATATAAATATAATAATAATCATGGACAGTAATTGAAAATAAATATTCTTTTTGATCATTGAAATTTCTTTTTGCAAATCTGGAGATAAAATAATAAAATAATACTTGACTTTATGTTTTCAAAGTTGTTCTATGTGTATTGGCTCAATATACTCCTAAAAATAACCCAGTTAGAAGAATATAGGTAGTTTTATAATAAAAAATCTAATTCCAGGATACCCTAGAAAAAATTAAGAACAGAATATGTGGCTATTTTTCAACTATTTCTTATCTGTGGGAATTAATCAACATCAAATTATGAAATTTATATATAAACTTGAGATAATAAAACAAAGCTAGAAAGGAGGAGTCAAATTGCTTTATTTATTATCTATAATACCAACAAATTTTAAATAGTACAATTGGAGTTCACAAATAAGGACTGGCTGATTCTGGTTGAAGATGGCACCATAGGAGGCTTCTAAACCCACTTTCTCCTTGGGACACACCAAAACTACAGATAAACATGTAGCAATTAGCTCTAACAGAAATACAGAAACTAGCTGAATGACTCTCAAACATCAGATGAACAAGAAAATATCCATATAGGAATGGGTAGGGAATACTGAGACACATTCTCACCATAACTGCCACTCCCAGCACAGCTACATACCGAAACAAAGGGTATGGGCATAAAAACAGAAACAAGAACAATGGAACATAATAGAGCACCCAGAAATAAACCTATGTATATATGGACAATTAATTTATGACAAGGAAAGTAAGAATACACAATGTGGAAATAATTGTCTCTTTAGGAAATGATGTTGGGAAAACTGGACAGACACATGCAAAAGAATGAAACTGGACTCCTATCTTACTCCATACACAATAATTTACTCAAAAAATTGATTTAAAGACTTTAATGTAAGATGTGAAACTCTAAAACTCCTAGAAGAAAACATAAGGGGGAGGCATCAGGCTTTGAAATATATATATATATATATATATATATATATATATATAGAATATGACACACACACAAAAGACAACAAAAGCAAAAACAAACAAGTGAACAATATCAAACTAAACAGTTTCTTCCCAGCAAAGGAAACTATTAACAAAATAAAAAGGCAACTTATGAAATGGGAGAAAATATTTGCAAACCATATATCTAAAAAGGGTGAATATCTAAAATGTATTTTTAAAAATTTATGCAACTCAATAGCAAAAAATAAACCATCCAATTAAAAAATGAGGAGAGGAACTGAATAGAGATTTCTGAAGAAGACATGCAAATAACCAACAGGTGCATGAAAATTTGTTCAACATTATCAGGGAAATGTAAATCAAAATCACAATGAGATAGCACTTCATAATTTTTAGAATGTCTATCATCAAAGAGATAAGTGTTGGGAGGATACAGAGAAAAGGGAACCTCTTGCACTATTGGTGGAAATGTATATGGAGGTTCCTCAAAAAGTTAAAAATAGAACAACCATATGATCCAGCAATCCCACTTTCAAAGTATACAAAAACAGGATATCAAGAGATATCTGCGCTTTCATGTTATTGTAGCATTTTCCACAATAGCCAAGATATGGAAACAACCTAAGTTTCTGTCAAACAAATGAATGGATAAAGAAGGTGTTGTATACAGAGGAATATTATTCATCAATGAGAAAGAAAGAAAACCTGCCATTGGTAACAATATGGATGAAACTTGAGGACATTTTGTTAAGTGAAATAAGCCAGACAGAGAAATAAAAATACTGCATGGTATCTCTTAGATGTGGAAACTTAAAAAAAAAAAAAAAAAAAAAGAACAGTTACATTCATAAGAACAGAGAGTATAAGGAGACATTGATAAAAATGTTACTAGTTACAAACATTCAGCTATAACAAGAATAAGGCTTGAGTATCTAATGCAAATTGTTGTGACTATAGTTGGTAATACTATATTGTATAAATGAATTTGCTAATAGAATAGAGCTTAAAATTTCACTCTCTCTCACAAACACACACAAGATAAATATGTGAGGTGATGCATGTGTTAATTAACTAGATGGGGAAATATTTGCACAATGTATACATATATCAAATCACCACAATGCATACTTTAAAAATGTTAAGATTTTATGTTTCAATTATTCCTCAATAAGAGTTTAAAAAAATGTAAACTTTGTAAACTTATGTTTTAGCAAAGTAAATAAAAACAATTTGGTCAAATAATTTAAGAAAAAAAGAGTAGTTACCTTGCAGATTTGCTGGCCAGGATGAAAAGACAATAGAATCTATGAAAAGAAGCATATATTGAATACACACATAGAAACAAGAAAATAAAATATGTATATTTTAAAGAGTCAAATATTTTAAATGATGAGAAATGGGTAGACATAATAAACTATGGGAATAATTATTGATTTATAGATTTAGTATAGAACAAGTTTAGTGACAATATTAATATTGAGAAAATTTTGAAAATAGCTAAATGAGGAAGATAATAGAAAGAAATACTCATAGAAAAGAGCAATTACCAATACAAAATTCACTCAAAGGACCTGGATTTCTCAAATCCTGCATATTCCTAAGAAAGGCCTATCTTAAGAAATGTCCCTTGACCAGTTACTGGGAGAAAATCCTTATATCCTTGGAATATTTTCCCTAAGAGTATTTTATATGCCTGAGTCCTTGTGTCACGCTGAATTTATGACAAATTCCTTCCCTGTGAGTGCCTGAATCCTTAGGCCTTGTGTGCCTTGAAACCATACCAGTTTGACCAGATAAGTTTATCCTAGTCGTGTGTTTTTGCTCTGTGGGGGAAGTGATGAAGGCTGAGTAACGGAGATCAGTCACATGGCCACTGCATGACTGACTTCCATTAAACACTGGACGCTAAGGCTTCAGTGAGCTTCTTTTTTGGCAATGCTTGGCATTCATTGTTACACATTGCTGCTGGCAGAATTAAGTGCATCTCTGTGTGACTCACTGCGTGTGGACACCTAGATGATTTATCTTGGGCTTTACTCCATGCACCATTTCCCTTGGCTGATTTTAATCTGTGTCCTTTCACTGTAATAAACCATTATTGAGTATAACAGCTTTTCTGAGTCTTATGAGTACTTCTAGCAAACCACTGAGGCTCAGTGGTTTGGGAATTCCTGGCACAGTAAGTTAAATAGTGAAAAATGGCACTGGTCTTGGGAATTCCTGTCACAGTAAGTTAAAGAGTGAATAATTCAATTGATATTTCTGAGATTTTAATATGCTCTAAGTGTTGAATATAAAATGCAGTACATATTTAACATTTATAGTTTATTGTAGAGATTAAACTTTATGATAATGATAATATTAAATATATCCTCTTTATTGAACATTAGCCCATGTTCCCATTTAAAAATACTATTTACATTAAGGAATTCAGTAAAATATCATGACTACAAATCTTGTGCAATCTAAACTAAGGCTAAGTCACATATTACTAATAAATAAAATAATTATAAGTGAGTGTTTATTATCTTTCAGACATTTTTCTGAGCATCATACATGTATAAATTTATTAAATTCTCACAAGTCCATATTATAGGGATTACTATTATTATTCCCATTTTATAGATAATGTCTGAGATAAAAAGTTGTTAAGAAAATCATGCAGAATTATTGATATAAAACATCCAATTGATAGTGATCAGGTTAGAATATAAGATGTTTGGATTCAGAATCTCTAATCTTAGCCACCTTGATATGCCACCTCTGTGCTCTGTTTCTATGGCATAGAAAGCAAAAGTAAGTCCAATATTATGCATCTCTTGTACAAAAAACATGGGATTCCATGTTTTGAATGGATTATTTAATTTATTTGCCCACATAATCACATGGGAGAATTTTTCCATTTTACAAAGATATAGGCTCAGAATTGAGTGATTTACTCAAGGTCACAGGACTAGCAAGGGACTGAGTTGTAAATCACAGCTACTGGTTTTTAGTTGCTTTTCATTGATACCTTAAAATAGATCCAAGATGGAAGAGATGACTCCAACAATCTTAGGTCAACAAAAAACTGAAACAGTAGTAAGTTGAGTAAAGAAAAATACAATTTATTTAATTGTAAGAACAATATATGCCAATATGTAAGAAAGAAAGAATTATACAAACCTATAGAAATCTTGCTCTAAAGTCCTCCTTTAGAACAAGAACAAATATAATAAGGCAAAATAAAAAAAATCAAGATATGACTTCAAAGAAATTTATGTAGCAAGCAGTAAAACAATTTTTCTGATGTGAACCAAAAACTATATGTTGAATTAAATTAAATAATGTATTATACTAGTGCCCTTTGAGATGCCCTCATGTTAATTATTTCAAGGCTATTACCCAGAAAAGGAAAAAAAAAAAAGGTAAACAACTAAGATACAGGCACGCCTTGCAGATATGTGAGTTCAGTTCCAGACCACCACAATAAAGCAAATATTGCAATAAAGCAGGTCATGTAAATTTTTTGGTTTCCCAGTGCATATAAAAGTTATGTTTATACTATTTGGTAGTTTATTAAGTGTGCAATAGTATTCTGTCTAAAATATGTACATACTTTAATTTTAAAAACTTTATTGCTAAAAAATGATAACCATAACTGAGCCTTCATAATATTTTTGCAGGTGGAGGATTTTGCCTTGATGATTATGGCTGCTGACTGATCAGGGTGTTGGTTGCTGAATATTGGGATAGCTGTGGCTATTTCTTAGAGTAAGACAATGATAAAGTTGACTCTTTCTCTCATGAACAATTCTCTGTAGCCTGCAGTGCTGTCAAATAGAATTTTACCCACAGTAGAACTTCTTTCAAAATTAGAGTCAATCCTCTCAAAACCTGCCAGTGTTGTATCAACTAAGTTGATTTAATATTCTATATCCTTTATTGACATTTCAACATTCTTCACAGCATCTTCACCAGGAGTAGATTCCATCACAAGAAATCACTTTCCTTGCTCACCCATAAGAAGCAACACTTCACCTTTGAAAGTTTTATCATGAGATTGTAGCAATTCAGTTACATCTTTAGGATCCATTTCTAATTTTAGATATTTTGCTATTTTCATCACATCTGCAGTTACTTCCTCCACTAAAGTCTTTAGCTCCTCAAAGTTATCCATTTGGGTTGAAATCAACTTCTTCCAAATTTCTGCTAATGTTGATATTTTGACCTCTTCTCAAGAGTCACAAATGTTCTTAATGGCATCTAAAATGATGAACACTTTCCAGAAAGTTTTCACTTTACTTTGCTCAGATCCATCAGTGGAATCAATGTTTAGTACAGCTATAGCCTTAAAAAATGTATTTCTTAAATAAGAATCTTGAAAGTCAAATTTACTATTTGATCCATGGGCTGCAGAATACATGTTGTGTTAGCAGGCATAAAAACATTAATCTCATTGTCTATTTCCATTAGAACTCTTGGGTAACCAGATGCATTGTCAGTATGCAGCAATCCTTTGAAATAAATCTTTTTTTTTGAACAGCAGATCTCAACAGTGGGTCAAAATATTCAATAAGCCACACTGTAAACAGATGTGCTGTCATCCAGGCATTTTTATTCTGCAAGCAGAGTGGATTTAGCTTAATTCTTAAGGGCCTTAGGATTTTCAGAATGGTAAATGAGCATTGGCTTCAACTTCAATTCACCAGCTGTATTCCCTAACGAGAGTCAGCTTATTCTTTGAAGCTTTAGAGTCAGGCATTGACTTCTCCTCTCTAGCTATGAAAGTCCTAGATGGCATCTTCTTCCAATATTGGGATGCTTCTTCTACCTTGAAAAAATATTTTTTCATGTAGCTGCCTTCATTAATTATCTTAGCTACATCTTCTGGATCACATGCTGCAGCTTCTACACCAGCACTTGCTGCTTCATCTTACACATTTATGTTAAAGATATGGCTTCTTTCCTTCAACCTCATGAACCAACATCTGCAAGCTTCAAGCTTTTCTTCTGCAGCTTCCTCACCTCTCTCAGCCTTCATAAAATTGAAGAAAGTTAAGGCCTTGCTCTGGATTAGGGTTTGGCTTAAGGGAATGTTGTGGCTGTTTTGATGTTCTATCCAGACCAGAAAAAATGCTGTTTCACTTTCTCATCATTCGTGTGTTCACTGGAATAGCATTTTTAATTTCCTTCAAGAACATTTCCTTTGCATTCACAACTTGGCTAACTGGTGCAAGAAGCCTAGTTTTTGGCCTGTCTTGGCTTTTGACATGCCTTCCTCACTAAGTTTAATCATTTCTACTTTTTGATTTAAAGTGAGAGACATGTGACTCCTCCTTTTACTTGAACACTTAAGGCCATTGTACTATTATTAATTGGCCTGATTTCAATATTGTTATGTCTCAGGGAATCTGGAAGCCTGAGGAGAGGGAGAGAGACATGAAAAATGTCAGCTGGTAGAGCAGTCAGAACACACTCACATTTATCAATTAATTTTGCTGTCTTATATGGGTGGGCTTTGTGACACAATTATAATAGTAGCATCAAAGATCACAGATCACCATAACAAATATAATAATAATTTATGAGTTTTAAAAATTGTAAGAATTATCAAAACATGACAGAAACATAAGCTGAGCAAGTGATGTTGAAAAACAAAATGACACCAAAGAACTTGCTTGATGCATGGTTGCTAGAAACCTTCAATTTGTAAAAATGCAATATTTGCTAAATAAAATAAAATGAGGTATGCTTGTATATATATTTTTAACATGCACCTACTCTGTAGTTGAGTTTAACCTTCTCAGTTCAGCAAAATACACTTGTTGCAATTGCCCATTTTCTCATTTTTCTGCTGGGGCCATAGGCTTTGACTGACTAAATGGTTGATTCAAACTCAAAACACTGATAATTTAATAAGGATAAAATACTTATGATGAGAAATTTAAGATCACAAAAGGGAGGGATAAGGATGATTTTTTTTTTTTTTTTTTTTTTTGCAGTACGTGGGCCTCTCACTGTTGTGGCCTCTCCCGTTGCGGAGCACAGGCTCCGGATGCGCAGGCTCAGTGGCCATGGCTCACAGGCCCAGCCACTCCGTGGCATATGGGATCCTCCCGGACTGGGGCATGAACCCGTATCCCCTGCATCGGCAGGCGGACTCTCAACCACTGCGCCACCAGGGAGGCCCAAGGATGATTTTTTGATTAAAAACTATCAAAAATATGGTCTTACACCTCTTAAAAAAATAATACTTTTTTTTGCGATCTCATGGCATGAATAATAAGAATTTTAAAAAGGGAAAACATAAGTACCTTCTCTATAACACCCACAGAAGTTGACATTTTAACTGATGAATTTATATAATAATGCATTTGATATTCAAAAAATATTGATCTGCTACTATTTATCAGTTTCTGGTGTTAAGTGAACAATATACAGTCCCTTTACTCAAATAACCTTTTAAACAAGGTCATCAAGTAATTTCAGGAATGAGTGAAATACTGAAATGAAGAGGTCTATGAAAGAACAAAAGAGAGATTCAAATAACTCTGGGAATTAGGAAACACTTCCCTTATGAAAAGATTTGACAAGTATTCAGGGCAAGGGGATGATTTGGGCCAAAACTAAATTAATTTGTGTATAAAGGAGGTGCCTATTACTCTTCTAGTGTTTTTTTTAGAACAATAACCAATATTTAATTAATGAATTTCAGTCCAAATGTTGCATAACTTGATTTCTATTTATGCAGTCTGATATAATTACAATCCAAAAGAATTTCTGTCATAATTGTAAGGAATTGGGGAAAATGCAACTGACTTCTCTTACCTTTAGTCAGTTCTAGAATGCTGTCATCAAACTAGTGATCATGTTTGTTCTGTTTATTTATAATTCAAATTTAATGAGTTAAAACCCAATAAAAGTATTTCCAAGAAGTAGTCAACAGACTTGGAGTGGAATTTCTAAAGAAAATTGGAATTATTAAATAAATAAAATTCTATGTCAGTTAACTTTTGCATGCCAAACCACCACAGAATTTTGTGGCTCAAAACAACAATAATTATTTAACATCTCTCATGTTTTAGGGAGTGTTAGAGTTTTTGAAGCAGCTTGACTAAATTGTTCTCTCAAGGTCTCATGGGGATTCTATCAGTTGATCGCAAATACTGGAGTCATCTCAAACACCTCTTCACGCAGATGTCTGAAGTCTGAGCTGGGAAAATTCAAATTGCTGCGTGTTACAACTGCTTGGGAAGCCAACTCACTGTGTTCTCTATACATGATCTCCATTCAGTATGGCAGCTTCAGATAAACTAGAATCCATACATGAAGGCCTCAGGATCTGAAGGCAAATAATCTAAGAAATCAACACAAGGAGAAACTATCTTTTATTCTAACTCAATCTGGAAAGTCACATAGTATCACTTTCTCCACACTTCATCCAACAATACTGTTGAAGCAAGACTTTCCAAATGCCATGTAAATTAGTTGGGTGTTTTTTGTTTGTTTGTTTTGTTTTTTCATTCTAGCTCATGGGAATAGGCACTGTGTCCACCCTTTTGTGAGTGTCAAAGATGCTACTTATATGGAGGTTTTCTTTAGCTCTGTGTAATGTAAAACTGTTATTTATTGCCTCAAAGTGCCAAAGCTTCCTGAGTGGGTGGTTTCCTCATATGCATGCTGAAATTAATTGAAAACTCAACTGAGATCCCGTGTAAATATTTAGTGTTCTTGCTGTCCTGCTGTCTCCTTTCTGTAACACACTTCTATGGACTTTTACTGTTTTACTCTCCCTGGACTCTCAGTTTAGACGCCTCATTTCATTGAGTCTTCCAAGTTCATCTCTATTGCCTCTCCATGTCCAATAGGCTGAAAATTCTCTCAGGTCAATAAACTGGGGTAATTGTAGCCTTCAACATTTTTGTTTGCAATCTTTTTTTTTTTTCAGGGATCATTGTCCCACTGTCCCTTGATATCCTGTTTGAAAACTGTTTTTTCAATAAATATTTTGTCTTTCTTTTTTTGCTTTGTTTTATCATTTTTAGGAAGGAGGACAAATTCTGTCCTTGTTAGTCCATCTTGGCTAGAATTGGAAGTTCATGGTGGTTATTTTTAATGTATTCTTTAGAGCATGATTCAAATATTTCATTAAAATTGAGATAGAGAATAAATGGCACACAAAAATGCATACGGAGTCTGATGACACCTTATTTGCTAATTATGAGTGCATTTAGTTCTTTGATGCTGCCAAACAAGACTGTTGATATTTGGAGGTTTTTGTTTGTTTGTTTGTCTGTTTGTTTTGTTTTGTTTGTTTGTAATAGTGGTGTAGTGATATCACTTTAAAGGTCAGTGGTAGTAATGGTAGTAGTAGTGCCCGTGCCTTTCTGATTGCTGCTTTCTTATTTCTAAATATCATCTAAGGAGATATATTCTTGAACTGAATTGAGTGGAAGTTTATGGATTTTCCACCACCACTTTTGTTGGAGGATTAAAAGATCCTCAGAGGGCATGAGTTCTGTAGTATGTTCTAGCCATTCCAAAGTTTTTCTATATAGTTAAGACCTTGCATTAATTTTCTTCTATCTAAAATACATAGAATATTTTTTGTTCCCTGCGTTAAACTTTGATTTGATAGAATTTAAAAGGTATATCGCTAGTCAATATGTCATATTCAGTTCTTTTTTTGGATATCTGGTTTTCAAACAAATGTGTGAAAACAGATGATATTGGGGTAGGAACATTTGGTTAATATTCTCAAACAAGTGCACTCTTGTGGTAGACCAATGTTTGTAATGCAGACTTATAAAGTAACGTTAAATGATATTCCTATCTAACTTGACGTAGGCAATTTAATTCTGTTTCTGTGACCATATCTTACTAAAGTGATTTTACAATGTGCATTACTACTTTACTTTTGGATAAGATCTTTCCTACATTCTGGGAGAAAATGTGGGCAGTCTTAATTTTTATTGGCAATAATTGCTTTTATCTTTTCATGTATCTTCATAGATATTTTTGAAGGAGTCTAGAAATACCTTCACCAGTAATTGAGAGACAGATGACATTTTAAACCAGAAAGTATTGTTAGGAATAATTTCTCCTAGATCTGCTTAATTTAACATTTTTGAAGGACATAAAATTATTGTTATCTCATTTTGTAAAGGTAGCTTGTTTTCTGACAGTTAAAATTGTGCAAGACCTTTGAGTGGCTTTTATAACATTGGTTGATTTTCTTTCTTCCTTCATATTTATTTTATACTCTACTTCTCACTTAGCAAATTCACATCATTTTGTTTAGTTTGTTTTAGTTTGATGCAATGGATTTAGAGCATGAGGCATCTATTTTGACTTGTTATTGACACTGTAATTATGTAGTCAATTCCCAGAATAAGTTCTTGAATGAACCAGTTTCTAATTTTAAAATCTCAATTTGAACATTTTCAATATTCCAAGTTCTCCTTTTCTTTTTCTTTCTTTTTTTTTTTTTTTTTGCTTGCTTGCTTATTCACCAAATGTTTTGAATACTTAAAGTTTTCTATTAAAAATAGCCATTGCTGGGCGTCTCTGGTGGTGCATTAGTTGAGAGTCCACCTGCTGCTGCAGGGGACATGGGTTTGTGCCCTGGTCCTGGAGAATCCCACATGCCATGGAGCAGCTGGGCCCATGAGCCATGGCTGCTGAGCCTGCACATCCAGAGCCTGTGCTCTGCAATGAGAGAGGCCACAACAGTGAGAGGCCCGCGTACCAAAAAAAATAAATAAATAAAAAGCCATTGCTTTTCTTTTTTATCTTCACTAATGATGATAATTTTTACTTTATCTATTTTACTTACAGTTTTCTTATTTTAATAATTTTGAATTGTTTCATAAAGCTTATTTTACAATATTTCTCATTCTAAAATTGGCTAATCTCTATCATTTTATTTCTATAGCTACATATAATATGTATTGTTATATTTACCCACGAGACTTCATAAGATACAAACTTGTCATCTTTAAAAATGATGGTAATTAATTGGGAAAAGAAAATACGTACTATTATTCTCAAGCTCCCCTAATACACTTTCAATAGAATTTTTTATTATGTATAGATTTTTTTAAGTATCAATTTTACAAAAAAAAAAATCCTGCAAGACTTCATTGTTTGATAATACTGAGAGGCTTGTCTGACAGCCAAATACGGTTGTTCAGTTTGTATGTTTTGTAGTCTCAGAGGTCCCTCTTCATATTACTTACAAAGTGAAGGCACTCTCTGATACTCTACCATGTATCTGATTAGATATTTTGATTAACATTCTGAATGAACTTTTATTGTATTTATTTTTTTATTTATTTTATTTACTGAGTTTTAGTGGATGTACAATATTATATGTTACAGGTATACAATACAGTAATTCACAATTTTTAGAGGTTATACTCCATATATAGTCATTATAAAATATTGCATATATTCCCTGCATTGTACAAATATATGCTTAGAGCCTATTTTATACATAATACTTTGTATCTTTTAATTCCCTAAACCTAAAATGCCCTTCCCACTTCCCTCTCTCCACTGGTAACCACTAGTGGGTTCCCTATATCTGTGAGTCTGTTTTTATTTTGTTATACTCACGAGGTTGTTGCATTTTTAAGGTTCCATATATAAGTGGTATCATGCAGTATCTGTCTTTGTCTGACGTTGCATATAGCGTGATACTCCCCAGGTCAATCCACATTGTTGCAGATGACAAAATTTCTTTCTTTTCTATGGCTGATTATTAAAATTCCCATACTACCCAAGGCAATCTGCAGATTCAGTGCAATCCCTATCAAAATACCATTTTTTCCTAGTTAAATTTATCACTGAACAAGAACAAGTAATTCTAAAATTAGTATGGGAGGACCTTCAAGATGGTGGAGGAGTAAGATGTAGTGATCACCTTCCTCCCCACAAATACATGAAAAATACATCTAATGTGGAACAACTCCTACAGAACACCTATTGAACACTGGCAGAAGACCTCAGACCTCCTAAAAGGCAAGAAACTCCCCACGTACCTGGGTAGGGCAAAATAAAAAAGGAAAAACAGAGACAAAACAATAGGGATGGGACCTGCACCTCTGAGGGGAGTTATGAAGGACGAAAAGTTTCCACACACTAGGAAGCCCTTTCATTGGTGGAGATGGGGTGTGAGTTGTGGGAGGAAGCTTAGGAGCCATAGAGGAGAGCTCAGCAACAGGGGTGCAGAGGGCAAAGCTAAGAGATTCCCACACAGAGGAACAGTGCTGACCAGCACTTGCCAGGCTTATCTGCTCACCTGCCGGGGCAGGTGGGGGCTGATAGTTCAGGCTCAGGCATCAGAAATCAGATCCCAGGTAGACAACTGGTATTGGCTGCGTGAACACAGACTGAAGGATGCTAATGCACCACAGCTAGCCAGGAGGGAGTCTGGGAAAATGTCTGGAACTGACTAAGAGTCAAGAGACCATTGTTTCAGGGTGCACAAGGAGAGGAGATTCAGAGCACTACTTAAATGAGCTCCAGAGATAGGCACAAGCCACACTATCAGCATGGACATCAAAGACGGTCATGAAACACAAACACTGCTGCTGCAGTCAACAAAAAGCATGTGCAAGCACAGGTCACTCACCACACCTCCCCTCATAGAAGCCTGTACAGCCCACCACTGCCAGGGTCCCATGATACAGGGACAACATCCCCAAGAGAGTACACTGTATGCCAAAGGCTGTTGCAATGTCACACTGATCTCTGCTATCTCAGGCTCGCCCCACATCCTGTACCCTGCCGTCCCCAAAGCCTGAGTGAGTCAGAGCCCCTTAACCAGCACTACTATAAACCCTCCTGTCTTGGCACAGGACAGACGCCAGAGGGTGAGCTACATGCAGAGACGGGGCCAAGTTAAAAGCTAAATCCTAGAAGGTGTGTGAAACAAAGAAGAGAAAGGGAAATTTCTCCATGAAGCTTCAGAAGCAGAGGATTAAATCTCCACAACCAACTTGATGTACCCTGTATCTGTGGAATACCTGAACAAAAAATGAATCATACCAAAATTGAGGGGGTGGACTCTGGGAGGAAATGTAGCCTTGGGGAATGCTGTATGCTAATGACTAGTTCCGATTTTTATGTTTATCTTAGTTTAGTTTTAGAATTTGTTATCATTGGTGGATTTGTTTACTGGTTTGGTTGATTATTTTATTTTATTTTTATTTATTTACTTATTATTAATATTTTATTTTCAAAATATTTTTTTTAATTTTTAATTTTAATAACTTTTTAATTTTGTATTATTTATTTATTTATTTATTTATTTATTTATTTATTTAATTTTCTCCCTTTTCTTCTGAGCCAGGTGGCTGACAGGGTCTTGGTGCTCCGGCTGGGTGTCAGGCCTGAGACTCAGACATACATATTAAATAAAACATTAATATCTGTTGCTATTAACTAATAAATATGTCATATCAGTTCCTATGACTTATAATTTTAATGGGATTTCTTGCTATAATTTCTTCTACCCAGTCCCCCACTTAATCCTATTCAACCCTTCATATGTGTGTCACTATATTTTTTTCAAATGTAAATATGACAGATGGATTATGTTGACCCCTTGGATAGCACCATCTGACCAGACATCTATATGGCACTGGAGTAATCATTGGCCTTTGATACTACTTCCTTTGGATCATCTCCTGAGAATTCATCCTTCCTCCACTTTCACCAGCACATACTCTCTATATTTTCCCAAACACAAACTGTCTTTCTATGCTCTCCTACTTCTTAGTAAGATACCCCATTTTCCTAATTTTATATTGGTTATGAAATGAAATCCCATATATACTTCATAACATTTTTTATTGCCCTTCACATACACCTCTCCTTACATCACAGTCCTTTAGGTCTGATGGTATTTGTACTTCTCTTATGGGCTACTCTGATCCCTTAAAAGAAAAGAATATATATATATATAACATATATTCATTCAAAAAGTTGGAACCTTTCTGACAGGTCAAGCTATTATTTTGTGTGCTTATTATAATGTCAACCTTTCATTATGTAACACTAGGAGTTCAGATCTACAGTGTAAAAAACAAGTTTCAATGCAATGTATTGCATCATGAAATAGTAAATTATCTTGAAGTTATTTGGAGAATAAAAAAAAATCTGTCAAAGCATTATTGGACATTTGTTCATAGACAGCATTTGCTTCCGTAAATGCTATATGACATTTCAACAAGTATTTAATAATTTTTTTTGAAAAATTTAGAAATAAGATATAATCTGTTTATACTAGTCAAAAATGTATATAGTATTTAAATTTATAAGTATATGTAAACTAGGAGTTGTTGCAACTGCTTCATAGTTTTAGCCACATTTACAAAATTAAGTTGTAAGAATATAAGAGAACCATAAAATTAAGTTTTATGAGACTATCTAATGGGAGCATGTCAAGACAGGAGTTAGGAGTTTTACTTTTACTGGAATGAAACAGAATCATTATTAGTATTATTCAATATTAGTTAATAGTTATTCAAGTATTTTGTCAAAGGAAACACAGAGACAAAAGAAGATAAAAAGAAATTTCACAATTATCTCAGAATTAAAAACATATTCTTTGTCCTGCACGAGAAAAATAGAAAATAATTATTTATCAGAGTAGATGATAAATTACACATCCTGAAGACTTAATTTATCCTCCAGGATCACTTTTAATTTATTCTAAAGCAGAAACTTTAGAATGATATTATAAAAATAATAGTAATATGTGAGAATAGTTAAATAATATGAGGACACTTAAAGTAATCACACAAATACGTAGTTAGTGCTAGAAACTTTAAAATAAATTTCCTTAATAACACATTTATGGTATTAAATTAAAATTTAATATATTAATGTATATGTATACCATATCTCTGTACATAAATATATAAATATAAATAAATATTTATAATACACACACACTTCCTGAAGACCTTATCTTAAGAAAAGGAAATTCATGCCTCATGATTATGGTATACGGTCTCATACTAAATTGGTACGAAAGTTACAGCTAAAGCCACATAACAAATTAAATATTTAAGGACGAGGCTCCAATTTCACATTTTTGCAGTGAATATCTATGTGATGTCTGTTTAGATAACAATGATATATTTGATTTTCTTAATGTTGGATATGAATTTTTATCACTCTATGTGCCATATATATCATGAGTTTGAAGGAAATATATTGTGTTTAGATTTTTAAGTAATATAATTCAAAATTTTTCAGAAATACTTCTATTGAAATTATAACATGGAAATATTGTCCTCACAGACTATTATGATTGTATTTATATAATTATAATATATAATATTTCATAACTATAATAAAATATACAGTTACTTATTTTCTAAATAGAATCATATTAGGGGAAATTATTTCTAAAGCCACAATTACTCATTGGCTATTCGTTTTTTTTGTTTTGTTTTGTTTTTTTTTGCAGTACATAGGCCTCTCACTGTTGTGGCCTCTCCCATTTTGGAGCACAGGCTCCGGATGCGCAGGCTCAGTGGCCATGGCTCACAGGCACAGTCACCCTGCAGCATGTGGGATCTTCCCAGACCGGGGCATGAACACGTGTCCCCTGCATTGGCAGGTGGTCTCTCAACCACTGCGCCACCAGAGAAGCCCTCCTTGGCTATTCTTAATCTCACATCATTATATACCTGCAGAAATAGAATAACCTCAGTGGACACTGGGAATTAAGCCCCAGGCCTTCAAAAATTACCACCCAGTCCCTGCCGTATCTGAAAGGTAGAGGATATATGAAGTGTTTTAGTGTTTTCCCATATCCTAGAAACATTATAGCTGGCTAGAGACAATCTCCAGTGATGCTTAGAGCAATCTTCTCTTCCAACTTTCTGGCTAAAGTCTAACTGCAAGAAAAAAGGTGGTGTGATGAGAGAGAGCTACTGCATTCCCTTGAGGCAATATTGGGAACCTTGTTAACAAAGGCAAAATCTTATCTCCTAAGACAAGCCCATAGAACACCATCTTCTAATATATGGGTTTACGGATTCTGAATTTTTCTTACAGCATATGTGTTTATAATTCAATATTTCCTGTGTAGTTAGTGTGGGTTGGAAACTATTCTGTCATTTACTAGCTGAATGAAATTAAGAAGGTGATTTAAATGCCATGTGTTTTGTGCTTTTGTTTCTTCCTATGTAAAGTGTGTAAAATACTTGCATTATTAATCAATATATGAAAATTGCTTGCGATATTGCATGACATAGTAAAAATAGCTATTCAATTATTATTAGTTATTGCTATAAGTGTATGTACTGTACATGTGCATTAAATATATATATATATATTTTAATAGTCATATATATGTGTATAAATAACATGATATATGTACTAGCACATATATGTATGTAAAATATATGATAGTACTGGGTAATAAACAAGATAAACAGTTTATGAGAGTTTAAGGCGATATAATACAACAAATTGTGACAAATCTATGTTTACAGAAGTTATCATAGTGTAGTAGATAAACATAGGACAAGAAAATAATGAACAGAATAGTTTTAGTGATTGGGTTTAAGAATATCCATCAGTTTGCTGAACAATTCTATGAGACTGTGGTCCAAGGATAGAACTCCAATTCCTGGTCAAAAATAGGCAAACCAAGCCAAAGCATCGTCCAAGAGTGAATGGAATACTAGGCAGGGGACCAGGTCATGGACTAAAGCCTGGATAGGAAAAAATCCTGTTCGGGACTAAGCTGCATCTCCACTATTAGTTGTACTTAGTACACTTTGTGTCAGAAAACAGCAAAGAGTGAATTATTTAAATGTCCTTCTAATGCTGGGAATGATGTTTGGATCTTCAGAGGGAATGAGGGCATAAACCCTTAGTAAAGATCCTGAGACGCTACCTCTAGGGGCAAACACTCTTCCCATTCTGGTCAAGGAGTTGAGGAGGTAATCCTGCAAGGTGCCTAGACTGGACTGTCTATGGAAGAAAGTCTTCCAAAAATTAATTTCCTTCCATGAAAATTTTTTGAACTATAAGTGCAATTAACTCACCACTTTTACATATATTTGTTAAAAAGATATCTGGAAAAGTGATTCAGATTTGTTCCATTAAAAACTTGCAATAGTCTCTTCTGTATTAAATATCAGGGTCAGTGTCATTAAATTAAATCCTACACTGAGTATCAAAACATACTTAAAATTTGTACCTAATATTTATGCAGTAACTTTAAATATCTTTTTATTTTGGGGTAACATGATGTTCTTTGTAAATAATTTCCCACATAGGATGTGGAATTTAGCAAAGAAACTTGCACTTCAGCCTTCTTTATGCAACTGAATTATTACCAGGATGAGTGATGTATTTTGAAACAAACAATTTGCAAGTTTTACATAAAATACTTTTGAAGTTATTAAATGTTAAACCTCTTTTCACACATTTGTAAACTTCACACCTAACTTCAAATAAACTCACAATTAAGTGTTTTATTAAGGGCCAATGAACATTGAATTATAATAATAAAAATTATGTATCTACTTTGATTCAAGGAATTATAAACATTGAAATGCCGAGTTCTATTTTTCTGTCTTCTCTAGGGACTATGAGAGAGGTTTACAAGTAAGGAAAAACTTTTCCACTCCCCTTGCCCCAGGGTTCTGTCTGCCAGAGTGATTTGCTTTGTGTAGCTATTAACTAAATGTACATGATAAAAATTTGTCACAAATCTCTAAATTCAAAATGCATTTTTTTGGGATATTGAAGTAACATCTCAGATACAGTATCTTTGTCTATGGGGCATATGTATGAGAAAATAGATCATTTAAAAATTTTTAAGATTTAAATTTCCCAGTATTTCAGGGCTAATTTAAGATTGCCAATAAATATGCATTTATAGTATATTTGATTCACAAATATAATTACAATATATTTTCCCCAAAATAGCTCAGATAAATATGTCAGACTTGAAGGATGTTTGGTCAAAAATTATCAAAATATAGTGGGAAAAAAGAATAGTTTTAGAGTGGACTTGCGATAATTTTACAATTCTTCCTTTTTACGCAATGTAACATTGGATAAGGTATTTAAATCTTAGTTTATTTTTCTATTAAATGGGAAAGAGTAATTCAACTGCTGTTATTATAATAATTGTTTGATCATAATCCACTCCAGTTTCTGAGATCTCACATAAACAGTGGCCAATGACAGGCTTAGATTATGACATTTTTAATCCCATAGCTTCAAATAACTGTGCTAAATCAGAACTTTTGCTGAGCCTGAGAATCCCAGATGGGGATTGGTCTTGTTTTAAGTCACAGAGCTATTCCACTGCGGCGAGATTTTAAACCACTAAGAAACATGAAAAAAACAAGAAACTTTTAATAATCAAACAATTTCCCAGGGAACATTGGATCTTTACTCATTGGATTAATAAAAGGAACATTCTTCCTATTTCATTAGCATAGAAGTGATATATCTTTGGCATAGTGCTTCTTGTGATCTGGTCTGAAGAGACAATGTGAAAATGCCTAAGTTGGGTTATAATTACTTTGTAATTTTGATTTCCAAAACTAAGCCACAAATGGAACTTCCGTTATCATCAACCCAGGAGGGCCTTGCTCACTTATGCATATTGCAGCGTCCTTAAATGTCAGTTTCTTCAGATGCCATTTGCTCAATATACCAAGTTTAACAGAGTGGCTACATCAAAGGGACTTAAGTACATAGTTGTCCATTGAGATTTTGATGTCTGTTAGAAAAGCATCTCAAAAGATGAATCATATCTCAGTTCAGCAGGACAAAGGCTAGGGTTGTGTGTGGTCACAACAATGTTTCAGTTTGTCATCTGCATGTGCCTTAATTGTTCCAGAATCAAACTAAATTCTGATTAAAAAGACAGTGTAAGTCCATATCTGAATGATTTAATCTGAATATATATGTAAGCAATATGGATTAGTGAGTTTTTTTCAAAACAAAAAAGATTTATAATTTATAGTTTCAAAGGTAAAGCGAATGAACTTACTGTTATTCATATATATTATTCCTATAAAAATGGAATTAATGCTTACTATTAATAGAATTAATAAAATTATTTGAAAATTCGCCAGTAATCATGGGAAGAAGACAATGTGTTGCAGGAAAATAAACCCAGAATTGGAGTTAATTTTTAGTGAAGAGACTGGACATACATGTAGGGAATTTACCAGGTAAACATTGTTTTTGATTTTTATAAAGCCAAGAGAAAGAATTTTATTTATCTATGGCTATGTGCAAACTACTCCAAAATTTAGGGGCTTGCAACAATGATTCATTATTTCTTCTGATTCTGTGGGTTGTCTGAATGATTCTTTTGCTGGTCTTACCTGAGCTTACTCATGCACCTAAGGTTATCTAATGGCTGAGTTGGGATGGCTCGATTTGGTGGGATTTGGTGGGCTTCTCTCCACATGGTCTTTCATCCCAGTCTTCTACATAGCTTGAGAGTCTCCTGTTTCAAGAATGTGAGAGCAGAAACTTCAAGGTCTCCTGAGAATAATTCTCAGAAGCCTCATGTTGCAACATCAGTTGAGAGGATGGGGAAACTGCCTTTACTTCTTAATGAAAGTAGTACCAAAGATTTTGTGGCCATATTTAATCTAACACATTATTTTGATAATCCAATAATTTTACAAATAATAAAGCCAAAGTCCTGTATTGTAATTTCTTATCTGGCACCATTTATTTATTGACCTGTCCTATCATTTCCATATCTGTATGACTCTGAAGATTGATGATCAAGCAAAAGTTTCTTATGTGACTGACAGCTAAAATCTATCACTGAACTGTAAACAGCAATGAAGGAGATGCTGTCAATGTCAACTGTAAATGGGCAATAAGTATTGAAGAGGAAAAATGACAAACACTGTGCTCCTTAAAAACATGAGTAGCACCTCAGAAAAAATTGACTAGACTCCATCGCTTCAGATCTGATATATGCCACTTTCCCTTGTATGATGTTAGTTCAACTATCTAGAAATTTATAGAAAATACAATTCTATATACAGACGTATATTATTATACAGTGATACTTCCTTTAGGTATATTAATTAGAGTAACTATTGCACATGTGCACAATGAAATGCATATGATATTGGTTATTACAGTATTGTTTGTAGAGATGAATGTTTGGAAATCAATCAACAGAAGAAAGTTAATGAATAGTAAATTAAACAGTGACTGCAACTTATCTAATATAACATCTGCATGGTGTCTCATATGATTTTACTGCATGCCATATATGCAGTAACATATGGCTGAATTGCCACTAACAAACTGATACTAAAACACATTTTCCTTCTGCCACCACATGGTCAGAGTCTGTTTACATTGCAAAGGTTAAAGAAAATTGACTGCCACAGATTGAATTCACAGCAAAGTGTATCAGATACTTCTCCTTAAGAGTACTTTTATAAAGAATTCTGAGGTGTAAAGCAATGAAAGAATAACAAGGCACATGGTACACTCAATTTCCATCTAGTAGAAATTATGTACTAAATACATTTTAAAATAGAAAATGAGAACGTGCATTTCCCCACTCATAATTAGGTTTGTATTGAATGAGGTTTTCAATGTAAGGGTTTTGTCACTGTTCCCTGAGCCCAAATTTTGGTAACATATCTCAAGTACCTCTTATGAACACTGAACTCAGAGACAGATTGATGGTTACCAGAGCAAGGAGTGGGGAAAATGGGGAAATGTTGGTCAAGGAGACCAAATTTTCATTTATAAGATGAGTAAGTTCTAGAGGTTTAATGTACAGCATGGTGACTATAGTTAACAGTACTGTAATGTACACTTGAAAGTTGCTATGAAAATAGATCTTAAATGTTCTTACTATAACAACAACAACAAAATGGTAATTATGTGAGGTGAAAAATGCATTAACTAGCCTTATTATGGTAAACTTCTCACAATATATGTATATCAAATTATCACATTTTATACCTTAAATGTATACAATGTTATATGCCTATTATATCTCAATAAAATAGAAAAATGTCCTTTTTAGTTATAAGGAAATAAAACCCCACCAACCTAGAGCAGATTAGAACAGCAGTATTGGGAAGGAGAAAACTGCCATCGTATCTGGGCAGTCTGTTTTCAGTGAAAATTACTAAACATAATAGCATTACATAAAAAAAAAAATGTACTCCTAAATATCCAGTATATGTCCTTTTAGCTGGCTTTTCCCCCAAAGTTTTGAGAGTTTTATCCTTATCCTTATACAATGCAATGTAGTCAGATTTGATCTAAAATTAGTGCAGTATGGAAAATAGCACTACATTGTGGTTAGATTATTCTAGATTATTCTAGATTGAAATCCAAGATTCATAATTTTATGTGTACCATGGGATTATTACTTTGTAAAGAATCCATTCCTAATGTATAAAATGGTAAAACGACATGATATGTGAGGTAATTTCTCAGATTAAAATAAAGTATTTAACAATCTTTGTACTTTGCTAGGTGTATAGGAAAGAGTTAAAATCCTCTGAACACATTCAACACCTTTTCTTTCAGCAATAAAACCACTTCTTTATTTAAAATAATTATGCAACATCAGAGAAGCCAGTATTGTCTAGTGAAATAAATGCTGGTTGGAGATCAGTAGTGAGGGGTTACAGGGAACCAGATTAATTTTGAGCAATTTATTTATTTTTCTGTATGCCAATTTCCTTATATGTAACACAACCTATATGATGATTGATTTTTTCTTTGTTTAATGGTAATTTTGAAGATCCAAATATTATGGAAGTTCACATATTCTGAAAATGTAAAATTGTTTTAAATTCGTTAAAATATTCTTTAATGAAATTACCTGTTATTGCAACATAGAGGTGATCAAAATTAATCAATATTTAAGAGTGACTTAAACCTTAAGAATAAAAAGTGTAATCACATAAAATAGCAATCATTTTTCAAAGAGTAAATAGAGAGGAACTATAAGTTACTAACTTTATAAACTTAAATTATAAAATTTCTTTAAACTGTACTTTTAGTAACATTCAAAATATTTTCTTAATTCTTTGCTTTTTTGCTTGTGTGAGGTTTGTAGGTAAGAGAAAGATGGAATATTTTAATCTTATTCTTGGATAGTTCATTGATAACAAACAGGATGTCAATATAAGTAAACATGGATGTGCTAGTGTATAGTGTAAGTGGGAAGGAGAGATTTAACATGGACATGGGATGGGAAAAGGAAGTAGAAGAGGCTTGGACTTATTATCTATGCTGACATAGCCATATTGATATCTGGATATGCTGTTATGTTACAGCTTAAGAAAGCTTGGTAATACAAGAGAGCATTTTGATATATGGCCTTATCTGAATAATATACTGAAACTTAAAACATTTTATATATAAAGCAAAGCAAAACAAAATTCCAACAATTTATATATAACTATTTAGGGTAAAAGCTTAGCTGGAAATATCTAATATAAGGAAGGTTTAATTCATCTAAGAGTGCCTTTTTTGGGAAAAAAACAATAGTAAATGTGTTAATTGGAAATTACTTTCTTCATTGATCTTGTTAAAGAGCAAGAAAACAATTTATATTTTCTTTAGTTTCTTCATAGAAATTCAAAAAGTACTAAATGGATCTATTTTTATCACAATAGAAGATGCCCATAAAAGAAAATGCACTCATAAAAACTGTAACACAAATGTATAAACCACTCTGTTCATGGTCAGTTATTGTAAATTGCAGTTGCATGTTTGCTGGACTGTACTGGCGATTGAGCAAATGTGGCTGCAGAGTTCATTATCATTTATTTGATAGACTTTTCAAGTTGTTAGGCTGGCTCCTGTACTACATATATCAAGCATGCATTATTTTCCTCTGGTTTGAGGTTAAGATGAGATGCCTGACAGAAATCTACAAAATGTCCCTCTTATAATGCAACTCTCCTGAAATTGGTTCCAGGCAGTCATTTTACCATATGACAAGACACTTTGGTTAGAGTTAAATGTGGTCCATTCATTTGACCTAATCTCCTTCCTTCAAGATTCCAAGTATTTTCTGGTAACATCAACAGTATCTCACCAAATAATTCAAAAAAATTGATATTTTCTAATATTAAAAGAGTTCATTTGTAAGTATTCATTCCATCTCCCTATTTCATTCAACTCTACATATTTTTTACTACTGTAAAATAAACTTTCCTCATATTCTATACATGGTAGCAAATTTAAAATTCTAATCAGGTTAAAAACATGGTAGACTTTGTGCTTTATCTAAAGAAATATTCTTTTCACTTAAGAAAATACACAGCAATTTTAAAGTATTTGTTAAATAAATTAAGATAAATGAAACAGTGGCACAGGAAAACTAGGGTATAGTTTTCTTTGACATAACAGGGCTCCAAAGGAAGACTCTTACAGGAAACTCAATAATGAAATTTTCATGAGAAAGTAAAATTTCCTCTTAAAATAAATTTCTATATATAATTAATAAGGTTAATGCGTGGGTTATTCTCTATAGTTTTCTCTCTATTTTGTTTCATTGGGATATTTTCCAATCCTTGATCCAGTCCACAATTTTAGTTATTGGAATTTTATAATAAGTCAATATCTGATAGTTTAAAACTTTTAACATTATTCTCTCTTATGAATGTCTTAGATTTTCTTATCCCTCCTTGTTTGTGTGTATATATTTATCCCCATCTTCTGGTATTCATGTCATTTTGAAATTTGCTCCCCTTGACAGTGTGTTGAGGATAATGAGTTACCCCTAGTAAATGATATGGCAAAAATGTTGAAAATATTACTTCTGAGATTATATTATAAAATACTGTTACATCTGTTCTGCTAGTTCTCTTTCTCTGGTTCTTGCTACTTGCTTGCTCTGATGAAGTCAGACACCATGTTTTAAGCTGCTTTATAGACCAACTCATGTGGCTGGCAAAGTACTAAAAGAAACCTCAGTATTTTTTTCAATTTGATTTTTTAATGGAAGTATAGTTCATTTACAATATTTTATTAGTTTCAGGTGGACAACAGAGTGATTCAATATTTTTATAGATTATACTTCATTTAAAGTTATTACAAAATAATGACTATATTTCCTGTGCTTCATAACATAACTTTGTTGCTTATTTATTTTGTACATTGTAATTTGTGTCTCTTAATTCCATACCCCTTCCCTTCTTGCCCCTCCCCCTTCCCTTTCCCCACTGATAAACACTCGTTTGTTCTCTATATCTGTGAGTCTGCTTCTGTTTTGTTATACACATCTATTTGTTTTACATTTTAGATTCTACATATAAGTGATAACATAGTGTTTGTCTTTGTCTGACTTATTTCACCAAGCATAATACTCTCTAGGTCCATCCACATAGTTGCAAATGACAACACTGTATTTTTTATGGCTGAATAATATTCCATTGTATAACAAATATTCTTTATCCATTTATCTGTTGCTGACAGACACATAAGTTGTTTCTATATCTTGGATATTGTAAATAATGCTGCTATGAACACTAGAGTGCATAGTATCTTTTCGAGTTAGTATTTTTGTTTTCTTCAGATATATACCCAAGAGTGGAATCATTGTATCTTATGATAGTTCTATTTTCAGATTTTTTGAGAAACCTCCATCCTGTTTTCATAGTTCCTGCACCAATTTACATTCCCACCAACAGCATATGAAGGTTCCCTTTTTTCCATATCCTTGCCAACATTTGTTATTTTTGTTCTTTTTGAGGACAGACATTCTGAAAGGTGTGAGGTGATATTTCATTGTGGTTTTGACTTGCATTTTTCTGATGACTAGAAATATTGAGCATCTTTTCATATGCCTATTGTCCATCTGTATGTCTCCTTTGGAAAGGTGTTTATTTTGGTCTTCTGCCAAGTTTTTAATTAAGTTGTTTGTGTTTTTTGATATTGAATTGTATGAGCTGTCTTTATATTTTGGATATTAATCCCTTAGCAGTCATATCATTTGCAAATATTTTCTTCCATTCAGTAGGTTGTCTTGTCATTTGGGGGATGGTTTTCTTTGCTGTGCAAAAGCACTTACGTTTGATTAGGTCCCATTTGTTTATTTTTGCTTTTATTTCTTCTGTCTCAGGAGGCAGATCCAAAAAATATTGCAACAATTTATGTCAAAGAGTGTTCTGCCTATGTTTTCTTCTAGGAGTTTTATGGTTTCAGGTCTTAAATTTACGTCTTTAATCTATTTTTAGTTTATTTTTGTGTATTCTGTGATGAAAAGTTCTAATCTCGTTCTTTGACATGTAGCTGTACAGTTTTCCCAGCACCACTTATTGAAGAGACTGTCTTTTCTCCTTCATATATTCATGCCTACTTTGTCATTGATTAATTTGACCATAGGCATTTGGGTTTATTTCTGGACTCTATTCTGTTCCATTGATCTATGTATCTGTTTTTGTGCCAGTATTATGTTGTTTTGATTACTGTAGCTTTGTAGCATAGGCTGAAGTCAGGAAGCATGATAACTCTAGCTTTGTTCTTTTTTTCTCAAGATTGCTCTGGTAATTCAGAGTCCAAATGCATATATAATCCCATGATTCTGTGTACAAAAATTTATTGTCATTTTATGTTCAGCATGCAACTATGAAGAATAATCATAAAAGGTGAGTTTTCCTTTCCCAGTATATATGTTTTCATGAGTTTTAGCATTAAATATGTAGGTGTCCATTGCCTAGCAAAGTATAATGTTACTATCTACTACACAGTAATCTGTCAGTAATGACAGCCCACACCTCCATTTTTCTCAATAGTATTGATGGATTTACTGAACATCTTTCAAACTTCTCCTCTTGTTGTACTGACAATCAGCTCTTTTATTAGGAGCTCTATGTTATATTTATGCTCTTTCCATGTTTAAAAAAAAAAAGGTTATTACATTTCAGATAACTTTTTTTTTCTTTTTTTTTTTTTTGTGGTATGTGGGCCTCTCACTGCTGCAGCTCCCTCCATCATGGAGCACAGGCTCTGGATGTGCAGGCCCAGTGGCCATGGCTCATGGGCCCAGCCACTCTGTGACAGGTGGGACCCTCCCAGACCAGGGCACGAACCCGTGTCCCCTGTATCAGCAGGCGGACTACCAACCACTGCACCATCATGGAAGCCCCAGATAATTTAATTGTTTTCTTTGGAGATGAGGAAAAATCAAGAAAATGAGGCCCTATATATATATAAATTAAGTGGAAGTTAATATTGTAACATTTTGCAACAAATTTAGAGAAAAAAAAGAGTAGTGGTCCTGAGTCTACCTTACACTGAGTTCAACCTAATAAAGGCAGGGAAAGTGCTGGCCATATCATTTATATTCCAATCTGCCCAAAATCCATACCATATTATTCACAATATCTATTCCCATATTAGTTTGCAAATAAATTAATATAATAAGAAGTAGTTAATATGGATTTAAGCATATATATATATATATCCAGAGATATGTCAAATATTTATGTGTAAAGTATATTACCATAATGCAAAACCAAATATATATAATCATACCACAGAATATATATATATACCCATATAACTAATTTATTAAAATTTAAAACATGCAGTTTGATAATTAAATCATTCTTCAAACTATATATCCTCTATTGGTAATGTTTTCTGTATCCTAAATTTTTACATTTTTTTCATACAACTTCACCTAAAATGTCCTCTACTCATTTCTACCTGCCAAAACATAATTATTTAAAAACTCAGCTTAACTGTCACTTTCCTTTGGAAATCTTACCTATTTTCTTTTGTGTATTTTTCTCCTCTGTACCCTCAACACGTCTTCTAATTGTAATTATTTCAGTTATTGTTTCATCCTTGAAATGCTTACCATGAAACTTTATTAATATGCACCTATAACCTCTGGTATATCACACCAGAGAGAAAATTAAGGTCAGACACATTCTATGTTATGACCTAATTAAGGAAAGTGCAAATGAATTATTCCTTTCAAAAAGTGTGTATTTGGTATGGGTCGATTGTTATATCTGAAAAATTATATATATTATCCAATGTAGAATATATGCAATTTTAACGTTATTTAAAATTTCCATATTACAATTAAATAATTATTAAAGAAATACACAATTCCTGCTTCATTCAAACATGTCCATTTATGTTAGAAAGCACCAATTTTTTAAAAAAATCTAGAAAATTATAAGGTAAAATGACATATTAAAAATGTGTCATTGGTTTTGATAGTGATTAGTTAAGTTTCCCTCAACCAATGAACATTTTATAAAACTTGAAGGTTGTAAAAACCACTAAACTTGTTATTGAGAAAAATATTTGTAATAAAATTTTATGTTGAGCTATGAATGAATATGCTAAAATTCAGACTGGCAGAACTTTCTATAACCTAAATTATTGGCTCATATAAAACAAAATTTTACGAAGAAGTAACCACCCATGAAGGTAATCTTATTTTCAAACTCCTACCTTTTGATTTATTATATTGAAATGAGTACTAGTCTATGAATGTGATCATGCATCTGTCTTATGAATGGGCTTCTTACAGTCAGATTTCTTTCCATAAGGGTGAAAGTGGTTAGTAGAGTAAACCTGTCATGTTAATGATAATTGTGTTCTATATTAGCTTGTTTTATCCACTCCCAGTCTTCATTTTATTCTAGATTACAGAGGGAGAAAATTAAAAGTTCAAAGGTATTTCCTCTCTATTATGTTTCAATTAATTACTTTTTTTTTTCTCAAAGAGCCACTTAGAATAAGTTTTAGCAAGACCTCCCAATAATCTCCAAACACTTGTTTGGTTTTCCAAATCACTGTGCATTTTCATTGCATAAATAATTTTATAAGTCACAACATAACATCAAATAACGAATTATGCCACAAAGTAGAATACATATTAGCACAATATTCAACAACAGAAATTCTGGCTCTCCACCTTATCCAGGAGTCAGTAAAACCTTACAATATTTACACTCCATGTTGGTTACCGTGATCCAAGATACTCAAATCTCTCACTTGGATTTTTAATAACACCTCTAGCTGCACCCCCCCCTCCATTTACTCTTGTCTCTTCACTATGGACTAATTGCCAAACAGGAGCAAAGGTGATGCTCTTAAAACATAATTTTAATTATCACTTTCCTCTTTCTAAATAACTCCAATGACCTTCATCTCACTTATAATAAAATAAAAAGTTTTTTCAATGTCCTACATGTCTATAAATCATCTGCTTTCTCCTTATTTCTCTTATATAATCTTTTAAATTTTTCTTCCTATTCTCTCCACTCTACCCACACTGGCCTCCTTGCTCTTCCTCCCGTATAGCAAGAAAGTGCCTCAGGGCTGTTATAAATTTTGAAATTTCTCATTGGAATGACAATTCCCTAGAACTCTGCATAGCCTTACCTATCAGTTCCTTCAAATTTTTTTCACATTTCAATATATTGTGAACTTTTTGATTATCCTATTTAAAATTTTGATGTTTCCAGAGATTAAATTTTAATCACCATTTAAACAAACAGTATTGTATACCTTTTATTTATTGTCTAATACCCAAACCAAAATTTAAACAGCTTAAGAGGAGGGATTTATTTTATATTTACTTTCTTGGCTTCTAACATAGTCCATCAGCAACAGTAGATACTCAGATACTATTTGACTATACTAATAAAATCAGTCCACACAGATTAGGTAAGCACATCCTATGCAATAGCCATTATACTATATGCTGGAGAATTAGGATGTTGAGAAGGCAGAGATATTGTTTAATCTATGGAGAACACAAGGCATTAAATAGATACTGAGGAGAGTGGCATCATCAAAATTGCAGAATAACAGTTTTTCCCTCAAAGAATACCAACTTATACAACCACTCAGAAATGAGACTTTGTGGACGTTGAGGAATACAGCTGAGAATTTCCAATACACCACTGGAGCAAAAAAAAAAAAAAAAAGAAAAAAAAGAAAGAAAGAAAGAAAACAAAGCCAAAGTTGGATGCACTGAAGAGGTTAAGAGGAGGAATTTCACATTACCTGCATCACCCTCTCCCAAGGCTGTACAGCTCAGTGCCAAGAAAGACATTCTTACATGTGAGTTCTCCCACAGAGGAAAGTGAGAGCATGAGTGGGCACCTGTCTTCCCTAGCTGCACAGGGTGCTGCCAAACAGATCCAACTTTTTTCTCATCCATCCAGAATACTGAGATGTGCTGTGAAACAGGGTGACAGGAAGTGGTCAGGAGAACAACAAATAGGGCTCTTTGTGGGCATTAAAGAGAAGCTGATCCTACTAATCATACTATGAACTCTATCATGAGTCTTCCTATGAGCCCCTGGGGATGCCTCTCTTGTAGATCCCCCAGGTGCCTCATGGGTAACCCTAGTTCTCCTGGTGCCTCACTCACACATCCCCAACTCTGACCAGCTTCTTATGTATGTCCCCAAAACTTCAGGAACAAACCTGTACAGATGGCTAGTGAGCATGTGCAGAAAGCTAACCCAACTCTGTGCTCCTGGGAGAAACCACAAACTTGTGTTTTCAGCACTAAACAAGGGAAAGCAAAAGGGAAGCTGTCAGCACTTTGCCTGGCTTTTCAGGATAGAGAAAAGACATACAAGTTAAGAATTTTGCCACAAGAGGAAACAAGAATTATGCAGCAAGTATACCTATTTAAAAGATCTAAGATAGCCTCAAAATCTCAAGCAGGGCCAAAGCCATCAGTAAAATCATGAGGAGGTGACTGAATTTTCTAGGTATGGACTTCAAGGGAGGTGAAAAAACAAGGAAATATGACATCACTAAAGGACTACAAAAATTTCAAGCAAGTGACCCCAAAGAAATAGAGATATGCAATTTGTCTAATAAATAATTCAAAATGTCTATTTTAAGAAAGCTCTGTGTGCTACAAGAAAACAGAAAGATAATTCAGTAAAATCAGAAAACAAAACATAAACAAAATGAGAAGTTTAGCAGAGTTAGAAATTACTTAAAAAACACAAAGTATTTCTGGAGCTGAAGAACACAATAAGTGAAACTAAAAATGCAATGGTGAGCACTAACAGTAGACTAGACCAGGAAAAAGAAAGAACCTGTGAATTAGAAGATATCATTTGAAATTACCCAGTCAGGGAACAAAAAAGAAACAAATAAGAGTGAAGAAAACTTCCTGAATTATAGTATACCATTTAAAAAAAAGAATCTACACATTATTGGTATCCCAGAGGAGAGGAGAGGGAGAAAGGAGAATAAGCTTATGTAAATAAACAATGACTGATAAGATCAAACTCTTGGAGAGATTTGGATACCAATCATGAAGCAATGTCACCTCAAAATTGAAACCCAAAAAGATGTGGGAGTTCCCTGGCAGTCCAGTGGTTAGGACTCAGCACTTTCACTGCCATGACCCCGGATTCAGTCCCTGGTTGGGTAATTAAGATCCTGCGAGCCACATGGCATGACCTAAATAAATAAATAAACCCCAATAGATCTTCTAAAGACCAATTACAATAAAACTATCTAAAATAAAATATAAGGAGATAATTTTAAGAACATCAAGGGGAAAAAAGTCCTCACATACAAAGGAACTCCCATAAGGCTATCAGCAGATAGTTCAGCAAAACCCTTACAGACCAAGAAGGAATGGGGTAGTATATCCAAAATGCTGAAAGGAGGAAAAAAAGAAGAAAAACCTGTCAACCAAGAATATTATACCCAGCAAAATTGTCCTTCAGAAATGAAGGCAATATAAAGATTTCTCAAATAAACAAAAGCCAACAGAGCTAATTAGCACTAGATTTGCTTTACAAATAATGCTGAAAGGAGTTCTTCAAGCCAAAATTAGAGAACAGAAATGAGAAACATAACACTTATGAAAATATACAACTTAATGCTAAAAGTAAGTATGTAGTCAAATTCAGCATAGTCTAATATTGTAGTCTAGTGATGTGTTAATCACTTAACTATAGCTTAAGGTTAAATAACAAAATTATTAAAAATAACTATAGCTAAAATAATTGTTAATAGATATCCAATATAAAAAGAAGTAAATAGTGAATTAAAACACAAAATGTAGGAGAGAAAGTAAAGGGAAAATTTTTGTATGGAACTGAAGTTAAGTGTTTATTACCCTAAAATAGACTGTTATATCTATAATAGTTTTATGTAAACTTCATAATAACCATGAAGCAAAAACCTACAGTAGGTACGAAGGTGAAAACAGGGAATAAAATGATACTACAAAAGAAAATCATTAATTCACCAAAGACAGCAAGAGAGGATGAAGGGGAGAAGGGGACTAAAAGCAACTAGGATGGTATTAGTGAGTCTATGCCTATCAATAGTTAATACAAATATAAATGGATTAAAGTCCCCAGGCAAAACACATAGAGTGGCTGAATATTAAAATAAAAAAGAGGCAAACATATGTTGCCTAAAAGATACTCACTTGAACTTCAACAATGCACAAAGTTTTAAAATGTTAGGGCTGAAAAATATATTTCATGTAAATGGAATCCAAAAAAGAACAGAGTTAGTTGTTATATTTATATCAGTAACAAGAAACAAGAAACAAAGAAGGTCATTATATAATTATAAAGGGCTCAATTCATCAAGTGGATTAAATAATTATCAGCATATATGAACAAAACTTTGGAGCACCTAAATATACTAAGTAAACATTACAGATCTGAAGATAGAAATAGACAACAATGCAATAATAGTATGGGAATTCAATTCCACACTTTCATAAATGAATTGATTATCCAAACAGAAAATCAGGAAGGAAACATTGGACTTGAACTATATAAAGACCAGAATAACTTAACAGATATGTACAGAATACTTTATCCAACAAGAGCAGAATACACATTAACCTCAAGTAAAGGCAGAACTTTCTCCAGGATAGCTCATGTTAGGTCACAAAATAAGTCTTAGCAAATTTTAAAAGTTTAAAATCATTCTAAGCATCATTTCTGACCACAAAGGTATAAAATTAGAAATCAGTATCAGGAGTAAAACTAGAAAATTCACAAATATATGGAAGTAAACAATATCCTCCTGAAGAACCAACCAGTTAAAGAAGAAATCAAAAAATTATTTGAAAATTAGAAATGGAAACACAATTGTACAAAAACCTGTATGATCCTGCAAAAGCACTTATAAGAGAAAACATTTATAGTAATAAATGCCTACATTAAGAAAAAAAACTTTCAAATAAACAAATTAATTTTATACCTCAAGGAACTAGATAGGGGAAGAAAGTAAGCCAGAATTAGCAGAAATAAGGAAATAACAAAGATCAAAGCAGAAATAAACAAAATAGAGACCAGAGAAACAATAAAAATATCAACAAAACTAAGAGCTGTTTTTTGAAAAGGTAAACAAAGTTTTGACAAAACTTTAGCTACACTACCCAAGGAAAAAAGAGAGAAGATTCAAATAAATCAGAAATGAAAAAGAATAAATTACAACTGAGACCACAGAAATATAAATGATTATAAAAGACTCCTATGAACAATTTTAAGCTAACGAATTGCATAGCCTAGAAAAAATAAATAAGTTCCTTTACATGTAAAACCGGCAAAGATTGAATCATGAAGAAATAGAATGTTTGAACAGACCCAGAATGAGTATGGAGATTGTATCAGTAATCAAAAACCTCCCAACAAAGAAAAGCCCAGGATCAGTTGGTTTCAGTGATGACTTCTACAAATACTTAAGAATTAACACTAATCCTTCTTAAAACATTCCAAAAATTGAGGAGGAGTGAGTACTCCCAAACTCATTTTATTAGGTCAGATTTACTCTGACACCCAGAGCCAGGTAAGGCCACTACAAGAAAAAAAAGAAACAAACAAAAACCAACACAAAAACTATAGGTTGATATCCCTGAAGAATAGAGGTGAAAATATTCTCAACAAAATACTAGCAAGCTGAATTCAACAGCACATTAAAATGAATAAACACCATGATCAAGTGGGATTTATCCCTGGGATGCAATGGTTCCACATCCACATATCAATAAATGTATATATTATATTAATGGAATGAAAGACAAAAATCATAAGATCACCTCAATAGATGCATACAAATTTATTTCTCAAAATTCAACATCATTTTATGATTAAAAATTCTCATCAAATTGTGACTAGAAAGAAAGTACTTCAAGATAATAAAGGTCATATATGACAATCCCACAGCTAACAACATAGTCAATGGAGAAAAGATGAGTGCTTTTCTTCTAAGATTGGGAAGAAGACAAGGATGCACACACTTGCCACTTTTATTCAGCATAGTAGTGGAAGTCCTAGCATGAACAAATAGGCAATAAAAAGAAATAAAATGTATCCTAAAAATAAAATAAAAAGCAAAATTTTCTCTGTTTGCAGATAACATGATTTTATATATAGAAAACCCTAAAGACTCCACCAAAAATAAAAAGTTAGATCTAAATTGAAAATTCAGTAAAGTTGCAAAATATGAAATCAACATGCAAATTCAGTTGCATTTCTATACAATAACAATAAATCATGTGAAAAATAAATAAGACAAATAATCCCACTTGCTATAGAATAAAAAAACTGTAAAATACCTAGGAACAAATTTAGACAAAAAGGTGAAAGATTTGTACAGTGAAAACTATAAAGTGCTAATGAAAGATATTTTTTGTGGAGAAGTCTCAAATAAATGAAAATATATACCATGTTCATGGATTGGAAATCTTAATATCATTAAAATATCCATACCATCGAAGCTATCTACAGATTCAATGTAATCCTTATCAAAATTTCAATATTTTCCCCAGAAATCAAAAAACAATTCTAAAATTTCTATTAAACCACAAAAGACTCCAAACAGCCAAAGCAATCCTGAGAAAGAAGAACAATGTTAGAGGCATCACACACAGAGATGTCAAATTATATTAAAAAGCTATAGTAATCAAAACAGTGTGATACTGGAATAAAATAGACACATAGAAGAGTGGAAGAGAATCAAGAGGCTGGAAGTAAACCTATGCACATATGACCAACTAATATTTAACAAGGGACTCAAGAATATTCAGTGGCGAAAGGGTAATCTCTTCAATAAGTTATGTTGGAACAACTGGTTATTCACCTACAAAAGAATGAAACTGGACCCCCTTTTATTACGCCGTTCACAAAAATTAACTCAAAATGGACTAAAAAGTTAGATATAGACCTGAAATTCTAAAACTCCTAGAATAAAACATAATGACAACTGTACTTAACGTTGGCAACAGTTTTTTTTGGTTATGACATCAAATGCATGAGCTAACAAAAGCAAAAATAAAAAAAAGTGGGACTACATCAAGCTAAAGAACTTCTGCACAGCAAAAGAAATTATTAGTAAATTGAAAAGGATGGCAGAATATTTGCAAACTCTATACCAGATAGTCACAATGAGATACACTTCACATATGTTAGAATGGCTAACAAATGATGGTGAAGATGTGAAGTAAAGGGAAACCTTGTGTGTTTTGGTTGAAATGTAAATCAGTACAACCAGTATGGAAATTAGCATAGAGGTGCCTCAAAAACTTAATAATAGAAATATATCATATGGTCCAGCAATCCCACTTCTCTGTATATCTGAAGGAAACAAAGTCACTATCCTGAAGTGATATCTGCACTCCCATGTTCACTGGAGCATTATTCACAATACCAAAGGCATTGACAGTGTCTCATGGTGGATGAATGGATAAAGAATATGTGATTTATATATATATATATAGATATAGATATAGATAGATAGATAGATAGATAGATAGATATCTATGTATATACATGATAGATTGTTATTCAGCCATAAAAAGAAATAAATCCTCTTGTCTGCTACAATATGGGTGGACCATGAGGGCACTATGCCACATGAAATATGTCAGACAGAGAAAGGCAAATGCCATATGATCTCATTTATATGTGAGTCTAAAAAAGCTTAACTCAGAAAAAGAGAGTAGAATCACCATTGCTGGAGGCTGACTATGGGAGAAATGAAGGGATGTTGGTCAAAGGGTACATATTTTCAGTTATAAAATAAGTAAGCTTTGAGGATCTAATGTAGATCATGATAACTCTAGTTAACAATACTGCAACTAAAAGTTGCTAAAAGAGTAAATCTTAAATATTCTGAACACACACAAAAATGATGGTTATGTGAGGTGATAGACGTGTTAACTAACGTGGTGTTAAAATGTGTTAACTAACATTGTGGTGATCTCTTTGCAATGTATACATAGACCAAGTTATCATGTTGTACATCTTAAACAATGTTATATATCAATTATATCTCAATAACGTTGAAAACTAAATAAAAATTCATGTAATAAAATGAAAAGAGATAATGACACCGCAGAGGTTCAATTAGTATCCAGCATGGTAAGTCCTATAGCAGAAAAGTGCCCAGAGTCATGAGAGAAGTTCAAATCATTCCAGGGTGATAACCAGTGAGCCATTAATCTCATTTCTGGGTAGAGATGGAGGAATAACAGTGCAATGTATGAGAATTTAGATATAGCCCCTAAGTGGAGAAGGACCTGGCATATTTGAATAACATTAAATAATGACTGTGTAGATTGGAGTGGATTACTTAAGGGAAGAGGGACACAGTTTAGCCTGGAAAGTTCTGTGCTTACCAGAAGATTCACAGTCCTTCAGACCATGGTAGGAATTTTGGAATTTACTCTGGATTCTCAGAAAATATATTTCATATTTTAAAAACAAGATAGGCATCATCAATTTGGAAGATTATCTTAGCTCTGTATGAAAAATATTTGATACTGAGTAGGAGTGGATGTAATGAGAAGAGTGAGGATATTATTATCCAAAGAAGATGTAATTGTGACTTGTACTATGATAAGTTAGTTGAATTGGTAAAGTGGAGATTTAAGGTTTATTTAGAATGTTTATTTCCTCAAAAAAAAATCAAGCTGTATTCATCAAGTTGTATATACCTTATGAAATATATTGAATAATAGCTTACCTACAATGAAAATAACAAGAAATAATTTAAAATGTACAACTTGATGAGTTTTAATAGTTGTACACATTCATCAGCTTTACTACCATAATCAAGTTACAGATCAATTTTATTCCTTCTAGAAGTTCTTTATGACCACTGGCAATCCATTCCTCCTTCCATCTCTGATCTCAGTCATGCATTGATCTTCTTTTGTCAGTATAGTTTAGTTTGCATTTTACAGAAATAGAATCACATAGAATATATTATTTTGTATTTGTCATCTTTCTTTTATCATAAAGCTTTTGAGACTCATCAACTCTGTTCATGGATTAGTAGTTTGTTTTATATATGTATACACACACACACATATATATATACATATATCTTATGAAATACGTATAAATATAATATATAAGGAACATGACATGAATGTGTTAGGTAGTATATATTTTTAATGATAACATATATATTGAACTTATTTGGAAACCTGTGGCTAAATAAATTAATTAATGCATTTTAGGTACTATATATACTCATGTTTTACAGATAATAAACTTTACCAAACTATACATTATTATATTATATTTGCCTATATATTTTCTCCCATGCCTATGTAGGCAACTGATTAGAGAATTATGTACAAGAATAACTCAAATAAAATGATAAAGATAGCCATGGGGAAGGTTGATGTAGCTTTCAGAAGTGTCAAACAAACCTAAGAATGGGATTCATTGTTTACCCAATCACTTAGAAACTCCACAAATAATATATTGCAAAATTTTGCAATGAGAATGAGAACACTTTTTTTTGTTTGTTTTTTGTTTTGGTTTGTTTTTGTTTTGTTTTTGTGGTACGCGGGCCTCTCACTGTTGTGGCCTCTCCCATTGCGGAGCACAGGCTCTGGATGCACAGGCTCAGTGGCCATGGCTCATGGGCCTAGCCGCTCCGCAGCATGTGGGATCTTCCCAGACCGGTGCTCGAACCCGTGTCCCTTGCATCAGCAGGTGGACTCCCAACCACTGTGCCACCAGGGAAGCCCCGAGAACACTTTAACGTAAGTGGTTAAGTTGTTTTGGCTGGTGCATGAAATGCAACCATCAGAATTTTATACCTAAAAAATCCTAGTAATTGGAATTTTTAAACATAAGCTTGCTGATTTAGAAGAGGTAATCAATCAGAAAATATTACAATCATATAGAGACAGAAACTATTCTAACAATTTATCAACAAATATCCTGAGTTGACAACTAATTAAATAAATGAACAAAATATAACAGGTTGGAGACAAACCATCATGAAAGGAAACTTGCTAAGTGAAGCTGAAATCAATGCCATTAAACATGATGTTGCAGAAGATTTGCCATTTAACCAAATACAAATGAAAGCTCCCTGCTGTTGATATATCAGGACATGGAGGTTAAATGGAAAGGAAAAAATAGATGAACAAACAATGAACTTGGACTGTGTGTGACTGGAGAATATAGTGTGCATATACATATATATATATATATATATATATATATATATATATATATAGGTTTGGCCAAAAAGTTCATTTGGGTTTTTTCATAACATCTTATGGAAAAACCCAAATGAACTTTATGGCCAACCCTATATTCAGTAGAAGGTACTTTCCTCCAGGAATTGTAGTTTCTTACAGTTCAGAAGTAAGAAAAAGAAAAAAGTAATGAAGCTTAATGATCTTATTAAATACTTGAGGCCATTACACTCCTTAGGAAAACAAGATATATATCAAAATTGCGAGATTTCTCAAAGGTCTTAAAATGCTAGAATTGAAATGTTTCTTTCTCTGTTCCAAATCCTCTGATCTCCCCACCAACTAACATTTTCCAAAGTAAACATAGACACACATGCATGAATATGTGCACACACGCACAGACACACAGCCAGAAAATCAACTGCTTAAATTTCTTTGCTTGTGGGACATGTTTTTTTCTCTATTATTCTGATGAAAAATAGCAACACTAGTAAAATTTTTAAAATTTAAATTATATCTAAATATTCCATACTTACTGGTGTACTCTGTTATTGAAAATATTCCCAAATGGCTACCTTCATATATTGAAAAGTCGAATATCTCATAGATTTATTTATCCTGCCAAAAACAAAGACCACTGCAACAGCCTCATAAGAGTACAAAATGTGGACAAGGAAAATCATAGTAATTAGTTTGGAATGAAGAAAATGTCTTATTGCAAATAAATCATCATTAAATATCAGGAAGATATATCAACTATTTTATAGGATAAGGGCAACAAACATCGAATGTAAATTGTTCTGCCATTACTTTAGTATATCTTACTTGCAGTGTTAGATATCTAACACATTAGTACATCACAGTGGATATATTTTGCCACGTGGACATAATTCCACAAATATATAACAAACATTATATTGAGCAGCATAAAATTCTCCTTCTTTATAATAATTCTGATAGAAATAAAATTTCAATTACAGATAATACAAAATATCCATCATTAATATATTGAATATACATTTATAGAGGGTACATATAATATCTGACACTCTTCTAGACCCGGGGGATAAAACTCAACAAGACAACATCCCTTTCCACATATTACTTGCAGTCAGAGTGGGGAGACAGAAAGTAAACAAATAAATCAATTAGTGTATAATATATAATGAGTTTCTGACATTACCTCCTTAGACGGGACTTTACTGACTAAGCTCACAAAAATAGTGGTTCCATAATTTACAATTATTTTACCATGTTTTTTTCAGTTATGCTTGGTCTAATTATATATAATACATCAATTTATTGTTTTAATTGGCTACTCTGATACCTGGCAGCTCAGCTCTCTTTCAAGAGTCGTAAAAGCAACAGGCCAAAAGTGAAAGTAACAGTCAAGTCTTTAATCACTTACAGTGATTAAGTAAGGGCTAAACTGGAGAAATTGGCTACTCCCCACACCCTCACCTGCCTCCCCACACACTAGGTCGGGTGGTTGAGTTCAGATGCAGAGGTTGTCTCGTTACCAGGGAACCCTGAGTCGAAGGCTTCTGCAGTTGCAATTTTACGAACGGTGGGGGAAAGGGTTAGGAGGGAAGAGCTAGGAGTGGTAAAAGTGCTGAGTGCTGAGTCAGAGCGGAAACACGTGTCTTCAAGTTTGCCTCCTCCCTCCAATAAGATGATGTCAACAAAGGCTTCTGAGGATGTCCTCTGCCTAAGGTTCTCATAGAGACCCCCAAGTGAATGCACAAGAGCTAGAAAAGAAAATAATTCATAAGAGCAGGGCTGGGGAGAGGGGCATGAGACCTTGATGTCAACTCTCTTCAGATACTGTAATGCATTGGCTATGCACCAAGTCTGGTGTGGGGAGGGCATTTTTCCCCTGTGAGGCCTGACAGGTAAAGCCTTTATAGTTCCCTATAGTCAAACCTAAAATATCACACATAGGTTTTTAACAAGAAACCAGACTCCTCAGTTATCATTTGGAAAGATAGCAGAATGAAATGATGTCACTTTAATAAACTAATTTATTCATAGAAAGCTTATTTACAGATTACTCATTATATTCCATGTAGGTAATAGGGGACACTAATTTTATTTAAATTTGTGCAAATACAGTATGGTATTTATCATCATGGGACTTATATTCTCTTGGTGAATATATTTATTTAGCAAAAATATCAAATAATAACAAAAAATATGGGTCTTAACCTTTGCTAGGCTTTGTTCTAAGTACTTAAAATATTGATTAACTGAAGTTTCATAAGAACTTTATACAGAAGCTTTGTTAATAATTTCAATTTGCAGATAAGGAAGCATAGATACAGAGAAACCAAACATGGAGGTGATAACAAATATGGTCACAGATTCTCTTCAAATACTTGATATTTGTGACATTCAACTTCCTTTCTGAGATCAGTTATGTAACTAGTTTTGGTCAGTATAATATTAACAATTGTGATGTGAAGAGAAGTTGTTTGTCCTCTCTTATACTGTTATTAGGAACCCTGCAACTACTAATATGTACAAAAAACAGGACCATACTGATTGAAGACAAAGGCCCAGTTATCCAAATTCTCCCATTCAAGGGCCAGCTAACTTCTAGACAATTGAATTTTCTTCCTTTTTCTGTCAGCTTGACTTGTATATAAATATTTGTATGAGTGAACTCAACTGAGATCAGTAGATGATCCATCTAATATAGTACAATACCAACTACAGATTCTCACAATTACGAGCCACATAATTGGTTACTGTTTTGAGATACTAAGTTTGGGGGTGGTTGGTGGCAAGGCAATAAATAATTTGTACCATGGAAAATACTAAAACTTAAAAGCTAATCATAGAGGTTCCTTTACATTATGTTAACATGTTGGTCTCTCTACCTAATGTTGAGAAGGCACAAATAATATTAAAATAAATTTAAAATTCAACTGTTTTACTATATATCAAAAATGAGCACATTAAAAACAAAATACCATTTACATTAGCACCCCAGAAATGAAATATTTAGACACAACTCTAACAAAATATGTACAACACCTCTATGAGAAAAAACTCTGATGAGATGAACACAATTTAAATAAATTAAGGAAGAGATATTCCATGTTTATGGATAGGAAGACTCCATACTGTCAATATGTCAGTTCTTCTAAAGTTGATTTATATATTCAAGGAAATCCTAACCAAAATCCCAGCAAGCTATTTAATAGATATCAGTAAACTGGTTCTAAAATTTATATGGAGAAGAAAAAGACCCCGAATAGCCAAGCAAAATATTAAAAGAGAAGAACAAAGTTCTTCTTTGTTGAACTGACAAAAGGAGGGCTGACATTACCTGACTTCAACACTTAATATAAAGCTACAGTAAGCAACAGTATTGGTGAAAAAATAGGAAAAAAATAGACAATGGAACATAGTAAAGAGCCATAAAAGGGGAAATTGACAGTAACACAATAATAGTCGGGGACTTTAACACCCCACTTACACTGTGCAGAGATCATCCAGACAGAAAATTAATAAGGAAACACAAGCCCTAAATAACATATTAGACCAGATAAACTTAATTGATATTTATAGGACATTCCATCCACAAACAACAGAATACACTTTCTTCTCAAGTGCTAATGGAACATTCTCCAGGATAGATCACATCTGGGGTCACAAATCAAGTCTCAGTAAATTTAAAGAAAAAAGAAAAAAGAAATCATATTAAGCATCTTTTCTGACCACAGCATTATGAGATTAGAAATCAGTAACAGGGAAATAAAAAGTAAAAAACATAAACACATGGAGGCTAAACAATATGTTACTAAATAATCAATGGATCACTGAAAAAAAATGAAAGAGGAAGTAAAAAACACATAGACACAAATGAGAATAAAAACATGAAAACCCAAAGCCAATGGGATGCAGCAGAAGCAGATCTAAGAGGAAAGTTTATAGCAAATAAATCTTACCTCAGGAAACAAACAAATAAAAAATCTTAAATAAAGCACCTAAATTTACACTTAAACCAACTGGAGAAAGAAGAACAAACAAAACCCAAAGTTAGTAGAAGGAAAGAAATCATAAAGATCAGAGCAGAAATAAATGAAACAGACCAATCACAAGTACTGAAATTGAACATGTGACTAAATTTCTTCCAACAAATAAAGTCCAGTACCAGATGGCTTCACAGGCGAATTCTAACAAATATTTAAAGAAGAGCTAATACATATCCTTATGAAACTGTTCAAAAAAATTGCAGAGAGAGAAACTCTCCCAAACTCATTCTAAGAGGCCACCAACATGCTGATACCAAAACCAGACAAAGATATGACAAAAAAAGAAAATTATAGGCCAATATCACTGATGAACATAGATACAAACATCCTCCACAAAATACTAGTCAACAGAATCCAACCACATATTAAAAGGATCATATACCATGATCAATGGGGATTTATCCCAGGGATACAAGTAATCTTCAACATATACAAAGAAATTAATATGATATACCATACTAACCAATTGAAGAATAAAAACCATATGATCATCTCAAGATGATCATAAATACAGAAGAGGTTTTTGACAAAATTCAACAGACGTTATGGTAAAAACTCTCCAGAAAGTTGGCATAGAGGGAACCTACTTCAACATATAAAGGCCATATATGGCAAACCCACAGGAAACATCATTCTCAATGGTGAAAAACTGAAAACATTTCCTCTAAGATCAGGAACAAGACAAGGATGTCCACTCGTGCCACTATTATTCAACATAGTTTTGGGAGTCCTAGACACAGCAATCAGAGAAGAAAAATAAATAAAAAGAACCCAAATTGCAAGTGTAGAAGTAAAACTGTCACGGTTTGAAGATGGCATGGTACTACACACAGAAAATCCTAAAGATGTTACTAGAAAACTAATAGAATGCATTAGTGAATTCAGTAAAGTTGCAGGATGCAAAATTAATACACAGAAATCTGTTGCATGCCTATACACTAACAAGGAAAGATCACAAAGAGAAATAAAGGCAACCATCACATTTCCCATTGCAACAAAAATAATAAAATACCTAGGAATAAACCTACCTAAGGAAGCAAAAGACTTGTATTGAGAAAACTAAAAGATACTGGTGAAAGAACTCAAAGACAACACAAAGAGATGGAGAGATATACCATGTTCTTAGATTAGAAGAATAAATACTGTGAAAGTGACTATAATACCCAAAGCAATCTAGATTCAATGAAATAGTTATCAAATTACCAATGGCATTTTTCACAGAACTGGAACAAAAAGCATTTATAATTTGTATGGAAACACAAAAGATTCCAAATACCTAAAGCAATCTTGAGAAAGAAAAATGGAGGTAGAGGAGTCAGGCTCCCTGACTTCAGACTATACTACAGGGCTACAGTAATCAAGACAGTATGGTACTGGCACAAAAACAGAAATATAGGTCAATGGACCAGGATACAAAGCCCAGAGATAAACCCATCCACCCATGATCACCTAATCTATGACAAAGGAGGCAAGAATATAAAATAAAGACAGCCTCCTCAGTAAGTGGTGTTGGGAAAACTCGACAGCTACATGTAAAGAATGAAATTGGAATACTCCCTAACACCATACACAAAAATAAATGCAAAATTGATTAAAAATCTAAATGTAAGGCTGGACTCTATAAAACTCTTAGAGAAAAACATAGGAAGAACACTCTGACATAAATCTCCGCAAGGTCTTTTCTTGATCCACCTTCTAGAGTAATGAAAATTAAAACAAAACAAAAGCAAACAACAACAACAAAACAAAAAGCAAATGGGGCCTAATTAAACTCAATAGCTTTTTCACAACAAAGGAAACCATAAACAATAAAAAGACAGCTCTCAGAATGGGAGAAATATTTGCAAATGAAGCAACCAACAAGGGATTAATCTCCAAAATGTACAAACAGCTCATGCAGTTCAATAAAAATAAATAAATAAATAAATAAAATAAAAACTAGTAACACAATCAAAAAATGGGCAGAAGATCTAAATAGATATTTCCCCAAAGAAGACATACAACTGACCACAAAACACATGAGAAGATGGTCAACATCACTAATTATTAGGTAAATACAAATCAAAGCTACAATGAGATATCACCTCACACCAGTCAGAATGGCTATATTGAAAAATATCTACAAACAATAAATGCTAGAGAGGGTGTGGAGAAAATGGTACCCTCTTACACTGTTGGTGGGAATGTAAATTTGTACAGCCACTATGGAGAACGGTGTGGAGGTTCCTTAAAATCTAAAAGTAGAACTACCATATGACCCAGCGATGCCATTCCTAGTCATGTACCTGGATAAAACCATAAATTGAAAAGATAAATTCACCCCAATGTTCATTGAAACACTATTTACAATAGCCAGGACATGAAAGCAACCTAAATGCCCATCAACAGAAGAATGGATAAAGAAGGTGTGGTACAAATATACAATGGGATATTACTCAGCCATGAAAAATAACAGAATAATGTCATTTGCAGCACCATGGATGGACCTAGAGATTGTCGTACTGAATGAAGTAAGTCAGACATATAAGACAAATATCATATGATATTGCTTATATGCAGAATCTAAGAAAAAAGGTACAAATGAACTTATTTCCAAAACAGAAGTAGAGTCATGGATGTAGAAAGCAAACTTATGTATACTAAGGGATATTGGTGGGGAGGAATAAATTGGGAGATTGGGTTTGACATATACAAACCACTATATGTAAAATAGATAACTAATAAGAACCTACTGTATAGCACAGAGGAGTCTACCTGATACTCTGTAATGGCTTATATGGGAAAAGAATAAAAAAGAGTGGGCATATGCATATGTATTAATGAGTCACTTTGCTATACACCTGAAACTAACACAATATTGTAAATCAACTGTACTCCAATAAAAATTTTTAAAAATATATATGTTTAATAGCATGTTAGTGAGAATTTCAGATTTGTATTTTTCAGTTACCTTACTCATTATACAGGTGAGATAATGATGATGATGATGACGATGCTTATTTCAGTTAACTGTGACATAATAGTTATAAAAAAATCCATTATATCATGTTAAGTGTGTTCAAGTTGCATGACGAATTGGTGCAAAATCAAATATCCATCTCAGGAGTTTTAATACTTGGAGTTCATTTTACATAAAACTCTATAAACATATAATAAATGTTCATGACTTTGTTGGGTGGTGTGCTTTCTCTGTTTCCATCATGCTTTTTCAGTGGAGTCCTTATCCAGCAAAGGACGAGAGCCGTTTTCACTAGTATAAGGAACAGAGCTTATCAGGTGAATGATCTCCAAATAGCTGTTTTAGTGATGTTCATTTAATATGCCAACACATAGATAATGGCAGATCTTGACTGCATTGCTAAACCAAATTGCTAGACCTTATTGAGTCTAAAGAAAATGGCAGGTGAATAAAGACTCTCTTCGATTATGTAATATAACAATAATCATGTCACTTGAGCTGTGTCTTAGCTCAAATGTAAAATTACTAGTTTTGATAAGGTCAGTTCCTATATGGATTGATGCGGGTTTCTAAGAAATCAATGGCACAAGAATTATTGAGCCAGTTAATGAATAATCAATGATGTTAGTCATGATATAGGATCTAAGCCAGCTCTGTGTGAAATGGGAAATATTCCAGCCTCAACAACATTAACATTCTGCAACTGCAGTTTAATTTGACCAAAATTTTAAATAATTGTCTAATATATCTGCCATCACTTATTTAATTTCCTCAAAGCATTTGACAAAAAACCTTATATTAGATAATTTCAAAGTGTTAACAAGAGCCAGACATGATTCTATGTGCTTTACTGAGGACAAATCTATGAGGTAGGCAACATCAAGATTCCCATTTTCAAAAAGAGTTATGTTTGGTATTTATCTATCTACATGCATTTCTTCTACTATAAAGCAATTGCTTTTTCATCAGGAAAATCTTAACTGGCTAATTTTATTTTGGCACATAATTTTTATCAATCTAACCTATTACCAAAAGATTCTTGTAAGTGTTTAGGTGAATTTTAGGGAAAAATAACTTCTCTGATCTCCAGGTATCTATTTGTGGAATATGTAGCTCCCGGTTTAAAGGATATTAACATATATCAAAATAATCATGCTTTATGGATATGGTAAAAATAACCATTTATGCAGATATGAAAGTAATAACAATTATATTTTACATTTAAAAGCCTGGATTAATGGCTATCTGAATCTTACATATTTTGGCATATAGTTATGCTTGAAAAACTGGAAGCATGTGGTAACCGCGTCAAGTTTTCCCTGTCACTTACACATTTAACTTAAAAAAAGCAATTTAACACACAAAAAAGTGAAATTCTTTGTGCTGTAAAGTGAATACCAGAAGATTTTACCAAAGCATAAATCAGTAAAATTGGACAATTGAATGAGGAAATGCAGGGCAGCATCACTGTTTGCCCCCATGACCCAGGAAAAATTGTAAGAATCCATACTTAGAACACATTTATAGCCCAAACATTTCATACTCAAGCATTATATCTCTCTTTATTATGTCATACTATTTAAATGTACATTAATTAAAGGTATATGTAAATTATTATTTTAATTCTATTTTCTTTAATGTTTTTCTTTATTTTTTTTAAGTGAAGGATAAATTTGCAACATTTGTTACCAAACAAAACTTGGGTCCCTTTGCCCATGTGCAGTAAAACCAATCTACGGACACTGAGTTGTGGTGAAGGAAAGTGTAGCATTTATTGCAGGGCACCAAAGAGTCCAAGTGGCTAGTACTTAAGAGGTCTGAACTCCTCGAAGTCTTTCAGGAAAAAGGTTTATAAAAACAGTATGAGGGAGGGGGAGTGTAGGGTGTGTGATCAATTTGTGGACATTGGTCTGGTTGGTTGGTGGTGAGGTAATTGGGAGTCAACATCATCAGACTTCTGGTTCCAAATGATCTGTGGTCTATGTCCTTATGGACAGCCTACAGTTAACATCTTCCACCTGGTAGGGGTTTCATATATGCCAAACAGCTCAAAGTATATGGCTCAGAATAGTATCTATAGCCCTTGAGGAGGAACAAAATGTCATTGACTGTTTAATGGTTAAACAAATATTATTTTTTCTTGCTTGACGGTTTTCCTTCCTTTCTGCATTTTCTCACTTCTCTGATTAAATTTACTCTGTAACTTGGGGAAGGACTAAGAGGCCAAAGTTTTTCTGCAGAAAAAAGGCAGGCAGAGAATATTGCCATGCTGGTCTGTTGGGGAAGGCCCCATAGGGTCCTGCTTTGTTACACAGTTACCAAATTATGTGCCAAATTTCTAGTCAAGAAAATTTACTCTTACAAGTTTTAACTTATAAAAAACATAGTTTCCAGGTGAGAATAGAAGAGATGAAAGGGATTTTTAGTGGGGCATTGTTTAGAATCATATTTACCAAATTAAATCAATAGGAATTTACTCAGTAATTTACTCAGCAAGAACCAAAAACATTTTTATTTCAAACAGTAAATTGCATTTTACTGGTGTGATTTTACTTGAGATGGTGAGAATATTTATTTGAAATTTAGTCAGTCCTATTAAGCCAAAACCAAGGAATCTACTTTAAATGTTTATTTTATAAGACTTTTTTAAAAGATCGGTGGAATTGCTACTGGTAGATTCAGAGATGTATAATTGTATAGTGAAGGACCTCCAGAAATGCATTTAGGCCTGCATGAAAACAATCTCTTCAGGTACAAATACTGGATTTTATCATGGGCCTTCTACTTGTAGAAAGCTTTATTATTTCAGTGGAATGTTTCAAAATTTAAATCTGAAATATCCCTTAACTAATTCAATAAGGTTCATGAAAATATAAAGTTTATGACTAAAATAAAGGCACCGTGTGTGACATGAAAAAATTAAAAATAAAATTTTGACTTTATACATATAGAGTTTTCTTTGAAATTAGTACCGACAAACACATATAACAGCATTGCTTATTTACTTGAGTACATGACACTGGCCTAAAGCAAACACAATTAATTAGGAAAAATTTTATAAATCTTATCTTAATAATAAATAAATACTATTTGGGGATCATCCTGATGTTCATTAATCCACATTTTCACTTTTTTTTTCAATAAAAATACACAGAATAGGAAGGGAAAAAAAATCATTCCGTTATCAAAGTAATTAGTTTCACAATTTTTATGGCTTTAGTAAAGAAACGCAGTAATTACATTGTGAAATTTCACTTCTGAAGGAGACATATTAATTTATAATTGACTGTAATATTGATTTCAGAACTCCTGCATTCTGCACACACATTTCTTTTTCTGTGAATATAATACATAGGGTAACATATTTTGGACATAAGACATTCTTTGTTCTCTATAATCAGTTTATATTCAAGTAACAATTTAATTTGAAATCCAGCATGATAGCTAGCTATCATCTATCCATCTACTGCCTATGTATATAACCCAATGGCTTTCTATTTGGATTCTACCTGAGGTATAAACAAATTTTAAAAGTATAATATTTATGAAAAATTTATTATTAGTATTAATGCAAGATGGTATCCACATACTTAAAACTCATAAGACAATATCCTTATAAGCATAAGCTAATATAAAATACACAAAAATATCTCATGGTTCTCCTTTCCTGTTAATGGCCCCAAAGCACTTGTCTTCCACAAATAAAAGTATAATTTAAAAGATTTTTAAAATATATGTTTTGGCTAGCAATAAGTAAGATGTAGACATTAAAAAGAATAAATACTATAATATCTATCAAAAATCAATAAGGATACTTAAAGTTTCAAACTTTCATGAATTTTTATAAGAATTGTATTGAAGTTTTAGCTATTCATTTATTCTATATCTTTCACTGTCATGTAAGGAGAATGTTGATTTCTTCTGAAACTTGTTATAAAAACAATCAGATGTTTTATTAATAGAGAATCTCCATTTACTGTTGAAAGGAAGTGCTGAATATTGGTCAATTCTAATATTTTAATTTTACCTATTTTCCTACATATTTCAGTTAGCATAAACACAAGAAGGAATAAAAAAAAAACTTAGTTCAATATAGTAAATCTCTTAACTTCTACTAAATAAATAATGATATACAGTGTAAGATGTATTTATTTTGGACCAAAGCTGCTTCCCATTTTAATCATGTATATTTTGCAAAACCACTGTTCATTTGCAGTCTCCGCTGTTTTCTGCAGTGTAAATTGAATCTCCTGCCAAAGCGAGTCAGCTTTCTTTAATGTAAAACCGTGTGTATGCGTGCATGAGACAGAAAATCAGAACCCCTATGGTAGGTACATTGTTTAATTAATCTGGAGATTTTGATAAATCCTCGATACTTGGGATTCAAGAAACAACTAAAACCCTAATTATTTTGAAAAATAATTATTTTTACTTAGTGGCACTCTTTCACAATAACTACTTATAAACTGCTGAAACTAGAATTAATAGGCAATATATTTGGCTGGAAAAAAGCACAATAAAATAACTATTTTACTTCATGGATATGTGAATTTGGGTATAAATATATAAAAGAAAGAAAATATCAGGCCCTGGGATACTGTACAATGTAATACTTTCAGTTATCATTGTTTCCAGGGGGATAGAAAAAACAATTTCTGTGTACTAATTCAAATTAAAATGTCATAAAAAATCACGTTTCACAACAACAAACCAGACAGATAGTACATAACATCATTGTTAGAAGTTTTATTTAAGCATCTTCAACATACTTCATGAGCTAAACAGCTGTCTTATTTATTTATTTATTTATTTATTTTAACATTTTTACTGGAGTATAATTGCTAGTCAATGGTGTGTTAGTTTCTGCTGTATAACAAAGTGAATCAGCTATACATATACATATATACCCATATCTCCTCTCTCTTGTGTCTCCCTCCCACCCTCCCTATCCCACCCCTCTACGTGGTCACAAAGCAACAAGCTAATCTCCCTATGCTATGCAGCTGCTTCCCCCTAGCTACCTATATGTTTTGGTTGACATTTGGTAGTGTATATATGTCCATGCCACTCTCTAACTTCATCCCAGCTTAGCCTTCTCCCTACTCCTGGCCTCAAATCCATTCTCTATGTCTGCATCTTTATTTATGTCCTGCCCCTAGGTTCTTCAGAACCAGTTTTTTTTTTTTTTTTTTAAGATTCCATATATATGTTTTAGCATATGGAATTTGTTTTTCTCTTTCTGACTTCACTCTGAATGACGGTCCCTAGGTCCATCCACCTCACTACAAATAACTTAATTTCATTTCTTTTTACGGCTGAGTAATATTCCATTGTATATATATGTTCCACGTCTTCTTTATCCATTCATCTGTCGATGGATATTTAGGTTGCTTCCATGGCCTGGCTATTGTAAATAGTGCTGCAATGAACATTGTGGTACCTGACTCTTTTTGAATTATGGTTTTCTCAGTGTATATGCCCAAGAGTGGGATTGCTGTGTTGTATGGTAGTTCTAGTTTTAGTTTGCTGAGGAACCTCCATACTGTTCTCCATAGTGGCTGCATCAATTTACATTTCCACCAACAGTGCAAGAGGGTTCCCTTTTCTCCACAGTACCTCCAGAATTTATTCTTTGTAGATTTTTTGATGATGGCCATTCTAACCCGTGTGAGGTGATACCACATTGAAGTTTTGATTTGCATTTCTCTAATGATTAGTGATGTTGAGCATCCTTTCATGTGTTTGTTGACAATCTGACAGTCATCTTTGGAGAAGTTCCTATTTAGGTCTTCTGCCCATTTTTGGATTGGGTGGTTTATTTTTTTGGTTTTGAGCTACACAGCTGTTTTAAAATAAGAAAGAACAAAAAGTATTGAGTTACATAATTAAAAATAAAATATCACATGCTTTAACATAGCAGTGATCTTATGAGGGGATATCATGAAATTGTCAACCAATGTAATAATTAGGTCTGCTCTTAATTATGAGGGTACTCTGAGATGTTTACTTAGGAAGACGTTTTTGCAGCAAACCATTAGAAATACATAATTCTTCAGGTTAAGTGCTACCAAGGATTTTCCTTTAATCATATTTTACATAAAATATTTTTAATTTTGTCACATTAATAAACATGTACATCAGCTTTAGTTCATATTTTACCCACAAGGAGTAATATATATATAATTTGCTGTGACATCCTAGCATAGTTATAAACATTTTATTGATACGTCCCTGTTACTTAGTTGAAATTATGCTTTATTTTAAACACCACTGTTATATAGGTAATGCCATTTGGCTATGTAATTTTTCATATTTACTCTGTGAAATCAGGCCATTACATGAACTTAGTGAATACCAAGCATTCTTGCACCTTCAGCAGTGAGTTGCACATGCTGATACCAATGACTTCATCCTGGACACCTAATAAGCAGAGTTAACTATACAGTCTATGGCCTCCATGATGTTACATGCTAATACAGATACAAATACTTGATTTGAAAATATGATACTGATTTTTAAGATTATATGTTTAATTTATACTTTGATGCATATTAAAGGGATAATTGAATTTTTAAAATTGGGGAAGGAATTGCAAATCAATAAAATATCCTGCTTTTAACTGAAATAGCATATACAAGAGCATAGACTCTGGAATCTCACTCCAAATTCTCTCTTACTTACAAGCTGTGGGTACTTTGGAAAGTTACTTAATTTATTTAGGACTCAACTTCTTTATCTGTATATTTAGATAAAAGTAGTAGTAAGTTTTATTTCAAAACAGGGATCATGCTTAATAAATTAAGAATAAACAATCTTCAGAATATTTCTGAGACATAAGTGGAATTGAGAAAAAAACTATTTAAAATGCAGGAATAAGAAACGTGCTTGGAGGAGGAGCTTCAAGACATCAGAAGAGTAAGACATGGAGATCAACTTCCTCCCCAGAAATACATCAGAAATATATCTACATGTGGAACAACTCCTACAGAACACCTACTGAATGTTGGCAGAAGACCTCAGACCTCCCAAAAGACAAGAAACTCCCCACATACCTGGGTAGGGCAAAAGAATAAAGAAAAATCAGAGACAAAAGAGTAGGGATGGGACCTGCACCAGTGAGAGGGAGCTGTGAAGCAGGAAATGTTTCCACACACTAGGAAGGTCCTTCATGGGTGGAAACTGTGGGTGGCAGATGGGGGAAGCTTCAGAGTCATGGAGGAGACTGCAGCAACAGGGTTGCAAAGGGCAAGGTGCACAGAGGATTGGTACAGACCAGACTTCACAAGCCCGAGAAGCTCGTCTGCTCACCCACTGGGGCAAGTGGGGACTGGGAGCTGAGGCTTCGGCTTTGGTCAGATCCCAGGGAGAGGACTGGGGTTGGCTGCATGAACACAGCCTGAGGGGGGCTAGTGAACCACAGCTAGCTGGGAGGGAGTCCGGGGTAAAGTCTGGAGCTGCCAAAGAGGCAAGAGACTTTTTCTTGCCTCATTGTTTCCTGGTTCATGAGGAGAGGGGATTCAGAGCATTGCTTAAAGAAGCTCCAGAGACGGGTGTGAGCAGTGGATATCAGTGCAGACCCCAGATACAGGCATGAGATGCTGAGACTGCTGCTGCAGCCACCAAGAAGCCTGTGTGCAAGCACAGGTCATTATCCACACCTCCCCTCCCAGGAGTCTGTGCAGCTCACTACTGCCAGCGTCCCGTGATCGAGGGACAATATCCCCAGGAAAACACATGGCACAGCTTCTGCCACTGCAGGCTCACCCTGCCTAACATACCCCTCCCTCCCCCCGGCCTGAGTGAACCAGAGCCCCCTAATAAATTGTTACTTTAAAACCGTCCTGTCTGAGTGAAGAACAGATGCTCTCAGGTGATGTACATGCAGAGGCAGAGCCAAATCCAAAGCTGAAACCCAGGTGCTGTACAAACAAAGAAGAGAAAGGGAAATTTCTCCCAGCAGCCTCAGGAGCAACGGACACAATCTCCAAAATCAACTTGATGTACCCTGCATCTGTGGAATACCTGAATAGACAAAAAATCATCCCAAATTGAGGAGGTGGACTTTGGAGCAATGATATATATATGTGTGTATATATATATATTTTTTTCTTTTTCTATTTTTGTGAGTGTGTATGTCTATGCTTCTGTGTGTGATTTTGTCTGTATAGCTTTTCTTTTACCATTTGTCCTAGGGCTCTTTCTGTCTGACATTTTTGTTTGTTTGTTTGTTTGTTTTATTATAGTTTTTAATGCCTGTTATCATTGGTGGATTTGTTTTTTGGTTTGGTTGCTCTATTCTTTCTTTCTGTCTTTTCTTATTACTTAAAATTATTTTATTTTAATATTTATTTTTTAGTTTAATAATTTTATTTTGTTTTTTCTTCTTTCTTTCTTCTTTTTTGTTTCTCCCTTTTATTCTGAGCCCTGTGGATGACAGGCTTTCGGCTCTCCAGTCAGGAATCAAGGCTGTGCCTCTGAGGTGGGAGACCCAAGTTCAAAAAATTGGCCCACAAGAGACCTCAGAACTCCACGTAATATCAAATGGTAAAAATCCCTCAGAGATCTCCGTTTCAACACCAAGACCCAGATCCATTCAACGACCAGCAAGCTACAGTGCTGGAAACCCTATGCCAAACAACTAGCAAGACAGGAACACAACCCCACCCATTAGCAGAGAGGTTACCTAAAAACAAAATAAGACCATGGACACCCTAAAACACACCACGAGATGTGGACCTGCCAACAAGAAAAAAGATCCAGGCTCATCCACCAGAATACAAGCACTAGTCCCTTCCAACAGGAAGCCTAAACAAACCACTGAACAAAATTTAGCCACTGGGGCAGACACCAAAACAATGGGAACTACAAACCTGCAACCTGCAAAAAGGAGACCCCAAACACAGTAAGTTAAGCAAAATGAGAAGACAGAGAAACACACAGCAGATGAAGTAGCAAGGTAAAAACCCACCAGACCTAACAAATGAAGTGGAAATAGGTAGTCTACCTGAAAAAGAATTCAGAATAATGATAGTAAAGATATCCAAAATATTGGAAAGAGAATGGAGAAAATACAAGAAATGTTTAACAAGGACCTAGAAGAACTAAAGAGCAAACAAACAGTGATGAACAAAACAAAAAAATGAAATTAAAAATTCTTTAGAAGTGATCAGTAGCAGAATAACTGAGGCAGAAGAACTGATAAGTGATCTGGACAACAAAATAATGGAAATAACTACTGCAGAGCAAAATAAAGGAAAAATAATTAAAATAATTGAGTACAGTCTCAGAGACCTCTAGGACAACATTAAATGTATCAACATTCGAATTATAGGGGGCCCAGAAGAAGAAGAGAAAAAGAAAGGGAACAAAAAAAATATTTGAAGAGATTATAGTTGAAAATGTCCCTAATATATGAAAGGAAATAGTTAATCAAGTCCAGGAATCACATAGAGTCTCATACAGGATAAACACAAGGAAAAACATTCCAAGACACGTGTTAATCAAGCTATCAAAATTAAATACAAAGAAAAATTATTTAAAGCAGAAAGGGAAAAACAACAAATAATACAAAAGGGAATCCCCATAAGGTTAACAGCTGATCTTTCAGCAGAAACTCTGCAAGCCAGAAAGGAGGGGCAGGGCATATTTAAAGTGATGAAAGGGAAAAACCCACAACAACCAAAATTACTCTACCCAGCAAGGATCTCATTCAGAGTTGATGGAGAAATTAAAACATTTACAGACAAGCAAAGGCTAAGAGATTTTAACACCACCAAACCAGCTATACAACAAATGCTAAAGGAACTTTATTAGGCAGGAAACACAAGAGAAGGAAAAGACCTACAATAACAAACACAAAAGAATTAAGAAAATGGTAATAGGACATACATATAGATAATTACCTTAAATGCAAATGGATTAGAAGCTCCCACCAAAACACATAGACTGACTGAATATATACAAAAACAAGACCCGTATATATGCTGTCTGCAAAAGACCCACTTCAGACCTAGGGACACATACAGACTGAAAGTGAGGGGATGGAAAAATATATTCCATGAAAATGGCAATCAAAAGAAAGCTGGAGTACCAATTCTCATATCACACAATATAGACTTTAAAACAAAGACTATTACAAGAGACAAAGAAGGACACTACACAATGATCAAGGGATCAAACCAAGAAGAAGATATAAGAGTTGTAAATATTTATGCACCCAACATAGGAGCACCTCAATACATAAGGCAAATACTAACAGCCATAGAAGGGGAAATTGACAGTAACACAATAATAGTAGGGGACTTCAACACCCCACTTTCACAAATGGACAGATCATCCAAAATGAAAATAAATAAGGAAACACAAGCCTTAAATGATACATTAAACAAGACGGACTTAACTGATACTTATAGGACATTGCATCCAAAAACAACAGAATACACTTTCTTCTCAAGTGCTTATGGAACATTCACCAGGATACATCATAGCTTGGGTCACAAATCTAACCTTGGTGAATTTAAGAAAACTGAAATTGAATCAAGTATCTTTTCTGACCACAGCGCTATGAGACTAGATATTAATTAAGGAAAAATTTGTAAAAAAATACAAACACATGGAGGATAAACAATACACTACTTAACAGCCAAGAGATCACTGAAGAAATCAAAGAGGAAATCAAAAAAATGCCTAGAAACAAATGACAATGAAAAAACGACTACCCAAGTCCTATGGGACGCAGCAAAAGCAATTCTAAGAGGGACGTTTGTAGCAATGCAATCCTACCTCAAGAAACAAGAAACATCTCAAATAAACAATGTATCCTTACACCTAAAGCAATTAGAGACAGAACAAAAAAGCCCCAAAGTTAGCCAAAGGAAGCAAATCATAAAGATAAGATCAGAAATAAATGAAAAAGAAAGAAGGAAACAATAGCAAAGATCAATAAAACTAAAAGCTGGTTCTTTGAGAAGATAAACAAAATTGATAAACCATTAGCCAGACTCATCAAGAAAAAAAGGAGAATACTCAAATCAATAATAGAGTTAGAAATGAAAAAGAAGTTAGAAATGACACTGCAGAAATACAAGGGATCATGAAAGATTACTAAAAGCAACAATATGCCAATAAAATTGACAACCTGGAAGAAATGGACAAATTCTTTGAAATGCACAACTTTCCGAGACTAAACCAGGAAGAAATAGAAAATATGAACAGACAAATCACAAGCACTGAAATTGAAACTGTGATTAAATATCTTCCAACAAACAAAAGTCCAGGACCAGATGACTTCACAGGCGAATTCTGTCAAACACCTATCCTTCTCACTCTCTTCCAAAATATAGCAGAGGGAGGAACAGTCCCAAACTGATTCTACGAGGCCACCATCACCCTGATACAAAAACCAGGCAAAGATGTCCCAACGAATGATAACTACAGGCAAATATCACTGATGAAAATAGATGCAAAAATCCTCAACATAATACTAGCAAACAGAATCCAACAGCACATTAAACGGATGATATACCATGATCAAGTGGGGTTTATCCCAGGAATGCAAGGATTCCTCAATATACACAATCAATCAATGTGATACAATGTATTAACAAATTGAAGGAGAAAAAAACATATGATCATCTCAATAGATGCAGAGAAAGATTTTGACACAATTGAACACTAATTTATAATAAAAACTCTCCAGAAAGTAGGCATAGAGCGAACTTTTCTCAACATAATAATGTTCATATATGAAAAAAACACAGCCAACATTGTCCTCAAGGGTGAAAAACTGAAACCATTTCCACTAAGATCAGGAACAAGACAAGGCTGCCCACACTTACCACAATTATTCAACATAGTTTTGGAAGTTTTAGCCACAGCAATCAGAGAAGAAAAAGAAATGAAAGGAATCCAAATAGGAAAAGAGGAAGTAAAGTTGTCACTGTTTGCAGATTACAAGATAGTATACATAGAGAATCCTAAAGATGGTACCAGAAAACTATTAGAGCTACTCAATGAATCTGGTAAAGTAGCAGGATACAAAATTAATGCACAGAAATCTTTTGCACTCCTATATGATAATGATGAAAAATCTGAAAGTGAAATTAAGAAAACACTCCCATTTACCATTGCAAGAAAAAGAAAAAAAAAAAACATATCTAGGAATAAACCTACCTGAGGAGACAAAAGACGTATATGCAGAAAATTATAAGACACTGATGAAAGATGATAGAAATAGATGGAGAGATATGCCATGTTCTTGGATTGGAAGAATCAACATTGTGAAAATGACTGTACTACCCAAAGCAATCTACAGATTCAATGCAATCCCTATCAAACTACCACTGGCATTTTTCACAGAACTAGAACAAAAAATTTCACAATTTGTATGGAAACACAAAAGAACCCGAATAGCCAAAGCAGTCTTGAGAAAGAAAAATGGAGCTGGAGGAATCAGGCTCCCTGACTTCAGACTATACTACAAAGCTACAGTAATCAAGACAGTATGGTACTGGCACAAAAACAGAAATATAGATCAATGGAACAGGATAGAAAGCCCAGAGATTAACTCACATACATATGGTCACATTATCTTCGATAAAGAAGGCAAGAATATACAGTGGAGGAAAGACAGCTTCTTCAATAAGTGGTTCTGGGAAAACTGGACAGCTACATATAAAAGAATGAAATTAGAAAACTCTCTAACACCATACACAAGAATAAGCTCAAAATGGATTAAAGACCTAAATATAAGGCCAGACTCTATAAAACTGTTAGAGGAAAACATAGATAGAGCACTCTATGACATACTTCACAGCAAGATCCTTTTTGAACCACCTCCCAGAGAAATTGAAATAAAAACAAAAATAAACAAATGGGACCTATTTAAACAAGCTTTCCACAGCAAAGAACATCATAAACAAGAAGAAAAGACAACCCTCAGAATGGGAGAAAATATTTGCAAGTGAATCAGCTGTCAAAGGATTAATCTCCAAAATTTACAAGCAATAAATCTCCAAAATTTACAAGCAATAAGTCTCCAAAATTTACAAGCAGTAAATGCAGCTCAATATCAAAACAACAAACAACCCAATCCAAAAATGAGCAGAAGAGTTAAATAGACATTTCTCTAAAGAAGATATACTGATTGTCAACAAACACATGAAACAGTGTCAACATCACTATACATTAGAGAAATGCAATCAAAACTATATTGCGATATCATCTCACACCAGTCAGAATGGCCTACATCAAAAAATCTACAAACAATAAATGCTGGAGAGAGTATGGAGCAAAAGGAACTCTTTTGCGCTGTTGGTGGGAATGTAAGTTGATACAGCCACTATGGAGAACAGTATGGAGGTTCCTTAAAAAACTACAAATAGAACTACCATATGACCCAGCAATCTCACTATTGGGCATATACCCTGAGAAAACCATAATTCAAAAAGAGTCATGGGGCCTCCCTGGTGGCGCAAGTGGTTGAGAGTCCGCCTGCCAATGCAGGGGATACGGGTTCGTGCCCCGGTCTGGGAGGATCCCATATGCCGCGGAGCGGCTGGGCCCGTGAGCCATGGCCGCTGAGCCTGCGCGTCCGGAGCCTGCGCGTCCGGAGCCTGTGCTCCGCAACGGGGGAGGCCACAACAGTGAGAGGCCCGCATACCGCAAAAAAAAAAAAAAAAAAAAAAAAAAAAAAAAAAAAAAAAAAAAAAAAAAGAGTCATGTACCACAATGTTCATTGGAGCTCTATTTACAATAGCCAGGACATGGAAGCAACCTAAGTGTCCATCAACAGATGAATGGATAAAGAAGAGGTGGCACATATATACAATGAAATATTACTCAGCCATAGAAAGAAACAAAATTGAATTTTTTGTGTGAGATGGATGGACCTAGAGTCTGTCATACAGAGTGAAGTAAGTCAGAAAGAGAAAAACAAATACCATATGCTAACACATATATAAGGAATCTTAAAAACAAACAAACAAAAAATAGTCCTGAAAAACCTAAGGGCATGATGGGAATAAAGATGGAGACCTACTACAGAATGGGCTTGAGGATATGGGGAGGGGGAAGTGTAAGCTGGGACAATGTGAGAGACTGGCATGGACATATATGTACACTACCAAACATAAAATAAACAGCTAGTGGGAAGCAGCCACATAGCACAGGGAGATCAGCTCAGTGCTTTGTGACCATGTAGAGGGGAGGGATAGGGAGGATGGGAAGGAGGGAGATGCAAGAGGGAAGAGATATGGGAATATAAGTCTATGTATAACTGATTCACTTTGTTATAAAGCAGAAACTAAGACACCATTGTAAAGCAATTATACTCTTATAAAGATGTTAAAAATAAATAAATAAATCAGAAAGAAATATGCTTATGCAGGACATATAACAGAAGAACTAACCAATGATACAACAAAACAATATGCAAAACAGAGCAAACCCATTTATCTTTTCTATTATTAAAATTTATATCTACATACATATATAAGATATAGATGTTATTTGATAACGAATAAGTCATTTTTCAATGACACATTAAATTAAAATTTAAGTTGGCTTTTCAAATTAACGTATTCTTAATACATCTGCTCATATTTCACTGTCAGCAGAGAGGGATTGCGTATCTGTTTATATGAGATCAATGGAGAAAACTTCCAAATTATGTGAAATTAATTGCAGCATAATAATCCCTACACAAGGGAAAACATATGAAAAGGAGGATTAGAGGCTAATATGACCTGAAGAATAGTGTATTTTTTCCCCAAAAATATACTAGGTGTCAGTCTATTGGTGAGAGGTAGCTGTGAAAGTTTCCATTAAAAAAAAAGAGAATACAAAAGTTACATTCTGAAAACTAGAATATTTAAAACTTTGTCATACAATCTAGCTTATTTTATAAAGCAGTTATATGTATTGCTCTTAAGAAATTTTGTATAACACTCTTTATGAACAAGGAAAGAAAATCAGAGAACCTACCTGGTAGCAAATTTTCTTAGTAAAATTAAAAATGTAGAATATCTTTAAGGCTATGCAGCATTTTAAAATAATGTGATGTTTTGATTATTAATATATAAGGACTCATAGAAATGGGTTATTCATAAATACTTTTATTTATTTATTTATTTATTTATTTATTTATTTTTGGTGGTACGCGGGCCTCTCACTGTTGTGGCCTCTCCCGTTGCGGAGCACAGGCTCTGGACGTGCAGGCTCAGCAGCCATGGCTCACGGGCCTAGCCGCTTCTTGGCATGTGGGATCTTCCCAAACCGGGGCACGAACCCGTGTCCCCTGCATCGGCAGGCAGACTCTCAACCACTGAGCCAACATGGAAACCCTATAAATACTTTTATTTATTCAACCAGAAGATATTAACTACTGACAGTATTTCATATAATAACCTCCCATATTTCATACATACTGCTAGAATTTAAGAAACCTTAACTCTATAAAAATGGCTATACTGTCAACAAAGTATGAACCAACATTGAGCTTAGCATTGTGCAATGTTTCAGGAGCAGTATGCATGGAGGGAGAGGGCAGGTCTTTTTAAATAGACTCCTGCAAAAGAATGAAAGTCTTTTAATGAAGACAGTAAATTCAATAAGGAAATCTTGTCATTTATTTTTACTGTTGCATCCCCCAAATTTAGAATAGTTCTCAGCATATATTAGGGGCTCAAAAACTCTTTGACTGAAGGAATGAATGAAAAAAAATGAATAAAGATAGAAAAGTAATGGGAAAGTTGAGAAGTATATTTTACATAGACAGTATACCATATTTACATGTAAAGAACCCCCAAAGAATATCTTAGGATATTCAAGAAACCACTCATGATATAGTATAGCTTGAATTTAGATTACTGTTGAAGAAGCAGATAAGGTTGGAAAAGTGAATGAAGGTGACATCATGACTGAGATTTTCTATGCTTTGCAAGAGTCTGGATTCTGAACGATGGCATAATGTTATTTTCACTTAAGAAAGAAAATGTATGAAGCAATAAAGAGCAAAATTGGGGTCAGTATCTCAGAATCTGATTGTATTTGGGACATTACCTTAAAAGATGTAAATAAGGTTACATGAAGTCCTATGAGTGGGCTCTAATCTAGTATAACATGAGTCCTTTTAAGAAGAGAGGAAGAGATACCAGGATGATCACACACAAATAAAAGACCATGTGAGCATACAGCAAGCAGAAGTTCATCTACAAGCCAATGACAGAGGCTCAAGAGAAACCAAACCTGCCGACACCTTGATCTTGGACTTCCAGCTTCCAGAACTTTGAGAAAGTAACTGTTGTTTAAGTTACACAGCCTTTGATATTGTTATGGCAGCCCTAGATACCTAATAAAAAATTCTATTTGATTATATCACAACACAAATGAGTGTAGATTGAAAGGAGAAAATGTCTGCTTTATAAACATTTAGACAGTTGACTGGTAAAATGGAAAAAAAATAGATTAAGGGGCATGGACAATGGTATATAGGGAAAAATAGGAAAATATAGTATATCAAGGAAATATATGCTCTCCTAATATTTAATTTTGAAAATGGATAAAACAAAAACTGCCTATCTGTGCTTTATTGAAGGGAAAAAATATGTCCAGTTGGATTTCATCACTGACTGTCATTTCTATTTTGAGGGATGCTGTGAAAAAATCTCCTACTCTCCCCTCATTGAAATAATTACCCTATGTGTTCTTCATTTACTCCTCGTGGCAATAGTAATAATGTCCACATTAAAAGAAAAGTATGTCTATCAGAAAAAAATATATGCAGATGGGCTGGTAATATCTGGCTATAGCTCAATACTTTTTTCGGAGGGGTAAAATACATAGTTACTAGTAGAAAGGACAATATTTACTTGATTTCTTGATTATTGTCTCTTGTGTTTTGATGTTATAAATTTTTATTTGCCTCCATGATTGTCAGGTTGTAATAGGTTCTGAATGAGAAAGCTGGGAAAACATAACATATTAATTAACGCAGGTAATTATGTACCTTACTTCTTTATTACATTACTTCTGATAAACTGACTATAAAAGCCCTCAAAACACATGTAAACATGTTGGAATATTTTAGGGAATATATTATGCCCCCATTTTACCCAACTTTATAGATTTTGGCTTGTAGTCTGAACTTCCCTCATCCACAATCTTGCTTCTTGCCTCTGATTTACGAGTAAGGTGAACACTTGAGAAAACAATACTCAACTCACAGATCTGGTTATTTTACATACAAACTTCAGCATAGGGCCAGTTGCAAACTTACAAGACTAAATAAGATATATCAATGGTGAGCAAAGCTTCTGGTGATGATCTCTTGATATACGTATTTAGATATTCATGTATGCATGTATACCTAATAAGCACACGTCAGCAGTTACTTTGTGTGCTCTTTTCAGTTCATATGACTTTTGCATTCTACCTTTATATTTAATAAATGAAAACTTTATATTGAAATATTATATGTATACTGTAGTTATCTGCAAACCTAAAAATTCTCATTATTGATTTTAGCTAAATATTGGAGCAATTGATAGTGATGTTTCAGATTGAATGTTGAAAATATAATAATCAAGACTATTCTGTAATTAATGTATTTATGCTTTTAATGAGTTTTTAAATTATACACATTTACTGTTAAGCTGATTTGCCTTTCATATGAAGTGTGTGAATGCAATTCCTGAGTGTCAAGATAAAATGGTTGGAGCTATTCTTTAATGTGATTCTTCTCTTCTCCATCAGAGTGTCTTTATCCTTATATTCATCCATTCATTCACTCTTTCTCTCTCACTCAATCTTCCTCTCTCTCTTTCTCTCTTTTTGTCTCCCTTTCTCTCCCTTCCTTTCTGATGTTATTCACCTAATATCCTTTGTCCATTAAAAAAATAACAAATCAATATTCCTCATGGGAGACTACCCATGTGGATCAAAAAGGGAGAACAACTTCTCCTACAATTTTTCCTTTGGAGGAAGAGGTTAGAACATGACACAAGTAGGCCAATAAGAATGCTCCATTCCTCTGATGATGCTCAAAGTATTGCTCATTTCAAAGAAGCCCACATGCTTCAAGTTGGGCTAATTAGAGTCTGTTGTAGAAAAATTGCCTGACGTATAGAAAAAGAGTATCTCTTTCCATTAGGGTGACTAAACTGGAAATCACACATATTAGCTTCCTATGGATTTTGTAACAGGTTCCCACCAATTCAGTGGCTTAAAACAGCACAGATTTATTATTACATAATTTTGGAGTTTATAAAGCCAAAATCAAGTTATTGGCAAATTCTTTGTTCCTATGGAGGCTTCAGGGAAGAATCTGTTTCCTTGACCTTTTCAGCTTCCAAAGGTCATTTGCATTCTTTGCCTCATGTCCCCTCCACCTTTTTGTTTCTGTCATCACATCCTTATGGGGATTCCCTTTTAAGTTATTTGTTGCTTTTCCCTTGTTGCTTGTAATATTTTTACTTTGTATTTAATTTTTGGTAGTTTGATTAATATGTGTCTTGGTGTGTTTTTCTTTGGATTTATCCTGTATGGGACTCTCTGTGCTTCCTGGACTTGATTGACTATTTCCTTTCACTCATTAAGGAAGGTTTCAACTATAATCTCAGCAAATATTTTCTCAGTCCTTTTTTTTTTTTTCCTCTTCTTCTTCCATGACCCCTATAATTCGAATGTTGGTTCCTTTATTGTTATTCTGGAGGTCTCTGATACTTTCCTCAATTATTTTCATTCTTTTTTCTTTATTCTGCTCTGCAGTAATTTATTTCCACTATTTTATCTTCTAGGTCACTTATCCATTCTTCTGTCTCAGTTATTCTGCAATTGATTCCTTCTAGAGGATTTTTAAATTTAATTTATTGTGTTGTTCATCATTGTTTGCTCTTTAGTACTTCTAGGTCCTTGTTAAATGTTTCTTGTGTTTTCTCCATTCTATTTCCAAGATTTTGGATCATCTTTATTCTCATTACTTAGAATTCTTTTTCAAGTAGACTGTTTAATTCCTCTTCCTTTGTTTGGTCTCATGGGTTTTTTACCTTGCTCCTTCATCTGCTGTGTATTTCTCTGTTTGGGGTCTCCTTTTCGCAGGCTGCACATTCGTAGTTCCTGTAGTTTTTGATGTCTGCCCCCATTTGGTAAAGTTGGTTCAGTGGCTTGTGAAGGCTTCCTGGTGGAGGGGACTGGTGCCTGTGTTCTGGTGGGTGTGGCTGGATCTTGTCTTTCTGGTGGGCAAGGCTGTCTGTTGGTGTGTTTTGGGTGGTCTGTGAAATTAGTATGATTTTAGGCAGCCTCTCTGCTAAAGGGTGGGGTTGTGTTTTTGTTTTCTAGTTGTTTGGCATGGAGTGACCAGCACTGGAGTTTGCTGGCCACTGGGTGGAGTTGGGTCTTAGCGTTGAGATGGAGATCTCTTGCTGATTGATATTATGTTGGGCTGGGAGGTCTCCAGTGGTCCAATGTCCTGAACTCGGCTCTCTCACCTCAGAGGCTCAGGCCTGACACCAGGCCAGAGCTCAAAGACCCCCTCAGCCACACGTCTTGGAATGACCCTTCACACCAGCCAGTAAGAATATGCTTATGTGAAGGTCTCTTTCTTTCTTTCTTTTTTTTTCTTTGTGCTTCATCTGGTTTCACTGGTTCACAAGGTGCTGTTTGTGCAGGGGCCTCACCCCTGGACCTTTGACTGGGGTTCCTGATACAAAAATCTAAATTATTTTTCTTAAGTTTTAAACTTTAACATTTATTTTTATGTGTGCTTTTCAATTGTAAACTTAAAGAAAGGTCACCAAAAATTTTAAAACTTGATTCTCAGTGGACAATATTTAACACATAAATATTGTTTAACAGAAATATGGGTAATTCAGTATTTTGAAGCTACTGGTCACTGTATGTCCTCTGGCCATGAAGAATCTAATCTCCTCATTTCCAGCTACAGCCACTTATTCTGGCATCTGACAAGAAAGGACTTTCACTTTTCTCCAAATGTTCTTGGGGTCTGCAGGGCTTGTAGGAGATGGGAATAAAGGAGTAAAGATTTGTCAGTATTGGCTTCAGCACACTCAGGAGAAATACTGAATTTGGGTAATGAACTTTTCCTTACCTGCCGTCCCAACTCAGTGTTTGGGATCTACTCAATACTCTCTGGTTAAAAAATTCTAGAGGAGTATTTAAAGAGGTTATTGTCTGCCCAGAGGTAGTAGAGACAATTTATCCCAATATTTAGTATTTACAGTTTATATGTAACCATCAGTGCCTGTTTATATTTGATCATTTTATATATGGCTATGTACTCCTATAGCAATTTAACATTTTCCAGTTTCATGTCTTATATTCTCAATCATATGGAAAATTAATTAAAATAATATTTATTCAAGTAATCAATTTGTATTTTATTTAATTTCTCCATGGTTCATTGTTAGTTTTTTCAACCTCTATACCCCCTAATATTAAGTTTTATGAACTATCCTTTCACCTTTAAATTTGAAAAGATGAATTGTATTAATAAAAAATATCATCCTATATGGAAGAATAAACACTATTCTGGATCAATTTCTTTGAAGTTATAATATCTTTAACGGTCAAATATGTCAATATTATATTTCAAACAGGTTATTTTCCTTTTTTAAAATATTGAACATGGTTAAATTTAATACAATGTGTTACCAGTGTAAGTTAAATATTTCCAGTTGATCCAATACTGAACTGATTGCCAAAATAAACACAGGAAAAAATGTCCTACTTGGATAATGGTATCTATCTGTCTGTCTGTTTAATCATCTGTCTTTCAATAGTTCATATCCATGGACTTGGAAGGTGGAATACTCCTCACTTAACAATTTGCACATGAAAGCTTCCTGGTGTGTCTTTTTGGGTATCCTATTTTAAGGATGACAGCTGACATTTCTAACATAAATTCTGGCATTTCTTTTCATAGAAAATCTCTGTTCAAAAAGGTGTTCTTTATAAGGCTTCCCAATTTTTCTTTCTCCCTGATGAATAGGAAACCACATTTGAGGGACATCCATTAATTTATTTTCTATTCAGTAATTCAAATTATAGATCCATGGAAACTTAGAGATGAAAGACTGCAAGGTCAAGCCTCTACACTAGACTAACCTCAAACTACTTACTAATCTTTCTAAGCCTTAGCTTCTTCATCTATAAAATGAATAAAGTAATAGCTATGTCATAAGGGTGCTTGTGAGGTATTTAATGAATGTGTTATAGTGCCTAGGATAAAGTCTTAAGCATATTAACTGCTCAACTCATGTTATTTTCCTCTTTTGGTCAATGTCATTATATAAGGCAATTGGTCTAACCTACTGCAGCAATGCCGAATGTGTCTATCTTGATTTTGGAGCTTCTAAGTGATGTTTAATGCAAACCATGTAAATGTACAACTAAATTAACCATTTAACAGGAAAACACTGAGTTTATATGTATTGAGTAAGAGAGGAACTGCTTTGTCAGAGTTTAGTATCATCTCATAGAGGGGAAAAGTAAATTTGATATAATTGTGAGGTTTCAGAGTCTGATTTAAGGTGCTTTTTTCAATCAAGGGGTTTGGTTATATAAGGCTCATGATATAATTGTTTAAAATTGGGGGCACAACAAAGTGAGGATTTTACTTGATGACTTCAAAACTCCTGGAAAGAAAACAATTGTCCAATGATGTCTTTTGTAGACTTGAACAGTTTGATGTTCATTTTGAGGGAAGAGAAGAATAATCGTGGGAATAAACACAAAAATTATTCTCAATATTTTCTTTTCTGGGCAAAACTTTCCTGTAATAATAAAGTGGAAAAGCATTGTTGTATCAATGTAGACAGTAAGATATTTGCTTCTGGGGTGCACCCCGATTGATATCAGTGAATACCTTTGAGGAAGGAATTAATTTATCAAGTTTGGGTCTACTCAGCAGGTAGAAGCCAGTTAACTTTTGTGTCGCTGATCTAATATCAGACATTGGAGGTCATTTTTTTTTGACCAAAATAACCCTATTGGTTTGCTAAATAGTATTATAATGTTATGGTGTTACCCATTTAGAATGGTCCAGTGCCAGAATTAATATGTACTGTTCAGATCATTAAGTAGATCTAAAGTGAAAGAGAAATTTGTCTTACTTGTGAGATCTGTGAAAATGAGGCAGACTTCAAATAGTCACCATATGTTCTCTCTTTCTCTTCCAAGTTTTATTTCTTAAAAGTTCAGTTACAAAAGCTAATTCCCATATAAGGTCCTCAAGTCATGTTTAATTGAAGAAAGTAATCTAGTTTTATGTGTAAGATGTGATTATTAGAATTTTAGACTTCGGGATGTCTGACCTGTTGTTCTGTTTGCCACCTACAAAGTCCCATATAGTTTGAATTCAGTTAAGCAGGAAATTGACTGATTCATTGCAAATAACTACTATTAAGGGAAACTGGGTTGTTCTCAGAAAAAAATTAAAAATAAAAAAGTATGTGCACAATCCAACAGTAATTTTGTGGTATGATTTAGCCAGTTCACAAGCCAATTGTAGCCAAGGAATGAACTCATATCAAAGATTGGATAAAGAGGTAAAAAGCAATATTAAGAACAGAGACTTGCTTTATAGCTAGGAAAATGAACAAAAGAATGCAGATAAAATACAACAATCTGTTGCTTTCTTCACTGAATCTTCAGTGAAAGCCATTGATGATGAACTGAAATTTGAATGTAGAAATCACCATTCAGATATACAAAATTGGAGTTGGGCAGCCAATGACAATCAGGTCTCAAGCACTTCTCTGCACCACTGGGAACTTGAACCTTCTTTGAACTGAACCAGACCGAAGGCCACCACTGGCACTATTCAGAACACCTGCCAGCTGCAACCTTCTGGTCTCAAGGTTTCCCTTTAAAACTATGCAAAAATTTCTGACACCAAACAATACCTATGTAAAAAGCAACCTTACTTCTTGTCGGCTCCAATTATAATTACTGATAACCAACTCATGCAACTAACTGTAAACTTGTGATTTTTGCTTTTTAAAGCATCTCATGAGGAAACTTGCAAAAGCCTCTTAAATACACTCATCCACCAGGGAGCGCACAGCAGAAGCAAGAAGAAAAACAATCCTACAACCTGTGGAACAAAAACCACATTCACAGAAAGATAGACAAGAGGAAAAGGCAGAGGACTATGTACCAGATGAAGGAACAAGATAAAACCACAGAAAACAACTAAATGAAGTGCAGATAGGCAACCTTCCAGAAAAAGAATTCAGAATAATGATAGTGAAGATCATCTAGGACCTCGGAAAAAGAATGGAGTCAAAGATAGAGAAGGTGCAAGAAATATTTAACAAAGAACTAGATGAATTAAAGAACAGACAAACAGAGATGAACAATGCAATAACTGAAATGAAAACTACACTAGAAGGAATCAATAGCAGAATAACTGAGGCAGAAGAATGGATAAGTGACCTGGAAGACAGAATGGTGGAATTCACTGCTTTGGAGCAGAATAAAGAAAAAAGAATGAAACGAAATGAAGGCAGCCTAAGAGACCTCTGGGACAACATTAAATGCAACAACATTTGCATTATAGGGGTCCCAGAAGTAGAAGAGACAGAGAAAGGACCCAAGAAAATATTTGAAGAGATTATAGTCGAAACCTTCCCTAACATGGGAAAGGAAATAGCCACCCAAGTCCAGGAAACGCAGTGAGTCCCATACAGGATAAACCCAAGGAGACACATTCTGAGACACATAGTAATCAAATAGGCAAAAATGAAAGACAAATAAAAATTATTGAAAGCAACAAGGGAAAAATGACAAATAACATAGAAGGGAACTTCCATAAGGTTAACAGCTGATTTCTCAGCAAAAACTCTACAAGACAGAAGGAAGTGGCATGACATATTTAAAGTGGTGATAGGGAAGAAGATACAACCAAGAGTACTCTACCCAGCAAGGATATCATTTAGATTTGATGGAGAAATCAAAAGATTTACAGACAAGCAAAAGCTAAGAGAATTCAGCACCATCAAACCAGCTCTACAACAAATGCTAAAGACACTTCTCTAAGTGAGAAACACAGAGAAGAAAAGGACCTACAAAAAAAGAAAAAGAAAACCCAAAACAGTTAAGAAAATGGTAAAAGGAACATAGATATTGATAATTACCTAAACGTGAATGGATTAAATGCTCCAACCAAAAGACACAGGCTTGCTGAATGGATACAAAAACAAGTCCCATATATATGCTGTCTACAAGAGACCCACTTCAGACCTAGGGACACACACAGAGTGAAAGTGAGCAGATGGAAAAAGATATTCCCTGCAAATGGAAATCAAAAGAAAGCTGGAGTAGCAATATTCATATCAGATAAAATAGACTTTAATATAAGGAATGATACAAGAGACAAGGAAGGACATGACATAATGATCAAGTGATCAATCCAAGAAGAAAATATATCAATTATAAATATATATGAACCTAACATAGGAGCACCTCAATATGTAAGGCAACTGCTAACAGCTATAAAAGAGGAAATAGATAATCACACAATAATATTGGAGGACTTTTACAACTAACTTATACCAATGGACAGATCATCCAAACAGAAAATTAAAAAGGAAACAAAAGCTTTACATGACACAACAGACCAGAGAGATTTAATAGATATTTATAGGACATTCCATCCAAAAACAGCAGATTAAACTTTCTTCTCAAGTGTGCATGGAACATTCTCCAGGATAGATCACATCTTGGGTCAAAAATCAAGTCTTAGTAAATTTAAGAAAATTGAAATCATATCAAGCAGCTTTTCTGACCACAATGATATGAGATTAGAAATCAATTACAGGGGAAAAAACACAAACACATGGAGTCTAAACAATACGTTACTAAATAACCAAGAGATCACTGAAGAAATAAAAGAGGAAATCAAAAGTGCCTAGAGAAAAATGACAAGGAAACACGATGATCCAAAACCTATGGGAAGCAATAAAAGCAGTTCTAAGAGGGAAATATATAGCAATACAAGCCTACCTCAAGAAACAAGAAAAATCTCAAATAAACAATATAAACCTACACCTAAAGGAACTAGAGAAAGAACAAACAAAACCCAAAGTTAACAGAAGGAACAAAATCATAAATCAGTGCAGAAATAAATGAAGTGGAAACAAAGAAGATAAGAGCAAAGATGAATAAAACTAAAAGCTGGTTCTTTGAGAAGACAAACAAAATTGACAAACCATTAGCCAGACTCATCAAGAAAAAGAGGGAGAGGACTCCCATCAATAAAATTAGAAATGAAAAAGGAGAAGTTACAACAGACACTGCAGAAATACAAAGCATCCTAAGAGACTACTACAGACAACTCTATGCCAGTAAAATGGACAACCTGAGAAAGGGACAAATTCTTAGAAATGTATAACCTTCCAAGACTGAACCAGGAAGAAATAGAAAATATGAACAGACCAATCACTAGTAATGAAACAGAAACTGTGATTAAAAATTTTCCAACAAACAAAAGTCCAGGATCAGATGGCTTTACAAGCGAATTCTATGAAACATTTAGAGAAGAGCTAACACGTATCCTTCTCAAATTCTTCCAAAAAATTGCAGAGGAAAGAACACTCCCAAACTCATTCTATGAGGCCACCATCACCCAGATACCAAAACCAGACAAAAATGCTACAAAAAATAGAAAATTACAGACCAACATCACTGATGAATATACACGCATAAATCCTCCACAAAATACTAGCAAACAGAATCCAACAACACATTAAAAGGATCATACACCATGATCAAGTGGGATTTATCTCAGGGTGCAAGGATTCTTCAGTATAAGAAAATCAATCAATGTGATACACCATATTAACAAACTGAAGAAGAAAAACCACATGATCTTCTCAATAGATGACGAGAAAGGTTTTGACAAAATTCAACACCCATTGATGATAAAAACTCTCCAGAAAGTGAGCATATTGGGAATCTGACTCAACGTAATAAAGGTCATATACGACAAACCCCAGCAAACAGCATTCTCAATGGTAAAAAACTGAAAGCATTTCCTCTAAGATCAGGAGCAAGACAAGGATGTCCACTCTCACCACTATTATTCAACATAGTTTTGGAAGTCCTAGCCATGGCAATCAGAGAAGAAAAAGAAATAAAAGGAATCCAAATTGGAAAAGAAGAAGTAAAACAGTCACTGTTTGCAGATGACATGATACTCTACATAGAGAATCCTAAAGTTGCCACCAGAAAACTACTAGAGGTAATCAATGAATTTGGTAATGTCGCAGGATACAAAATTAATGTACAGAAATCTCTTGCATTCCTATACACTAATGATGAAAAATCTGAAAGAGAAATTAAGGAAACACTCTCATTTACCATTGCAACAAAAAGAATAAAATACCTAGGAATAAACCGACCTAGGGAGACAAATGACCTGTATGCAGAAAACTATAAGACACTGATGAAATAAATTAAAGAGGATACAAACAGATGGAGAGATATAGACAAGAGGACTTGTCTAGAGCTTTCATATATGAAGAAGTAGAAAAGCAGATGATAATTAGGTAAACTCATATAGGATGTTTGAAGATCTAATTTAGCACACACACACACACACACACACACACACACACAAATCTGCCCCTCTTTAGGTTTCCAGGGAAAAGATTAACCTAACAAGGATTTGATTAAGTCATATAGTGTGACAGTGAATTCAGAAAAAAGGGGGTCCATTGCTGGTAGAATTCAATAAAATCCAGGAATTCTTTTTAATTGTCTTTTTGTTATTTACTTAAGAAAACATTTAAATTCTCTTCAGAAATCTTATAACCTTTCTAAACTATAATAGTTAATAGATATATAGAATCAGTCTTAGAATTTTCTTTATCTTTAAAACACAACAAATGGTCACATAAATCTTAATAAGAAAAATGTAATGTTTCCTTTAGGTATTGGTTGAGGACTTGTGAAAAGTAGTAGAGTCCCTTACTAAATTTTTGGGTATTATCTAGATGTTTTGCTATTTGATGTTTTTCCAGGAGAAGGCAAACAAATATTGCCTATATTGATCTAATTCTAAAGGGACACTAAAATAAGCATTGCAGAAACCTGTGACTGCAAAATATGCAGAATCAGGAGGTACTGAGGGTAAAACAAATCCCAGCTTCATAATAGTGAAATAAAATGAGCATTATATTTGTTTACAGCTCCTAGCTTCCAAATAAACCTATATCCTTGTGTAGTGTGTTTTAATAGGGAGGATAGGAGTAGTATAAGAAAGAGTTAAGGTATGTTGTTGATTCCTTTATTACTAGGATTTTAGTGATTGCGTCTAGTCTAGTTTTGTTAGTTTGGCTAGAGGTTTAGATGTTTCAGTGGGAACATAAATGAACTCAACTTCCAAGATCCAACCTATGAAAATAGATTTGTTTTCCTCTACAAGAAGTCAGCACCTTGTTAAAGTCTTTAATTTGAACTTAGTTTAGGCACAAGAATTCTGATAAGTCAGTGTTCAATACAACCATTACTTCATTATGAAAAGAGATGTCTTCCAAAATTTCAAGAAGACCACTAGGAGAGCACTTAAACTAGAAGTTCCATTTGCCCAGTAAAAAAAATACATAAAAGTTAGTGGATGTGGGCTCAGAAATAAGGAAGACTGTTTCTTGTGTAAAGGGTTGAGGTAACAGGTCTGTACTGAGACAAAGGGAATGTCTGAGGATTATGATTGTTAGAAATACCCACTAGCCCTAGTAAAGCCCCACCTGTTCTTAATTTTAAGCAAAATAGTAACCTAAAGCTAAAATTCATATAGAAGTGCAAAGGACCTAGAATAGCCAAAACTCTCTTAAAAAAGAACAAATTGGGAGGACTCATCCTTCTTGAGTATTATTGTCACCTTAACAATGTTAAATCAGCTAATCCATGGACATGGAATCTCTTTTATTTATTTAGTATATTCTTTCAGTTTCTTTCAGTGATATTTCATAGTTTTCAGTGTGTCAATTGTGCACTTTTTTGTTAAATATATTTCTAGTATTTTATTCTTGTAGATGCTATTATAAATAAAATTGTTTTCTTAATTAGGTTTTTAGATTTTTCACTAGTGGATAGAAATACAATGAATTTTAAAATTAATGTTATATCCTATCACATTGCTAAACTGGTTTGTTAGTTCTAAAAAATTTGACACATTCATTTTGATTTTCTATATGTAAGATCATGTCATCTACAAATAGAGCTAGTTTACTACTTTCTTTCCAATATGGACAGCTTCTACTTTTGTTCTTGCCTGATTGCCCTAGCTAAAACCTCCAGTAATATCATTAAATATAAGTGTGAGATAAGATATCCTTGCCTGGTTCCTGATCTTGGGTGTAAAGCATCCCATCTTTCACCATTAAGTTATGGCTTATTGGTAGTTGTTCTTTAACAGATTGAGATAATTCCCTTCAACTCCTACTTTAAGTGTTTTGTAGTTTTTGTTTTGTTTTGTTTTGTTTTGTTTTGTTTTACCATGAAAAGGTGTTGGATTTTGTAAAATGTTTTCTCTGGGTCTATTGAAGTGATCATGTGTTACTTTTATTCTATAAATGTGGTATATTACATTGATTGATTTTGGATGTTAAATGAACCCTGCAAGCCTGGAATAATTGCCACTTGGCCATGGTATATTCTCCATTTTAATCATTGCTGGATTCAGGTTGCCAGCAATATGTTGATAAATTTTATGTATACATTCATAAGGAATCCTGCTCTGTAGTTTTCTTGTGTTTGTCTAGTTTTGTTATCAGCATAATAATTGTCTCACAGAATGAGTAGAGAAGTGTTTCCTCCTCTTCTGTATTTTGAAAAAAAATGTGAATGGTATTGATTCTTGAAATGTTTCATCAACATCACCACTGAAGTTATCTGATGTCAGAATTTGTCCTTGTTGAAAATTTTAAGTTATCATTTCAATCATTTTACATGTTACAAATATATTCAGGCTATCTATTTCTTCTTGAGTCAGTTTTGGTACTTTGTGTCTATCTAGGAATTTGACTATTGCATCCATTTTATCTGATTTGTTAACACACAGATATTCATAGCATTATTTTATTATCTTTTTTTTACTTATCTGAGACCAGTTATAATATCTCCTCTTTCATTCCTGATTTTAGTAATTTGTATCTTCTCTTTTTCTCTTGGTCCATCTAAGTAAAGAGTTTTTATTTAATATTTTTGACCATTTCAAGAATACATTTTCTACTTTATTGATTTTCTAATTGTTATACTATTCTTTTTTAATAATTTTAATTTTAATCTTTATTTTTTTTTGCTTTACATATAACTTTCTCGTTTTCTAACTTTTGTGATTTAGGGGTTTATTATTGATTTTACATCTTCTGTTTTTCAGTAAAAACACTTATGGCTCTAAATTCCTCTGTAAACACTGCTTTTGCTGCATCTCATAAAGTTTGGTAGGTTGTGCTTTCATTTTGTTTCATGTCACAATATTTCCTAGTTTCTCTTGCTATTTTGTCTTTGACCCTTGATTATTTAGGCTAATGTTTTTAATTTTCACATATATATGAGTTACCCAAATTTACCTCTGTTGTTGATTTTTTTATTTATTTTCAATGTGATCATAACGCAAAATGTGTATGATTTTAACATTTCAATTTATTGAGGCTTGTTTTATGGTAGAGATTTTCCTAAGACTTCAAGTTCAGACAAAATATTGACTTTACCCTGAATATAGTTATTTTAATATATCTCCAAAAACTGTTACTCCTCTGTGTTGCCTGTAGTGCTACTGTTTTTTGTTTATCACACCACTGAGCTGGGAAGGGAAGAAGTATGGGAATAGTCCCAATTTAAAAATTACTGAACCAGCTGTCTTACTGTGGTTGTCATTTTATTTGATAGATAATTTGATTAATTGCCAGAGTTCTGATATGTTTGATTTATAGTTATCTTGCCAATATTTTTGTTATAGCAAGACCACTGAGGTACTCACTCCTCTTTTCTGGAAGTTGTTTTCTCAAGGTGTCCTTATGTATATTAGGAAAATTATCCTTTGTGAGTTAAAGAAAACAAAAGGAAACTGAGGTGTTAAATTTTCTTAGTACCAACTTCACTGATCACTAACATTTTATTTTACTTTAGCTAACACAAGAAAGTTAAAAAAAAATCAATATCCTTTGGTATTGTACCTAGAGACCCTGTTCACTGACTAGGGTGGGAATTTTTATTTTTTGTTTTGTTCTAACCAGTAAAGACATCATTTATCTGAGTTGTATTATGCTTTGTTCTAAGACTCTTTCAAAATGTTTAAAATAAAAAAGTTTAAAAAATAAAATAAAAATAAATGAAAAGCTTTCAGTTTTCAACATTAGATACAAGGTTTAAAAAAATGTTTAACAAAGTACTGGAGGTTTGCAATAGGATAATATATGATTCTAGTATTTTGTTCCATATTAAATTTCTTACATCTGACTTAAAGACATTAGCAAAACTTGAGGAAAGAATTGGGGTCACATATATTTTAGGATCTACTCTTGCCTGTTGTCTACTTAAAATTGTGAGAGAGCTATTTTGAAAGTCCCCCAAAGATTCAACCTGTCCTTGCTTAGAGGACTGGATTATAGCTAAACTATTTCATAGGAAAAACTTTGGAGATATCCTCCAAAATACCATGTTTAATGTCTATAGTTTTCCCAAGCATTTCTGATTTTCTGTTCAGTTTGGAGTCTTTGTAGTCACTCTGGAGTCTTCTCATTCTGTGTTTTCAAACTAATTTTTTGCAGTTGAGATTTCCACTAACATTAGAATTAATTGTCATATCCCTAAGAGCCCTGGGTTATACATCTTTATAACTAATTTATATTCCTCTGAAAATGTCTTTCTATTTTGTATAAGTTTTGAAAAGTCTTTGATGATAACTGTCAGTTCAGTGTAAGCCTAAACCTTAAAATGGTCCTTCCTTGTTCTAAGAATGATTTAACTTTAAGAAGGAATTGAGTTTGGGGCCTTTTTTTTTTACCAGGCCAAGAGGGAAGGAGAGTAGTTCAGAGAGGATTACGGGCAGAGAGAAATGATGGAGCAAAGAATTAGAGAAGAGTTAAGATAAAAGCATTTAGCTTCTAGTTTTGAGGTAGAGAATCTAAAAGAAGATAGTTTTAGGTTTATTTCAAATTTTTCTTTAGTTCAGTCCAGGAATAGCTTAATGGAGTAATTTTTGGATCTGAATATTGTTAAAGTGTTCTTATGCATATACAAATGTACAATGTTTTTGGTGTGTTTTTCCCCCCTTTTTGTTCTCAGCAAGAGTTTCAAAGAACTCTTGGTAAAAAAAAAAAAAAAATCCAAAAGCAATCAACCCTTCCCAACCAAAATATACAACAGTTCTTTGATATTATTTATCAAGAAGTTGAACAGTTTCATATACATTTAAATGTTTTGTTTTGTTTTTTACAGAAGTTCCTGAAAGAAAGAAATAAAATTGCTTATAATTTGAATATTTCTCTTCAAATTATTTTAAGAATAAGAATGACATTTTGATGGATACAATGGAATAATAAAGTTACATTAAAGTAGACAGAAAATAAACTGTGTAGGTGTGAATGGTTTCAGTGGTTTTATTTCTCACTGGAAATATCCAGTGGACAGTTAAACATATAAATATATGCATTTTCCCCATAAACAAATATATTTTTTCATAAAAATAAAATAGAAAACATTATTTTAGATAATTTAAAGAAATGGTTTAGGTAGCTTTGCTGTGTTCTGTAACTTTTATCAGACACGTGCTTTATTTGTAGAACCTTGAATTTAATAAATGTGAGACATAAATGTTTATTATGGTAATTTTACTGTAGTCATTCTGACTGTACATGAAACTACTTATAGAATATATTGTTCAGTGCTATTTTGCAAGACAGTTGGTTAAGCATAAAGATAAGGGTGGTGTGAACAGGGTTAATGGAGAGATAAAAAGTAAGGTCCTCTTCAATGATAGCATTGTAAAAATGAGTTCTTTTAAAGATTGCTACTCCTTTGCCCACTGACCTTCATGGCACTGCTGATTGCATAAATTTCTAAAAGTTTGAGGCTACTCACATCTGCATGAACTGAGGAACCCATGCACTTTATATTTAGCTATAAGATGAAATAAAGTATTTTGATGTTCTTAGGGACTAAAAGCAACTTGTAACATATGTCATCCTGTCCAACACCACTCTGAGTTTCCACATCTGTAAAATGTAGATAAAATAGTGCCTACTTAAGTGGATCTTTGCATTTAAGGCCCTTAGGATAACGTCCACCATTGTTAATTTCTTAGATATTACCTTTATCATTGTCCAAATGAAAGGGATTCTAACTTATCAAAACGTATATTATTATGAAGACTGTGGTTCCCATTGACCTTCTTAAGGAGGAGGGTCAAACTAATGTCTTTATAAGTCCATTGATTGCAATTCTTAATCCTGGTTAACCTTAGAGATTTATGCATGGTTGACATTCATTCACCTAATTTGAGACTGTAAGAATATTTGATATAAACTAAAAGGAAGGCAAAATTCAAAGGTTTTCTTCAGCGGTTATTATCCTTTTCTAATCTCTGAATACGGAGATCTGGGCTGTGTCACACAATCTCTCTTGTTCTACAGTTCTTTTTTAAATGGAACTTGTAAACAACAAGCTTGGGCTAGCATCAGTTCCTATGTGCCCTTCACTCAGCCTCTCTCTCTCTCTCTCTCTCTCATTAGTAGTTTTCCTATCATCATCACTCTTAAACTTGCTGGATTTAAATGGCAACCTGCTCTGAGAATTTCACTTGTCCTTGCTTCAGTAATTGCTTGGTTTAAGTTTTAACTTCCTAGCCAGCAACGTACACACACATCTGCCAACAAATGGCACTCTTTACCAATAATATCTCACTTTTCATTCTTCAGCATCTAAAGTTAAATTTAACAGAAGTAGTGAGGAGTAACAGAATGACCTGTGGACTTAATACTGGAAATATTTAAGCTATCCTTACCTTTCCAACTCAAGTGTTGTTATCTACGGCAAGGAGAAAGTCATCTGAAACATTTATTTGCCTTAATATTAGGACAATCTTGTTATGTTGATGTTGTGATGTTGAAAGAAGAAGAAATATTTTTAGAAAGTAGGGCACTTGGAAGGATTTTGTTTTGAGGGAGAACAAAGTGGAAATCATTAAGATGTGAGAACCTGCATATGATTCTCCATGGAGGTGCTATTCGTTTTTGGGTAGAATGATCCTTTACTAATTTGACTGCCTCATATTGCAGACTATTTAGTTTTTTTCAGTACCACCCCAGGTAAACAGTGACAGCTCTCTCCAGTCACTGTGACAACCTAAAATACCCACATTTTCCCCTGGGATAAAGATAATTCCCAGGTTAAGAACTCCTGTTAAAGAATAATTGGAAAGTATTTACCAACTGAAATGGGGGTCTGGAAACAGTGAAATGAGAGGAAGGATATTTAGATTGGATTAATAACACATTACTTGGAAATGAAAACAAACCATTAGTGAATGCTTTTAAACTGAGATTAGGTGTTTAGGCTTTCTTTCTTTTTATAGGAGAATGATAATAGGATGTCCTAAATTAGAAGAGTAGGTATGACTTTTAATATATATTCTGTGGAGGAGAGTATCATGGGGAAAAAAAAACTACAACACTAAGATTCAAAGAAAGAGTGAGTAATGGAACTAGAGGCTGCATTATTATTTGTCTTTCCTACTACAGTATTCAATCTTTATGAGATCAGAGACCTGTTTTAATGTATTCATATTTGTATATCTAGTGAATAGCAGAATGCCACAAATATAGTGTTCAATTAATAATATATTCAATAAATGAATATTTAAATAAATTATTGATGAGCTTAAATTATTAGTATTACTTTATGTTAATTCACCCATTTTCAAGGAGTATTATTATTATTATTTTATTTTATTTGCAGCAAAACTCCATCCCTGGATGTGTAGAATAAATTAGTCCTCAACTTTACCTACCGGTACCCTTTGTATCTCATCTTTAGAGAATTCTTCTTCAAGTATTGATATACCCAGCTTCCTTGAGCTATTTTCTGAGGTCCAAAGAATTTGCTGATGATATTAAGAATATTTTGCTATTGTTTTAACTGAGTCCTAAAGCATGGTGATTTTGCTCAACTGTAATAGAAACATTTATGTCACACTCTAAGATTTTTTTCATTTGTTTTCATTTGTATAAACTAATTTGCCAGAATTTTTCCTAATTACTTAAGGAAAGAGATGACATAGAGGAGGAAGCTCAAAAGTCAACAAGGAGTCTAAAGGATAATTTAGTTGTCTATTTAACTGTGATTTATTCAAGATTTTTAGTTTCTAAAATAGATACATATCTTTTTTTTCTGAAAATATCTAAATAATTATTCAATGTAGCAAGAAAGTGCTTGCTTTCAAATTAAATACCACCTGAGACCTAGTTTGGGGAGTGGAGGCTTATCAAACTAGTTTGCTCAGCACAGGTAAAAATGCTAGTTGATTAAAAATAACTCTTGGGCTTCCCTGGTGGTGCAGTGGTTGAGAGTCCACCTGCCGATGCAGGGGACACGGGTTCATGCCCCGGTCTGGGAAGATCCCACATGCCGCGGAGCAGCTTGGCCCGTGAGCCATGGCTGCTGAACCTGCGCGTCCAGAGCCTGTGCTCCACAACGGTAGAGGCCACAACAGTGAGAGGCCCACATACTGCAAAAAGAAAAAAAATTAAAAAAATAAAAATAAAAATAACTCTTTCCTTAAACAAAGATACAAAGTGCTAATTCAAATATCTTGTTATTTTCAATCATATTATAGAAAGTGGAGGTGTAAAGGATATTTTCATAAGAAAAAATTAGCACCAAACAATTCTACACTATCTGGATTTGTTACATAGAAGTATTTTTTCTTTGTAAAAAAAAGACTACTTATTTCATTTAATTGCTCTTTGTTAGTTTATCATATATCCAGGTATTTTGTCAGTCTTTAAAAATCTTTTCCATTTTCTGTTCTATTTGCATTCTTTTGCACAGTAGCTACTTAAATATGTTTTAACTAATCATTTGTTTATTTTATCCATTCTTTAACATAGTAGTCTATATTACAGTTAATTTATATTCACTATGTAAACTCTCCTTTAATTGCAAGGTGGGTTTAAAATGTTTTATTTTTTTATTTTAGTTAATATTTAACTTCTAAGGTTGTCTAATCTTATCTGTTTTCCCATATTTCAATTTTGTCAGCCCCAAAATACAATATAGCAGGTTGTACAAAACCACTCTTGTTGAAAAGCCCCAGTAATGATAAATGAGCAGTCCACTCCCAATGAAATAAGTGAATCTTGTAAAAAGAGAATTCAAGTATACATTATTTTACTGTTATCCATACTTTTATACCTCCTTCTAGTTTTGGGTTTATGTAAATAATCTGAATAAGAATTCAGGAATTATCCATATGAACAGCACCTTCACCAATCATCAATTCACTGTCCCTAAGCCATAATATTGGAGAACTGATTTTTATTGACCATCACATTTATCTCTAAACATAAATCATATTTGCTCATTAGTTCTCATCAGATGCAAAATCTTTTTCAGAATCAGTCATGATAGATGAAGACATACCATATTGTCCTATGAGCCCTGGATATCTTATTCTGAAAACGTAAAGTGAACTGAAAACTATTCCTTGCTTATACTTCTTAAGCTTCTGATGAATGGTGCAAAGAGAGTTTTCTCTTTGTGGTTAAACAAATTTAAGCATAATTTTGACAGACAGCAGAGGTGTGTGAGTATGTCTGTAGTTAATAAAATTGTTACTATGAGACTATGTTACTATGCATTGTAAAATCATAAAAAGATGGAACTTTTAGCAAAGCAATAAATGTAAAAATCTAACAAAGAGCCTGAATAATTTTTAAAATTGTTTTGAAGTAGTTTATTTGAGGAAAGTATGCCATAAAATATTTGAAGGTTTTGCCTATGGAAATATTCACTCTCTGAATTTTATAATATTATTTATACATTTGTTTATCACCTAACATGTATGTATGTATGTATGTATATATATATATATATATATATATATATATATATATATAATCATATATTCAAGCATGCAATTAAATTATAGTAATAATATTATATATTTATACCCATATTAATTTTCTTCAGTGTATGAACATTGTTTCTAAAGAAAAAATTGGTAGACTCAGCATCTAGATATGAATCTTTATATGGTCAGGAGGAATAAGAAACACTTAATTACTTCATGATGTAAAGTAATTTTTCTTTGGGGGTACTTTATTATGTAATATGTAAAAGAATATTATATTTAAATCATGGAATGATAAAGTATCAGTTCATTTTGAACATTTTGGATAACATTTTGTTTTTTATTTCTGAAGTTTCAATAGGTTCAGAAAATATGTATCTTTTAGCATTGGTTGAACTCTCTTAGATGCATATTTATCAGTACAACAAAAATTTTCCTCCAGTTCATCGATCAGTCAGTTGTTGAGGTATACTTAGGGATTTGTTTCATTTGATTAAATTTTTATATTTTATTTGCCCTTGAAAGATATCAAAAGACAATTTTTGAAGAAATTTGTGAAAATAGAGATAGATAACTATGTAATTATTTGTACCTGTTTGATCTTCAGGGTGAGTTTCAGTGTTTCAGATCCTAATATCCTTCTTGCCTAGGTTTGTGAGTCTTTCAGTAATCAGTACTAGAGGAGAAAATTTTTTGGCAAGAAGGGAAGTTCCTACATATAATTCTCCAAGACAAGTGAAACACCTCCATCTGGAAAATACATCCTTCTCTAAATAAGCACAGACTCCTTACGTATCAAGAGCTCCTGGGTCTACCTAGGAAGGTATTTGTTCTGCGGTGACACATATGATGTCTGGGGGAGTAGAGAAGGAAATGGGACAAAGACAAAGAAAACTGGGGATTACTAGAAAGCATCATAATTTTAATTTTTGAAGACAATAATTTTTATGTTAGGAACTACTAAGGCAAAACCATGAAAACTCACTTTTCCTAATCTACCCAATAGAGCTATTCTCCTTCATCATCTGAGGGTAGTGATTACTAATGTTAACTCCAGAGTCAGTCTGCCATTAAATTCTAGATTTAACTATTTCTAGCTCTGTTATCTGGGGCAAGTTATTTACTCTCTGTGCCCCAGTTTCTTAATATGTAAACAAACAAAAAATAATAATTCCTGTGTAATAGTATTTTTTAATTTATTAAATGTGTTATTATGGGTAGAATAGTCAGTATCTGGCACATTGTTGTTAGTCAATAAAGTTATCATAAGATATGACTATCTCTTTGAAACTTGTAAACTTCCAAAGGCATAAAACCTGTGAATCACCTTATGTCAATAAAATTACTACCATATAATGAAATTTCAACGTCACTATGAATCATAGCCAACTAAGTAAAATAAAAATAGTATAGAAAATTTCAAAATTTTATTTAAATGCTCTTCTAGAGCTAAGAACATAAGGTAGCTGAAGTAAAGTTAAAATATAAGTATATAATGTTTATCTATGGCAAGCTATAAACTTGTTCCTCATTATACATGATTGCATTTATTCAGTACTATTTTTTTGTGTTATGAAAAGTTCCTTGAACACTAAAAAAAATATATGAGTCTAGGCTATCCCTCTTATATTCTAATAGTGGGTAATTATTCATTCATCATCAAGCACTGAGAGAAACTACTGAATCAGATATCATGCTACTTTACTGGGGCATCAAAAGTTAAAAAAAAAAGAAACTGTAAACTTATAAAGGTAGCATTCATTGATTGATTGATACACTCATACATACACAGTAAGAAACTATACTATACCAGATAAAGTATATTCAATGAATATTCAAATGGATATAACTACACATCTTGCTGCCCAGTAACTCATAGACCACTTGCCAATACACAAAATTATGCTGACATATATTTCAGGAGAACTTAACAATGTATGTATTAATCAAATGTGAAGACCAGATAGAGGAACCATTACTCCAGGCTGTGAATGTTATAAACAATTTGACAACATAGCCCTAAAAAGGAATTATACAGTCTCTTGGAGGAGGAATAAAGGGGTCTAAATAGTACCCTCCCATAAAACATTGTTGTGGTAGATATAGATATAGATATAGATATAGATACAGATAGATGATATATATAGATATAGATATAGATATATGTGTGTGTATATATATATGTATATATATGTATGTATGTATGTATCTATCTATCCATATATAGACAGACAGATAGATAGATAGATAGATCCTGAAATTAAATGAAGACAAACCAGTAAAGTAAATCCACAATATTGTAATAAAAATGGTATTTTAATTCCTTGACATCCATTTTTTTTCTGATCAATAACCAATTCTAATGTAAAAAAAGAAAAGAAAAAGAAAAGTACTTATATATACGTGCATCATTTATTTTCACAAACGTTCTTTCTCAATCTTGTTGAAAAACATAGTACCTTCTTCTTAGATTATTCTCTTAATAAATTATTTTATGTCAAGTTCATGAAACACAGTTACTTATTATAGTAATGTTTTGATTACCACAATGTACAAAGTATTGTCTCAGACATTTTGGATCACAAATATAAATTGTGAGATTGGGAATGACATGTACACACTACTATGTATAAAAGATAATAAGAAACTACTGTATAGCACAAAGAACTCTGTTCGGTGTTCTGCAATGACATTTATGAGAATGGAGTCTAGAACGGAGTGGATATATGTATATGTGTGGCTGATTCACTTTGCTGTACAGCAGAAACTAACAAAACATTGTAAATCAACTACACTCCAATCAAAATTAATAATAAAAAAGAAATATTCAAATAACTGTGCAAAAAATTAAATAAATAAAAATAAAAGTATATAATGTTCTTACAGACAAAATTTGAGATTAAAAAATAGTAAATACATTAAATGGTTGTGCTACTTTCATTTACAACTCTTAAGTTTCTATTTATTTAGTTTGATTTTTTAGCTTAAATGGCATTAAAAATAATTATTTCCAATCAACATAACCCAAAGACATAATGATCTTCCTGTGAGCTGTCAGAGTGAAATTACCAATATAAGGATCATACTTATGTCAAGTACTTGTGAAACATTTTAAATACTGTATTATCTGAAAGTACATCTTTATTAATTTGTGTCTATGAGTGTTTGGTAGATACAGTTATCCTTAAATAATAAGAAAATGACATCTCAAGGCTTTTTGACTTTTTATGATTAAATATAATTCCAATATTGCAGGGTGAAGCAATAGTGGTGTAATACCAATGCTTGCATTCTTCATAATACTGCTAGAGATCAATACTTATTTGGTATTCTATAAAACTCTTACCTTTCTTTCACAGAATATGCCAATGAATATCTGTTTTTCCCACAATAAGGAAATGAGTGTTCACTTATATTTTATAGAAAATTGATATAATTGTACTATCCTCAGGTAGACTTGTAATTCTTACTTTTTAATGGAGTATGCATAGTATAGATTTCATATTTTGTGTGAGGGAAATATCAATCACACTGATGTAGAGAATTTATTAAGTCAATTACAATTTTTAAAACATATTTACTCTGTCTTTCATTCAGAATGTACTTAAAAGGCGTAGGTCTTTGTGAATATATGTTTATAAGAGGATTCTCAGATGCATGCAACAGAAAAGGATTCTGACTAATTTAAGAAATAGGAGAATTTACTGAATGATTATTGGTTAGCTCATAAATTCACCAGCAAAACAGAAGAACAAAGCCTAGAAAATGGGGAAGGAAAAAGGGAATCTAGATAGTAAGGTTTGCTGTATGAATCATACCATAGAAGCAATCTATAAGGACATCTTGCCACAAGTTCATACAGATTGTCTCAGCTTGTACCACCACCACCATCACCAATGTTACCAAGCATCAATTGCCTGTGTTGGCACACTTGTTACAGATAACTCTCAAAACTGATATTGCTGCCATTGCTCCCATTGTTGAATTGAATTTCTTTGTTTCTGCTTATGTTAATCACTAGGTCAGATTCAAAGTTCCAAATAAGCATATCTGATTGGAATAAACACATACAGTGGTAAAAATCCCAATGTATAAGAAGGGGGTTAAATTTCTTAACACCTAAACGAATAGAAACGTTCACTATGTTCCATATTATGGATGTCACAATCAATATTCACCATTTTTTCCAGATTGCAAGTCCAATTTAAAAAGCAAATAAAATGTGTTCCTAATAAAATGCAATGGTACATTTTAAACCATCCCTCATATGACATTAAAAATTTATTCCCCCTCCAAAGAGGAGAGAGGAGGGAAGGAAGGGAAAAAAGGAAGGAAGAAAAGAAGGAAGGAAGGAATGGAGGGAGAAAGAAGAGTGAAAGATAGAAAGAAGGAAGAAAAGGAGGAAGACAACCAACTATATATATGTATTTCCTGTTGCATTCAGACCCAAGTTCAGGATCTCAAGGTGATATTTGCTTCCCCTCTGGTTTTAGTCTTTGTACTATATCATGGTATTCAACAGCCTATAGGCAAAAATATTAAGAGAAGAGAAAGAAACAGAAGTTATTTTATTTGCCTAAAGTTTGATTTTTCATCAATTGTAAGTCTTTAGCGGTTTAATTTGCATAGTGTTAGGGTTAACTTTTATTAACATTTTCCTATAATCAACAAGGACCTACTGTATAGAATGGGAACACTACTCAATATTCTGTAATAATTTGTATGGGAAAACAATTTAAAAAATAATGGATATATGTATATGTATAACTGAATCACTTTGCTGTACATCTGAAACAAACACAACACTGTAAATCAACTAAACTCCCATATAAGATAAAAAATAAATTCATTTTTTTTCTATAGACATGGCAATAAGTAGAGAATGCCAGGGAAGTACAGCTAGATTCTATTTATTTTCCTCTCTCACTCTATTCTTTAGAAACAAACTTATTTCCTTTAGATAGTCAAGCTCAATCTCAATCAACACTGTAACCTCCATTGATTTCTATTAACTCAGAGGTAAGAGGAAATGAAAAGGTTGGGAGTCAGTCTCTATTTTCATTTGAAAGGAAGCATTGTGTAACTCCTGATGAAAACATTTCTTATTTGAACATTACATCTCCCAAAACTGAAGAACCTAGAGTTGTCAGTAGAAATGTCTTCATGAGGGGGGATCAGTAAGTGTAACAGTGAGAGTTGCCATTCTAATTTCCATTCCTTGATTTTAGAACACATACATTCTAGTTATATAAGAGATCTCACTGCTTATTGATACCTGGTTTAGATGCTATGCCACTTCTTGTGGGGCATAATCTCAAACTTGGAAGAAATTTTATCTTTCTGAGCCTATAACTGTGTCTTCAATAAGCCATTCCATATTTCAATAAAGTTATCTTCTGTGTATTTTATATATAATTAAAAGAATATCTTCATTTCTTTTATAAGTTTTGTGCAGTACCATGGTAGTGAATAATATATGCTATTGTTAGCAGAAACAAACAAACAAAACTAACTGTAGTAGCTCATCTTTAAGATGGATTCAGACAATTTCTTCCCTTTGATACATAGATACCATTTCCCATTGAGAAGAGATGTCTATTCTTTTCCTCTTCTTGGATAAAGATATCATTAGTGACTTGATTAACCAATAGAATAAGTCTTGGACTGTTGAGTCTTGGTCATGATAAGTTTTTCAACCACTGCTTAGACTTCATGGAGTGCTTGCTTTTGGAACACTGGAACAGTTGATTTGGGAAATAGGCCCAGAAACTGTTATACTATGAAAAGCTCAATACATGTAAATAGAATTTAGAGGATAGATAGCACATGGAGAGAGAGAGAGAGAGACAGAGACAGAGACAGAGACAGGGAGGCTGACTCAGGGTCAGTTAAGAACAAAACATGTGAATGAATAAGCCAACTTGGAAGTGGATACCCTAACAGAAGCCTACCCTAACTTATGTCACGTGACTTAGAAGTGAACTGCTCAGATCTGGGAAATTTTGTTATGTAAGAATAGAAAATTATAAGAATAATAGATAAGGAAATCCAATCCAAACATATCATCTCTTCCCATGAAAACATATTACTAGTTCTTCAATGAAGGAAAAGGTTTAGTGTAATCAATTTTCCACCTAAAGCTGGCTTGTCCACTATGGTTTGTAGAACCATTTCAAATGCTTGGGATTTTCCCTGCCACTGGCAACTTGAGCACTGAAAAATAGTGGTGGCTAGATTGGCCCCGGTTTAGAGAATCCATGTTTTTTTTACCCCATGTACAGTCTCCATTGCTACCATTCTACCTACTTTGTCCATGAGTCTGTGAAACAAGTTGGGATCTGTGGATGACTGGCATCACCTTTATACTTGATCAGTAAGCATATCTATAGTGGAACTCTGTAAGAGAATTCATGTGGGACAAAAATACTCTACAAATTAAGCCTGTCTTTAGCAGTTATCCCTCTGAACATTCTGCAACTCTCCTTCTCAGCAGTCTTCCAAGGTAGGAAACATGTATTGCTATCTATTCCAGATAATAGTCAGCCAATTATGAGATTCTCTGTTCCTTGGACTAGAGACAACAATATTTCCCACTTAATAACTGCATATTGATTGCCATGGACTGTTTGATTTGCTCAGTCAGTAAGTTTACATCAAAAACAATGGCTGTAATTGTATTTACAGATGATTAATCTTAAAACAATCTACTGCCATTCTCAAATACAATCTATCCTTATGCTGGAGAGTGGAAATGTGGATGTTTTAAGAATCAATATCTTTGAACCTTACAGTCCTTCACTATGACACTAATTCTTGTAATCCCCTTGAAGTTATACCATTGGAATTGATTTTCTATTTACTATTTTGGGAGGGAGTGGAGATTCTGAATACATCCACTTGACTTTTTCTAACATCATAACCATTATCTCTGTGCAAGATAACATTGTGAGTGTTCTTTCAGTTAGTCACAATATTTATTATGATAATACACACAGGGTGTGGGGCAATAAACATAGTATGGGTGATAGATATGCATCAATCTACCATAGTAGACTTAGATCAAAACAGCATTTATCTCCTGATTCCATTAAGCCCACTCTGACCCATTGACCACAGATACATTCTAAAATATCTAATAATTAGTATTATTGTAAAATCCAAAAGTACCTCCAAGATCTGGATGTCACTTTATCTAGTGTAAAAAGCTGCTCTGAAAGAGTTGAGAGAAATAACAACATTACTTGTGGATGGCCTGAGAATTCCTATTCTTTCATCACTGTATATGATGGGGAGAAAAGTCCTACCTGTGGATAATTCTGTGCCTATATTATACCTTTTGTGGGAATAGAATAAAGTGATCAGAATATCATCTAAAAATTGTCCATATAATAATCTAAGTCAATATGTCTATTTTAAATTAATAAGGCCTAAACTGAAATAGCTAATTTTATAATTTGCAATGAATAAGTAGGTTTTCAAAAATTTAGTATGAAAATATAGATATTAGTTAGAAGATGTGTTACCTATTACTGTAAAACCTAAATTTAAAAAGTGTGCTAGTCTGTACATCTAACAGAAATTAACATAAGCTTTCTCATAAAAGCAAATTAATGACAAGAATAGAAGTATTTTTATTTCAAAATAATCAAGTGAGTTTTCTTTAGTAGCTACAAAATTCAGAAACAATCTCGATACACCTAGAAGAGACTAAAACTTGCTAAACAAATGGCTCTGAATAGTTTATGCAAAGGTATTTTGGTTCACTGAAAATATTTTACAGTACTCACACTATTTTAAAGAATTTTTCCAATCATACACATTTGCTCTACTAGAACATTAGTATAAACATATTGAGGACTCTCTAGGGTAATTGCAATTAGTGCTTGATAGGGTTTTAATTAATAACAAAGAAAACATATATTAACATCAGGCTGTTTTTGATTAGTAGCTTATCTAAATTAATTATGAACATTATGATGAAATTAAATATATATCGTCCAAAATATGAGAAAACTTTCAAAATGGGTGGGAAAAAGTATTGTGTTTCAATTTATTTTATGTATTTTATTCTAAAAAAGTGAAAATAAAAAAATGTGTGAATTAAAAACTTTAGGTTGAATTATATTGATGTTAATAGTAATGATCTAATGATAGGCTTAGGGTTAGGGTTAGTGTGTATACACACACACATACACATATATATGTTAGATAGTTTGGTGAATTGTATTACCTTAAAATTGTCAAGAAATAAAATATTGTGTAAATGTTAATGGTCATTTTACATATGCAAACATCTAAAACCAAAATGTAATATTAAGTGATCTCACATATTTTTGATCACTATAGATTCAATCACTAGGAATCCACTTAAGGCAAGATAAAATATGAAAAAAGTAGATCATTATTATAAATAACAAAAGTCCATATGATTATAAATTATAGTCAGTTTTCTTGTATAGCAGCTAAAATTTCTAAACAAGTAATCAAACTCTATAATTAAATTATGCAATAAGAGGATGGAAATGCAGTTTAATTAAAAAGATTCTTCTTTTCTGGTACATTTGCTCATCTCTCCTTGGCCTGTCCCTTGATATTGTGTTCTTTTTTATGAATGTCACATTAGCTGATAGAAATCAGCCAAAATCTAAAGAGAGTGGGAAACTCCTGTCATGTTGTTGAATTACTCTAAATATAACCTGATAATGAATGATTCATTTCAAAATTACATTCATATGTTTATGTCCTGGTCAATATGAGCATCACATAAAATAACAGTTTGATAATTTAGTAGCAGTTTCTTATTTTAATTTGAATATTTAAAAGTGATAAATTATAATCATCTCTTAATGACAGTTATTCAATTAATTCATTGATCCATTTATTCTAGAAACATATGCTGAACATCGAGGAGCTATATGCTTTATTGAAATCACATTTGAAGCTCATCTATCTCAGAGAAGCTTCTAATATAATTGCAGAGGCAGATTTGAATATAAGTAATTATAGAATACAGAGTGAAGTGAGTTCAAAGGTGAGGAAGTATAAAAAGAAATAGCAGGAAAGAAGAGGAAGTAAAGATATTATTGTAACAGAATAAATTATCTAATGATAAAGAATTTGTTTAACCAAGCAAGAAATGTCAGGGATTTTAATTAAGACAAGTAGCAATCTCTAGTATTAGGTATTTGGCTGAAAGGATTCCGTTTTTCCCTCTGACATCTGAGTGGGAAATTGAAGAAAAGAGGGAGTGTCTATGGATGGTCTTCCCTATCAGTGCCTGTCCTGGGCTGCCAGCTGCCTAAGCCCTGAGAGAAGAGTACTTGGAAATGAAGTTGATTCTCTTGTGTCTCCTTCAGTAGCCATTCGGGGTAGCCTCAAAGCTGGACTTTTGAGGAAATCATCACATTGACATTGACCATTTAGAATGAATGAATTCTGAAGCGTTGGGTCAGAGTCTTGGGGGTTCCCTCATAAGACAAATGCTAACCTTTTTGATGACTAATCATGGGGAACACTGGAGGTAGTCAAGGAGAGGACAGGACAGTAGCAGTAGCAGGACAGACACTCAAGAAATTTAATGCATTATCTGTTATTCAATGAGTAAAGAGTATTTCAAAGTTTTAACAATAAAAACAAAGGTTTTCTTGCCATTGGTTGCATATCACTTTGAGGAGAAGTTTCATACCACAAAAGCAAAAGGATTGCTGAAGCCAACTCTCTAGTGTTTATTGAAAATGTATTAAATATGAACAGGATTTATCAGGGAATAGACTATACTTATGACATTTTTTTGTAATGTCTTTTGACATTTTCATTGCAAAACCTGTTTTTTTAACAACAAAATAAAAAATGTAATTCTAATCCTTATATGAATTTATGAAGCTTTCAACAAACACGCCCACACAAGCAAATATAGATTACAAAGAAAATTGATATTTTGATCAATAAAACCCAAATTTGGATAACAGATGAAACCATGTTGCTTTTTTTACTATGTTGACATTTGGCTTGCTTCTGTACCTAAACTTCAGAAATGCTCAATTTCAGATAAACTTAACATGTTCATGAATTCCTCAACAATTGACCTCCATCATAGATATTTTATAACATATAACTCTACAATATCAGTATATTTTGAGAAAGCAGAACATTGAATAAACCGCCTGAATAGATTCATTATGAAATGTCAAATATCTGTACATTTTAGAAATATAAGCATTATTTTATTCATAGGTTTCTTTTATCTGGCCATAGCTAAAGATAAGCTATGTATCAATAATGTTGATTTTTAATATATCCCCAAGTTAACATTATTATCTAAGGTAGATAGGAATATATCTTCTAGAAAAGTACATTTTATTACCAAAATCTACTTCCTTAAATAGTAAATAGGACATTTCAGTAAATTCTGCCTTCCCTTGATATTTTTGTTACAATAGGTCAATTTTCGCTAGTTTTAATCCTTGAAAGTGATCATTTGTCATTTCCCAGGATATCTTATTTTGCCAATATGTAAGGGAGTATAGTAGATACAATAGAAAATATATTATCGTCTGAAAGTTTGTGAAATCCTTTTCAGAATTTCAGGAGATGTGAATGGTCATTCATGAAAAATACCTACAATCACATATTTCATGTGTTTATATAATTTATATACATGAAGTATATACAAGCAATAGTTAAACATATTTTCTGTCTTATTAAATTTCATTTCTAAAAAATATTTATAAAAAGTAAAATACTGTTACATTAGTGCTTCAAATAAACAGAGTAATTTTTGTATATAAGTAAAGGATTGAAATTATTTCTCTTTTTTTGTCATTTCCAAGTAAGGCTTAGTTTAACATAGTTATATGCAAGGTAGAGTCACACTTTACTGGAAATATTGGCTACACAGTCAAGTTGTCTTTTCCCCTTATTTCAGACCAGGCATTCAATGTGATTTTTTTTCCCTGTCACTATAGTGAGAGTAATAATAAAAGTTCATTGTTTATGTGATATATTTTGTGCAGTGCATAGGCATGAAGTCTCAGAAAATGTCCTTCTAATTTTTGCTTATATTAATTATTTGGGATATTGTTATAGTGACAGTTTCCAGACCCAATACCATGAGATTTCTGATTTAGTAGATCTAATGAAGCATATCTAAGGAACACATTACATTACATTTTGAGAAACAGTGATTTCATGGCATATTAAAAAGCAAAACAGGCAAAAGCATAAAACGAATGAATTATGAATAAACAGTTTTTATTTTACTTAAAATTATTTAAATAGCCTTATAATCAGTGAAGAATATAATATGTTCCCATCAAAAGGATTTTATCTTTTAAACTCTTGAGAGAAAATCTCACATAACTTTTTTCTCTGTAGCTCAGTTAATAAACATGCCTTAAGTATTTTCTGTGCAGCAAGCAGTGGACATACAGAAATTGATTTCAGTATATCCAACTTACAAGAACTTCAGCTGGAAATAAAAGTGTGAATTTACTTTTTATACTTGAGTACCTGTATAAATCCTTTCTGGAACAACATGGAATATGAAATCAAAAGAAAAATATGTACGTATACAGAAATGCATGCATATATGTGTGATACGTGTGTATAAACATCGTGTCTTTTTTTCACTATTCAACTCATTTTATGAGGCTAGTATAATTTTGATATAAAACCAGGAAAGGAAAATATGAGAAAGGGAAATTACAGGCCAGTTTCACTCATGAATACAGATGCAGAGTATTCCTTAACAGAATATTAACAAAATAAATCCAGCAATTTTTAAAAAAATAAGAGTTTTACACCAAAAACAAAAAGAAGTGAAAATAGACAAATTAGATTACACTAAAATTTAAAAGTTCTTCATCAAAGAACACTATTTTTTTTGAATTTTTGAATTTTATTTAATTTATTTTTTTTATATAACAGGTTCTTATTAGTCATCAATTTTATATACATCAGTGTATACATGTCAACCCCAATCGCCCAATCCATCTCACCAACACCAGCCCTCCCTGCTGCTTACCCTCCTTGGTGTCCATACGTTTGTTCTCTACATCTGTGTCTCAATTTCTGCCTTGCAAACTGGTTCATCTGTAACATTTTTCTAGGTTCCACATATATGCATTAATATACAATATTTATTTTTCTCTTTCTCACTTACTTCACTCTGTATGACAGTATCTAGATCCATCTATGTATCAACAAATGACTCAATTTCATCCCTTTTTATGGCTGAGTAATATTCCATTGTATATATGTACCACATCTTCTTTATCCATTCCTCTGTCGATGGGCATTTAGGTGGTTTCCATTACCTGGTTATTGTAAATAGTGCTGCAATGAACATTGGGGTGCATGTGTCTTTTTGAATTATTGTTTTCTCTGGGTATATGCACAGTAGTGGGATTACTGGATCATATGGTAATTCTATTTTTAATTTTTTAAGGAACCTCCATACTGTTCTCCATTGTGGCTCTATCAATTTACATTCCCACCAACAGTGAAGAGGGTTCCCTTTCCTCCACACCCTCTCCAGCACTTGTTGTTTGTAGATTTTCTGATGATGCCCATTCTAATTGGTGTGAGGTGATACCTCATTGTAGTTTTGATTTGCATTTCTATAATAATTTTCTCAAAGAATTAGTGATGTTGAGCAGCTTTTCATGTGCTTCTTGGCCATTTGTATGTCTTCTTTAGAGAAATGTCTAGTTAGGTCTTCTGCCCATTTTTGGATTGGGTTGTGTGCTTCTTTAATATTGAGCTGTTTATATATTTTGGAGATTAATCTTTTGTCTATTGATTCATTTGCAAATATTTTCTCCCATTTTGAAGGTAGTCTTTTTGTCTTCTTTATGGTTTCCTTTGATGTGCAATAGCTTTTAAATTTCATTAGGTCCCATTTGTTTATTTTTGTTTTTATTTCCATTACTCTAGGAGGTGGATCAAAAAGATCTTTCTGTGATTTATGTCAAAGAGTGTTCTTCCTATGTTTTCCTCTATGAGTTTTATAGTGTCAGGTCTTACACTTGGGTTTCCAATCCATTTTGAGTTTATTTTTGTGTATGGTGTTAGGGAGTGTTCTAATTTCATTCTTTTACATGTAGCTGTCCAGTTTTCCTAGCAACAGTTATTGAAGAGACTGTCTTTTCTCCATTGTATATCCTTATCTCCTTTGTCACAGCTTAGTTGACCATAGGTGCATGGGTTTATCTCTGGGCTTTCTATCCTGTTCCATTGATGTATATTTCTGGTTTTGTACCAGTACAATTTTATCTTGATTATTGTAGCTTTGTAGTATAGACTGAAATCAGGGAGTCTGATTCCTCCAGCTCTGCTTTTTTCTATCAAGGCTGATTTGGCTATTTGGGGTCGTTTGTTTTGGCATACAAATTTTACGATTTTTTGATCCAGTTCTGTAAAATATGCCATTGATAGGGATTGCATTGAATGTGTAGATTACTTTGGGTAGTATAGTCATTTTCACAATATTGATTTTTCTGATCCAAGAACATGTTATATCTCTCCATCTGTTTGTACCATCCTTAAATTCTTTCATCAGTGTCTTATACTTTTCTGCATAAAGGTCTTCTGTCTTCCTAGGTAGGTTTATTCCTAGGTATTTTATTCTTTTTTTTTGCAATGGTAAATGAGAGTGTTTCCTTAATTTCTCATTCAGATTTCTCATCATTAGTGTATAGGAATGCAAGAGATTTCTCGGCATTAATTTCATATCCTGCTACTTTACCAAATGCATTGATTAGCTCTAGTAGTTTTCTGGTAGCATCTTTAAGATTCTCTATATATAGTATCATGTCATCTTCAAACAGTGACTGTTTAAATTCTTCTTTTCCAATTTGTATTCATTTTATTTTGTTTCTTCTCTGATTGCCATGACTAGGACTTCCAAAACTATGTTGAATAATAGTGGTGAGAGTGGACATCCTTGCCTTGTTCCTGATCTTAGAGGAAATGCTTTCAGTTTTTCACCATTGAGAATGTTTGCTGTGGGTTTGTCATATATGACCCTTATTATGTTGAGATAGGTTCCCTCTCTGCCCACCTTCTGGAGAGTTTTTATCATAAATGCATGTTGAATTTTGTCAAAAGCTTTTTCTGCATCTTTTGAGATGATCATATTGTTTTTCTTCTTCAATTTGTTAATATGGTGTATCACATTGATTGATTTACATATATTGAAGAATCCTGGCATCCGTGGGATAAATCCCACTTGATCATGGTGTATGATCCTTTTAATGTGCTGTTGGATTCTGTTTGCTAGTATTTCGCTGAGGATTTTTGAATCTATATTCATCAGTGATATTGTTGTGTAATTTCTTTTTTGTAGTATCTTTTTCTGGTTTTTGTATCAGGGTGACGATGGTCTCATAGAATGGGTTTGGGAGTGTTCCTTCCTCTGCAATATTTTGGAAAAGTTTGCAAAGGATGGGTGTTAGCTCTTCTCTAAATGTTTGGTAGAATTCACCTGTGAAGCCATCTGATCCTGGACTTTTGTTTGTTGGAAGATTTTCAATCACAGTTTCAATTTCATTCCTGGTGATTGGGCTGTTCATATGTTCTATTTCTTCCTGGTTCAGTCTTGGAAGGTTATACCTTTCTAAGAATTTGTCCATTTCTTCCAGGTGGTCCCTTTTATTGGCCTAGAGTTGCTTGTAGTAGTCTCTTAGGATGCTTTGTATTTCTGCAGTGTCTGTGATAACTTCTCCTGTTTCATGTTAAATTTTATTGATTTGAGTCCTCTCCTTTTTCTTGAGGAGTCTGGCTAATGGCTTATCAATTTTGTTTATCTTCTCAAAGAATCATCTTTCCATTTTATTGATCTTTGAAATTGCTTTCTTTGTTTCTATTTCATTTATTTCTTCTCTGATCTTTATATTTTCTTTCCTTCTGCTAACTTTGGGTTTTGTTTGCTCTTCTTTCTCTAGTTCCTTTAGGTGTAAGTTTAGATTGTTTATTTGAGATTTTTCTTGTTTCTTGAGGTAGGCTTGTATAGCTATAAACTTTACTCTTAGAACTACTTTTGCTGCATCCCATAGGTTTTGGATCATCACATTTTCATCGTCATTTGTCTGTAGGTATTTTGTGATTTCATCTTTAATTTCTTCAGTGACCTCTTGGTTATTTAGTAACATAATATTCAGCCTTGGTGTGTTTGCATTTTTTACGTTTTCTTCCCTGTAATTCATTTCTAATCTCATATCATTGTGGTCGGAAAAGATGCTTGATATGATTTCAATTTTCTTAAATTTACTGAGGCTTGATTTGTGACCCAAGGTGTGATCTATCCTGGAGAATGTTCTCTGTGCACTTGAGAAGAAAATGTAATCTGCTGTTTTTGGATGGAATGTCCTATAAATATCAATTAAATCTATCTGGTCTATTGTGTCATTTAAAACTTCTCTTTCCTTATATATTTTAATTTTGGATGATCTGTCCATTGATGTAAGAGAGGTGTTAAAGTTCCCCACTCTTTCTGTGTTACTGTTGAATTCCTCTTTTAGAGCTGTTAGCAGTTGCCATATGTACTGAGGTGCTCCTATGTTGGGTGCATATATATTTATAATTGTTATATCTTCTTCTTGGATTGATCCCTTGGTCATTATGTAGTGTCCTTGCTTGTCTCTTGTAATATTCTTTATTTTAAAGTCTATTTTAACTGATATGAGTATTACTACTCCAGCTTTCTTTTGATTTCCATTTACATGGAATATCTTTTTCCATCCCCTCACTTTCACTCTGTATGTGTCCCTAGGTCGGAAGTGGGTCTCTTGTAGACAGCATATGTATGGGACTTGTTTTTGTATCCATTCAGCAAGCCTGTGTTTTTTCATTGGAGCATTTAATCCATTCACTTTTAAGGTAATTATCAGTATGTATGTTCCTCTGACCATTTTCTTAATTGTTTTTGGTTTGTTTTTGTAGGTCCTTTTCTTCTCTTGTGTTTCCTACTTAGATAAGTTCCTTTAGCATTTGTTGTAGAGCTGGTTTGGAGGTGTTGAATTCTCTTAGGTTTTGCTTGTCTGTAAAGCTTTTGATTTCTCCATCGAATCTGAATGAGATCCTTTATGGGTAGAGTAATCTTGCTTGTAGGTTCTTCCCTTTCATCACTTTAAGTATATCATGCCACTCCCTTCTGGCTTGTAGAGTTTCTGCTGAGAAATCAGCCGGTAACCTTATGGGAGTTCCTTTGTAGATTATTTGTCATTTTTCCCTTGTTGCTTTCAATAATTTTTCTTTGTGTTTAATTTTTACCAAGTTGATTATTATGTGTCTCAGCATGTTTCTCATTGGGTTTATCCTGTATGGGACTCTGCACTTCCTGGACTTGGGTGGCTATTTACTTTCCCATTTTAGGGAAGTTTTCAACTATAATCTCTTCAAATATTTTCTGGGTCCTTCCTGTCTCTCTTTTCCTTCTGGGATGGCTCTAATGAGAATGTTGTTGCATTTAATGTTGCCCCAGAGGTCTCTTAGTCTGTCTTCATTTCTTTTCATTCTTTTTTTTTTCTTGATTCTGTTCCGAGGCAATGAATTCCACCATTCTGTCCTCCAGGTCATTTATCTGTTCTTCTGCCTCAGTTATTCTGCTATTGATTCCTTCTAGTGTAGTTTTCATTTCAGTTATTGTATTGTTCATCTCTGTTTGTTTGTTCTTTAATTCTTCTAGGTCTTTGTTAAACATTTCTTGCATCTTCTCGATCTTTGCCTCCATTCATTTTCCGAGGCCCTGGGTCATCTTCACTATCATTATTCTGAATTCTTTTCCTGTAAGGTTTCTTATCTCCACTTCATTCAGTTGTTTTTCTGAGATCTTGTTCCTTTGTCTGGTCCTTAGCCCTCTACCTTTTCATCTTGTCTATCTTTCTGTGAATGTGTTTTTTGTTCCACAGGCTGCAGGATTGTAGTTCTTTTTCACTTCATGTCTTTTTAATATGTTATCTATCCTTATGGGGGGAATGAAAATAATGCATGATTAATGTCACTTAATAAATAAGAAAACTCTAAAAAGAAGGCTGTACCTGTAAAGAGATATCACTTATATCCTTAAAATTTTACCCATGTAAAATGTAAGCTTTTTTAAATTTTTATTTATTTATCTATTTTATTGTATTGTATTGTATTTATTTTTGGCTGTGTTGGGTCTTTGTTGCTGTGTGCAGGCTCTCCCCAGTTACGGTGAGTGTGTGCCACACTTTGCTGCACTGTGCAGGCCTCTCTTGTTTCAGAGCATGGCTTCTAGGTGCATGGGCTTCAGCAGTTGTTGTATGCAGGCTCAGCAGTTGTGGTGCATGGGGTTAGTTGTTCCACAGCATGTGGTATCCTCCTGGACAAGGGCTCAAACCTATGTCCCCTGCATTGGCAGGTGGACTCCCAACCACTTTACCACCATGGAAGCCTAGAAAAATGTAAACATTTTAAAACTATAAAAGGTAGTATGAGACAGTCATAGATTCACTGCTCAGAGTTTAACAAAAGTTAACTATTTTGCCAAAGTTGAAGAATGATTAAGAGTTCACTAGGTATACAAAGAAAGGAAGGACACCTTACGAATGGCCCTGATGATTCACTGGTTTGTATAACACTCTTGCCCTGAGTAAAGATGGAAACTGTGACTTGTTTTCAATTTATAAAACATAGCAACAGTGAAGACACGTCACTCTCATGAGTACATTGTATCATATAAGACACCATTGCAGCAGACTAACAGAGAAACTCTTCTGTTGGCCTAGGATAAGCAAGCTGCTATGCCCACCCTTTCTCTTTGGGAGTGTAATGGGAAATCAACTTAGAAGTCCATGTGCCATTCTTTCAGGAGTCATTTAATGACTAAAAATATGTTGACATATTGTGTCATAATATTATAAATAATGAATAACAATGAATGCTTCTTGCATAACTTTTTTATCATCACTTTGAAGCTATATTTATTGTGAATCCATGAATATATGTTAAAATCAAGGCTGGAGAAGAAATTAAACAATGGCAACAGAAATAACAAATTGAATGTACAATCCTATAGGTCTTGCAGCACATGATGTTCCTTCTATACAGAGTATTCTTCCCCAGATCCCGAATGGCAGATTTACATTATTCATTCTTACAAGACATATATCTTTTATTTTTTACTCAAAATTTCCTTAAATCTCTTCTTCTTGAGTAACTGTGGCTCCCACCATCTCATTCTTTCATCATGATGTACTCTTAACAATATCTGAGTTGTACTGAGTTGTGAATTTCCATAAGAATGTAAATTCCACAGGAATAGAGACTGCATTTGTCATCATTGATGTCCCAGTAATCCCTTAGACATGGTGGTCATTTAGGAATATTAGTTGGATGAGTGAAAACTGTAAAAATATTGCTAAATTTCACTTGATTCTTGGGATAGCTGTCTTATAAGTAGTAGTGATAGGAAAAACACATATGAATGTCCCAAAATCCAAATATAATTAAAATTGTTAAAGGAAAAAGTCTACTGGTGATAGAATATAATTCTGACATAAAAGTGAAGAAATCTAAGTTTTTTCAACATACTAAATGTGAAAGAAAATATAAGGATAAATTACTTTCTGTCTGCTAAAACCTTCAATTTCATAATTTAGAATGCTCTCTAGAGCCTTTAAAAATTCATTTTTTCATCTCCTATCTGCTGATATAGAAACAAATATGTATATAACTCGTATACTAAATATATTTGTATTACACTATAACTGTTATATCAATTTATGCATGTTGTATTAGCTGTATTTATGACTATTAAATATCACTAGAAGTAATTTACTCAATTATTTCATAGAAAGGGAAAATAACACTTTATGATTGTGAATGAGAAATTTGGTGATTACTCTGTAATATCATTGGACATGGAACTAATCCATTTAAAGGGACATCATACTAAACTAAACTATCTTGAAATGATTAAACTTTGATTATATCTGATTGTTTTTATGTGTGTGAACTCAGGATTAAAATTGTTAAAATATAATATTTTTTTCTTTATGACAAACTTCCAATTATGTATCTAGTTTCCTTGAATACTTTCTTGTGTGGAGCTGTTTCTTCAGACTCAATAAAAATATGTCCATAATAATAAAGGAATTGAGTTATATGAAAGCAATAAAAGGTGTCATCATATAATAAATATTTTGTTAATATGTTCTTATGTTTAAATAATTAGCAAAGGAAATATAGTTATATTTCTTTCAGTTTAGTTTGTAATGATTTGGCCTTCTCTGCCTGTCCATAATCACCAAGAAATCAAGAAGCAAGATTGAGATTTAATATATTGAAAGAAAAAATATTACATTATGCAATAACATTTTAACTTAAGCATGTGGTTGAATGTTTATATTTATTGATTGTATGACTGCATAGTTAGTAGAAATACTAGATTCAGTCAGGTTAGTTTGAAGAGTTAAATAACCAAAAGTCAATGATTCTACTTCTCATTTTGTTGTCTAGTTATAAAACATTATATAAAATATTAGACACTGTATACTACTAGTATATAATATTATAATAAATTGGAGAAAAAAATGACAGGCAGCTTTCATGTGTAATTATTTACAATAATATCTATTTTTACTCTCCTACAGCTTGATAAGAAAATTATTTTCTTAATATAGGCAGTAAAACTCTTAATACCTCCATTCTCTGTTAAGTATTTTGATTATTTTGCTGCCAAATCCTTGAAATGAATTTTTAAATTAGATTTGATAATTAAATTGTAGGTCAATATTCTTCATATGAGTAATTTTGATATCTTTGTTTTGGTTATTTCAAGATATAACTCATTAGTTCCCAATGCACTCAAACTTCATGAATGAGTCTGCATGAGTTCAGCTGTAACTTTTATCAGCTTTGTTCTTGTCCATACCACATTGAAAATGTTTCCCTGCCATCCAAATCATAAATAAATGATTGCTAACAGATTTAATTTGCCTTGAGATTTCCAACAAATGGTAAAAGACGTGTATCAGCTGGCTTTTATCGAACCAGTAGGATAGTAGGATAAAAATTGGCAAACAGAATTTTAAGTTCTGGCTGGGCAGTGGATAAATCTATAGAGAAAACCAAGAGCCTGGATATTCTAGGGCAAGAGTTGAAGCTGAAGCTAATGAACAGATTTCTTGTTCCTCAGAGAAACTTCAGTTTTTGCTCTAAAGGTCGTTCAAATGACGGGATGAGGCCCACTCACATTTTCATGGATAATCCCTTTTATTTAAAATCAACTAATTTTAGATGATAATCACATTTACAAAAGCCTTCACAGCGACACTTAGGTTATTGCTTAATTGAATACTTAGGTACCATAACCTAGGCACATTGATATATAAAACTAAGCATAATAATATATGAAAGAAAAACAGAAAAAACATTTTTTCTCAGCACATATAGGATAAATAATTGGCTACCTATTTAGCATGTATTGCAGGAAAATTTTAGTACAATCACTACATTTTTATTGCTTCAAAACTATAAAACTAATTAAGTTAATTTCCATAAGGATAGTTTCATATTTTGCCATTATTAATATACATAGATTTTTTAAAACTTCAACTCAGTCATATATAATGTATAAATATAAATGATGTATTTTCACTGTGAGCTTTTAGTTCTACATTTTTCAAAACAAGCATTCATATTTCCAGTGAAATTAAGATGAAATACCTTGATGTGTTATTTTGTGTTTGTGAAGAACAGTGAAACAAGATGGTATATGAGGGATGCTAATAATTATGCAACACTTTTGAGATATACTGCTGTTAATGATGCAATGATAAAAAAGAACAGTATTTATCTATGTTGGTTGCAATAATCCCAGTATTATTACTTTCAGAGTAGATGGATTATTTTTTTAAAGTTCAGAAACAGATTAAAGTGTTTTTAAAATTATTTTGTGAATAGGTTGGCCTTTGGAAACATTCCAGCTGACAAAATCAAATCATTAAAATTATCAGCCAAAGCACTGAGAAATATTACTTTCACATGCAAACAAATAACTTATGGAACAAATGTTTGACAATAAGATTGATTTTAAGTTTCAATTACTCAGTAAGTTATTGAATTTTTTTATAGATTATGTACCAGTTAATTTTTGAACCAGAAGTTATCAGAAAGCATTTCAAGTAAAATAAAACTGTCATAGCTTCACCAGAAACAAACAAAAACAACAAAAACCATTGTTATTTTGTTACTTATGATACGTGAATCAGATTGGATAGGGCAGGAATTTGGGGAAAAAAGTTTATTTTGAAACTTATGGATCATATATGGAATATAATACTTCCAGTAACAAAATATCTTCCAATTAAAAAATAAATTAAGTTTGTCTATGCAAGAAAAAGAAACAAACAAAAATACCTTTAAATGTTAGAGTGTATTAAGCTTTCTAAATGATAATACTTAGGATTAACTTCTAGATGTCAAAACATGAACAGCTACAAGAACAAAATATTATCACACCCCTTCTGGGTCTGGCTGGCACCAAGGAGTCTGCAATAAGCAGCCGCACCCCCTCCCCTTTTGGTATAAAAGAGCCTGAATTCTTAGTCAGGTAAGATGGTTCTTTGGGACACTAGTCCACCATTTTCTTGGCCATTCGTTTTCCAAATAAAGTCACTCTTCCTTGCCCCAACATTTCATCTCTTGGTTTATTAGCCTGCTGTTGGATTAGCAGTACAAGCTTGTCAGGTAACAGTTCTGAGGAGTTATTCCTGGGAGGCGTCCTTCCCATTTCTGGCAACATGGGCATGAATACACACTCTCTTTAATAATTTAATTACTCCAGACTATATTCAGGGTACAAACAAATTAATAATTTATAAACCTTCATTTTAAGTAACATGCATCAGGACACTTGATTTTGTTCTTGAAGATAATATTGCTGTTCATTATTTAACCTAAAAGATTTCCTTTTAATTTTATTTTAAAAGAAGTTTTGTTTTGCCACTCATACAACTGATAAAGAAAAGTTCTACAGTGTATTCATTTAGGCCAAGGAATAATAACATAGAATGAGTCTAATGTTCATTGAAGGTGACTGGGATGGAGTTTTAAGGAAATAAAAAATGTATCCTTTTATATATAGCTCTATTTCTTCCCCAGGTGACAACTACACAGTGTAACCATAAATTGCAATCCATCACTTCTTCACTGAGTAAGTAAAAAGCTGTGAGAATGTTCATTCAGTTGGGAAATCAAATTGACTTCATAACACCATAGTGAAATAGTGGGAAATGCTACATACTTACTGTTTTGAAAATATATTTAAATTTATGTATGCATTTTCAGAAATATCCATCTCATTTCTCTACACATTTAATAAAAGTGATTTATTTCACTATAAATCATTTTTTCTGTCATTCTGATATCCTCGGGAAATAGTTCAAATTTAATTGATGTACTAATATGGGAAATTGAGGCATCATGAGATCAACACTTGAGTTCAATTTTGCTTCTGCCATTTATTTTCATTTTTTTTGGTAATGTATAGGAAAACAAATAACTTTTTGCCATCCTACCTTATTCTGTCCTGTTCAAATACACTTAAGCAGAAATCTATTTGAGAAAAGTCTAGGTGCCATCTTCATGTATGCTTTTATGTGTTAAGAATCTAGAACATAAAATCATTCACATAAAGCTTAAATTGTTTAGTTAACATATTTGAAAATAAACTCCTAATGCTTTTACTTAAAATCTACAGCACATAGTCTTTTTCATGTCTGTCAAGAGCAGGACTATTCTCCCTGTTTTTCAGAAAAAAAAACATATATATAGCCACGATCCTTGACTCCTCTCACACTCCACATGTTATTATTCAGGAAACTGTGTTGACTGTACCTTCAAAATATATCCAGAATTCAACCTCTTCCCACAACTTTATGGATAGTCACGTATGTTCATCACTGCATTTTTTTTAGAATCTGAAAGATATTAAGATGAACAAAATCTTAAGTTAGGTAGTAGTGGGGCTCTGGATTTAAAAACAAGAGGTCTGGCAAGGATGGGGTGCAAAAGTAAAGTATAATTTCTATGATTATTCAGAAAATAAAGAGTATTCTGAAACAAAATTTATTATTATTTTGTTGTTATTGTTATAAATTTAACTACAATGTAAAGTAAGATATAAAGTATTGGTGTATTTTAAGTAACAAGAAGATGAAACTCAGAAAGAACTCTTCACATTTATATAAACACCTGACTATTTGACATTTGCTATGTGCTCAGTGTATATTAGTAGATAAATTTTTAATGAAACTTTTGTTAAACATCTATTGAATATATAAACATGCACTAAGGTGCTTTCACATAATTCATCTTCTGATAATTTCAAAAGCCCTGTGAGTTTCCATTCTCTTTATTTTCCATAAAGAGTTTAACTTTTCTGCATGTACACATAATCCTCCATAAGAAGGTTTGGCACACTTTTCCAGTGAAGGGCCAGATGGTATATATTTTTACTTTGCTAGTCATGAATTCTTTGCAACTACACAACTCTGGCATTGTAGAGAGAAAGTACTCACAAAAAATAAATATACATGAATGGGTGGGTCAGTGTTCCAAGGAAACTTTACTAAAATAAGTGGTAGGCCAAATTTGGTCCATTGGTCCTAGTGGGCTGACTGTTCTATACTCTAAAGGCTATGGCCATTCCAGTTATGCAGAAAGTGCCCCCTCCAACCTTTATCACATTACATAATAAGTAATAATTACATTAGTTTAGTGGATGCATATAGTTTTACAAACCTGGAAGGAATTACGAGTTTTTTTAATGAAGTTACAATTAATTTTTAATTAAATCAATAAATATGAAAAAATACCAAATTTTTACATCACCCTTCTGATATATATAGAATAATATATATTATAAGCATCTTTATACATAAGATTAATTGATGAAACTGAGTTTATAGTCCTTTAAATTTATTTCAATAGACATACACATGCAATAGGTTTATCAAAGAATCTATAAGTTGACCTATTTGCTATAATTCAGAAAAGCAAACAGGTATGCTAAAAGATCAAATGACTTTCTTCCATTGCATGTGTGGTTTAAGGGAAATATGATGCATTTTCATATGCTATGTTCAAGCCACACCTTTGTTCTATTTTTAAATACTAAGTAGAAAAATAGATATATAATTTTCTTGAAAATGGAAATTGATGGAGGTATTTAAATATTATTTTTCAATATATATTACTTGCAAATCACTCTATACTCTTGAATAGCTGTGTGTATTTAATATGTGTTTAATATGTTGTAACTAGGGACTTGTATTTATGACAGCTATGTAGCTTTGATTATTAAGGATGCTATAAGCACCACATGTTGAAATGTAGAAAACAGACAGCTAAATTCAAAAGCTTATGGGTAGTGAAAAATAAGCCAGCTGTTCATAAACCCTTGTGGCTATGGATTAGTTAGGTGTATTTCAGTCCTTTACTTTTGGTATACTTTTGAAATATACTTTATATGATTTGTATTGAAAATCTTGGATGTTAGATTGATTTTATTCAAAGATTACAGTTCATCCAACTTCAAAATTATTATCTTGGTTATTTAAAATTTCTAAAATTGCTTGCTAAATTCTAAGAGCAAGCTGTATAATCCCAGATCAGACACTGTCTCCTGCATATTATTCAACAACAAAATTGGATAGAATATTGAAAAATTGTTTCAGAGTAAACATTTATATGTACAATACAGATTTATAACATATTTAATTGTTAAAAAACCCTTAACCTTTAACAGTTGTTTTCTAATATGATCTTTAAAATTCTTAAGCTTAATAAAGTTTATGACACTGAAATTTCTTAGTAATTAATTTCATAACAAGTATTCATTAATTAACATAATGCTACACCAGTAATTTAGATTCCAACTTTGATTTAAATTTGAATGTGGTTGAAAGATGAGATTTTAAAAATTTCTTAATGTAGTTTTATTTTAAAAAGGTCAGACAAAGGGAAACTTGTTACCCTCAAATTTTTCAATGTTTTATCTAAAGTTTGCAGGATAAATATTCCCAACTCTTTTCATTAGAAACATGAGCAATGATGCTATGTCTGCTGGTTAAAGGTAGATACACAATTCAGTTGATGTAAACATAGAGATGAAGAAGGAAGAGCAATATTAATGTTCTTTTCATGTCAAGTTGTGTATGGGAAATACAAGAATAGCAAACAAAAGGAATGAGGGAAGAAAATTGCCATGTAAGGTACTTTTCAGATTGTAGATGCTATATTTCTTATTTTTCTTTCTTTTTGTGAACTAATTATTATTATGTATTGTTTAATATTTATGAACTGAATTATGTACCCCCAAAATTAATATGTTATAGCCCTAACCCTTCCATATGACTGTGTTTGGAGATTGATCCTTTAAAGTGGTAATTAAGATTAAATGAAATCGGCGGAGATCACCTTCCTCCCCACAGATACACCAGAAATACAGCTACACGTGGAACAACTCCTACAGAACACCTACTGAACGCTGGCAGAAGACCCCAGACCTCCCAAAAGGCAAGAAACTCCCCACATACCTGGGTAGGGCAAAGCAGAGAGATTCCCGCACAGAGGAGCGGTGCCGAGCGGCACTCACCAGCCCGAGAGGCTTGTCTGCTCCCCCGCCGGGGCGGGCGGCGCTGGAGCTGAGGCTCGGGCTTCGGTCAGAGCACAGGGAGAGGACTGGGGCTGGCGGCGAGAACTCAGCCTGAAGGGGGCTAATGTGCCACAGCTAGCCGGGAGGGAGTCCGGGAAAACTGTGGAGCTGCCGAAGAGGCAGGAGACTTTTTCTTCCCTCTTGGTTTCCTGGTGCGCGAGGAGAGGGGATTAAGAGCGCCGCGTAAAGGAGCTCCAGAGACGGGCGCGAGTCGCGGCTGAAAGCGCGGAGCCCAGAGACGGGCGCGGGACGCTGGGGCTGCTGCTGCCGCCGCCAAGAAGCCTGTGTGCGAGCGCAGGTCACTGTCCACACCGCCCTTCCGGGAGCCTGTGCAGCCCGCCACTGCCGGGGTCCCGGGATCCAGGGGCGGCTTCCCTGGGAGAACGCACGGAGCGCCTCGGGCTGGTGCAACGTCACGCCGACCTCTGCCGCTGCAGGCTCACCCCGCACTCCGTGCCCCTCCCTCCCGCCCGGCCTGAGTGAGCCAGAGTCCCCGAAGAGGCTGCTCCTTTAACCCTGTCCTGTCTGAGCGAAGAACAGACGCCCTCCGGCGACCTACACGCAGAGGCGGGGCCAAATCCAAAGCTGAGACCCAGGAACTGTGAGAACAAAGAAGAGAAAGGGAAACCTCTCCCAGCAGCCTCAGAAGCAGCGGATTAAAGCTCCACAATCAACTCCATGTACCCTGCATCTGTGGAATACATGAATAGACAACAAATCATCCCAAATTGAGGAGCCAGGAGTCAGTGCTGTGCCTCTGAGGTGGGAGAGCGAACTTCAGGACACTGGTCCACAAGAGACCTCCCAGCTCCACATAATATCAAACGGCGAAAATCTTCCAGAGATCTCCATCTCAACACCAGCACCCAGCTTCACTCAACGACCAGCAAGCTACAGTGCTGGACACCCTATGCCAAACAACTAGCAAGACAGGAACACAACGCCACCCATTAGCAGAGAGGCTGCCTCAAATCATAAAAAGTCCGCGAACACCCCAAAACACACCACCAGACGTGGACCTGCCCACCAGAAAGACAAGATCCAGCCTCATCCACCAGAACACAGGCAGTAGTCCCCTCCACCAAGAAGCCTACACAACCCACTAAACCAACCTTAGCCACTGGGGACAGACACCAAAAAGAACGGGAACTACGAACCTGCAGCCTGCAAAAAGGAGACCCCAAACACAGTAAGATAAGCAAAATGAGAAGACAGAAAATACACAGCAGGAGAAGGAGCAAGATAAAAACCCACCAGACCTAACAAATGAAGAGGTAATAGGCAGTCTATCTGAAAAAGAATTCAGAATAATGATGGTAAAGATGATCCAAAATCTTGGAAATAGAATAGACAAAATGCAAGAAACAGTTAACAAGGACCTAGAAGAACTAAAGACGAATCAAGCATCGATTAAAAACACAATAAATGAAATAAAAAATACTCTAGATGGGATCAATAGCAGAATAACTGAGGCAGAAGAACGGATAAGTGAGGTGGAAGATAAAATAGTGGAAATAACTGCTGCACAGCAAAATAAAGAAAAAAGAATGAAAAGAACAGAGGACAGTCTCAGAGACCTCTGGGACAACATTAAACGCACCAACATTCGAATTATAGGGGTTCCAGAAGAAGAAGAGAAAAAGAAAGGGACTGAGAAAATATTTGAAGAGATTATAGTTGAAAACTTCCCTAATATGGGAAAGGAAATAGTTAATCAAGTCCAGGAGGCACAGAGAGTCCCATACAGAATAAATCCAAGGAGAAATACACCAAGACACATATTAATCAAACTGTCAAAAATTAAACACAAAGAAATCATATTAAAAGCAGCAAGGCAAAAACAACAAATAACACACAAGGGAATCCCCATCAGGATAACAGCTGATCTCTCAGCAGAAACTCTACAAGCCAGAAGGGAGTGGCAGGACATACTTAAAGTGATGAAGGAGAAAAACCTGCAACCAAGATTACTCTACCCAGCAAGGATCTCATTCAGATTTGATGGAGAAATTAAAACCTTTACAGACAAGCAAAAGCTGAGAGAGTTCAGCACCACCAAACCAGCTTTACAACAAATGCTAAAGGAACTTCTCTAGGCAAGAAACACAACAGAAGGAATATACCTACAATAACGAACCCAAAACAATTAAGAAAATGGGAATAGGAACATACATATCAATAATTACCTTAAATGTAAATGGACTAAATGCTCCCACCAAAAGACACAGACTGGCTGAATGGATACAAAAACAAGACCCATATATATGCTGTCTACAAGAGACCCACTTCAGACCTAGAGACACATACAGACTGAAAGTAAGGGGATGGAAAAAGATATTCCATGCAAATGGAAACCAAAAGAAAGCTGGAGTAGCAATTCTCATATCAGACAAAATAGACTTTAAAATAAAGACTACTACAAGAGACAAAGAAGGACACTACATAATGATCAAGGGATCAATCCAAGAAGAAGATATAACAATTGTAAATATTTATGCACCAAACATAGGAGCACCTCAATACATAAGGGAAATATTAACAGCCATAAAAGGAGAAATCGACAGTAACACAATCATAGTAGGGGACTTTAACACCCCACTTTCACCAATGGACAGATCATCCAAAATGAAAATAAATAAGGAAACACAAGCTTTAAATGATACATTAAACAAGATGGACTTAATTGATATTTATAGGACATTCCATCCAAAAACAACAGAATACACATTTTTCTCAAGTGCTCATGGAACATTCTCCAGGATAGATCATATCTTGGGTCACAAATCAAGCCTTGGTAAATTTAAGAAAATTGAAATTGTATCAAGTATCTTTTCCGACCACAATGCTATGAGACTAGATATCAATTACAGGAAAAGAGCTGTAAAACATACAAACACATGGAGGCTAAACAATACGAAGTGATCACTGAAGAAATCAAAGAGGAAATTAAAAAATACCTAGAAACAAATGACAATGGAGACACGACAACCCAAAACCTATGGGATGCAGCAAAAGCAGTTCTAAGAGGGAAGTTTATGGCAATACAATCCCACCTTAAGAAACAGGAAATATCTCGAATAAACAACCTAACCTTGCACCTAAAGCAATTAGAGAAAGAAGAACAAAAACATCCCAAAGTTAGCAGAAGGAAAGAAATCATAAAAATCAGATCAGAAATAAATGAAAAAGAAATGAAGGAAACGATAGCAAAGATCAATAAAACTAAAAGCTGGTTCTTTGAGAAGATAAACAAAATTGATAAACCATTAGCCAGACTCATCAAGAAAAAAAGGGAGAAGACTCAAATCAATAGAATTAGAAATGAAAAAGGAGAAGTAACAACTGACACTGCAGAAATACAAAAGATCATGAGAGATTACTATAAGCAACTCTATGCCAATAAAATGCACAACCTGGAAGAAATGGACAAATTCTTAGAAATGCACAACCTGCCAAGACTGAATCAGGAAGAAATAGAAAATATTAACAGACCAATCACAAGCACTGAAATTGAAACTGTGATTAAAAATCTTCCAACAAACAAAAGCCCAGGACCAGATGGCTTCACAGGCGAATTCTATCAAGCATTTAGAGAAGAGCTAACACCTATCCTTCTCAAACTCTTCCAAAATATAGCAGAGGGAGGAACACTCCCAAACTCATTCTACGAGGCCACCATCACCTTGATACCAAAACCAGACAAGGATGTCACAAAGAAAGAAAACTACAGGCCAATATCACTGATGAACATAGATGCAAAAATCCTCAACAAAATACTAGCAAACAAAATCCAACAGCACATTAAAAGGATCATACACCATGATCAAGTGGGGTTTATTCCAGGAATGCAAGGATTCTTCAATATACGCAAATCAATCAATGTGATACACCATATTAACAAACTGAAGGAGAAAAACCATATGATCATCTCAATAGATGCAGAGAAAGCTTTTGACAAAATTCAACACCCATTTATGATAAAAACCCTGCAGAAAGTAGGCATACAGGGAACTTTCCTCAACATAATAAAGGCCATATATGACAAACCCACAGCCAGCATCATCCTCAATGGTGAAAAACTGAAACCATTTCCACTAAGATCAGGAACAAGACAAGGTTGCCCACTCTCACCACTCTTATTCAACATAGTTTTGGAAGTTTTAGCCACAGCAATCAGAGAAGAAAAGGAAATAAAAGGAATCCAAATGGGAAAAGAAGAAGTAAAGCTGTCACTGTTTGCAGATGACATGATACTATACATAGAGAATCCTAAAGATGCTACCAGAAAACTACTAGAGCTAATCAATGAATTTGGTAAAGTTGCAGGATACAAAATTAATGCACAGAAATCTCTGGCATTCCTATATACTAATGATGAAAAATCTGAAAGTGAAATCAAGGAAACACTCCCATTTACCATTGCAACAAAAAGAATAAAATATCTAGGAATAAACCTACCTAAGGAGACAAAAGACCTGTATGCAGAAAATTATAAGACACTGATGAAAGAAATTAAAGACAATACAAATAGATGGAGAGATGTACCGTGTTCTTGGATTGGAAGAATCAACATTGTGAAAATGACTCTACTACCCAAAGCAATCTACAGATTCAATGCAATCCCTATCAAACTACCAATGGCATTTTTCACAGAACTAGAACAAAAAATTTCACAATTTGTATGGAAACACAAAAGACCCCGAATAGCCAAAGCAATCTTGAGAACGAAAAATGGAGTTGGAGGAATCAGGCTCCCTGACTTCAGACTATACTACAAAGCTTCAGTAATCAAGACAGTATGGTACTGGCACAAAAACAGAAAGATAGATCAATGGAACAGGATAGAAAGCCCAGAGATAAACCCACGGACATATGGTCACCTTATCTTTGATAAAGGAGGCAGGAATGTACAGTGGAGAAAGGACAGTCTCTTCAATAAGTGGTGCTGGGAAAACTGGACAGGGACATGTAAAAGTATGAGATTAGATCACTCCCTAACACCATACACAAAAATTAGCTCAAAATGGATTAAAGACCTAAATGTAAGGCCAGACACTATCAAACTCCTAGAGGAAAACATAGGCAGAACACTCTATGACATAAATCACAGCAAGATCCTTTTTGACCCACCTCCTAGAGAAATGGAAATAAAGACAAAAATAAACACATGGGACCTAATGAAACTTCAAAGCTTTTGCACAGCAAAGGAAACCATAAACAAGACGAAAAGACAACCCTCAGAATGGGAGAAAATATTTGCAAATGAAGCAACTGACAAAGGATTAATCTCCAAAATTTATAAGCAGCTCATGCAGCTCAATAGCAAAAAAACAAACAACCCAATCCAAAAATGGGCAGAAGACCTAAATAGACATTTCTCCACAGAAGATATACAGACAGCCAACAAACACATGAAAGGATGCTCAACATCTTTACTCATTAGAGAAATGCAAATCAAAACTACAATGAGATATCATCTCACACCAGTCAGAATGGCCATCATCAAAAAATCTAGAAACAATAAATGCTGGAGAGGGTGTGGAAAAAAGGGAACACTCTTGCACTGCTGGTGGGAATGTGAATTGGTACAGCCACTATGGAGAACGGTATGGAGGTTCCTTAAAAAACTACAAATAGAACTACCATATGACCCAGCAATCCCACTACTGGGCATATACCCTGAGAAAACCATAATTCAAAAAGAGACATGTACCAAAATGTTCATAGCAGCCCTATTTACAATAGCCCGGAGATGGAAACAACCTAAGTGTCCATCATCGGATGAATGGGTAAAGAAGATGTGGCACATATATACAATGGAATATTACTCAGCCATAAAAAGAAACAAAATTGAGCTATTTGTAATGAGGTGGATGGACCTAGAGTCTGTCATACAGAGTGAAGTAAGTCAGAAAGAGAAAGACAAATACTGTATGCTGACACATATATATGGAATTTAAGAAAAAAAATGTCATGAAGAACATAGGGGTAAGACAGGAATAAAGACACAGACCTACTAGAGCATGGACTTGAGGATATGGGGAGGGGGAAGGGTAAGCTGTGACAAAGTGAAAGAGCGGCATGGACATATATACACTACCAAACGTAAGGTAGATAGCTAGTGGGAAGCAGCCGCATAGCACAGGGAGATCAGCTCGGTTCTTTGTGACCGCCTGGAGGGGTGGGATAGGGAGGGTGGGAGGGAGACGCAAAAGGGAGGGGATATGGGAACATATGTATATGTATAACTGATTAAATTTGTAAAATAAAAAAAAAAGAAATGGCATATTCAAAAAAATAAAAATAAAAAAAAAAAAAAAAAAAAAAAAAGATTAAATGAAATCAAAACAGTAGGGCCCTACTCCAATAGGACTGGTGTCCTTATAAGAAGAGGAAGACATACCAACAAATGAACAGCAATATCCAAGTCATCTATATGTGTGTATATATATCAATATATATGTGTGTATGTGTGAGTACTCCATATATATATATATATATATATATATATATATATATATATATATATAATATGGAATCAGTATACAGTAAGTGCTATTTTATCTCGAACTTATTAACTCAACATTAAGCTTCTGAAATTCATTTGATTTCTTGTTCATATTTACAGCTTACTCATTTTCATTGCTTTGTATCATCTGTTAGATGAATATAAATGCAGACATTTATTCATTTTACTGTTGATAAGCACTTGGGTAGTCTCCAGTTTGGGACTATTGCAAATAGTACTTCTATGAATATTCTTATATATCCTTAGAGGAACATATGCACACATTTATTTCAGGTATATAACTGGAATTAAAATTACTGGGTTCATATATTCACAGTTAGGAGATGCTTCCTTGTCTTCCATATTGCTTCTACCAATTTGTACTCCCTCTAACATCATATGAGAGCTCCCATGTTCCATACACCTGCCTGAATTTAGCATGGTCAAGACTTTTTTTTTTTTTTTTTTTTTTTTTGCGGTACGCGGGCCTCTCACTGTTGTGGCCTCTCCCGTTTTGGAGCACAGGCTCCGGACGCGCAAGTTCCGCTCACGGGCCCAGCCGCTCTGCGGCGGCATATGGGATCCTCCCGGACCGGGGCACGAACCCGTGTCCCCTGCATCGGCAGGCGGACTCCCAACCACTGCGCCACCAGGGAAGGTCAAGACTTTTGATCTTTGCTATTCTGTGACTTTAATTTACATTTTCTATAACCACTGAAGTTGAGAATCTTTTCTTACGTTTATTGATATGTTTCTTTTAAATGGGTCGACAAAATTTCATCCACTAAAGCTCTGATACAGACCTTCTTTGACTAGAATTATGGCATTACTGCCTCATTTGTGACCATGAGCAAAGCTGGAAGAGGAGACAGAGGTGGGAGGAATATAGTAATGTTATGTCAGAGTTTTACTGTAATGTTACTCTATTTCTTCTTAGATCTTCTTCTGGTCTCACTAGTTTACATTTATTAGAGATGATATTAGGTTTGTTTATAGAGAAAGCACACCTATTACATATAATGAGTTTTAGAATATGGGAATGAGCCATACATATATTTAATCTCTTCCATATAATTTTCTTCTATAAATATTTGTCCTCACATATTGTATTTTAGATCTTATATTGCTGTGTCCACATAAGTGATTTCTAACTCTTCCAGGTCATCGTGCTACTAATATGCATAACCTTTATTGTATCAGTGTTTACATCAATGTTGCAGGATAATGTGGAAAGCAAGAACCACATCTATTAATTTAAAATTATGATTGTTTAATAAAAGGAAAAATTAAATATCCCATTGATGAATCTGAAATACTCCATGAAATCCAGCTTCTCTTCTTTAGAGACTTTTTTTAAATTTCATATCTTAATCATCAACTTGATTGGAATCATTTCCTTTCCAATAGGTCTACCCTGAGTGTCTCTTCACCAGCAGGGTTTTTCACATTTGCTACTTGAGATCTTTTCCATGAAGAGCAAATTTTTTCACATTTTCCCTTGTCTCTCTGTTGTCCAAAGGAATCTTCTTGGCTCCATACTTCCTCTGTAACTTCAGCTTGTGAAATCCACATCTTGCCTGACACCATCTCCAGCCATGTCTTTGACATTGTGGAACTCCCTTTTCTATTTTTAATGCACCTTTAATTTTAAAATTTCTCTTAATTTGATTTAGTGGCACCTGGTTTTCTCGTTGGTTTTCCTTCTACAGCTGTGACTTCTTTATTTTCAATATTGGACATTACCTAAGAGTATATTTCGTGTTTCTTTCTTTTCTGTACCTGCAAGCTGTCTCTTGCCTCTCTCATCTGTTTTACGAATATAAATATTCCATCTATGTAAGAATATAAATGTGGCTTCCAATTCAAGTTCTGACCTACACAGGTTCACATCTTTTGTTCGTGTGAAATGAATCACTTTGTCAAATATATGGACGATTGAAACTGTCCATAGCACTAAGGTCATATCTAGCCATGGCATATAAAGCACACACATTTGTAAGTCAACTACACTTGTAATAGTTATAAGTGTAAGAATTTAAAGCCAAATATGCTGGTGTCTTTTGCCACCTGACTCATTCAAAGAAAGTTAAGCTCCACAACTAAGTTCCATGTTTCTCATTTGTGAAAATGGAGAAAACCACACTAAGTATAGTGTGATGGTATAATATAAATATGTGTTATTGCTGACATCTCAGGGTGGGAGCAGCAAATTCCTGAAAGTGAGGCTACAAGCATCATAAAAAATACTTATTTTCTTTCTCTCTCCACCAACTTCAAAAATGCAAAAACCACACCTGAGGGCTGCCTTATAGTCCAATGAGAAGTTGGAAATAAATGGCCTTCACTTTCCCTAGGTCTTACGGGATTTATTGTTTAAAAAATGCAAGGACTAGGGGTTGGACTGTTAGGTATATTTCAGAATGAATGCAAAAGTTATCTTACATGCAGGCTGTGGCTCTGATTTGAGACACTTACAAGAATTACAGCATTATGTCTTTCAGTATGCATTGTCCCAAGGACATTGTGGTTTTAATACATTTCTGAATACCTAGTTGAAGATTTATGTTTCTTTCTCATCATTTAATTTGAACTGATTTGAATCTTGCAGCTTTTAAATTTGAATGCACCATATTTATAGAATTGTTATATTATGACAAATGATCTAGAAATTGTAAAACATATTTTTTCTCTTTAAAACAATTCTGTAGCTTAACTCTGACACATTGCATGATTGCTTGCTTATTTTTTTTATTTTTAGATATTATAAGTATTGTTCTAAATTACAAAATTTTAAATCAAAAGGGACATAATAAAATGCATTTTGTTCTTTATACACTTAATCTGTTGCTTTTGAAAAGAAGCATTCATTTTAATAAGCTAGCCTCCTAACTTGGAAGAAATGCTAACCATTTGAAGCCTGCTATTTGGAGGTTTTGGGTTTTTTTGTTTGTCTGTTTTGTTTATTTTTTGCTTTAATTTTGAAAGTCTCTCCCATATGCATGCTGAGATTGCAATCTTCTAAGTTAGCCAGGGGCTTAAACTATCATTACTTGAAGCAAGATGGATGTTTATCTTGTCTGGGATGCACTTAATACGGCAGCAGTGCAGACACTATAAGTGACCTCTTTCTGGGTGGAAGGTACAAGTGTATACATAGATTAATGTACTTCTCTAGAGAGTGATCACGGGGCAGATTCTTATTAGTCAATTTCTTAACTTGATTAAAGATTACTAATCATATTGCATTTTGAAGAACTCTCTAAGTTATTAATTCGAGCCAAAGAAAACAGGAAAGACAATTCACCTCAGTTAGTGAAATTGTGTGTAGAGAATTAGACATTTCTCATTGCCATGCATATGCACCAGCTAAGCATGGAAAAAGAATATAAACTTTTTACTGTTGTGGTATACCTGGGTGCAGGTACAGATAAGCCTTTCATCTTTGGGATGCATGGAATCTGTACTTAACTGATGGAAAATACACATCTTCCAAAAATGTATTTTACAAAGTGATTGTAAAGGTGCTTGCTGAATGTAAAACAAATTTAGTAGATAATCTGGATTTTGTTGACTGTGAGTTAAACAGAAATTATTCTAGCAGCATTAGATTTTAACATTATATTCTCTTGTGAATATATCTGTTGATATTGATATAGAAGTTTTTATTTTATACAGAAGAAGTTAGATGTAACAAGCTATGCTTGATTTGAAGCGTAGTTATTTTTGCTGATAAGTACTTGCATAGAAAACCTTGAGATGTATAAGATATAGATGCTTTAAATGTAAAACTCTTCAAAACTAATATTTAGTTTTTGTTAAATTTCTAACAAATTATGAGGTAAACCATTGTATTTCCAGAATGTTTTGTAGGTGTGGAATTAGGGTCATTATCTACAGGGAAATTGTTTTAAATCTGTGTTTTCATAGAGTTCATATTGCTTTACTACTTAAGAGATTCAGAAAAAAAATCTCATTTTAAAAGTATATGATTACTTGAAGAATTAAGGCAATGTAGGAAACTAACAGAATGGTATTTAAAAATCAGCCTAATTCTAATGCTCAGAAATAACAATAGATGGCATTAACTCAACCAGGTATATTTTTATATATTTATTCAAATTGACTAACATAAATATTTTATAAAAATAAAATTATATTTTATATGCTATATTTACTTTAAAAAATGATAGGGAAGACAGTTCATCAAAGACAGCCTCAGCACCTTGAATTCATGCTTGCTGTCCTTCCTTGCCTACTGCAATCCTGAATCCTAGCATCACTTTGGATATGTCAGCATGATGTGATCAAAGTCATGGGCTCAGCTCTAGACTGGAAGGAGACAGTTGTCATCTGAAGACAAAACCAAGTGACCAGCTATGGAAAATCCTGAAGCAAGAATAAGGCAGCATTTTCTGTAGATGTTCAGGCCTTCAGACATAACAATAAGAATGACTCTGGCCTGAGTGAATATCTGGAAGGACCTGCTGATATCTGTATCCCACTGACTGAAAAGCTGAGGACCAGTATTATTCTTTCTACTCCTGCAGCTACTGCCAATGGGACTTTGCAGGTGAGGAGACAAACAAAAAAAGTCAACCATTTTCACTACTCTTTACAATTCCCAAAATATCAGTTCCAATGTGTGAACATGTTTATACATGTATTGTGATGCACATTTATGAGAGTTTATATAGGACATATATTTGGAAGTCAGTTACAGATTCTTGGAGGGATCAAGATGGCAGAGTAGGAGGATTGGAAACACACCTTCCCTCATAAACATATCAAAAATTCATCTACATGGGAAAAATTATCACTGAAAACTAACTAGACACTGACATAAATACTCCTGTATGACCAAGGTTGTAGGAAAGATCCACATAGAATCAGGTAGGAAGAGAAATGATCAGGTCAGGACCTGACACCCTGAGAGGGGACTCAGGTTAAAAGGGTGATTACATGGGCAGAGATCCTCCCTAGGGGATGAACAGTTTGAGACACATATTGGGAACCCCAGTCCTGGGCCCTGACACAGGGAAGACAAGTCTCTGCTGGTTGGAGGGCCAGTGAGACTAACAAGAGGTTGTGGGAAGCCTGGACTCTACTCATGAGCTGCATTCACTTGCTTGTTTGCTCCTGAGGCAGGGTGGATTGAAAACAGCAGGAGTGGCTATTTAGTTTTCCATGACCACCCTGGTGTGCACATTAGTCTGTGTCAAATAAACACTCCATCCCCGCTTGGGAGCTTGGCCCTGAGATAAATGAGACTTACATGACTCAGACTCAAATCAGCATCTGAGCAAGGCAGGAACAGCCATTGCTGGAACTTACACAGGCAGTTCATCAGAAGAAACCCCAATTCTGTCTGCAACCAGATCACCACAACTTGCACCTCAACACATTCTGAGATACCACCCAAGACCTGCCTGCCCTGCAGCACTGCTCCACACTATGATTGGGGGGAGAGCCCAGCTTTTTTTTTTTTTTTTTTTTGCGGTATGCGGGCCTCTCACTGTTGTGGCCTCCCCCGTTGCGGAGCACAGGCTCCGGACGCGCAGGCTCCGGACGCGCAGGGAGAGCCCAGCTTTGAGAGACAGAAGAGACTTTGGCCGAAGATGGTGACTAAACAAGGTGGAGGCAGTCATTTTTAGTGCTTTTACAAGGAGAACATCAGAAGAAGTCTGGCTCTCTGACCCTGGGTGGATGACAACAGCCCACAATCTGACAAATACTGAGTACCCATGCCAACCCCTCTTGCTCTAACACTGCTCCCCTTTGGAGTGGGGGTAAAAGTGCAGGGATGAGGAAATGCACACACTTAAAGGAAATAAAGCCAGCTTGGTCCCAAAACTCAGAGCTTTTTCTCCAGCAACTTGAGACCTGGACCCTGCCCCCAGTAGGGTGTGGTGACAGTGACTGAGTAGAGGGAAAACCCTGGATCACATCTAGCTCTTGACTTAGCCCCCACTTCTGCAGCTCCACCTCCTACCAAGGTGATAACTGAAGCACACCCTGAGGAAAGATATGAGTTGTTTCACATCAAATCTAGCTCTCCAACCAAGGCACTGGGCACATGCAGGCTGTACAGGGACACTTTCACTTAAGGACACCTGTTCAAGACTGCATTAGGTAACTGATTCACCTAATTTCATAGAGAAAGGGAAAGCTAAGCAAAATTAGAAGACAGAATAATTTGTCTCAGTTGAAGGAGCAATAGAAAAGTCCTGAACAAACAACTAATGAAAAAGAAATAGACAAGTTACCAGATAAAGAATTCAAAGCATTGGTAATAGAATGCTAACTGAATTAGAGAAAATATAAATAAACACTGGAAGAATTTTAACAGGGAAAATATAAAACAAAACAACTCCAAACTGAAGAAAAAAATAACTGAAAATGAAAAACACATTAGATGGAATTAATAGTAGAACAGATGATACAGAAAAAAACACATAAGTGGTCTGGAAGATAAAATAATGTAAATCACCGAACCAGAATAGCAAAAAGCAAAACAAATTAAAAAACATGAAAATATTTAAAGGATATTTGGGATAACAAGCATACCAACGCTCATATTATAGAGGCCCGAGAAGAAGAATAAGAGAGAGAGAAGGCGGTAGAAAATGTATTTAATGAAATTATGACTAAAAACTTCCCAAATCTGAAGAAGGAAACAGATATCCAGGTACAGGTGTAGTAGAGGTTCTCAAACAAGATGACCAGAAACAGACCCACAATGAGACATATAATTAAGAAAGGCAAAAGTTAAGGAAAAAGAAAGAATTCTAAAGACAGCAAGAGAAAAATAGAGTCATATAAAGGGAACCCCCATAAGGTTATCAGCTGATTTTTCTGCAGAAAGTCTGCAGGCCATAAGGGAGTGTCATGATTTATTTAAATTTCTGAATGGGAAAAAAACTGCAATCTAAGATACTCTAAGCAACAAGATTATCATTTAGAATAGATGGAGAGATAAAGAATTTCTCAGACAGACAAAAACTAAAAGAATCCATCAATACAAAACCTACCTGAAAATAAATATTAAAGGGTCTTCTCTAAGTGGAAAAGAAAATGCTGCAAGAAGAAGTATTTACAGGAAAGGAAACATCCCACTAGTAAAGAAAAATGTATAGTAAAGTCTAAAGATCAGTCACCTAAATAACCTAGTATAATGATCAAAAGACAAAAAAAATTGTAAAATAACAATACTATAATCAGAAAACTGATAACATGAAGCTGTAAAATATGACATCAAAAACACAAACTAGTGGAAGGGATTAAACAATGTATCTCTTTTAAAATTCATTTGAAGTTTAAGGACTACCTGTTTAAAACAAGTAGATATAGTTATAGGTCAAAGTGTATGAACCCCATAACCACATATCAAAACAAACAAACAAACAAGCAAAAAACTATGATAGATATCCAAAAACTAGAGAGAAAGAAACAGAAGTATACCACTAAATAAAATAATCGAATCACAAGGAGAAAAACTAAAAGAAGAGGAAAAGAACACAGTAGTGCTTCAAAAACAACCAGAAAACAAGTAATAAAATGGAAATAAGTGCATGCCTATCAATAATTCCTTTAAATGTTAATAGGCAAAATGCTCCAGTCAAAAGATATAAGGTGGCTGATTGGTATAAAAGAACAGGACCCATCTATATGTTGCTTGTAAGAGACTCACTTCAGAGCTAAAGATGCACACAGACTGAAAGTGAAGCAATAACAAAAGATATTTCATGCAAATGAAAAGGAAAAAGAAAGTGGGGGCAGCAATACTTGTGTCAGACAAAATAGGTTTTAAAACAAAGTCTATAACAAAAGATAAAGAAAGTTATTATATAATGATAAAGTGATCAACACAAGAAGATATTACACTCATTAACGTCTAGGCACCCAATACAGGAGCACCTAAATATATAAAGATAATATTAAGAGAAATAGGAAGAACTTGACAATAATACAATAATAGTAAAGGACTTTAACACCGCACTTACATCAATGAACAGATCATCCAGAGAGAAGATCAATAAGAACAGAGTGGTCTTAAATGACACAGTGGACCAGTTGGACTTAATAAATATCTAGAAGACATTCCATCCAGAAACAATAGAATACACATTCTTTTCAAGGACACATGTTAGGCCACACAACAAGTCTCAACAAATTTAAGAAGATAGAAATTACACCAAACATTTTTTCCATCAAAATTATATGAAACTAGAGGTCAATTACAGGAAGAAAATGGGAAAAATACAAACACGTGGAGACTAAACAGTGTGCTACTAAAAGACAAATAAGTCAATGAAGAAAACAAAGAGGAAATCAGAAAATACTGAGACAAATAAAAATGGAAAACACAACTTTCTAAAATCTATAGGATGTAGTAAAAACAGTTTTAAGAGGGAAATTTATAGCTCTACAGGCATACTTGAAGAAACAAGAAAAAATCTCAAGTAAACAACCTAACCTGCCATCAAAAGGAATTAGGAAAAGAACAAAGCCCAAAGTCAGCAGAAGGAAGGAAATATGTATCTGAAAATAATGAAAACACTAATACATGCACCCCAATGTTCGTAGCAGCACTATTTATAGCAGCCAAGGTATGAAAGCAACCCAAATGTCTATAAACAGATGAATGGATAAAGAAAATTTAGTATATTTAGAAAAAGGGATATTACTCAGCTATAAAAAAACAAATGAAATTATGCCATTTGCAGCAATGTGGATGAACACAGATAGTATTATGCCTACCAAAATAAGTCAGCTAGAGAATCACAAATACTTTATTTTATCACCTATATGTGGAATCTAAAGAAAGAAAACAAACAGATATGATAAATCAAAACAGAAACAGGCTCACAGATATAGAAAACAAACTAGTGGTTATCAGTGAGAAGAGGGAAGGGGGAAAGGGAAAGATAGGTGTATTGTATTAAGAAATACAAACTACTATGTGTAAAATAAATAAACAAAAGGATGTACTGTACAACACAGAGAAATATAGCCATTATTTTTAATAACTTTAAATGGACTATAATTTATAAAAATATTGAATCACTATGTTGTACACCTGAAACTAATATTATATTGTAAATCAACTATACTTCATAAAAAAGAAGTGAATTACAGAGATCCTTATTTATCCTTCTAGTTATCCTATCCTAGTTACCCTCCTTCTTTAAGGTAAAATCAGAATCCCTGATATTTAGCTGGACACATGGTCTCTCAGAATAAATGTATAATTTAGCCTAATTTGTATCCATATGTGACTAAGTACTGGCCAAGTAGGATGAGGTATTATATTGTATTGGCTAGTTAAAATGTCTTAGACAAATCAGAAATCTTACCTAGTATTAAATTTTACCAGTAATTTCAATTAATCAAGTGATCACAAGGAATTGTGAAAAATGGTCCACGTCTTCCAATGGGATTCCTGAGATCTTTCTCACTGCATCAGACTTTCTCTGGTCCCAACTTAAATGTGAGGTATCAAGTGAGGTGAGCATCTGCAGTATTTATACAGAAGAGAGTAATCTCAGTTATAAAACACTTCCATTTTATATTCAGATAGTGATAGCTCTTCGGTGATATTTTCCATCGAGACTTTCCTCACAGATCCATAGATTTTATAATTGTTTCTTATAAACAATCTTAGACAATCTGCTAATTATCTCCTGCTAAATATGTCCTATAGATACAAACTGCTGCTAGCAAATATCATTACTTTATTTGCCAGGAAGTCTGTGATTAACATGCCTAAAAGGACGTTAAAACAAGTCACCTGTCTTTTTTCTTTCCTTAAATGTAGATTGTATTCTTAACCTTTCCCTTCCCAGATATATAAGCAGAAAGAGTGTCTCTAAATTCCAGGCAGCATCTTTAACATTAGAGAACATTCTTCTTCCTCCCTTAATTCAAATATAATGTGGATGTATTGGATGGAAATCCACCAGCCATTTTGGCCTCTGATATGACCTTGGGAATAGAAAGTTTGCCAAGAAACAAAATTAAGGAGTCTTGTATCCTTGTAGATATGGAGTGGCATACTGGTACTAACATGCCTACTTCCAGACTTTTTCAAGATCAGGGAAAAGAAAACTTCTATCTTGTTTAACTCCTGTTATTTTGTATGTTTTGAAACTCTCATAAGGTGATTTGTGATAACTAAAATAATTGTAATCTAGAAGATTTTTGCACATGACAGAACTAAAAATATGTGGCATTAGAATCATAGCAGATTTGTCACAAGTGTTAAGTACTCAAATCTTGAAGGATGACAATCTGATGATGCATGTTATAAAATGGAAGTTGTCTTATTCCATTTTCAGATAGAGTCAAAAACAGCATTAAGAAAAATAGTTGAAACTTTAAAATGTTGGTCTTATTCATCCATTTTTGCCATTGCTATTAAAGTCTTTCAAGAGAGTACTCAGGTAGAATTAGCCAATCAGTCTTCAAGTGGGGATAGAAGGGAATGAAACTTTGCTAAAGGAAGCATATTCAGTGACTAATTATCACAAAATTTGGAGCCTTGACAGATTGGAAAAAAGAGTGTAGTAGTGCTTCAAATGACTGGTAGGACTGAATGCACATTCCTTCTGGAGGAAGACAACTTCAGCCCACTGTCAAAAATCACAGAATCAGCATGGCAGCAGGACATCCTACAAGACAGTTAGGATATTATCAGACAGAAACTTGTTGGGATATATATATATATATATATATATATATATATATATATATATATATATATATATATATATATAAAACCTATTTTCTTTAGAGATCTGATATGTCTAGGATATTTCATTAACTAGGCAGACCACCACACTGATTGACTGCATTATTTGGGAGTTGTGGACAACTTTCATTAAACTAGGTTGGGACATTCATGGAAGAAATGAAATCTGGAGTTTTTCTGACACTCTCGGGTAATGGTGTTGACCATTTCTTGTTGACCAAGATCTTCTAATTCAAAGAGAATCATGTGTGCAGGAGTACAAAAAATACTGATGACAATAACTGATAGGAAATAGAGCAGCACATTATCCAACAGTAATGATGAATATGGGAGAATAAAAATGCAGTAAAAACGAGTGAACGTCAGGGATTCCTATCAAAATACCTATATTCTAGATTTTTTTTTGATTTATTTGGGGATTTGTTTTGTTAGCTGATATCTAGTTACATATATGAATTATTTTAAATTTCTAGGACATTTCTTTTGAAGGTATAAGGTTTTGACTTCATATAATTCATATACATCTACATTTCTAGATTTGAAAGATGAGTCTTTCTGAAACTTATATCTGAAAATAGGGATGGAAGACTCTTGATAGTGTCAATCAGGGTTAGATTTACTAGATTGTAGTAAAAATCTAAATTAGATTGTAGAAGTACTTGAATTCTAAGAAATTTAGTTTATACTTTATCCAATAACTTTGGGGTAGTGGTGGAATATTAATAAGGTTGATTTTATGGGAAAATGTAACTATTCCAGAGAAAATCAATCAATTACTTGTGGATAGCTGAATTATTTGACAAGAAAACTATTTGAGATGAGTCTAGTATAATCACAAGGTACTGAAAAATAGAAATAGATGCAAGACGTATTGCAAATATAGTGTTTCAAGCAAGAAAAGACCCAAATAAATTATTTATGAACAAGCTGTGCATGAATTAAAATAGAAATGCAGATAATAACAATAATTGTATCATTGTTTTACAGTTGCACCCTGTATTTGCAAAATCCATTTTTCATTTTCCTACCATGTTTTGATTTGAGTGATAAGAGTTCTTTGCTCAGATGAAGTCTCATTTCTGATTCTAATGTGTGTTGAGAGAACATTCTCCTCTGTCTTACTTATAGTTACATTTCTTTTTTCTACTATTCAGTACTTATGTGTTTCAGTATTTTTGTAATAAATGATCTTTTAAATGAGAGATGTAGATAATGATGGTAGATAGATTTATAGACAGATTTATAGATAGATATAAATTGAAACAAAAATGCCAGTCTGAGAGCAGAAAAGATTAAAAAAAATATCATAAAGCCTTGGCATTCAAACCTTGGTAACAGTTATTTAAAAGCAGTAATTGAATTAATTTTAATAAATAATTTTGATTAATTTAAGATATCAGAATGGGAAACATGTTAATATCCTCAATCCTTAGACATGTGCTAATTATTTAACTAATCATCATTTCCTCTTTGTGAAGTTGAGTTAATTTAAACTAATGATATCACCATGTCCATTTCACACTTTGAGCCTTCCTAGAATGAAATATGAAATGGCAAATGGAATTGAAAAATGTTGGCATTTCAGCTCTTTTCAAAAAATAAATATACAACCAGAGCATGTAAACTCACTGTCACTTCATATAGTAGCAACCTAGACTAAAATGAAGATGAAACAGCTTTCCTGGCTGGAATGAAGATATCAACTGCATTAAATTAGATTTTTTGCTACTTAAGTGAAAGACAGTTTTTCCAGTATCTGAATTACCTGCTTCAAATCACTTCATAAATTGGACTAAGCAGTGTTGAATTTTGGGGTTGTTTTTCTATTCCCTTTGATTGACACAAAGTTCAGTGCTCCATCTCTTCTTTAACTATGAGAGAAAATGTAATAACAGTATATAAGTAATGTAGAAATACAATGTTTCAAATTGCATTTGTATCCCCAATGTCTACTTCAGACTTGTTTCAAGAAAAGCACATATTTTGAAGTAGTTTTAAGAGCCTCTCTTTTGAATTGATAATAACTTATTTAATGAGATACACATTTTCTCTTTTGAAAATAAAAGGAAAATAATTCTTCCGTGTTCTCTTTTCAGTATAATTGTCTAGAGAATGTTTGGTACTTATACTGATCACCTCAGTTTCTGCAGTGTTAGAATATATGTTTTAACTGCAAGTACTTATATATGTACATATACACACATATATGTATGTATGTATGTATGTATGTATCTATCTATCTATCTATATATATATATATATATATATATATATACTCTTACCATTAATCTTAATATTATGATAGTTTCCTAAATTCAAGTTTATTTATCTGTATATACGTTAGGGAAGTGAAAAGAAATTTCTACTCAAAATCCTCCTATTATGATATCATTATATGTACACAGGGAAACAGTTATAAATATGCCCACCATACACAGATAAATAGATTAATAAAAATGAGAATATGGCAGGAAGTAGGGTAAACTAGTAATTCAATATTTATATTTTCCTCTAATCAATATAGGGAAAACAAAAATGAAATGGTTAATAAATGTATTTTTAATAACAATAGGAATTTAAAAGTTCTATTATTGATGTATTATTAAATCAATTGTAACTTTAATAAAAATCATTTCAAAGGAAGATTTATTGAGACCCTACTCTGAGCCAGTCTTATGTCATAGGAACTAAGAGTGTTTTGTTATTGTAAACACTGTATTTTCGGCGTCTGCTAATCTAGTTGGAATATACAAGTAGTAGTTACTCTGTTGAATTGAATTTATAGTAAAATGGCTGTTAGTGAAATTAGACAGTTACTACTAAACTGTACTGATTTTGTTTTTGTTTTGCCATGCATGCAATACTAACTTTAAAATTCCATAAATTACACCTTTTATTATTTTTAAAAATAAATTTTAATTTAATTTAAAATTAATCTAGGTTTTTAAGGATCTAAACAATTGATCTTAAGTCAGTTTTTATTTTCCCCCTTACATTTGAATTTACCAAAGTAAAATCAAGTTACCTGAACATTCGATTGTATTGTTATTGGATTCCATAAAGTTTAAAATAAGCTATTGGGCTTTCAAAGCATTTAATCAAAGCTACATTCCATTAGCTAGAATAATCAGAACTTGGACTCATCTACTGAATCATTTTCATCATTTTATCAGATCATTCCCTTATGGAGATTGTTGATTTACTTGCTCTTACACATTACACTTTAATGACAGACCATCAAACACTTAATCATTATATACATAGTTATAAAACACGTAAGAAAATGAGAAAACTTCCTTGTCTCATTAATGGGTATATGTAAATGCACACACACACACACATAATTTATTGCTGAGATTATGGATATTGTTATTTCCAGGATACAATCTTCAGCCCTGTATTTTCTCATAACATGCACTGACCCTTGATAATTTTTCAATAATGACAATAGCAATGATGGCAGTTACAGTTTATAATATGATGGCTATGTGTCGGACACTGATTAAGACTCAACATTAAGTATTATGTTTAAGTTAATTGTCATTAGGTATTGTGTATTGTAAATTTTTAAGATAATAAAGTAGTACATATTTATGGAATAACACTTAGAATAAACAGATTAGTAATAACAAACAAAATAAAATGCCACCATCTGGAAACAGCCACAGTAGAACTATATTTTGGGTTTTATTTTGTTTTGTTGAGCATGTGGTGTGTGTAGTTGCCTTATTACCACATGGGCCAGATCTTTTTCTCAAGGATTTCTCTGTACTTGGGTATTATATTTTTGTTATTCTTTGCCAATCTAGTGGAAAAATAGAAACGTGTTAGGTTTTCTTTTGTTATATATATAGATTATTGGCTTTTCGCATTATTTTCCCCTAATTTTCTATTCCTATCTCCTACTAGATATTTTGCCAGTGTCATGACTTCATGTTTGGCTTTTGCAATGATATGTTGAAAAAACATCACCCTAGTGTCCAAAAGGATAGTACAAATTGTACATTCATTTAATAATTTATGATTAAATAGATACATATTGAATGATAATCATATGTCAGACACTGTTCAAATAACAGAGGATCAAATAGCAATCATAATTAATAGATATGGTCCCTCCAAATGTGGGGCTCACAGTTTGGTGGAGGAAGTGACATTATACGTTTATAAATGGCAATAAAAGTCTTGAAATCAGAAAAAATATCAATTCTAGGAAGATACAACTCCAAAGTATTCGATGATTTTCTTTGTTCAATCTTATAAAGTATTTCTCAGCAAATTTTCCAGAGTTCATTTATAATTGCTAGTATATTTATGTTAATAAATATGGCCTTCCTAGTGAGAAAATAAAATGTTGATATTTTAAAGAAACAGTAAATTACTCACCTGCTTCCACTTCCCTTCATTCTCCTACTCAAGGTTATATTTGAAAAGAATGCAAAGGAATAAGTACACATTCTTTATACATTGTCCCCTACATATGAAGGAGTTCCATTCCAAGAGTGTGTCTGAAAGTCTAATTTGTTTGTAAGTCCAACAAAGTTACCTTAGGTACCCAACTAACACAATTGGCTATATAGTATTGTACTGTAATAAGTTTATAATACTTTTCACACAAATAATACATAAAAAACAAACACAAATAATAAAGAAAACATTTTTAATCTTACAGTACAGTACCTTGAAAAGTACAGTAGTACAGTACAACAACTGGCATACAGGGGCATGTTCACATCTTTGAATGTTCACAACTTGAAATTCATATGTAGGAAACTTACTGTATAGCTATTTGGGGAACTTGGCATAGAATTATGTCAGTTCCCTAATATTTCACTCCAGGATTAAATTGACTTATTAGTTTCCTAGAGCAGCCATTACAAATTACTATAAATTGGATAGCTTAAAACAACAAAAAAGTTTTCTTTCAGAGTACTGGATACTAGTAATCTGAAATCAAGGTGTCAGCACGGCCACCATACTTCCACTGAAAGCTGTAGGGAAGAAACCTTTCTCACCTCTTCCTAATTCATGATGCCACCAACAATCCTTGGCATTCCTTGACAATCGCTGCATCACTCCATTTTCTGCATTCATCATTCTTACCTGCATGTCTCTCCAAATCTCCCTCTCCCTATGAGGACAACAGTCATCTGATTTAGGCCTACCTTAATCTAGTATGATCTCATTCTGACTTGCTTACAACTACAAAGATCTCCTTTCTAAATAAGGTCATATTCACGGGTTACAGTGGATATGACTTTTGGAGGAGGTACTATTCAACTGAGTACATGAACCCACTTAGTCACCAGCAGAACTAGAAAACTGTATCTTCTAATCATATAAGAATATAAGAACTCCATAAAAATAAGAGGAAAATGTTAAATTTTGTTTTTGTTTTTTGGCGATATGTGGGCCTCTCACTGTTGTGGCCTCTCCCATTGCAGAGCACAGACTCCGGATGCACAGGCTAAGCAACCATGGCTCACGGGCCCAGCCGCTCCACGGCATGTGGGATCCTCCCGGACCGGGGCACGAACCCGTGTCCCCTGCATCGGCAGTTGGACTTCCAACCACTGCACCACCAGGGAAGCCCGAAAATGTTAAATTTTGTATGCCCATCTCAAGGTAAATCCATCTCAATCCCTCCGATTAGAAAACATGTTCCTTATCCTTGGTAAGGAGTATAAAAGGGAGAAAGTGAAAGCACTTTCTCATTGCTGGCTTTGCTGCATGTAATAGCCTAAGGTAGGAAAATAGAGAGGAAGAGGGAAGGGTTTAGATTATAGCACCCAATAGAAAATTGGGGAAAGAAAATAATTCAAAGTGTCAAACAATATTCAAAAATTTTAATAAGAGCAGCATATCAAACTTTGCTTGATTGACAGAGTAAGAAGAATCTTAATACGGTCATCTTCATTATTTGTTGATTTCATATTTGTGAACTTACCTGTTCACTAAAATTTGTTTTTAACCCTCATATTAGACTCATAATGCTTTTACAGTCATTTGAGGACATGCACAGAGAGCTGAAAAAATTGAGTACTCCAAGGTGCACATTCTTCATTGAACCAGGTTTAATAAGGCGATGCTCTGCTTTTTCGTTTAAGTTCTCTTAGTATAAACAAGTGTTGTTTTTTTTTCAGTTTATTTAGCACCTTTGTGTGTGTGTGTGTGGCATTTTGATCTTTTTTTTTTCTTTTTTGTCTGTGGTTTTGCTGTTGAAAATGGCCCCCAAATATAGTACTGAAGTGATGTTTGATACTCCTAAGTTCAAGACTTTGCCTCATGGAAAAAATAAGTGTGGCTGGATAAGCTTAGTTTAGGCATGAGTTATAATGCTGTTGACCATAATAAGTTCAATGTTAATGAATCAACAATGTATATGACGTTATTAAACAGAAGCACATATAAAACAAGGTTATGTCTTGTATTTGTTGTAGTGATTGGAGCTTCACAGGAACCTAACCCTATATTTTCCCAGCAGCAGTACTTCAATATTTGCTAATTTAGTGTTCATCGTGACTTTACAAAACATAATTATTATGAACAGCAAGAACTGATTGTATCTAAAATAAGAACATCTGGAGAAAAGGGACAGGCTTCCTGGTAGTAAGAAAGAAACTCATCATGTTATGTGTCTAAAAAGATTCAGCAGTCCACCAAATGCTTGCAGCACTGCTTACAGAACTTGGGGTTTTATTTTACTTACTTTCATTTGCTTGCCTGCTTTCTCTAATTTTCATTACATGAATATATATAGTATTTATCTAAATGAAATTAACAATATATAATATCTAATATAATTGATTTAAATAAAATATTTAATTTTTGTGCCTTATCAGTGTCTGACAAACAGTGGTCATTTTAGAAATGATAACTTTTCAGGAACTCCCTGGAGGTCCAATGGTTAGGACCCAGCATTTTCACTGTGGGAGCCGGGGTTCGATCCCTGGTTGGGGAAATAAGATTCCCGTATGCTGCACGGTGCAGCCAAAAAAGAATAAAGAAAGAAAGGAAAGAAAAGAAGAAATGATAACTTTTATTTTTTATTTTTATTCAGTACAATAACCCAGAATGAACTGAACTCAGTCAACAATGATGTATGTGAGCTTGGAAGCAGATCTACTTTCAGTCAAACTATAAGATCTTTTCAGCCTTGGCTGATGCCTTGATTGTAGCCTTGTGAGAAACACAGCTTTAGAGGATCCAAGTAAACCATGCCCAGATTCCTAACGCACAGAAACTGAGATAATAAATGTTGTTTGTTTAAGCACAAAGAATTGTAGTAATTTGTCATTAAGCAATTACTAATACAAATAATATAAGAATGAATTGTTTGCTGGATTAAGCAATTATAATGCAATGGTAAGATAATGCACATAGTTCAATAGGAAGTGCAGGAGCAAAGACCAAATAAAAGAGTATTGGAATATAAATGGGCAGTTAGGACACAGAGACAAGGAATAGGAGAATATTCTTTTGGTGGCTGTGAATTTCTGGAGAATGAGAGCAGTAGCACAAAGGAGCATGAGAGTTTAGAAAAAAGAAAGTAGAAGAGTCAATTATAAAGTTAGAATGGGTCTTTTTTTTATACTTCCTTCTTATTAGCTAGTACTTAATGAAAAAATCTTACTATAATTGTGTCACATCTAGAGATTTTAGAATATTTTGGTAAATAAAGCATATAAGTAAAGAATAAGATAATAATGAGAGAAATAACACAAAAATAAAGTCTTAGAGAAAGCCAATATGTATGTATGACTGTGTTTGCTTTGACCATGTCCTTCAGCTAAATGAATATAGAATTTCAAATACCTTAAGTCCAAAAAATAATAGGTACTATTTGAGTATTTTCATTAAAAAAATGTAATTTTCTTTACTTTTACAATAGGAAAATTAGACAATTTTATCAGCATTAATATTTGAATGTTAAAGGATAGACATTTACTAAAATTGTAAGAAAATGCTTTATCATCAAGAAAAATGATTTAACTGAAAATTTTAAGCACTGTGAAAGAGATAAATAGTTCATACATAAATGTTTGTGTATGCATCTTATATATGTAGTAGGCCACAGAAAGCTACAATGCTACACCAAATACAACATCATACTTAATATTGAATATATTGGCCTTTTAATCTCTTAATTATTTTGTTTTTCCTGACAAATATTTTTAGAAAATAGAAATGAACTTTTGAAAAAAGGAATTTAAAATAATTGCTAATACCATTACTTAAAAACAACAACAACAACAACTATGGTCCATGAAGATAGTTTTGAAGTGGCATAATATAAAGTTCACAGAATCAAATATTTTTTTTCTACTTTTGTTAGAAAATAAATTGTTCCCAAATCAATTGTCCATATTGAAAGTTAGTTAGAGAGTTTCTGTTAAATTTATCAGACTCTTCTTGACAGGGAAAAAAAAAAAAAAGACATTCTATAATCTTATCCCATCATTCTATAGGTAATTGGGTTACAAAGAAATCAAGCCATCTACACTTATCAAACTAACTTCTGAATCCCAAATTTGCTACTCATTAGCCCAGTGGCCTTGGGCAATTTGTTTTATCTATGAGTGTGCCTTCTATTTCCAACCTTCATGCATCCCAGTCTTTACTCAAACATACTTCTCAGTTATATCTCTTTTGATTTCTAAAAGCCTTTAAACCCTAAAACTCTTAATTGTCACCTGAACAACTGTGACTGAAAGTTCTACAAGAACCTTAAATTTAATACCATCCAAACTGTAAGTTACATCTTTTCAGCTTGAATCTCTACCTTCTCTCATGTCTCTTAAGGTAGGGGCATGTCTTCCTTTAAGGCTTAAGACATCAGTTTTTAATAAGCCCATCCTATCAATTTCTTGATAATCTCTTTTGATTATATTATTAATAAATTTGATATTGAAATAGCTAATATTTAATGAACATTCACTACATGTCAAAAACTATTCTAAACAATATTATATATATGTAAGCATATATATATGCTACATATGTATATTAATATGTAATTCATTTAATTCTTGAAACAACCTCATGAAGTGGAAACTATTATACTTAATTTTATAGATGGAAAAAATAATGTATATAAAGTCTAAGTCACCTTCTCAAGATATACATCTAGTTAGTGAAAAAAACAAGATTCAGATTTGGGCAGGATTTCTTTTCACAACTGGAAAACCAAGTAAGAACGCCTTATGCTGGTATACTAAAATGTATTGTTCTTTGTTAATTTTCACTTATTCCAAAATTCTATGAAATGAATTACCTATCACTTTCTGTATTAAATATACATTTTCTTTTATGTTTTTACCCATGCTTCCTTCACTTTTATCACTGTTAGTCCTCCACTAAGTCTACGTATTCTAATACTTAATGTCTTCTTCAGCCATGAATTTTTCTTATCCCCTTATCTTTCCCCTTCTCTGGAAGCTATAACTTTTCCTCTGGACTCATAACTCCTACTGTACTATGTTGTATTAACTTGCATTATAATAACTAAAATGCATGAGATACTAATTAACATATATTCTAATCACTATGCTCAACCTTCTGCATATGTTTGTTTATTTAATTCTCACCCTATATATTAGATACTATAAAAATTTCACAATTTGTTGCAGCTGGAATTTACTGCCCAAGAAGCCTTGTTTAGCCTAAGGGTATGTGACAAGAATGTGGATGACGCAGCCACCCATAGTACCAACTGCAGAGAGGAATTGGCCAAATAAGGAAAGATGACAAAGAGTAGAAAAGAAGTTGAAAGGAGAACGTAAACTCTTTTAAAGGAATGGTTTACTCCACTCATGCAGCCAAGAAAGGCCCTCTATCATGCCAGCTGGAACCTAATCAAAGTCCTGAGGTTTCTTCTCAGTCCTCCTCAGATGTGGTGGTGAAGTGATTTGGATCCCGAAACCAACAACCATGAAGAAAGTCCTCTGGAAAATATTAACAAACTGGTGTACATGGACTTTGACCTGATAGCGCCATTCTGAAATTCTAATTTTGATAGTTGTATATTCAAGGCCAAAACTCTTCAAGTGTTTCCTTACTTCAAGTTCCATTTTTTTAAAAAAATATTAATCTTTAGTCACTTACCAGTAGTCCCTCCTTACATATTTAAGTTTGTCATCTTAAAAAATGGTAAAATAATCATAAGCAGTTTATCCCTCTTTCAAATCCATGCCTTTTATTATGTATGACAAAACTTTGTGGTATGTTTAGCCAAATGAAGATTTTAAAAACATGAATATTTTGTGGGAAATAAAATGCAAATAATACTTGAATCAAATTATGATTACTTCTAATGAATAAAGATATTTAAATGTTAACAGTTGTTCATCTAGTTTCTATGTTGGCACTAAAAATGAATAATTTATATTTGCTGCTGAATTTCAATGTTTAGTGACTATAATAAATTACTATTAAATAATTCTCCATTTCCAATTTATAGTGACAGGGATAATCATATCAGACAAGGGTAATGTCTCAGTTGGTAATAAAGGTTGATTTGGAGTTTGGTTATTTGGTGTATTTTAAAGTGTCCAAATCTCTCAACATGTCCTTATACCTACATTCAGTGTTTTATTATTTCCCTATCAAAGCTCTGTCACATTTGATGCATTGTCAGGTTTGTAATTCAACCTACATAAATTGAAAACCCTTAGAATCAAGCTTTTAGTTTGATTTTCATCTATCTCAGCTTAGAAGCAAAAAGAAATGAGAGACACTGAAAATCTTTGGTTGTCTGTATGAGTTTCAAACTGTGAATTTAGAACTGTGAGCTTGTTACACATTGTCTTTAAGCTGTCCAGCCAAATTAAAAGCAACCAGCCCACCCTAGAGCCTTGAATTCCTCATGCCTTTCACTCTGTTCTTTTTGAGAGGTGACTCAATCTCTCAAAGCCTTGTCATAAATAGACACTTCATTCTAGGTGACCACAGGTAATAATTTAATTAGATATTTGTCACTGAGTGTCATGGGCTTCCAGAATCCCATGTCTTAATCCAACCTGAATGTCCTCTGCCTTCAGCCACAAACAGACCAGAACACATATCAGCTCTCTATAATGTTCCTAAAGTTTTCTTGCCCACCATTAACCCAGTTATTTACCTATGTATCAATCAATGATCTTAGTTGTAAATAACCAAAGCTTATGCAAGTATGATAAAACAAATGTTTATCAAACAATAGGTAGCCCAAAATATTGTCGAGCACCGAGGATGTAGTCTATACTAAGATTCCTAAAACTGTGCCTCCAAAAGTGAGAAATTCCAGTATTTCAATTATACTGTAATTTCTGACAATTCTGTTTCAGGAAATTGACCCAGGGACCACCTCAGTTGTCACTGTTGAGAGAGACAGAGTATATGAGTGAATATCATTCCTATAGAAAGGGTTCAAATTTTGAAGAACAAAAATGATTGAAAAATGCTCATTATACTGGCAATCCTTGTTCAAATTTAAACCTAAAACCTTTAAAAAGTTGCTTATAAGTACTGTATATGTTTGTTGGCCTTTTCGAATTTTCTATTTAGATTGATATGGTGGGGAACACACTTCTATATCAGAGATTAGCTGTTGCTATTGTCTGCAAAGGGAGTGAATGAAGAAAGGTTGGCAGGAATTACCTACTCTTTCATAGAGAGATCTTAATTTAATCCTTGCTTTCTGCTCTGCTCAATATTGCTTTCATTCTGTATTTGGTATTTCTAAGTCCTAAATCTGTCTGGATCTGCAAGTCCCAAGGGCTCTCTTCCTGAGAGAATCTCCCTCTATTCATAATTTTGGTAGCATTCATTCTTGCTACAGCTATAGTGGGACTTTGAGGGCCTTGTGTGTTAACTCTGTAATCTTGACTCAAAGGAAAAAAAATGGAGTTAAGAACCTAAAATTCAGCTGTGAAATTTAAAACGGCTTTACAAGTTAGAAAGACACAATGAAGAAAATCAAATCAATGATGGTCAATATGTTTTTAAGTTACTCTGTATTCCAAGGTTTCACGTCTTATATCATCATCTTATTTTACTTTTAATTTTTAAAACTGTCACAAGGATTAAACAATATAAATATTTCCATGTCTAAGATTAATTTTGTTCTTTTTGAGAAAATATGTTGTTACCATTTTATGCTGCTCCTCCTACACTAAATTTGACCTCATTTGAGCCTGGAATCAAATGGGATGGCCTGATGTTTGAGGTGAAAGAGATAAAATTAACCTGTGACAATAAACATCAGGTCACCATTTTTAAGATTATCATTTAGCAGGTTATCATTTTTAAGATTATCAGTAATGTTTATAAGATTAAAAATCTTGTAAATTTCCCATATAATTGTATCATGAGTTTGTTCAAATAATATTTTTAAAACTCTTTACATTTAAAAGATTGATTTTCTTATTCATGACTCAAGTGATCTGTCTCTTCTTCAACCATTTTTTAAACTTATCCAATAAAAAGTGTTTTTCCTTAATTTGCTATGTTAAAATGCACAGCAGTTTCAGAGGTCTTCCTGAAAATTACCCTCTAAAAATAATCATTTTTTTTTATGGCTATCATCAAAAATCCACAAACAATAATGCTGGAGAGAGTGTAGAGAGAAGGGAACCCTCCTACTCTGTTGATGGGAATGTAAACTAACTGGTACAGCCACTATGGAAAACAGTATGGAGGTTCCTTAAAAAACTAAAAATAGAGCTACCATATGACCCTGGAATCCCACTCCTGGGCATATATCTGGAGAAAAACGTGGTCCAAAAGGTTACATGGGCCCTAATGTTCATTGCAGCACTGTTTACAATAGCCAATATATGGAATCAACCTAGATGTCCATCGACAGAGGAATGGATAAAGAAGATGTAGTATATAAATACAATGGAATATTACTCAGCCATTAGAAAAAAGGAAATAATGTCATTTGCAGCAACATGGATGGACCTAGAGATTGTCATACTGAGTGAAGTAAGAGAGAGAGAAATATCAGATGATATCCCTTATATGAGGAATCTATAAAGAAATGATACAAATAAACTTATTTACAAAACAGAAACAGACTCACAGACTTAGAGAGCAAACTTATGGTTACCGGGGGGAAAAATGGGGGGAAGAGATAGTCAGGGAGTTTGGGACTGATATGTACACACTGCAGTATTTAACATGGATAACCAACAAGGACATACTGTATAGCACAGAGAACACTGCTCAATGTTATGTGGCAGCCTGGATGGGAGGGGGGTTTGGGGGAGGATGGATACCTGTACATGAATGGCTGAGTCCCCTTTCTGTGCACCTGAAATTGTCACAACATTGTTAATCAGTTATACTCCAATATAAAATAAAAAGTTAAAAATAATTTTTATATGTCTATATTTAGGAGCCACCTTCATCTATGAGACATGGATAGATTTAATTATATCAGTTTATCTATCAAACTCTCATCTATTGAGCTACATATGAACAAAAAATTGTATTTGCATATTTATATTATATTCACTATTTTATTTTTACAGTTATGTCTTTCCATGCTGTCTGGGTATCTCTGTAATAAAAGATGTTTTAATGTTAAAAATATACCATCATAGCATGTATCATAGTACATCAGGCTTTCTTCTAAATCATTATCTATCACTGTAATAAAATATTTTCTGATTAAGAAGTAATCTAATGAGAAATTTACTAATTAGTAAAATGTTTTCTCTATATATATACTTTTCAACTTTAGAAAATGTTGAAATCATCAATGAACTCTAACAGATGAAATGTGTTACTGAGAACTTTGTCCTCTGAACAAATGGATTTCTAATATCAGTTAATTACTTGTATTATTCAAATTAGTTATGTTTTTTTCTCCAAAGCCTGGACTAGGTACGAGGTACATGTGTGCCTTACTTTACCTTGAAAAGTGATTCCTAGTAGACTTCCCTGGTAGTTCAGTTGTTCAGAATCCGCCTTCCAATGCAGGGGATGTGGGTTTGATCCCTGGTTAAGGAACTAAGATCCCCCATGGCATGGGGAAACTAAACATGTGCACCACAACTACTGAGCCCACACACTCTAGAGCATGGTGCCACAACTAGAGAGCCCATGCACTGCAACTGCTGAGCCCATGTACCACAACTAGACAGCCTGTGTGCCTCAACTACTGAGCACACGTGCTCTGGAGCCCACGCACTACAACTAGAGAGAAGCCCACATGCCACAATGAAGAGCCTGCACACTGCAACGAAAGATCCCACATGCTGCAACAAAGAACCTGCGTGCCACAACTGAGACCCAACACAGCCAAATAAATTAAAAAACATATTTTTTTAAAGTGATTTCTAGTAGTATACTCAATTCTTCTAGGCGAAACTAATTTTTCTACCAGAATATAGATTTACTTGATTGTTTTCATTTTGCTCAGGGCTTGATGTAGATGAGTTCATTGAGGGCCTTGGTAGAATGATTCCACCAATCTCACTTCTTTAAGCCCTTTCAATCACTGAAGATGTCTAGTTGTGTATCACCATTGACACACATCTCTAGAATATTTAATGAAACAGATCCCTCATTTCTCCTTGAAGTACTGTCACCTTCCTTTTTCAAGAGATCACTTTCTTCATTCTACCCTCTTGCCATGATAGTCATTCTTATTCTCTTACCTTGCTGGCTCATTTTTTTTCTTACATAATCTCTTAAATATTTATGTCCCTCAATATTCTGTGTTCAATACCTTTATCTTTCTATTTTTCACCTGGATGAGTGTTTGTATCCACTAGACTAGCTTATATTGCAACTTTTGAGCTGATAATTTGAAGTACTTATTGTAAATTCAGGCTTTGTTCTGTTTTTGAACCAGCTATTCAATGACTTACTAAACATATCCACTGTGATGTCCAAGAAGCACCTCAACTCAACATGCTCAAAATTGAACTCTGAATACCCCTGCCACTGTCTGATTCTGTAATAGCTGAGTTTCTTGAGGCACAGGTTTCTAAGTTGTTAGACAACACTGTTGAAATTATTCAGACCCTCTCTCTCTGATTCTTTCATTCTAATGTGATGAGAAGAAGATATTGGCTAAAGAGAAACTTTTATTTTGTGACTACACAAAGATTATTGATGTTTGGCAATGCTAAATTATTTCCAATAATATTAAGAAATATAAAACTTTATAAGCACTATCCTGAAAAAAATATGTATATACATATAAACCTAACAAAGGGAAGGGCTCTTTACCAGATGTCTAAACTCAATAGTAATACATGGGAATCAAAGCAAAATAAAAACGTGTCCAGTTTCACACCTTATAGATCAGTCTTTCAGATAGGTGGAAAATATACTCAAAATAAACTTTAAAAGAGTATGTAGAGCATAACTGCTACCAATAATTACCATGGTGGTATGTGTGCGTGTGCACGCATGTGTTAAGTGTTCTTCATAATCAATTAATAGCAAGCAAATTGTTGATTTCATTTAGACTCCTTAAGAAGAACCTTATTTGTTTTTTTTCTATTTTGTATGGGAAAATGGCTCATCATTTCTCTCTATAGTGTTTCATTTTCTGTTTTTGCTCCTCAAAAATTGATTCATAAGATTGTTTTGCAGTTATTGAAGTTGACTCAAAGTTCATTGTTATCTAATTACATGAGGAAATTTCTGACTACATTTGAAGAGAAGATATATCATAATAGAGCATGGTCAAGTATAATGACTAAAGAAATTGTTTATGGATATGGAAATTTAAAATTTATATTTAAATGTTGTGTATAATATGGGTGACTTGAAATCTGCGATATTTTTTCCAGCTTGTTCCAAACAATTGGGGTGACAATTTAGACTACAGTGATGCACAGCTGCATTTCCTGTTGCATAAACTCTACTAGCATAAAAATCTGAGCATATTCTTATAAAACACTGACAAATACCTGTAGTGGCAGGTAATATGCATGATATATTTAAGCCTTGTAGTAAATAGTAATAAGGAACTCTAAATAGGTGGACCTATATTAAATGATGAGTTAATATTGATCTTTAAATAAAAAGTAGCTTAATATGAAATAGTCAATCTCATTGCAAATACATATAAATGATTGCTGAGGTTTTTAATGGGGTTAAGGAAAACTTAAACAGCTCAGGTGTCATGAACAGTGTTCTCTAATATCATATCACTTCTAATAATGGAGTATTTTTACGTATAAATAACTTTCAGCTGTGAAATGAAAATGACCATAAATGAATCATCAAGGAGGAGAGTAATGCAAGTTTTGTATATCTAATAAACAGCAATACATTTTTCATAGCGATTTGACAGCTTAAGCTATAACATACCCCAATTAAGACTCTTTCTTACTTCAGGTGTTGGAGGATTCATCCCTATTTTGAGAGAAAGGGTTTATAGTCTCTTACTTCTGGGGAACAAGCTTAAATTGAAAATGAAATGTTTTCTGCAATGATCTGTCACAAAGGCAAAGTACTTCAAAATTTCACCACTTGAATACCAACAGAACATTAAAATTAGGTTCTGGAGACATGTCAATACCAAATTTGTCAAAGAAAGTCTACAACAAAGTGTGTTTTTAATATAATTTCCTTTTATCTGTATAATTTTTTTTTTTTTTTTTTTTTTTTTTTTTGCTTTTGAAAGCAATTTGTGAAGATTTCCCTGCCTGTTACTATAACAACTACTACCAAATTCTAAGACTGAACACACCTGAAAATAAAGTGGTTACTCTGTTTTTGTTACTTGGAAGATATAAGGAACTATTTTATTATTATTTAGATACTTTATTGAAAATGTTCTATGGGCGAGCAGAGGGGATCCATTTATATTTTAGTTTGGAACTGATGATATGCTTTTATAGCTTTTTCACCTGGGCTATCATTCCATTTGGTGAAAGATAAATAAAATTACAACAGACAAAATATGGCCTAGTTTATTGGCTGACTAGCCACAAAAGTTTGGCTAAAATATGAATTATCTTTCATTTAAGAAAGGACTACTTAACATAGCAAGCAATGTTAACAGTTAAGAAATAATTTGTTTACTACTTAATTGATAACTTTTTCTCTTCTTTTGAAATAATTAGCTGGCTTCTTATTATAATACAAAATAAAAGTTTGATATAAACTTTATAAGTGAATTTTGGCATTAATCTGTGTTAGAACCTAAAATATACACTCTTAAGTAGTTTTATTATAGCATAGATTCTCAATCTATTCATTTTTCCAAATAAAATAATAAATTGTTCAAAACAAATTTAAATAGATTAGAACTCTATTGTGCTATTTAACCTAGTTTGTATATATTTATGTCATTTGCATAACAAGGATAAGTGGACATTTGACTTGAAGTTCAAATGTATGCTTTGTGTTCAAGTTGGGTGTCTGAAATAGAGTTTATCCCAATATTAATTCTTTCTTTTCTACAAGAAAGAAATGTGTTAGATTTAATAGACATTTATTCGGTATTAGGATAAAATTATTACTTAAACCGCTTGATCCACCAGGTGTTAATGGTAAATACTAAACATACGTGTGTGCCTTCTAATTCACCTTTATTCTCTCATCTTCATTGGCTGTAGACATAATTAAGGGAAAGCCTTTACAATATGATTTTCCACATAATTACAGAGTAAGTTTTAACAAGTTTTTTTCTTAAGATTATATGTATTTACAATTGACCATTGAACAACATGGATTTGAATTGCACAGGCCCACATATGCATGGATTTTTTTTTCACTAAATATGTATTACAGTACTACATGCTCCATGATTGGTTGGATCCACTGTCATGGAACCACGGATACAGAGGACCAACTATGGGACTTGAATATCCACGGATTTTGGTATCTAAAGCAGGTCCTGGAACTAATCCTCCCACAGATACAGAGGGAATACTGTAAAGTTATACTTGGATTTTTGATTGTGTGAAGGTTGGCACCCCAGCCCTGTATTGTTCAAGGGTCAACTCATCCTCTTAATTCATATCACACTAAAGAATTTTAATAAAGTCTGGCTGCTTTATTAGTCATTATTAATGTTTTCATATAAGCAAGCTAAATACAGGTACCCTCTGCTTTTTGAAAGTTCCCTTTATGCAAGTTCACTTTCGTAAAAAAAAAAAAAAAATTACCTTAATATGTGTTTTCACAACCTGAAAGAAATCCAAAAAGGATATTTGCTGTTATGAAAAAGGCAAAAATTGAAAATAGTGTTCAGCGTTTGTTTTACAGAGAGCCATTATAAAGGTAACAGAGGGGCAGAGACAGTGGCACTGACAAGCTCATTCCTCGGGAACTACATTGACTATTTCAGCAACAAGTTCCCATTGCTTTGAACTGTGTCTGGGAACATCTGTCCTTACTTTTTTTTTTTTTTTTTTAATTTTACAAATTTAATCAGTTATACATATACATATGTTCCCATATCCCCTCCCTTTTGCGTCTCCCTCCCACCCTCCCTATCCCACCCCTCCAGGCAGTCACAAAGAACCGAGCTGATCTCCCTGTGCTATGCGGCTGCTTCCCACTAGCTATCTACGTTACGTTTGGTAGTGTATATATGTCCATGCCGCTCTTTCACTTTGTCACAGCTTACCCTTCCCCCTCCCCATATCCTCAAGTCCATGCTCTAGTAGGTCTGTGTCTTTATTCCTGTCTTACCCCTATGTTCTTCATGACATTTTTTTTCTTAAATTCCATATATATGTGTCAGCATACAGTATTTGTCTTTCTCTTTCTGACTTACTTCACTCTGTATGACAGACACTAGGTCCATCCACCTCATTACAAATAGCTCAATTTCATTTCTTTTTATGGCTGAGTAATATTCCATTGTATATATGTGCCACATCTTCTTTATCCATTCATCCGATGATGGACACTTAGGTTGTTTCCATCTCCGGGCTATTGTAAATAGGGCTGCTATGAACATTTTGGTACATGTCTCTTTTTGAATTATGGTTTTCTCAGGGTATATGCCAAGTAGTGGGATTGCTGGGTCATATGGTAGTTCTATTTGTAGTTTTTTAAGGAACCTCCATACCGTTCTCCATAGTGGCTGTACCAATTCACATTCCCACCAGCAGTGCAAGAGTGTTCCCTTTTTTCCACACCCTCTCCAGCATTTATTGTTTCTAGATTTTTTGATGATGGCCATTCTGACTGGTGTGAGATGATATCTCATTGCAGTTTTGATTTGCATTTCTCTAATGAGTAAAGATGTTGAGCATCCTTTCATGTGTTTGTTGGCAGTCTGTATATCTTCTGTGGAGAAATGTCTATTTAGGTCTTCTGCCCATTTTTGGATTGGGTTGTTTGTTTTTTTGCTATTGAGCTGCATGAGCTGCTTATAAATTTTGGAGATTAATCCTTTGTCAGTTGCTTCATTTGCAAATATTTTCTCCCATTCTGAGGGTTGTCTTTTCGTCTTGTTTATGGTTTCCTTTGCTGTGCAAAAGCTTTGAAGTTTCATTAGGTCCCATGTGTTTATTTTTGTCTTTATTTCCATTTCTCTAGGAGGTGGGTCAAAAAGGATCTTGCTGTGATTTATGTCATAGAGTGTTCTGCCTATGTTTTCCTCTAGGAGTTTGATAGTGTCTGGCCTTACATTTAGGTCTTTAATCCATTTTGAGCTAATTTTTGTGTATGGTGTTAGGGAGTGATCTAATCTCATACTTTTACATGTCCCTGTCCAGTTTTCCCAGCACCACTTATTGAAGAGACTGTCCTTTCTCCACTGTACATTCCTGCCTCCTTTATCAAAGATAAGGTGACCATATGTCCGTGGGTTTATCTCTGGGCTTTCTATCCTGTTCCATTGATCTATCTTTCTGTTTTTGTGCCAGTACCATACTGTCTTGATTACTGTAGCTTTGTAGTATAGTCTGAAGTCAGGGAGCCTGATTCCTCCAGCTCCGTTTTTCATTCTCAAGATTGCTTTGGCTATTCGGGGTCTTTTGTGTTTCCATACAAATTGTGAAATTTTTTGTTCTAGTTCTGTGAAAAATGCCATTGGTAATTTGATAGGTATTGCATTGAATCTGTAGATTTCTTTGGGTAGTAGAGTCATTTTCACAATGTTGATTCTTCCAATCCAAGAACATGGTACATCTCTCCATCTATTTGTATCATCTTTAATTTCTTTCATCAGTGTCTTATAATTTTCTGCATACAGGTCTTTTGTCTCCTTAGGTAGGTTTATTCCTAGATATTTTATTCTTTTTGTTGCAATGGTAAATGGGAGTGTTTCCTTGATTTCACTTTCAGATTTTTCATCATTAGTATATAGGAATGCCAGAGATTTCTGTGCATTAATTTTGTATCCTGCAACTTTACCAAATTCATTGATTAGCTCTAGTAGTTTTCTGGTAGCATCTTTAGGATTCTCTATGTATAGTATCATGTCATCTGCAAACAGTGACAGCTTTACTTCTTCTTTTCCCATTTGGATTCCTTTTATTTCCTTTTCTTCTCTGATTGCTGTGGCTAAAACTTCCAAAACTATGTTGAATAAGAGTGGTGAGAGTGGGCAACCTTGTCTTGTTCCTGATCTTAGTGGAAATGGTTTCAGTTTTTCACCATTGAGGATGATGCTGGCTGTGGGTTTGTCATATATGGCCTTTATTATGTTGAGGAAAGTTCCCTGTATGCCTACTTTCTGCAGGGTTTTTATCATAAATGGGTGTTGAATTTTGTCAAAAGCTTTCTCTGCATCTATTGAGATGATCATATGGTTTTTCTCCTTCAGTTTGTTAATATGGTGTATCACATTGATTGATTTGCGTATATTGAAGAATCCTTGCATTCCTGGAATAAACCCCACTTGATCATGGTGTATGATCCTTTTAATGTGCTGTTGGATTTTGTTTGCTAGTATTTTGTTGAGGATTTTTGCATCTATGTTCATCAGTGATATTGGCCTGTAGTTTTCTTTCTTTGTGACATCCTTGTCTGGTTTTGGTATCAAGGTGATGGTGGCCTCGTAGAATGAGTTTGGGAGTGTTCCTCCCTCTGCTATATTTTGGAAGAGTTTGAGAAGGATAGGTGTTAGCTCTTCTCTAAATGCTTGATAGAATTCGCCTGTGAAGCCATCTGGTCCTGGGCTTTTGTTTGTTGGAAGATTTTTAATCACAGTTTCAATTTCAGTGCTTGTGATTGGTCTGTTAATATTTTCTATTTCTTCCTGATTCAGTCTTGGCAGGTTGTGCATTTCTAAGAATTTGTCCATTTCTTCCAGGTTGTCCATTTTATTGGCATAGAGTTGCTTATAGTAATCTCTCATGATCTTTTGTATTTCTGCAGTGTCAGTTGTTACTTCTCCTTTTTCATTTCTAATTCTATTGATTTGAGTCTTCTCCCTTTTTTTCTTGATGAGTCTGGCTAATGGTTTATCAATTTTGTTTATCTTCTCAAAGAACCAGCTTTTAGTTTTATTGATCTTTGCTATCGTTTCCTTCATTTCTTTTTCATTTATTTCTGATCTGATTTTTATGATTTCTTTCCTTCTGCTAACTTTGGGATGTTTTTGTTCTTCTTTCTCTAATTGCTTTAGGTGCAAGGTTAGGTTGTTTATTCGAGATATTTCCTGTTTCTTAAGGTGGGATTGTATTGCCATAAACTTCCCTCTTAGAACTGCTTTTGCTGCATCCCATAGGTTTTGGGTCGTCGTGTCTCCATTGTCATTTGTTTCTAGGTATTTTTTAATTTCCTCTTTGATTTCTTCAGTGATCACTTCGTTATTAAGTAGTGTATTGTTTAGCCTCCATGTGTTTGTATGTTTTACAGCTCTTTTCCTGTAATTGATATCTAGTCTCATAGCATTGTGGTCGGAAAAGATACTTGATACAATTTCAATTTTCTTAAATTTACCAAGGCTTGATTTGTGACCCAAGATATGATCTATCCTGGAGAATGTTCCATGAGCACTTGAGAAAAATGTGTATTCTGTTGTTTTTGGATGGAATGTCCTATAAATATCAATTAAGTCCATCTTGTTTAATGTATCATTTAAAGCTTGTGTTTCCTTATTTATTTTCATTTTGGATGATCAGTCCATTGGTGAAAGTGGGGTGTTAAAGTCCCCTACTATGATTGTGTTACTGTCGATTTCTCCTTTTATGGCTGTTAGTATTTGCCTTATGTATTGAGGTGCTCCTATGTTGGGTGCATAAATATTTACAATTGTTATATCTTCTTCTTGGATTGATCCCTTGATCATTATGTAGTGTCCTTCTTTGTCTCTTCTAGTAGTCTTTATTTTAAAGTCTATTTTGTCTGATATGAGAATTGCTACTCCAGCTTTCTTTTGGTTTCCATTTGCATGGAATATCTTTTTCCATCCCCTTACTTTCAGTCTGTATGTGTCTCTAGGTCTGAAGTGGGTCTCTTGTAGACAGCATATATATGGGTCTTGTTTTTGTATCCATTCAGCCAGTCTGTGTCTTTTGGTGGGAGCATTTAGCCCATTTACATTTAAAGTAATTATTGATATGTATGTTCCTATTCCCATTTTCTTAATTGTTTTGGGTTCATTATTGTAGGTCTTTTCCTTCTGTTGTGTTTCTTGCCTAGAGAAGTTCCTTTAGCATTTGTTGTAAAGCTGGTTTGGTGGTGCTGAACTCTCTCAGCTTTTGCTTGTCTGTAAAGGTTTTAATTTCTCCATCAAATCTGAATGAGATCCTTGCTGGGTAGAGTAATCTTGGTTGCAGGTTTTTCTCCTTCATCACTTTAAGTATGTCCTGCCACTCCCTTCTGGCTTGTAGAGTTTCTGCTGAGAGATCAGCTGTTATCCTGATGGGGATTCCCTTGTGTGTTATTTGTTGTTTTTGCCTTGCTGCTTTTAATATGATTTCTTTGTGTTTAATTTTTGACAGTTTGATTAATATGTGTCTTGGTGTATTTCTCCTTGGATTTATTCTGTATGGGACTCTCTGTGCCTCCTGGACTTGATTAGCTATTTCCTTTCCCATATTAGGGAAGTTTTCAACTATAATCTCTTCAAATATTTTCTCAGTCCCTTTCTTTTTCTCTTCTTCTTCTGGAACCCCTATAATTCGAATGTTGGTGCGTTTAATGTTGTCCCAGAGGTCTCTGAGACTGTCCTCTGTTCTTTTCATTCTTTTTTCTTTATTTTGCTGTACAGCAGTTATTTCCACTATTTTATCTTCCACCTCACTTATCCGTTCTTCTGCCTCAGTTATTCTGCTATTGATCCCATCTAGAGTATATTTTATTTCATTTATTGTGTTTTTAATCGATGCTTGATTCGTCTTTAGTTCTTCTAGGTCCTTGTTAACTGTTTCTTGCATTTTGTCTATTCTATTTCCAAGATTTTGGATCATCTTTACCATCATTATTCTGAATTCTTTTTCAGATAGACTGCCTATTACTTCTTCATTTGTTACGTCTGGTGGGTTTTTATCTTGCTCCTTCTCCTGCTGTGTGTTTTTCTGTCTTCTCATTTTGCTTATGTTACTGTGTTTGGGGTCTCCTTTTTGCAGGCTGCAGGTTCGTAGTTCCCGTTGTTTTTGGTGTCTGACCCCAGTGGCTAAGGTTGGTTTAGTGGGTTGTGTAGGCTTCTTGGTGGAGGGGACTACTGCCTGTGTTCTGGTGGATGAGGCTGGATCTTGTCTTTCTGGTGGGCAGGTCCACGTCTGGTGGTGTGTTTTGGCGTGTTTGCGGACTTTTTATGATTTGAGGCAGCCTCTCTGCTAATGGGTGGCGTTGTGTTCCTGTCTTGCTAGTTGTTTGGCATAGGGTGTCCAGCACTGTAGCTTGCTGGTCGTTGAGTGAAGCTGGGTGCTGGTGTTGAGATGGAGATCTCTGGAGGATTTTCGCCGTTTGATATTATGTGGAGCTGGGAGGTCTCTTGTGGACCAGTGTCCTGAAGTTCGCTCTCCCACCTCAGAGGCACAGCACTGACTCCTGGCTCCTCAATTTGGGATGATTTGTTGTCTATTCATGTATTCCACAGATGCAGGGTACATGAAGTTGATTGTGGAGCTTTAATCCGCTGCTTCTGAGGCTGCTGGGAGAGGTTTCCCTTTCTCTTCTTTGTTCTCACAGCTCCTGGGTCTCAGCTTTGGATTTGGCCCCGCCTCTGCGTGTAGGTCGCCGGAGGGCGTCTGTTCTTTGCTCAGACAGGACAGGGTTAAAGGAGCAGCCTCTTCGGGGACTCTGGCACACTCAGGCCGGGCGGGCGGGAGGGGCACAGAGTGCGGGGCGAGCCTGCAGCGGCAGAGGTTGGCGTGACGTTGCACCAGCCCGAGGCGCGACGTGCGTTCTCCCAGGGAAGCCGCCCCTGGATCCCGGGACCCTGGCAGTGGCGGGCTGCACAGGCTCCCGGAAGGGCGGTGTGGACAGTGACCTGCGCTCGCACACAGGCTTCTTGGCGGCGGCAGCAGCAGCCCCAGCGTCCCACGCCCGTCTCTGGGCTCCGCGCTTTCAGCCGCGACTCGCGCCCGTCTCTGGAGCTCCTTTACGCGGCGCTCTTAATCCCCTCTCCTCGCGCACCAGGAAACCAAGAGGGAAGAAAAAGTCTCCTGCCTCTTCGGCAGCTCCAGAGTTTTCCCGGACTCCCTCCCGGCTAGCTGTGGCACATTAGCCCCCTTCAGGCTGAGTTCTCGCCGCCAGTCCCAGTCCTCTCCCTGCGCTCTGACCGAAGCCCGAGCCTCAGCTCCAGCGCCGCCTGCCCCGGCGGGGGAGCAGACAAGCCTCTCGGGCTGGTGAGTGCCGCTCGGCACCGCTCCTCTGTGCGGGAATCTCTCTGCTTTGCCCTACCCAGGTATGTGGGGAGTTTCTTGCCTTTTGGGAGGTCTGGGGTCTTCTGCCAGCGTTCAGTAGGTGTTCTGTAGGAGTTGTTCCACGTGTAGCTGTATTTCTGGTGTATCTGTGGGGAGGAAGGTGATCTCCGCGTCTTACTCTTCCGCCATCTTACCCGGAAGTCCCCACATCTGTCCTTTATGTTGATTTATTCTGTGCATCCACTAGCAAGATGTGTCCTTTATGCAATTTTGGCTTATGAAAGGTTTCATAGGAAAGCACTACTTTCAGATAGCAGGGGAAACCTGTACTTACTCTAAGCTACTTTACACAACGTATCACTTATACCAGCAACAAAGCCACAGCTCTGTTTTAATGTGAGTTGCTTTATGCACATACAAACACCATGATGAAATAAAGAGTAATTTTACCCATAATAGAATCAAGAAAAGAGGGGAAGAAACATTCTTTGATTCATTTAATAGGAGTTTATCAAGTACCTAAGGTAGAAAGATATTGTGCTAAGTGCTATGAGTAATCAGGATAAAAGTAATGTACAGACTAACTTGGAATATGACAAGCTGGACTATTTGAACCAATTATTTCACTGAAAAGCAATGGATAAAAATACTATAGAATATATTTCTAAAATATTCTTCACATGATTAAGAAAATGAGAGAATTTCCAAAAAAATATTAAGAAAAACATCCATACAGGAAACAGAGCACAAATGATGTTTGTTGTCCAGACAGCATTAAATCTCCCCAAAGCTGAGAATTTTGACAACTTTGCAGGATGAAAAGAGATACCAATCAAAATATGGAACCCATTAAAAGCAGAAGAGTCTAGAGTACATAATCTGCATATTTAGCTGGATCTCCAAGGGGGTATATTTACAGGTTAAAGGTCAGAAATAAATCTGACTCTCATCCATATCCAGTGATTGTGAGAGAGGTGACATAGTCCTAGGCAAACAAAGGAAGAAAAGTTGTAAATATGAGCTAGCTCCATCAAATATTTAAAAGAATAAATTAATAATAACAGGGTCTTCCAATAAACTGGAAAAATGAAAAACCCTTTAACTCTGATAAGCCTAATAATCTCCTACCTTAGCTAGCCTAATAACGAGTTGGCTGAGCAGAAAATGTCAACATTGAAGTGATACAGGCATCATTCCACAAGAGATTGATATCCTTAGTACTGACAGTTTATTATACTGACCAGAATTTATAGAGTGCATGCAAATCCTTTCCTGAATACATTATAAATAGAAAACTGAAAAAGGGTTGGATACTTATCCTGGAACACTATTTGTAATATTTCAATTTCAATAAAAATTCAAGTATCTGTTTTTGGGGTGTATAAATTAGCACACTGATTCTAAAATGTATAGTAAAATACAGAAGACCATGAATAGCCAAGAAACTCTTGATATATAATCTTAAGGTGAAAGGACTAAATTTCCTGGAATTTTGGAGAATATTCTGAAAGATATCTTAGGAATTATCTTTCTAATACAAAAATCAAGTATTTGTGGAACTCATGAAAAATAGGCCAATAGATCTAGGCTCAGATCTAAAATTCATTGGCACTTAATGTATGGCAAAAACTGAGCAGAACAGAGCAGAACAAAGTAGTGGGATAGTGAAAGAACAAATCTTTAAGTAGATATTGCTAGGTTAATACATTAATTATGTAAAAAAATTAAAGTGACAGTATAGTCATAAGATATAATAAAATCAAATCTGATGGCTTAGAAACTAAGTTTGAATAAACTACAAAGCTTATCAAAACTACTCAAAAATATGAGAATATTTTCATGGCCTTGAGGTAAAAATATATTAGTTAAGAAACACAAAATAATTTCTAACCATAGAGAAGAAAATTGATAGCTTGTAATATGTTAATATAAGAAATTGCAGTTCATCAAGAAATACTGTTAAGAGAAAGAAAAGATGAGCATATGGAGACCACTGTGAACTGTTTGACTAGGATGTATATATAATGTGATCTCTTATTGACCACTGTTAGAAAACCTGAAAATCATATTAAAAAATAATGCAAATGAAACATATTGAGTGAAAACGTTACATATTTGTCAAAATAACGAAGAAAAACAGGGATATAACCTAGAGGAAAAAGAAAATCTAGGGGAGTGAGTGGAACACACAGAGCTGCTTTTCCTCCAGAAATATTTGCACTATGAAAAAGACATTTGAGACAATAAGGAAATAAGAGAGCTTTTAGGAGACTCAGAGTTAGAGAAGGTAAAATTATAGTTCAGAGTCCATCATCCTAGACAAATCCAAGACTGGGGACCAGGATTGGGATTGGGACATCAAATGGCCATACTGTAAATGTAAGATAAAATTTTAATGTATGCATTCAATGATTTTTAGCAATTTTGGAGTTTGGCAACTGTCATGACAATCCAGAACAATCATTCACAATATACATTCTCAAATATATTGAGATGATAATATGATTATAAGAGAACTGTTGGCAAACATTCCCAACAAAGGCAAAGGTATAGGTAATGCGTTTTTCACCCTCTAGCTGTCCTCAAGATGTTCTCATTAATCTTTGTCTTTTATTGCTTTGATTTTGTTTTTTCTAGTTGTGTCATTGCTGTTATAGTTGTTACTATTATTATTATTATTATTAATGTTCTCTTGTGTTTGCTGAGCTTTTTGGACCTAATATTTAATGACTTTTATTATTTTTGGAAAACTCTCACCCATTATTTTCTAAAATACTCTTCTAACACATTCTCTTCTCTTCTTCTGGAATTCCAGTTACACATGTGCTGTTTCATTGGAAATGGTCATACACCCCTTGGAAGTTATGCCCTGTTCTGGGTTTTTTGTTGTTGTTGATTCCTCACTTCTTTTTATTTTTGTGTTTTTTCAGTTATTTTAATTTCTATTGACTGTCTTCAAGTTTACTGTTTATTTCCTCAGTTATGTCTAGCAAAGGCATTCTTCACCTTTGTTACCAAATTTTTAACTTTTCATAGGACTTAAAATTTATATATACAAAAGACTGTGGAATTCACATTTAGATATAACATGCTTTTTTCATTTAACAAAATAGGGAAACAATTCTTGTTTCAAGAAACAGAATTGTTCTTAAAATATATATAGCTTATTAAGAATTTCTGGAAGGATGAAACTAAGCTGAAAGTTTCTGAAATGAAGAGCAAAATCTTCCCAAGTATAAGAACACTAAAGAAAGAAATACCTTGCTGGGATGGAGGGGGAAGAAGTCCCCGATCTCCTTGTTAGGACATTTAACAGAAGCTGAAGGTGATTAGGGTCATAGGCTGAAGGGTAAGGCAACGTTGAAAAGTTGCACAGGGACCATGTCTGCTCAACTAATACTGTGGAATAATCAGTGTTAGGGGGATTGTGGGCATCTGCAACTTCCCTGCTTTGACTTCCCTCTTCTGCCCCACAAAAGCTATTATATCTGAAAGTGTGCCGTGCTAGTGGTGTGCGTCTGTGACCCCATTGTATGACAAATCTCACAAATATAATACTGAAGAAAAGAGCGAAGTACAAAAAACTATGTCTTCTTTTATATAAAATCAGATAAAATATCTATGATTTTATAAGTCATGGTAGTGTTAATGTTAAAGGTTAATGATTAGAGAGGATCAGAGGTGACAGAGTTCTTCTGGTGCTGATAATGTCCTATATTATGAGGATTCTGTTCACCTGAATTGATTCAGTTCACTGAATGACACTTATGTGCATTTTCTGAAAGTGTACTTCAGTATTTTTTTTAAAACACACAAATGTATCATCATCAGGAACACTCAGTTCATTGATTTATTCATTTTATATATATATATATATATATATATATATATATATATATATATATATATATATATATAGCATTTTTATATTTCACACTAAGTGACAAAGTTAGATGACTTCAGATGAAAGCAATTAATTTTGGACAAGTTTATAGAAATAATATGCCTAATAACTAAGTATAGTTATTTTAAATATATTATGTTTTCTGTAATAAATTTTTTAAGACAAATGTGTTATTTTGGCTTAAGATTGAACATTTTTTAGACTAGTAAAGTTATGTTAATGCCTAGTAGAGCTTCAGTGAGAAGGCTAACTGTTAGAGTGGTAGATCAAGTTGACATTAGGAATTTGAAACTGCTATGAGCATTTATAAACTTAAGTCTTATTGAATGTCCTAATATTTATTATGGGGGAAAATGGTAGATTTAATCAGTCAGTATATAGAAGAATCGAGGCTCTTTGAAACACAGATTTCCTGTAGAGACTGGCATAGCTCCGTACCATTTGCAGATCTATTTTGTAGTGTCTTTAATATGGATATTGAAGTTAAAGCACCAGTTTTGTCATCACATAAAAGTTTATGTTCTGTCAGTCATTTGTTGGGCCACTCTATACTAGTTTTTTCTCAACTTTTTGGCATTAGGTTAAATCATTTGTAAAGTAGTTATAGGAGTTAAATAAAACTATTATTTATATAAAAACCTGAGTTATTTCAAGGGCTTCAAAGGGGTAATTGTTTATCAAGCAGATCAGAAAACTTTAGAACATTGGACATCATATGCTGTAATGGTTACATCTATAAAATTGAAATATTTGTTATTAAATAATCCTTATGATAATTGAGGAACTGTTGAGATGCTTTTTGTATCCATAACTGGAAATGATGCCAGTAATTAATGCCAGAATATATATGTGGAATAGAACTATGCACTAACTATTATAAGCAGCCATTTAAAAAGAAAATGAGAGTAGTTATTTTATATAAATACACTATTCTTAACTTTTTTAAAAGAATACAAATGTTTAGTTATAATTTATTCATTTAAAAATTATTCAGTTTAGGGGCTTCCCTGGTGGCGCAGTGGTTGAGAGTCCGCCTGCTGATGCAGGGGACATGGGTTCGTGCACTGGTCTGAGAAGATCCCACATGCCGTGGAGTGGATGGGCCCATGAGCCATGGCTGCTGATCCTGCGCGTCTCAAGCCTGTGCTCCACAAAGGGAGAGGCCACAGCAGTGAGAGGCCCGCATACCATAAAAAAAAAAAAAATCAGTTTGGACAGTAAATATACACATTGGTTTTCATCTATTTTTAAAATATTGACGAGTGGATTAGATTAATTTGTTGTAATACAATATTCTCTGTTAAGCATACTTCATTCACCTTGAACAAATTTAGAATACTCTTTTTAAAAACAATAGTTTGAGATATTATTACTAATGGTTAAAAGAATAAAGCAGAGGAAATAGCATATTAACCTTAAAAAACCTAAACATTTTACTGAAATTAAATGTATAAATGAACTAATTAATGAAGATTTTATTCTATCTCAGGTTGTTATATAAAATCTGAAGTTACCTAATAAAATGGATAAGGGTTATTAACTTGTTTGCAAAGTTTAAATAAAGTGTGGTTATAGATGAAAATGAAATAAACAGGATTTAAGAAATCAGAGAAATATATTTAACTATTTACAAAAACAACTGCTTCCTAATTATGTTCTTTCATCTATAAAATGATTTACAAACCTTAGAACAGATTATAAGTAACATCTTTATTATTCCTTGTTAATATTAAATTTAGAAAGCATAAATTCAATATACTGCGTTTGATTTATTTTAATAATACAAGTATAGCAGCAAGATTATATATTTGATTAGTAGAAATTAGCCATTAAAACAATATAAGATGAAAGTTCTAATATGACTGAAAATTCAGTTATTGAGGCATGTACACAATTCAGATTATCTTATTTACTCTGTAATGACACAATCATATTATTCAAATATATTAATGAACTGAATGCTTAATTACCAAGAAGCTTCGCTTAGTGACTCTAGCCCTAATTTATTGATTGGAATATCATAATGTTTTACTATCAGAAGTTGCTAAAATTATGTTTTAAAATATAAAAATAATCACTAATATATTTGTTTATATAGACTTTATCCCATTAAGATAAACTTTTTTTTTTTTTTGGTCTGTCAAATTTCAACAACAGAATTAATTTAAATCATGGTTCATCATAAATTGAAAATAAAACTTCTGGAGGAATAGAGGAGGGACAATCATTGAAGGCAATTCTTGATTTTTAAAATTTGTCATTCCTTTTGAGTCTTAAATGTTTTGACTTTCATGGCATGATAAAAATCCCATCTGTTTATCCAAATCTTTACTTGAAAGTGATGATTTAAAATATTTTTTTGTATTTATTTATATTGTTTAGGAGATTTTATCATGTAATTTGATATTATGAGGAGGATTGCTATCAGAATGAAGGGGATTTTTTAACTGTATGAAGATTTTAATGTTTAAAACAGGTAGGGCTTCCCTGGTGGCGCAGTGGTTGAGAGTCCGCCTGCCGATGCAGGGGATACGGGTTCGTGCCCTGGTACGGGAAGATCCCACATGCCGCGGAGCGGCTGGGCCCGTGAGCCATGGCTGCTGAGCCTGCGCGTCTGGAGCCTGTGCTCGCAACGGGAAAGGCCACAGCAGTGAGAGGCCCGCGTACCGCAAAAAAAAAATAAAATAAAATAAAATAAAATAGGTAGATGTTAGTAATTAAAGGAAGTATATTAAATTATTTAACACTGAATGTTATTTTATATATACTTGTAACACATGGGTTCCATTAAAATAAACATTTGAAGTATGATTTGCTTGGATATAAACTTGTGGAAAATTAGGGAAATCCTAAGATGCTTCATATTTATTTAATAAAAGTGAAATTACTTATATATATCTCATTTGTAGCTTTTTGACTTATAATAAAGACATTAAAGATATATAATAAAATGTTATTTTTTAAAAAGCATAATTATCTATATTTTAAAAACTGGAACCAGCCTTTAATAAGGATAGATATATGCAAAAGTGATTTTAAAATTTGTTAGAAAATCACTTGTATCCTCCTTTTCATTCAAACATTGGATTAATTTTTAATTTTATAAATTATCTTAGATAATGTCTGTTTCAACCATATGAACTTAGAGTTGAGGGAATTATAATACAAAAAGATAAAACTAACTAGTTGTTCACTTGTGTTTGGAATCAAACTTTTGCCTGAAGATTTCTGAAATTTCAGATTAGGGTAAATTGAAACAAACTCAAATTGATAGCAAGATAATGGACAAAAGTGAAAGCAAAATTCAGCTAAGAAAATGAATTATTCATCTATGCATTTATGCTATATATTATTGAGTAATATGAAGTAAAAGTATGAATATGCCATATTCCAGAAAGTCGAGGACTTACAATTCTAGTAAAGGAGTTTAAATATTGCAGAAATAATTCTGATATAAAATATCACTCAATTGAAGACATATTTATTGAGTCCTAATTTTGTGCCTTGAAATATGCTAGGCATGGTTTCTGTCTTAAGGAACAGAAACAATGTGTGTTTTCAAAAGAGAATATGTGTTTAAAATAGTGAATATTCATTCTTATAATACTGAAAAGTTTCCACAGAAAAGTTAGAATTTGAGCCAGAACTAAAAATGATGTTAAATATGTATGAAGGAACTAATAAATGGAATTCAAATCGGTCTTTAAGAATACTCCAAGCAAGTTTAAGGGATATGGAAAAAAGTCTAAGTGACATTTGAGAAATAAGTAGCAGTCTAGTTCAGTAGAAGACAGAGTATGCATCAAGGATATGAGTTGAAAAGAAGCAAAGGTTAGACAGTGATGAGATGTTGGAAAATGCTGAATATGAGTCCCCAATAATCTGGGGAGAGAAAGATAAACCTATAAATCAATGGAATATAGAGTCCTGAAATATGAAATGAAATAAAATAGAGAATGAAATATGAATGGAATGAAATAGAGAGTCCTGAAATATGAAATATGCCACACATGTGGCAATAGATTTTCAGCAAGAGTACTATGATATTTCATTGGAGGAAGGATGATCTTTTCAACAAATAGTGCTGGAAAAATGAGAATTTTTATACAAAAAGAAGCAGAAGAAGAAGAACGAATCTCTAATCATGTGTACACCACACACAAAATTTAACTCACAATAATGATAGACTAAAGGTAGGAACTAAATTATACAATTTGTAGAAAAAGAGAGAGGAAAAAAAATCTTGTGAGCTTAGGTTAAGTAAGCTATCATAGGTAAAATGCACAAAGGCAAAACCATAAAAAAAAGAGAGAGAGATGATTGGACTTTATAAAAATTAAGAATGTGTGCTCTGTGAAATACATTGTTAAGGGAAGGAACAGACAAGGCAAAGATTAAAAGAAAATAGTTGCAAATCATATATCCAATTAAAAAGTTGTTTCCAGAATAAAAGACTCTCAAAACCTGACAAGAAAAAATGAATTTAAAAATAGGCAAAAAAATTTAATAGACACTGTACTAAAGAAGATAAAGAGGAGTCAAGTAAACACCTAAAAATATGCTCGGTATCATTTGTATTCAGGAAAATACAGATTAAAATTGCAATAAAGTATCACTTCACACTTATTAGAATGTCTAAAATTAAGAAGGCTAACCATATCAAATATCAGCCAACATGTACACCAACTAGAATATTCACACACTGCTTCTGGGAACATAAAATTGGAAAATAGTTGATCAGTTTATAAATTGTTAAGTGTACACTGAATTTTTCCATAACTATGTATTCACACTAGAGAAATTAAACTACATGATCATAGAAACTCACACATAGAAATGTTCATTAGAGTTTTATCTGCATTAACAAAAACAATCCAAATGTACATCAACAGGTGAATGGACAAATAAATAATCATTTTATATACTTATGTAAAATATTTCTTTGTAATAGAAAGGAATAATCTATTGGTATACACAATGACATGGATGAATATCACAATATTTATGTTACATAAAAGAAACCACAGAAAAAAGAACACATACTGGACCATCTCATTTCTATATATATAGAAAATGAAAACTAATTAATAGTGACAGGAAAACAAATCAGATTTTTTTCCCCCTAGGGATGGGGGAATGAAAATATAGAGAGGCAGAGAAAAAGGATTACAAGGGGCATGAGGAAACACTTTTTAGGTGACGCTATATTCCTTAACTTGATTTTGGTGATTTCTTAGGTGTATACATGTGTCAAAACTTACCAAATTATACACTTACAGTATTTGCAGTTGACTGCAATTAAAACTCAAAAATTTGTTTTGAAAAAGATATAATTAAGTAAAATGTTCCTGAACTATGTTAAATGTTGAATTTACATACTCTGGTATAAAGTATCCAGGAGATATTTTCCAGAATAGTTTATTGAATAAAACCTAGTAAATTTATGTAAAGAAAAGAGAATACTTTAGTTACAGTGTCAGAAAAAAGGACAGATATTAGCAACAGTCTCTTGCAAGATAACCATGGAGCAACATATATATCTTTATTTTTATGCCCAATATATTTTTATATTTTTTTATCCAACTATGATGTCATTCAGATTTGGAAATTGTATACACAGACTTTTTTTTTCTTTTTTTTGTGGGGGGGTTGACAACAAACATTTATTTCTCACAGTTCTAGAGGCTGGGGAGTCCAAGATCAAGGGAGCAGAATTTGTCTGGTGAGAGCTGTTTCCTGGAGAGGTATTCTCTGGGTGAAGAGCAGAGAAAGCAAGCTATCAGGTTTCTTTGCATAAGGACACTAATTCCATTTATGAGAGCTCCACACTCCTGACTTAATTACTTCCTGAAGTAACAACACATAACTTCCAAATAACATCACATTGGGCATTGGGCTTCAACATATTAATTTTCAGGGAACAGAAACATTCAGTCCATAGTAGGGTTTTATTTTTTAATGTACCAATGACAGTTTTTGAGTATTGGGCCTTACTCCATTTCCCCACAAGCCCTGTGGTTTTGGTTTTGTTGTTGTTGCTTTTCATTTTAAAATATATTTTTTTTCACCTTTAGTGTGGTATAATTGAGAAAAGTTCACAACTGTTTTCCATAGTGGCTGCACCAATTTATATTACCACCTAGAAGTTCACAAGGATTTCCTTTTCTCCACATTTGAGCTAACACTCATTCTTTTGTCCTTTTGAGTACAGCCATCCTAACAGGTGTGAGGTGATATCCCACTGTGGCTTTGAATTTTTTTTTTAACAACTTTATTGGAGTATAATTGCTTTGCAATGGTGTGGTAGTTTCTGCTTAAAAACAAAGTGAATCAGCTATACATATACATATATCCACATATCTCTTCCCTCTTGTGTCTCCTTCCCTCCCACCCTCCCTATCCCACCCCTCTAGGTGGTCACAAAGCACCAAGCTTATTTCCCTGTGCTATGCGGCTGCTTCCCACTAGCTATTTTATATTTTGTAGTATATGTAAGTCCATGCCACTCTCTCAATTCTTCCCAGCTTACCCTTCACCCTCCCTGTGCCCTCAAGTCCATTCTATAGTAAGTCTGCATCTTTATTCCCACCCTGCCCCTAAGTTCTTCATAATCTTTTTTTTAGATTCCATATATATGTATTAGCATATGGTATTTATTTTTCTCTTTCTGACATACTTCACTCTGTATGACAGACTTTAGGTCCATCCACCTCACAGCAAGCAACTCAATATTATTTCTTTTTATGGCTGAGTAATATTCCATTGTATATATGAACCACATCTTCTTTATCTAGTCATCTGTTGATGGACACTTAGGTTGCTTCCACATCCTGGCAATTGTAAATAATGCTGAAGTGAAAACTGTGGTACATGTCTCTTTTTGAGTTATGGTTTTCTCAGGGTATATGCCCAGTAGTGGGATTGCTGGGTCATATGGTAGTTCTATTTGTAGTTTTAAGGAACCTCCATACTGTTTTCCATAGTGGCTGTATCAATTTACATTCCCACCCACAGTGCATGGGGTTCCCTCTTCTCCACACCCTCTCTAGCATTTATTGTTTGTAGATTTTTTGATCATGGCCATTCTGGTTGGGTGAGGTGGCACCTCATTGTAGTTTTGATTTGCATTTCTCTAATGATTAATGATGTTGAGTATCCTATCATGTGTTTATTGGTAATCTGTATATCTCCCTTGGAGAAATGGTTATTTAGGTCTTCTGCCCATTTTTGGATTGGATTGCTTGTTTCTTTGATATTGTGCTGCATAAGCCGCTTGTATATTTTGGAGATTAATCTTTGGTCAGTTGCTTCATTTGAAAATATTTTCTCCCATTCTGTGGGTTGTCTTTTCATCTTGTTTATGGTCTCCTTTGCTGTGCAAAAGATTTAAGTTTCATGAGGTCCCATTTTTATTTTTGTTTTTATTTCCATTTGTCAAGGAGGTGTATCAAAAAGGATTTTGCTGTGATTTATATCACAGAGTGTTCTGCCTGTGATTTCCTCGAAGAGTTTCATAGAGTCTGGCCTTACCTTTAATCCATTTTGAGTTTATTTTTGTGTATGGTGTTAGGGAGTGTGCTAATTTCATTCTTTTACATGTAGCTGTCCAGTCTTCCCAGCAGCACTTATTGAAGAGGCTGTCTTTTCTCCATTGTATATTCTAGCCTCCTTTGTCAAAGATAAGGGGACCACATGTGCATGGGTTTATCTATGGGCTTTCTATCCTGTTCTGTTAATCTACATCTCTGCTTTTGTGTCAGTACAAGAATATCTTGATTACTGTAGCTTTGTAGTATGGTCTGTAGTCGGGGAACCTGATTCCTCCAGCCCTGTTTTTATTGTCAAGATTGATTTGGCTGTTTGGGGTCTTTTGTGTCTCCATACAAATTTTAAGATATTTTCTTCTAGTTCTGTGAAAAATGCCAGTGGTAGATGGATAGGGATTGCATTGAATGTGTAGATTGCTTTACATAGTATAGTCATTTTCACAATGTTGATTATTCCCATCCAAGAACATGGTATATCTCTCCATCTGGTTGTATTGTCTTTAATTTCTTTCATCACTGTCTTATAGTTTATTTCAGAATGGTCTTTTGTCGCCTTAGGTAGGTTTATTCCTAGGTATTTTATTATTTTTGTTGCAAGTGTAAATGGGAGTATTTCCTTAATTTATCTTTCAGATTTCTCATCAGTGTATATGGATGCAAGAAATTTCTCTGTAATAATTTCATATCCTGCTACTTTGCCAAATTCATTGATTAGCTCTAGTAGTTTTCTGGTAGAGTCTTTAGAATTCTCTATGTATAGTATCATGTTATCTGCATACAGTGACAGCTTTATTCTTCTTTTCAGATTTGGATTACTTTTATTTCTTTTTCTACGTTGACTTCTGTGGCTAAAACTTCCAAAGCAATGTTGAATAACAGTGGTGAGAGTGGGCAGCCTTGTCTTATTCCTGATATTAGTGGAAATGGTTTCAGTTTTTCACCATTGAAAACAATGTTTGCTGTGGGTTTGTCATATGTGGCCTTTATTATGTTGAGATAAGTTCCTTTTATGCCTACTTTCTGGAGGGTTTTTTATAATAAATCGGTGTTGAATTTTGTCAAAAACTATTTCTGCATCTATTGAGATGATGATATGGTTTTTATTTTCCAGTTTGTTAATATGGTGTATCAAATTGATTGATTTACATATTTTGAAGAAGGCTTGCTTTCCTGAAATAAAATCCACTTGATCATGGTATATGGTCCTTTTAATGTGCTGTTGGATTCTGTTGGCTAGTATTTTGTTGAGGACTTTTGCATCTATGTTCATCAGGGGTAGTGGTCTGTAGTTTTCTTTCTTTGTGACATGTGTGTCTGGTTTTGGTATCAGGGTGATGGTGGCCTCATCAAATGAGTTTGAGAGTGTTCCTCCCTCTGCTATGTTTTGGAAGAGTTTGAGAAGGATAGGTGTTAGTTCTTCTCTAAATGTTTGGTAGACTTCACCTGTGAAGACATCTGTTCCTGGACTTTTGCTTGTTGGATGGTTTTTAATCACAGTTTCAATTTCAGTGATTGTGATTGTTCTGTTTATATTTTCTGTTTCTTCCTGGTTGTCTTGGAAAGTTGTGCTCTTCTAAGAATTTGTCCATTTCTTCCAGGTTTTCCATGTTATTGACATATTGCTGCTTGCAGTAGTCTCTCATGATCCTTTGTATTTCTTCAGTGTCATTTATTACTTCTCCTTTTTCATTTCTAATTCTGTTGATTTGAGTCTTCTCCCTTTTTTTCTTGATGAGTTTGGCTAGTGGTTTATCAGTTTTGTTTATCTTCTCAAAGACCAGATTTTAGTTTTATTGATCTTTGCCATTATTTCCTTCATTTCTTTTTCATTTATTGCTGATCTGATCTTTATGATTTCTTTCCTTTTGCTAACTTTGTTTTTTTTTCTTCTTTCTCTAATTGCTTTAGGTGTAAGGTTAGATTGTTTATTTGAGATGATTCTTGTATCTTAAGGTAGGATTGTATTGCTATAAACTTCCTTTTTGAACTGCTTTTGCTGCATCCCATAGGTTTTGGGTCATCGTGTTTTCACTGTCATTTGTATCTAGGTATTTATTTTTTGATTTCCCCTTTGACTTCTTCAGTGATCTCTTGGTTATTAAGTAGTGTATTGTTAAGCCTCTATGTGTTTGTAGTATTCACAGATTTTTTTCCTGTAATTGATATCTAGTCTCATAGCATTATACTCGGAAAAGATACATGATACAATTTCAATTTTCTTAAATTTACCAAGGCTTGATTTGTGGCCCAAGATATGATCTATCCTGGAGAATGTTCCATGAGCACTTGACAAGAAAGTGTATTCTGTTGTTTTTGGATGGAATGTCTTATAAATATCAATTAAGTCCACCTTGTTTAATGTATCATTTAAAGCTTGTGTTTCCTTATGTATTTTCATTTTGGATAATCTGTCCATTGGTGAAAGTGGGATTTTTAATTCCACTACTATGATTGTGTTACTGTTGATTTCCCCTTTTATGGCTGTTAGCACTTGCCTTATGTATTGAGGTGGTCCTATGTTGGATGCATAAATCTTTGTGTTTTCTTCTTGGATTGATCCCTTCATCATTCTGTAGTGTCCTTTTTTTGTCTCTTGTAATAGTCTTTATTTTAAAGTCTATTTTATCTGATATGAGTATTGCTACTCCAGCTTTCTTTTGATTTCCATTTGCATGGAATATATTTTTCCATCCTCTCACTTTCAGTCTGTATATGTCCCTATGTCTGAAGTGGGTCTCTTGTAGACAGCATATATACACGTCTTGTTTTTGTATCCATTCAGCCAGTTTATGTCTTTTGGATGGAGCATTAATCCATTTACATTTAAGGTAGTTAGTTATATGTATGTCCCTATTACCATTTTATTAATTGTTTTCATTTGTTATTGCAGGGCTTTTCCTCCTGTTGTATTTCCTGCCTATAGAAGTTCCTTTAGCATTTGTTTTAAAGCTGGTTTGATGGTGTTGAATTCTCTTAGCTTTTGCTTGTCTGTAAAGTTTTTTTTAATTTCTCCATCAAATCTGAATGAGATTCTTGCTGGATTGAGTAATCTTGGCTGTATGTTTTCCCCTTTCATCACTTTAAATATGTCCTGCCACTCCCTTCTTGCTTGCAGTTTCTGCTGAAAAATCAGCTGTTAACCTTATGGGGATCCCCTTGTATGTTATTTGTTGTTTTTCCCTTGTTGCTTTTAATATTTTTTCTTTGCATTTAATTTTTGATATTTTGATTAATATATGTCTTGGCATGTTTCTCCTTGGATTTATCCTGTATTGGGCTCTCTGTGTTTCCTGGACTTGATTAACTATTTCCTTTCCCATATTAGGGGTGTTTTCAACTATACTCTCTTCAAATATTTTCTCAGTCCCTTTCTTTTTCTCCTCTTCTTCTGGAACTTCTATAATTCGAATGTTGGTACCTTTAATATTTTCCCAGAGGTCTCTGAGACTGACCTCAGTTCTTTTCATTCTTTTCTTCTTTATTCTGCTCTGCAGTAGTTATTTCTACTATTTTATATTCCAGGTCACTTATCCAGTCTTCTTCCTTAGTTATTCTGCTATTGATTCCTTCTAGAGAATTTTTAATTTCATTTATTGTGCTGTTCATTATTGTTTGTTTGCTCCTTAGTTCTTCTAGGTCCTTGTTAAACTACTCTTGTATTTCTCCATTCTATTTCCAAGATTTTGCATCATCTTTACTATCATTACTCTGAATTCTTTTTCAGGTAGACTGCCTATTTCCTCTTCATTTGTTTTGTCTACTTGGTTTTTCCTGTGCTCCTTCATCTGATATGTGTTTCTCTTTCTTCTCATTTTTCTTAACTTACTGTGTTTTGGGGTCTCCTTTTCACAAGCTGCCAGTTCATAATTCTTGTTTTTTTTTTTTTTGGTGCCTGAGGTCTTCTGCCAGTGTTCAGTAGGTGTTCTGTAGGAGTTGTTCCACATGTGGATGTATTTTTGATGTATTTGTGGGGAGGAAAGTGATCTCCATGTCTTACTCTTGCGCCATCTTGAAGATCCTCCCCTAAACAGATATTTTTAGAATTCAAGGAATATTTTCTCATGAATTTCTCTTTAGGAAAATGATTGGATGTATTAATTTAAGAGGTGATTTAATGTCATCTCAAAAATCCAATTATGAACATTAATACAACTAAATGTACAAGTAAAAGTTAATCAAACAATGGAAATTAGGTTATTAATCAGAACTGTAAGTATTGTATACCTTATCCATGTAGAAATTATGTAACTAACAAGAAATGCAAAGATTATATAAAAAGAAGATAGGAAATCAGATAAATTATCTGTCTCTTCTGTTCCAGGTTAAGTCTTTGGTTATATATAAGGCAATTTAAGGGTAAGTGCATTTTTACAACAAACAGAAAATTAAGAATTGTTAAAAATTGAAGTGTACACAGATAGATGAGGGAACTGAGGAAGGAAAAAAACAGGATACCTACTAATTTAATCATGGCTCACTGCTTAATAATAAGAAATATTTTTAAAAAAGACACTAAACTAAGGGTTTTATAGAAAGTTAAAATTTAAAAAATGGTGAGCACTACAACAAAAATGTAAGTATTTTTAAATATCAGAAAATTCACATACACACACAAAGAAAAGAAAATAAATCCCATAGTAAAACATACTTAAAAATCTCATAAACAAATATAATAGAAAATAGTGTTAATTCATACTGAAAAGAAAATAGATGTCAGAGAAAAATCTTAAATTTATGCTGTATTCAAGAGACAGACATAAAATAAGAGATGTATTAAGATTAACAATTTAAGGGAGAGACAAACATAACGCAATAAATTCAAATTAAAGGAAAGCAGGTTTTGCTAATATGACCTCAGCCATTTTAGAATTTACATAAAAAGTATTAAATAAAACAAAGAAGAACCTTTATAATGCTAAAAGTTATACTGCATAATGAAGATGTCAATTCTAGGAATATCTATGCACACAAACATAAAAATACAGAAGCAAATTCTTTTTTAAAGAAATTATAAACCAGGAGAAAAAGAGAGACAGAAATACTCAGACAACAAAAAAATTACTTCTAAAATAAAATTAAAAATACAAAAAACTCTTTGGCCAAATAAAGTAAAAGAAGGAGTGAGAGATCATGGTTAACTCTCCCATCATTGGCCACCATTAAAGCTTTACATAAACCTAATATGTGCTGTGCCTGTGCTTATGTATTTCATTCTAGTCATCTAACAGCCTTTATGCCTCAAACCCTTGAGGGTGCAAGGGGAAGGACAGGACTTTTCCCCAAATATAAATATTGTCATGGTTAGTCCTGCCACTAATTTCCATTTCATATAGCTGTTAAGCATAGTCTCCCAGACGATCTTGCCAGGAGTGAGTTCAGTAACTCCACAACCCTGAAACTTGAGCTGGACATACAGGCCAAAGCAAAGCTTATGCCATATCATATTGCTGTTGAATGATGGTCCCTATTCATATCAAGAAGGAGTGATGCACCCCAAATGCAAATGCAAGACTTCACAGCCATGAGTCTGGTTCCCTTTCTAAGTCTGAAATACAACACTCCTAGATTCTTTTGTGATGCCTTACAGTGAATGGTGGATCTGCAGACTTGTTACTGATTCACTTTTTATCAGTTTTCCCCTATGAACGCTGTTCCAGTGTTTGGTGTATATGCTGCTTGCATAATTTCTTTACAATACAGAGTGAATGTTCAATAATGAAATATATATATATGGTAGAAGTAATGTCATACACAAAAATAATTTGACACAAACTTTGATCAAGTCTATGCAAATTAATATGAAATATGGGTTAAGTTGCTTAAATACTTTCTAAAAAGTAAAATTCTCAAAAATGATGACTAGAGAGAAAATTTAGAGTAATTTCTTTTTTTGTTGGAATTAAGAAAAGTGTCAAGTGTCAAAGAGTTTCTACATCTCTTTAACACTAGTTGGCAATAGTATCAAATGTGGTTACAAGGTAATTCCACCTAAGCTTTTTAAAAGACAAATGATGACAGTTATCTGTAAAAAAAAAAAAAGAAAGAAAGAAAAAGAAAAACGAAAACAATACAAGAACTTGCTAATATATTAATCAACAAGAGAATTCTACAATCAAATTCTTAAGTACTGTAGCAAACATCCTACATATTAACAAACATAAATTAGCAGCACATTGAAAGAATTAGACATCAGGATTAATTAGGTTTTATTTAAGGGATACAAGCATGTTTCTGTATTAGGAAAGCTACCAATACAGGTCATTATTTTAAAATCATAGAACAAAAGTGATATGATTATCTCTGGATATACAAAAACATATTTTAAAAATTATAGCTCTTGGCTTTTAAATATCAACAATAACACAAATAAATGGTTATGTCTTTAAAATGATCGGATCTACTCCTGCCTGGTGTCACTTCTGCCAACAGAACAAGACTGAGTTTGTTTCAGAAGCAAAAGACAGTTGTATTCTTTGAGCAAAGAATGGAGTGTGAGCTCATGCTCTAAAGTACATGCTCTTCCCAGCAAGCCATTGGCTGGGGGCCTTTATAGGGTTCTTGTCAGCAGAGAAGTAGAGCAGAGTCCTTGCAGGTTGGGCACAGTTGTGTTGCATCCAGCACATCAGATCAAAGTGTCAGGTGCAGCATCTCTGCACAAGGCCCAGCATCACCATCCTGAATTGAGGTGTTGTGTTCAGCACTTCTCCACATGGCTCGTGAAGTTGGCATGTTTGACACAGCACTTCTGCACTGGGAACTCTAATCCAACGTGTTAGGTGCAAGACCTCTGCCCATTGGCCCCTATATTCAAGTGAAACTAGTCTAAGTACCAAAGAAGAGGTTAGACCTTATCTTATCACCTAGATTCCATTTTATTTTTCCCAGGGACCACAGTGGGCTTTGCAGGTGATATATCTATGTCACCAAAAGACAGCATTATGTTTAATGTGGAATTGTCTCTCTAGTATATTGATATATAAAGAGTTCCTAGAAAGTTATAAATTAGAAAGAGCAGCATATCAAAGAAAAGGAGCTAAAGAATAAATAATTCACAGAATGGAATGAGTATACGGTGATAACCCATGCAAGTTATAGAGATAACTCCAACTCACAAATAGATAAATTATATGTGATTAGCCACAGTGAAATGGGATAAAATAATGAATATGTAATATTTAAAATTATATTTATTCATCATAACCCATTTTAACACTTCCTTCCCTTAAGCCTGCTATAGTTTTCCTAAGCCTTTATTACCTTCTAAAATATTATATAATTTAAGATTTATAATATTTCCAGTCTGCTTTCTCAGAATGTAAGGTCTATGATGACAAAGTTTTTTTGTTTTGTTTTGTTTCTTAATAGATCCTTATTGGAGTATAAGTGCTTCACATTACTATGTTAGTTGCCTGCTTTGTTTACTAATATGATGCAATTGTTCAAAAAAATGTTTGCAAATTTAACTGAATAATAATTAGGATGCAAGCAAAAATCTCATGATGATAAGGGATTCTATTTTCATTAAGCTAAATGAAACTCTAGTGGGTTACATAGATGTGAATTCTTTTATAAAGTTATTTCACAAAAAAAATATGATCTATTCTGTAAGATGCAAATGGATGACCTAACAATAATAACTTTACCTTTAAATTTTCTTACATGAGTCTTTGAAAACGCATTTTGAAAATAAAACATATTAATTGCATATTGTTAAGTAGACAAATATTAGTCACAAGTTCTCTCTTGTGCAAGTTGAATTACCACACACAGAGAGAAAATTAAGGCATCATTCTTGCTGGTTTGAAACCTTCACATATGTATTTTATATTTCTCTACCCCTTCACCTCTAATTAGTTTAAAAAGCTGCACTTTTCATCTTCAAACATAACTTTGTTTCTCTTTTTAAAATTTCTATTACTAGAATTATTAATACGTTTTATTGTTTCACACTTTGACTCATATAATAATTTTATATCCACTCTCTTTCTTTTCACAGTTTTCTCTTTATTAAATAGCAAACGTTTATGTGCTAACAAAAAAAAACACTTTGTCTTGGAACTGTGGTATCCACATATTAAAAAAATGCTCTTTTTCTAAATGAGATTCACAGAGAAATAGTTTTATTTTATTTTCTACATTAATGCCTATAGAAAAGGTGTGTTTTCTTCAGATGTGGTAGTATACTCAACTTTAGACAATGTTATTCATAAGAAAATCATAGTAGTTTTATTTTTCTGCCATCCTAAAAATATTTTATAAAAAAGAGATTTATCTTTAAGAAATTTTTCCACATATAGTTACTCAAAAAAAATTGCATAACACTATTTTTTCTATGCCACATTATATTTCAACTAATACACGGTGTCTTTTAATTTAAAAAAAACTACAATTTATGTGTGTTCCAAATTAATAAATGTTTTCAATTGTATTAAAAAAGAAATATTTTAATACTTTTGATAAAAGGTAAAATGTTTATAGGAATGCAAACAAAGGATTGATGTATTAGCTATTACTTTAAATTTATTTAGCTAAATAGAAAGTGGTCATCATGGTAAAAGCCATTAAAATTAAATGTTACTTTGATTTTGCATAGTGATAATCAGGAAATTAAGAGAGATGATAAGATGAGGTTAATTTTTTAATTACTATTTTGGATAAATCAAAAGACTCATAACATTGATAGCATTTGAGAAGCAGATAACAAAAATAATTGTGACTGTAGAGAATGATGGGTATAGTTTAATTAATCCATGTAAGTTCTTTATTTTATATTTCTGTGTAAGTATCAACAGAGGACAACAACAGCATTTTACAAAATATTAGTGAAAATCCTCACAGCAGATAACAGATGAAACCATTAATATTTTAAAATTAGAACTTAGAACGATCACTCTCTACCAAAACCTTTCTATGACAGAGAATAAACAGGAAATATGATTTATGCATTTGAAAGTCAAATATAAATCAAATACTGACTTTCTGACATTGAATGCTGCTCAAACTTGACTTTATTATTTAAATAACATCAATTGTTTGGAGGATATTTTTTAAACCATTATGTGTCAACTCATCCTCAGTATATTTAAATTTTGCATATCCAATGTTATTGGATATGCAAAATCCAATAACAGTTTACCTGATTATTTGGTTAAGGAATAAGCAAATTTGGTATTATCCATGGCCTTTTTTACCCACTTCTTTCAAATACTTTATTGTATTTAATTATTTAATTAATTGCTTTACAGAAGGTTTCTGCTTTTCAAGAAATACTAACATAAACATACTGGGGAAATTTGAAACAAATATGAAGTCGAAATTAATAATGATCCAGGATTACCCCAATACCATAGAAATTCAAAGTGAGATCACTTTGTTCCATCCTGACAAATAACCAGTTTAGGAATGGTCTCAGAATGAATGTCTTTATGAACCATAAACTCTTAAGTGTGACATTTTACATTAATTCATCAGCACACAGATAATACAAGCTTTTCAAAGTATATGATCATCATCATCATTACTATCATCTAGATATGTTAACATCAACTGAGGTTTGGAAATTAAAATGGAACATGAATGGGACACTATTTTTATAACAAAGAATCACATTCACCTCTGTCTCAAATGTTGCAATTTTAAAGAAACAGAAAACTTCTGCTTCGCTATTAGACTTAAACTAAAATATCCAAACCATAACATTAGTCTACCATGTACTTTAAACTTAATGTATTAAATAGAATTCAGGCTAAGAGATTCCAAGATATATTAGCATAAATAAGACAGAAATTTCTTTCTCTCTCTTTTAATTATTCAAATGAGCTGATGGTTCAGACTGGTGGTTTGTTTTAGCTCCACTAGATTTTTCAAAGCCCCAGGATTCTTTCCATCCCCTCTTTCCTTCTTCCCTCTCTCCCTCCTTTTTATTTCCTCCCTCCCTAATTCCATCCTTCCTTTCTTCCTTCCTTTATTCTTTCCTTTTTTTCCTTCACCACTCACTCTTTAAAAACCAGGATATTTTTCTATTTGACTACCAAAGCAAGGCCAGCTACAAGATTTTGTTCCTGCTTACAGCAAGAAGGATAGAACCATTTCTTCTTAGCTAGTGATATTTACATTGTACACATCATTTCTGCTTATCTTTCATCAGTAATAACTGTTTCATATGAACATATTTAGATATTAAGAAGACTTGGACATTTATTTTCCATCGAATAGGCATGTGCCTAGTTAACACTATACAACTATGGAAGAAAGACAAAATGTATTTTGGAGACAGTGGCAGTTCACCACATTTAACTACAGAAGAAAATATATTATTATTTTTTTCTTTTATTTTAAGGCTATATTATGATGACAGTAACAAACTTTATTTGACTAAATTTAATTTTAATAACTCATAAATTATGAACTTATTTATCAGTGTTTTGTCTATAGATCATAAATATGTGAAATATGTATATTTATATTTATCAAAGTAGTATGTATGTATTAGATAATACAGAAAACATCAAAGAGATTGCTGTTTAAATATTTCAAAACTAATGTCTGCTTAACTGGTGGAAATTCGTTTCTTCTCACAACATTAGATTTTTCAGCTATAATCATTTATTATAAATGTCAAATTTTCATGAACACTGGATTACATATTCATTCATTTTTCTACATTTAGTAAAAATGGTGGTATTTTACATTTTATGTGTAATGTTGCCCTCATATGAATAAAATACTTCACATTGTAATTCTGTTTTAATCCCTCAATGTAATTAATATACCACTATACCAGTGATATATATATATATATATATATATATATACACATATATATATAAAATAACATGATTAATAAACATATTTTAAAAATCATTCAATAAGAATTCTGCTTCCAGAAATTTTGAGCAAACTTTTTTTGGAACTACTTACTTGATGAGACCATCTAACATAATTGAATAATATGTAGAAAACGTCTATTTGAATCCATCAAATCCTATCAACTCAACAAGAATTATAGAGCCAAAAGTCCTGAAAAGAAGGAAAACCCATTCCAAATGTCAGCATCACATTTGTCAATGTCTTTTCTCCTAAGGCATTTCAAAATCTGTAGCTATGAGGATGCAACATGGAGCAAAAAACAGTAACAGAAAGACTGAAAGGATCAGTAGAATTTTCAGGAATATCATAATGTTGGATGCCAAAAACTGAATTTCAGGGTCCAGGGAGGGAAAAAGCTTAAGTAGCCACCTCAGGATCTCAGTTTGGACTCTATCATAGAGGTTAGAGTAGATGACAAATAAAACAGGTCCCCCATTGACCACAGTCTGGTTTAAAATATGCTCAAAATATGCTGAATTCAATTGGAGTAAACGATTCTGTTCCTTTTCTAACTTTTGTTTAGAAGTTTTTCCTGAGGAATAGAGCATCACACAGAGCTGCAAATTATTCCTACATATTTTTTCAAATTCACTATCTCACAGTAAATCAGAAATAATAAGGATATTAAAAAATAACTAAAACCAACATAAAAACAGAGACTGTAAAAACAAACTCAGGAGAAACAGATATTGCCATTATCAAATGTCAGTACATTATCAAACTTAATTATATTTTGCTTAGTATGTTTAAAAATAAAAAAAATGGTAAGGAATAAGAATTTAAAAATAAAATCTCATGAGAATTCTAGAAATGAAATTTGAAAACTGAAATTAAGTACTTAGTCTTTAGTTTCAAGAGCAAATTAGAAACAGCTCAAGAGAAATTTAGTAAGCTGGGAATAGGTTAGTAAAAAATAGTTAATTGAGTCATAGAACAGTAAAAGGACAGAAAATGTAGGAAATTATGTAAGAGATATTTTTTTTTAAAAGTGAAAGAGCCAATCTATTTGTATCTAGAGTTCCAGTATGAGAGAATAGAGATAATGAAATAAAACCAAAATTTTAAAAGTTAATGGATAGGCATTTCCAAAACTGTTAAAATAATTTATAACAGAAATGCAGGATAATCATAAAGACTACCCATAATGATTTCTTACTAAACCTTAAAAATCAAAGTTATAGAGAACATTTTAAAATCAGACAGAGGGAAGAAATTTGGGAGTATAAAACAGAAATCATCAATAGAATTTAGAGTACCTAACAATACCTTAAAATAACTGAAAGATTATATATATATATATATATATATATATATATATATATATATATATATATATATATATATATATTTAGAATTCTGTATCCTATAGTAGTATATTTAATAATGAAAATGTGAGAATTAGGTTTCTTGGTAAGTATAGGAGCTTGTGGTAGGTCCATGCTCCTACTGCAACAATTAGAAAACAAGATTTATTTTAAAAGTTATATTTTTTAAGACAGTGAAAGAATGAAGATTACATAAACTAAACTTATAGAAAACATGAGTCTTTTCTAGGCCAGCAAATAATCACTAGCTATTTCTTTCCTGGGAGAACTTTCTAATTCTGGGCATAGAAAATGAAAAAAAAAACAAAAAACAAAACAAAACAGGATTTTCCCAGTCAGAGAGGTTTTACTGATAGATGGAGATATCAGTGGAGCTTTTGACAGTCACAGAGGCAGGCATGATAGATGAGAAACTAGAGAATGCTAAAGCACATGGGCATTTTCCCCACAGAATTTATGCTGACATTCAGGATTATATATAAACCTGGGGAAACTGAGCTAGAAAGCTTAAAGAATTATAGTAAATATTCTGCAGTCTCTTGGTACATAAGAAAGTAAAAGAGAAGAAAAAACCTGACTCCATGGTGGAACTATTCCTTTAGCTCTAACCTTTGTGCTCTCTTACCTGTGTTTAGTCATGCTGGCTCTGCACCTTTGCCTCCTCAAACAGAAAAAGAATGTTGCCTATAGCCTGAAATATACATAGTAGCCTTTCTCAAAGGCTATGACTCCCAGGCTTGACCTTTAAGGGCATAACACTTTTCATTTCTATAGAGATAAAATGTTTCAGGACAGAAAATAATATTTGTCTTGTTGAATGTTTACAGGAACATCATGACCAGTCCTACATGGACAGCTTCAAGGACAAAAGATTATTAAATCCCCTCTAGAGTCTGACTGGCATCTAGAAGTCTGTAACCACTAGACTCTCCCCTTCTCCTTTTAGTATAAAAGAAGCCTTAATTTTAACTCGGGTAAGATGGTTCTTTGGGACACTAGTTTGACATCTTCAGGTCTGATGGCTTTCCAAATAAATTTGGTATTCCTTGACCAAAACCTTGTCCCTCCATTTATTGGTCTGAACTATGGGCAAGCAGAAGGAGCTTGGACTCAGTATCACTATTGGAGGAAGGGGATCTCTTCACAGCCTGTTTCCTCCTTAGACATTTGCAAATTTTTGAACTTCACACAATGGGAGGTTAAAGTTTAAATTTAAAATCTCTGATGTGTAAATGTATGCTCCTGAACTATTTTGCACTGACCTGTAAGGCACACAGTCTTGGAAGGTAAATGCTAAGGAAGAGAGACAAATAAGAGATGAACTGAATCTTACTAAAATTGCAACCTGACCTCATTCTAGCTCAGTCACCACATTGATTAATTTAGTTTTCCAAGTAAGACCACAGATGGAGACTTTTGTGCGAGTGAGTAAGTGCTTTTCCTTTTTAATGAGGAAGTGCTTTTGGTAGAAATCTATACCAGAATGCACAAAGAATGATAGAGTAGAAGAGGTAAAGAGATAGTTTTAGGAGAGTCTGCTCTCAGCCTGTTGCCAAAGAGAGCTCTATAACATAAATTGTATCACAATGATTATCCCAAATACAAGAGGCTTGTCTGTAGTATCACTGAAGAAATTTGCCAATTTCCTCATGCTAAGCTCTTATGAATTGGGAAAGGTGATCATAATGTCTGGGACATTGCTGGAAGAACATCTACAGTTTATGTTTCAGGCAATTACATTGAAAACACCAAACACCTGGTAAGAAATCAACTAAATATTTGCAGGACATTTACAAAAAAATAAATAAATAAATTGCAGAAATGAATAAATAATTCTTATATAAATGTAAAAAAATAGAAAATTAAACAGAAATATGTTCAAACAAATAGCAAAAGTAAGAATTTATCAGCAGCAGACCCACTAGTTATTTATCTTTATTTAGAAGAAAATTAATCTCAAATGGAATTATGGAGGTACAGGAAGAAATAAGAATGTAATAAAAGTAATACATTTGGGTAAATCTAAATAAATATAAGATGTAATAAAAGGATATTAATAATTTCCTATGGCATGAACATTTACATATGCTCAAAATATGTGACAAATTATTAGAAAATCATGAGGACAGTAACTATAGATAACATTCAAATGTGTTACATGAAGAGTGGAAAAGGTACTAATTTATGTTGAGCTTTAAGGTCAAGGATACAAAAAGAATTTTTTTAGGATTTCCATTAAGATAATCATAAAAACTATAAGCATATTGTGGTTATAGCAGGGGAAAAGGAATAATAAAATATATCATATAGTAAATAAATAGTAAGATAATAGATTTTAAGCCCCAATATACCAACAATTACATTAAAATAAGTGGGATAAATATTCCAATTAAAAACAGGTGGTCAGATTGGATTTAAAAACTAATGTTTATAAGGAAAGACTGATTTATATATAAGGATATAGAAAGTGCAGATAAATCTGTCAGAGAGGTCTCGTTAATCATAGAAATGTTGGAGCATTTTTTCACTGAGAGGTATAGTAATTTGTTTTCTATGTCATAGTAAGTCTCTTAGTGAGAAGACAAAAATTTCAATATGAGTGACAGCAGTAATGGATTCTTAATCTGTCCTTTCACTGAATTTAACTCTGGAAAGTATTTCTTTACATAGAATTACATGAATTGGATCTTTTTTCAAATAATATTAATGATATTGCATTGAGTAATTTCTCTGATGAATGAAGAAAATCATCAAGTATCATGCTATCTGCACTACATTTTGGCTTCCTAAGAAGTTCTGATATTTTATCTCCACATTAAAAAAACAGCAATATAATTCTGACTCTAAATAACAGAATCAGGCTTTTTGAGGCCAGATTTAATTTTTAAATTTAAATCAATTTTATTCTAACTAATATGTTTCAACAAATCACTTGAAAACAGAAAATAATATCTATTGGCTTTCTCACATTTTGGAGAAAATAAGAACAATATCTAATCTAGATGCTATTTGGAAAACTGCTCAAAAGTATCAAGAAAATAAACAAACAAAAAACCCCACAAAAGTTTAATGTCATGATCACTTTCTATGTACTGTTACCAATAGTACACCCTCTAATGGTAAAAGATGGGACAAAATTATCTACTTTATGCCAAATTAGATTAAAACTCTTTGTATTCGATCAATATGATTTGAAAGACTGGATAAAATAGAAGGAAAGTATGGTCGCTTATGGTCACTTTTTTTTTTCCAAAATGCTATGCATAAAAACAAAACCAGTAGAATTTATAATAGTTAAAACATAGTGAGATTTTAGTGAATGAATATTAAACTATGAGTGTCTAATTCCAAAATCCATGCTTTCTTCCACCTACCAGCATTCCCCTTCCACATCCCCCAATATGGACTCTCTATTTTTAATTTGTAGGTGGGCAACATAAGTCAATTTGATTCATTAGAATGTGTCTCTCATTCTTAAGAGGCAAAATAATTTTAGATATATTATAAACCATGTTGTACAATGAAAAGCAAAATATAAAACTCAGACATGTATTTAAGTCTCACAGGTGCCATTTATAAGTTCTTAATCAATTTTCAAGACTGATTTCCTCATCTGCATAATGGGTATAATCATTTCTCCCCCAGAGGATTCTTGTGAAAATTAAACAGTGCAAGGCATCTGTGAAGAACTTAGACCAGAATAGGTAAGTATATGGTAAGCATTACCTCCCTTATTGCTTCCCTTACAGTTATTTTTTGCTGTTTGTTTCTCTTTTTACCCAAACACAGCTTTCTTGTATAAGTTCTTTACTTACTTAAAGATTTTTCTTGCCTTTTATTTGAAATTTGAATTACCTATGGTTATTTTAGCATTATTTCTTGTTTAGCTTTATGGTCACATGGGTACCTGTGACCCAGTATTTTTACCCTGCTTCTCTTGGGACTAACCAGTGTGAGGCTAAACCTGAATGCAAATTCTTGAATGAAAGGCCATGATATAATCTTGATATTAATTTTATTCCTTAAATCTACACTGTACCAAGTTTACTCATCAAATTAGAAACAAAAACAAAAACCAAACACATGGATATTTGACAGGATATGTCTTATTTCCAAATTCTTTATGAAAACAAAGTGGACAGTGATGACAATGAAGGGAGATAATAATTGTATACATTTTTCAGGTTTTCAGAAATGCCATTAAGGGAATTTTTGTTTGTTTGTTTCTATAGGCTACAAAATAGATGGAAGGTAGCCAGTATAAAAAAAAATTGAAGTCTACATTTCACTGTTTGTGTTATGATAAAATAATCATGTTGTACTCAATCTACCATTTCCATTCTAGTGTTTAATGAAAAATGCAAATCCTCTGGCCTGTAGCATTTTAATCATACCCATATTCCTTGAGTTCAATTATCTATTTTTCTCTGAAAGTGTATAACAATAATGGAAAACCATTTTTTAAAAAATGGAACTAGTTAATTACTGGAAAAGTAGAACATCGTGATCTTTAAATGTTTTTAAGTTCAAGATTGAGTCAGAAAACAATAGATGCCTGATGAATTGCATTTCTAATGTTTCTTTTAAATTACTCATATTATTAAGTTATGTCTGCTTAGTACTTTGGAAAAGAGAGATTTTTGTCCTACAAAAATCTTAAGTTTTGGAAAATAAAATTGCATTCATCTACTTAATCATCCCTCTAGGTCTTTAGCAATTACTTTTATCTGAGGTACACATTTTGTCTCTGTAAAACAAATATTCATTTTTTTGATTCAATACCTACTTAATTGCAAATGCCAGAGTTTGTTTATGATGGTTCAATACTTGGAGCTGGTGTATCACTATCAATATGATTGTCCTTCTGAGTAATACTTTCCTACTTACTAATTAGCTAGAACTTTTATTTATTTATTTATTTTTAAATTTTAGAGCAATAAAACAATATGTGCTGAGACTACTGGTTACAAAGCAGCTTTTGAATTCCACATGTGACACATTTATGTATTTGTTGTTATTAGTCTTTTAAATTCTACTAGATGAGACATAGTAGCCTTTAGGTAAAATAACATTTGAATAAGCTAGCTTGTCAAATAGAAGAAAAGTATATATTATTACTTGTATGGCAAAAGGAATAATATGATTAAAATAGTGAAATGATGAGATTTTGAAATAATCCTTGATAAAATAATTTGTGCTAGTTGGAGATATTACTTTTGATAAATATTATGACAAAATAAGAAATAATAAATATGAAAATTTCCAATGCAGAAATATTCTGGGATATGTAAGTTAGACAGTCGCTGATGCAGATGATCATTTGCTGTGGTGCATTTTTATTTGGAAAAGGTGGGTAATTTCCCTTGTAGAACAATTGAAAAATCAACTCTCCTGATTCTGTTTAAACAATTGAACTGCTAGTTGGAGCAAACATTTGAGCATTTCTTCATGTGCTTTTTGACCATTGGTATGTCTTCTTTGGAGAAATGTCTAGTTAGATCTGCTGCCCATTTTTTTGATTTTTTTTTTTGATATTGAGCTGCATGAGCTATTTGTATATTTTGGAGATTAATCCCTTGTTGGTTGCATCATTTGCCACAGCTAACATCATATTTAAAAATGAAAAGCTGAAAGCATTTCCTCTAAGATCGGGAATAACACAAGGATGTCCACTTTTATTCAACATAGTTTTGGAAGTCTTAGCTGTGGCAATCAGAGAAGAAAAAGAAATAAAGGGAATCCAAGTTGGAAAAGAGGATGTAAAACTGTCACTGTTTTCAGATGACATGTTACTATACATAGAAAATCCTAAATATGCTACCAGAAAAGTACTAGGTCTCATCAATTAATTCTATATAGTTGCAGGATACAAAATTAATACACAGAAGTCTGTTGCATTTCTATACACTAACAAGGAAAGATCAGAAAGAGAAATTAAGAAAACAAGAGTTTACCATCACATCAAAAAGAGTAAAATACCTAAGAATAAACCTACCTAGGTAGCAAAAGACCTGTACTCCAAAACCTCAAGATGCTGGTTAAAGAAATTGAAGATGACACAAATAGATGGAGGGATATACCATGGTCTGGGATTGGAAGAATCAATATTGTCAAAATAACTATACTACCCAAGGCAATACACAGATTCAATGCAACCCCTATGAAATTAACAATGGCATTTTTAACAGTAAGGCAGTGGCACAAAAACAGACATATAGATCAATGGAACAGGATAGAAAGTCCAGAAATAAACCCAAGCACCTTTGGTTAATTAATCTATGATCAAGGAAGCAAGAATATACAATGGAGAAAAGACAGTCTATTCAATAAGTGGTGCTGGGGAAACTGGACAGCTGTATTTTAGAACATTCTCTAACACTGTACACAAAAATAAACTCAAAATGGATTAAAAATCTAAATAACACTCTGGATTAATAGCAGCAGTATCTTTTTGGATCCACCTTCTAGAGTAATAGAAATGAAAACAAAAATAAACAAATGGGACCTGATTAAACTTAAAAGCTTTTGCACAACGAAGGAAACCATAAACAACAAAAAAGTACAGCACACAGAATGGGAGAAAGCATTTGCAAATAATACAACCTTCATTTAAAGTTTCTGTTTCATTCCTGTCATTAGAACTGTGGTGTGCTTCTAATTTGTCCACTGTCAAAGCTGCTATATCACAGTAAAGGTTTTCATTCCACCCTTAAGCTGCCACAAGAGGCAGGGACTTAGCATTGGATCAACAAATCTTACTATTTAAATCTCAAAAATATATGTAGCAACATCAACAACTTTACATTTTTTTTGTTTACTGCAGATTTTGTGAAATCTCTCTAGAGCTATTATTGCTTTACCAAATAGTGAAAGTAAATAAATATATTAGTATATTTCTTTTCATCACCTATCCAGATAAATTGGTAACCAGGAACAGAACTATAATATAACATACCTTATTATGTGAGAGTCTCTACTTTTTCATTGGGATCATAAATCACAATTTTCTTCAGAGGCAGTTATTAACTGGCAGCAGAGTGAAGTCTCACTACCAGTTACAGACCATAAAGTAATACTTTTAACATACCTTGATGTATTCTAATATAAATATATCAATTTATTCACATTAATTATTCATTTGATTGTTATTTATTGAAATCTACATTCAACAAGTTTTTGTTTTCTGAATACAATGGCAATATAAGCATTACTTTATATGCAACAAAAACAGTTCTAAAAACCTTAAGTAAAAGTATACCTAAAAAGGCAAATAATGCCTGGTACAATTAGTTGCAATAGAGGCATTCAGATCTCTTTGATGTGTCTTTTATTCATACCATTTTTTGTATTTTTGCTTAATTTTCTTAAACCCATTTTCTCTACATGAGGAGTTATTCAGCTAGCAGTTGCAGGAGATTTTCATGTTTAAGTATCACTATAAGTAGAAGTTAAATTTGCAAATTGCAGAATGGACTCCGACTAGTTTAGCAGTAAATATAAATATCAAGAATAGTTCAGTTAATCTCCATAAGAGCCCTTCAATTGGGCTTTGAAGCAGCCAGGTAGTGGCCAACCAAGGCGCCATTTCCTCCACTGCTTGTCATAGATACCAAAGCTTGCAAAGCTGATGTAAAGAATGAAGATCAGTATTTCTGCCATACCTACCACTGCTCTGATACACTAAGGGATAGAAAATAGCTTCTCTGTGGCAGAAACATCCTCAAAGTGTTTGTTTCTGATTGACATCTCCCATGGATGAGTCTGGCTGACAAACCCCTAAACATATTTCTGTGACCTAATGCAAGTAAAGCTGGGGAAGTGAATTCCTAACTACAGCTTTTGGGAAAATGTTGTTTATTAGGCAAGAAATTATCCTAACACAAGATTCTAAACAAAGCATAAACCACGTATTTATGGCCCTTCAAATGGTGAATGCTGATTATATTACCTATGCAATCAATCTATCTCTGTGGCAAGAGAGTATTTGTGATTGACAGTACTCAACACAACATGGTTTGTTCTAGTAGAAATTTTCCAAATGGTAAGATGCTATTGTTACATAAATATCACATATATAGTTGTGGATATTTGCCAACTGAGGAAAAAAATATGTATACACACTCACACATATATACATGATATACAAGTTTATTATTTCGTTCTTTCTTATTATCTATATATAGATAATTATTAAATTATGTATTTTTTCTGGTGTAAGATGGCCTATATTTAGGACAAGTAGGTTAAGAAAAGGGAAAACAGAGAGCTCTAAATTCCCTATCATTATTAAATATTATGTAAAACAGAGTTCTTGGCTTTTGAAGTTTACAGCAATGAAAAACTTATAATCACCACATTCAGGGAGCTTTCACTTAACTTTTTTTTTTGGCTGCACTTCACAGCATGCAGAACTTCCCTGACCAGGGATCGAACCCACGCCCCCTATGGTGGAAAAGCAGAGCCTAACCATTGGACAACCAGGGAAGTCCTACCTAACTCTTCTTGATAATATTTGCTTTCAAGAGAAAACATAGCTATTTTGGCAGTGTAAGTAATATTTGTCAATGACAATATGAAATTTCTTTATAAAATTTTTACCAAAATATGAAAAAGTTTCTCTTTTTTTCTGTACTGATAATTATTGCATATTCAAAATATCCTTTGTTGACATAAATTCTGCAAAATAAGAGCCACCTTGACCACTGAGATTCCACTGTTTTAAATGGCCTTTAGCAATTCTAATGAAGGTAGGATCTTGCTTTAAGTAAGGCTTAGAAGGCTCACTAAGCTGTGCAAAGATGTTGATTGAAGGACTAATGAACTCCTTATCATCAAAGTTCCTCAATTAGAGTCTTTCTGAAAACTTGATGAGGATGTTGTAGACATAAGGCAGATATCAGTTGGTGAGATTCAGATCGTTTCTGAATCTTAGAGTGACAAAATTTAACTACCTCATAGAGATGATATGAAAGCTCTTTAAAAAAAAGGCATGATAATTTACAAATTTAGATGCATTTGGTTGTTGTTCTTGTGATGCATAGCTGTAGACTAAAGGTTTTATTGTGGCCTTAGAGACTTCTGTGCAATTTCCAAGATATATATATGTTTTTCATCAGTAGTTATTGTCCTTTACTACACCATATAGAAATAGTAACATCTTGACAATAGTAAAACCAGCAGCGTAAATTTGGCTTTTGTCTTCTGAACCTAGAACCTTTAATTACAAAGACATTCTGAAACTTAAATGAATACTTCAACTATGCAAAGTTTTAAGCTTAACAGTTTACTTTCCAGGTCTACTGACATTACAAAATTAAGTTACTAACCCTTGAAGAAGTATTTTTAGTAATTTATGGGTACTTCCTTTATTACTTATATAAACGAGTATTAAAGAACTAAAGTTTAATAATTACATAAAATCCTGCTGGACTGAACACTAAAAATCTCTGATTGAAAGTTCAATGTGATTAGAATAGATTTTTTTTTTAAATTCTCCACTATTTTTTAGAGACTTAAAATAATAATAACAGGGACTTCCTTTGTGGTCCAGTGGTTAAGAATTGGTTTTTCAATGCAGGGGATGCTGGTTCAATCCCTTGTCAGGGAACTAAGATCCCTCATGCCACGGGGCAACTAGGCCCGCATGCCACAACTACTGAGCCTATGTGCCACAACTAGAGAGGCTACATGCCACAGCTACAGAACCCATGCTCAGCAACTACTGAGCTTTCATGGTCTGGAGCCTGTGAACCACAATTAGAGAGAAGCCTGTGCACCACAGAGAAGAGTCTGTGTGCCAAAATTAAGACATGACAGCCAAAAAATGAATAAATAAATATTAAAAAAACTAAAATTGTAAAAAATAAAGATAATAATAAAAACAATCAAAAAATTTTTTTCCATATGTACCTTCATTTTAACCATTGTCAGAGATCTTTGTTTTCAAGTAGACGCAGGCTCTTAACTGGTATTGTAATACTTCTGGAAAAATATCTTCAACACTTTTGTACTGCAGGTCTGCTGGTAATGAATTCTCTCAATTTGTGTTTTTCTGGAACAGTCTTTATTTCTTATATATTTATGAAATATATTTTCCTATGGGTTAGTCTTTTGAGTGTATGTATATCTGTGTTTCATTTTGTATGTCTCAATATTCAGTTTCATATTTTTTAAATGAGAAATATACTATATTTCTTATCTTTGTTTTTCTCTGTGGAACATTCCTTTTTTATTGACTACAGCAAAGCAATTCATTTTACATGGATTTTTAGCTGCTTGAATATAATATATCTTCATGTGTTTTGGGGGGATATTTATTCTAGCTGATGTCTCTGAGCTTCTTGAATTGTATTTTGAGAACTTTCATCACTATTAGAAAATCAAATGTCTTCTTCCTTGTTTTTTAATTTTCTTTTATTTCTTTTGTTTTGTTTCTTTTTTTGTTTGCTTTTTGTTTTCTGTTTTTAGTTTGTATTTTTTTAACATCTTTATTGGAGTATAATTGCTTTACAATGCTGTGTTAGTTTCTGCTTTATAACAGAGAGAATCAATAAATATATATAAATATATATATATATATATATATATATCCTCATACCTCCTCCCTCTTGCATCTCCCTCCCTCCCACTCTCCATATCCCACCCCTCTAGATGGTCACAAAACACTGAGCTGATCTCCCTGTGTTATGCAGCTGCTTCCCACTAGCTATCTATTTTACATCTGGTAGTGTACATATTTCAATGCCACTCTCTCACTTCATCCCAGGTTACCCTTCTCCCTCCTTGTGTCCTTAAGTCCATTCTCTACATCTGTGTCTTTATTCCTATCCTGCCCTTACATTCTTCAGAACCATTTTCTTTTATTTTTAGATTCCATATATATGTGTTAGGATACAGTATTTGTTTTTCTCTTTCTGACTTACTTCACTCTGTATGACACACTCTAGGTCCATCCACCTCACTACAAATAACTCAATTTCGTTTCTTTTTATGTCTGAGTAATATTTCATTGTATACATGTGCCACATCTTCTTTATCCATTCATCTCTCGATAGACACTTATGTTGCTTCCATGTCCTGGCTATTGTAAATACAGCTGCAATGAACATTGTGGTACATGACTCACTTTGAATTATGGTCTTCTCAGGGTATATGTCCAGTAGTGGGATTGTTCAGTCGTATGGTAGTTCTATTTTTAGTTTTTTAAGGAAACTCCATACTGTTCTCCACAGTGGTTGTATCAATTTACATTCCCACCAAGAGTGCAAGAGGGTTCCCTTTTCTCCACACCCTCTCCTGCATTTATTGTTTGTAGATTTTTTGATGATGGCCATTCTGACTGGTGTGAGATGATATCTCATTGTAGTTTTGATTTGTATTTCTCTAATGATTAAGGATGTTGAGCATCCTTTCATGTGTTTGTGGGCAATCTGTATATCTTCTTTGGAGAAATGTCCATTAAGGCTTCTGCCCATTTTTGGATTGTGTTTCTGTTTTTATGATATTGCATTGCATGACCTGCTTGTAAATTTTGGAGATTAATTCTTTGTCAGTTGCTTCATTTGCAAATATTTTCTCCCATTATGGGGGTTGTCTTTTCATCTTGTTTATAGTTTCCTTTGCTGTGCAAAAGCTTTCAAGTTTCATTAGGTCTCATTTGTTTATTTTTGTTTTATTTCCATTTCTGTAGGAGATGGGTCATAAAGGATCTTACTGTGATTTATGTCATAGATTATTCTGCCTATGTTTTCCTCTAAGAGTTTGATAGTGTCTGGCTTTACATTTAGGTCTTTAATACATTTTGAGATTTTGTGTGTGTGTGTGTGTGTGCGTATGGTGTTGGGGAGTGTTCTAATTTCATTCTTTTACATGTAGCTGTCCACTTTTCCCAGCTCCACTTATTGAAGAGGCTGCCTTTCCCCATTGTATATTCTTGCCTCCTTTATCAAAGATAAGGTGACCCATAAGTGTGTGTGTTTATCTCTGGGCTTTCTATCCTGTTCCATTGATGTATATTTCTGTTTTTGTGCCAGTACCATACTGTCTTGATTGCTGTAGCTTTGTAGTATAGTCTGAAGTCAGGGAGCCTGATTCCTCCAGCTTCTTTTTTCTTTCTCAAGATTGCTTTGGCTATTCCAGGTCTTTTGTGTTTCCATACAAATTGTGAACTTTTTTGTACTAGTTCTGTGAAAAATGCCAGTGGTAGTTTGATAAGTATTGCATTGACTCTGTAGATTGCTTTGGGTAGTACAGTCATTTTCACACTGTGGATTCTTCCAATCCAAGAACATGGTATATCTCTCCATCTGTTTGTATCAGCTTTAATTTGTTCATCAGTGTCATAATTTTCTGCATACAGGTCTTTTGTCTCCTTACATAGGTTTATTCCTAGGTATTTTAAACTTTTGGTTGCAATGGTCAATGGGACAGTTTCCATAATTTCACTTTCAGATGTTTCATCATTAGTGTATAGTAATGCAATAGATTTCTGTGCATTAATTTTGTATTCTGCTACTTTACCAAATTCATTATTTAGCTCTAGTAGTTTTCTAGTAGCATCTTAGGATTCTCTATTTATAGTATGATGTCATCTGAAAACAGTGACAACTTTACTTCTTCTTTTCTGATTTAGATTCCTTTTATTTCTTTTTCTTCTCTGATTGCGGTTGCTAAAACTTCCAAAGCAATGTTCAATCATAGTGGTGAGAGTGGGCAATCTTGTCTTTTTCCTGATCTGAGTTGAAATGGTTTCAGTTTCTCATCATTGAGGACAATGTTGGCTGTGAGTTTGTCACATATGACCTTTATTATATTGAGGTAAGTTCCCTCTATGCCTATTTTTTGGAGAGGTTTTATTATATATGGGTGTTGAATTTTGTCAAAAGATTTTTCTGCATCTATTGAGATGATCATATGGTTTTTATTCTTCAATTTGTTAATATGGTGTATCACATTGATTGATTTGCATATATTGAAGAATACTTGCATTCCTGGGATTAACCCCACTTGATCATGGTGTCTGGTCCTTTTAATGTATTGTTGGATTCTGTTTGCTAGTATTTTGTTGAGGATGTTTGCCTCTATGTTCATCAGTGATATTGGCTGGTAGTTTACTTTCTTTGTGACATCTTTGTCTGGTTTTGGTATCAGGGTGATTTTGGCCTCGTAGAATGAGTTTGGGAGTGTTCCTCCCTCTGCCATATTTCGAAGAGTTTTAGAAAAACTTTGCAGAAGGAAATAAATCATTAATATCAGATCAGAAATAAATGAAAAAGAAATGAAGAAAACAATAGCAAAGATCAATAAAGGTAAAAGATGGTTCTTTGAGAAGATAAACAAAATTTATAAATGATTAGCCAGACCCATCAAGAAAAAAAGGGAGAAGACTCAAATCAATAGAATTAGAAATGAAAAAGAAGAAGTAATAACTGAAACTGCAGAAATACAAAGGATCATGAGAGATTACCACAAGCAACTCTATGCCAATAAAATGGACAACCTGGAAGAAATGGACAATTTCCTAGAAATGCACAACCTTCAAAGACTGAAGCAGGAAGAAATAGAAAATATAAACAGACAAATCACAAAAACTTAAATTGAAACTGTGATTAAAAATCTTCCAACAAACAAAAGCCCAGGACCAGATGGCTCCACAGTTGAATTCTATCAAAAATTTAGAGAAGATCTAACAGCTATCTTTCTTTTTTTTTTTCAGTTTAAATTAAATAAATAAATAAATAAAATTTAATAGATCTTTATTGGAGTATAATTGCTTCACAATAATGTGTTAGTTTCTGTTGCACAACAAAGTGAATCAGCCATATGCATACACACGTCCCCATATCCCCTCCATCTTGAGCCTCCCTCCAATCCTCCCTATCCCACCACTCTAGGTCATTGTAAAACACCAAGCTGATCTCTCTTTGCTATGTGCTGCTTCCCACCAGCCAACTATATTACATTCAGTAGTGTATACATGTCAATGTTACTCTCACTTCCCCCAGCTGATGACCTTATGGGGATTCCCTCATATGTTATATTTTTTTCCCCTTGCTGCTTTTAATATGTTTTCTTTGAATTTAACTTTTGTTAGTTTGATTAATATATATCTTGGTGTGTTTTTCCTAGGGTTTATTCTGCATAAGATTTTCTGTGCTTCCTGGACTTGGGTGACTATTTCCTTTCCCATGTTTGGGCAGTTTTCAAGTATAATCTTTTCAAATATTTTTCAGACTCTTTCCTTTTCTCTTCTTCCTCTGGGACACCTACAGTTCAAATAATGGTGTGTTTAGTGTTGTCTCAGGGGTCTCTGAGGTTAACTTCAATTATTTTCATTCTTTTTTCTTTATTCTGGTCTTTGGCAGTTATTTCCACCATTTAGTCTTCCAGCTTAATTATTCACTCTTCTGCCTCAGTTATTCCATTATTGATTCCTTCTAGTGTATTTTTCATTTCAGTTATTGTGTTGTTCATCTCTGTTCTTTAGCTCTTCTAGATCTTTGATAAACATTTCTTGTATTTTCTCAATCCATGCCTCCATCATATTTCCGAGATTCCAGATCATCTTTACTATCATTACCCTGCATTCTTTTTCAGGTAGATTGCCTATTTCCTCTTTATTTATTTGGTCTTGTAGGTTTTTATTTTGCTCCTTCATCTGTGACATATATTTTTGCCATTTCTTTCTTTTTTTTTTTTTTAATGGGTGAGTTTGTGTTCCTGTTTTACTGGTTGTTTGTCCTGAGGCTTCCAACACTGGAGTTTTTAGGCTATTGTGTAGAGCTGGGTCTTGGTGCTGAGATGAGTAACTCCGTGAGACCTCACTCTGATGAAAATTCCCTGGGCTCTGAGGTTCTCTGTTGGTCCAGTGGTTCATATTTGGAGCTCCCACTGCAGGAACTTCGGCCTGACCCCAGGCTTATGAACCAACATCTTGCAAGCTGTGTGGGGTGGCAAAAAAAAAAAAAGAAAAAAAAAAGAAAGAAAGAACAATAACAATGTAAAAAATATAATTAGACTAGGAAACTAACAGATATGTTAGAAAGAATATAAAAATAAAAAATATAGATGAATCAACAACCAGAAAGTACATCAGTACCACAATAATTAAAAAGAGGAGGAGGCAAAAGAATAAAAAATGTGGAAAAGGCCTAGGCTGTGGAGGCCAGGGCCTAAGCAGGGTGAGTTTTGGGCAGTCATCGTCATGGAGTGAATGCTCAGGACCCACAGGGCTGGAAAAGTCACTGGGGACTCTGGGGACTGTGGGGGTTGGGGCTTAGGCTCAAGGAACAGAAGGGACCCAGGCGTGCCCCCACCACTGGTCTCAGAGGGCAGGGAACCTCATCTGGGAGCACAGCAGGCTTCCTGAGCTCAAGTGGATGGGGGAAGCACCCTCTACTCCTCTCACGCTCCTCCTAGGTGGACCCTCCTGCCTGTCTATCCTGATCTCCCCGGCCTGCCTCCTTTGCCCCCAGGACTCACATGGCCTGAATGGGGCTTTGGAGGGTGGTACCTACTTGGGAGCTCAGCAGGCTCACTGGCCCATGTGGGCGAGATGATCACACTCTGCTCCTCTCCCACTCTTCCCAGAGAGTCACTCCCACCTGCCTTTCCTGAGCTACCTTGCCTCAGGGGTGCCAATCCTCTCTGGCCTCCACTCTCCTCCCCCCGCAGTCTCCCTAAGTCCTACCAGTTCACTTTGGGGTTCTTCCTGTCTCCTTGGGCATCAGAGTCCCCCAGCAGCGGCCGACAGATGCCCTAGTTGTGAGGAGACACTAATTTCGTGTTTTCCCACACTACCATCGTGACTCCATCTCCTGTTTTTTGTTCGTTTGTTTGTTCATTTGTTTAATTTCTTATTTTTATTTGATTTTTTTCTTCTTCCCTATTTATGTTCTCCTCTTGGGATTCCAGTTTCATATATGATAGATCATTTGACATTGCTATATCATTACCTGTTGGAACCTGTTCTCTCTCTCTCTTTGTTTTTTTTTTTAAATTTCTCATTCCTTTTTGTGTTCCAATTTGAGTAACTTTTATTGTTCTATCATTAAGTTCACTTAGTTTTTCCACACTGTGTCAAGTCTACTGAGGAACTCCTTCAAAGACTTCTTTATCTCTGTTACCAAGTTTTGTTTGTTTGGATTTTGGGGCATGTCCTTTTGACCCTTTCATATAGTTTTTCTTTTTTTCTCTAGATTTAATTTCTCTGTCACTTTCTGAAACATGCAGGTGTTCCTTTCTTTCTTTTTCTTTTTTTTTCTACACACACACAAACTGTATTTTATTTTCACAAGAGATAAATACACTGACACCAAGCATTGTAAATGGATCATCACAACAAAAGAAACAATGATTGCAATTACCAAACACAAAACACACTCATACTATGTCATAATATTGACATTCAGTCCAGTAGTCCTCCACTGTAACAGGTCCTTTACTTTGCAGTGAAAATTAATGTGTATATTTTTTGCCTCTGAGTCCTTGTAGGATTTTTCTTTTTATTCAAACAGAAAGTCACAAACATTATAATCATCCTCATCAGTTCACTCAGTCCCATGTAATTATTTTTTTTATCTTGATCTTTTGTTAACACTTTTATGAATTCATCAATTTCCCATTAGAGTTCTGAAAATGCTTATTCATTCAGTTCAGCAGTATAGTCAGTTACCAGAAACCTGTACTTGTCAGTCTTTTCCATGAATTCCTTGAAGATGAAACCCTTTTATAAGAACATTTTTGCAAAGGCATTAGAGTACACCCAGAACTGTCTGTAAATGACAAAAGACTTAAAAAAGACCATGGTTAATGATTTGATGAAAGTTCATAATAATGTAATTGACAAGGAAATTTAGTTATTTCTGAGATATACATTTTAAAGTAATAACTAGAATTATGACTTATAACATTATACCAGAACATATAAGATTTTTAGGAATTTCATGTAATGTCTGAAACATTTATATTAACATACAAATAACCCAAAGAAAGTTTAGTATTAGCTGTTTTTGTTTTGTTTGTTTGTTTGTTTATACTGAAGGTACTTATTAGTCATCAGTTTTATACACATCAGTGTATACATGTCAATCCCAATCACCCAATTCAGCACACCACCATCCCCACCTCAGCGCATATAGCTTCTTTTTTCTGAAGTTCCCCATCTGTTTTGTAAGGTGTAAACTTTTCCCACTAGATTCTATACACATGTGTTAGCCACTTTAAGCCTTTAGAAATTTGTCAAACACATTAACTGGTTTCTTCTTACCTGTTTGTAGGGAGGCTTCCATTTTCTTCCCAGCCAAGGATGAGCCAGTGTTCATGCCCTCTCTTGCCTTGGATTTGTTACCAAAAATTTGGCCTCTCTGTACACTAGTACCAAATCAAATCCTGGAGACAGAGTTTTGGGTGAAGTAGAAAAGGATTGCTTTATTGCTTTGCCAGGCAAAGGGGAACACCCCAGGCTTCTGCCTCAAAAAACTATGTGTCCTAACCCCAGAGGATTTGATGGATGGTTTTATAACAGTCATTCAAACTCGGGGTCTCTGACAAGATTAGTATGTGAGCAGTGCTTGCACTCCCTTAATCTCAGGTGTTTGTCTCCTAATCTTGATGAGCTTCTCTGGTCCCTTAATCTTACCTCTGGTGGTTTCTTGGTTGCTCCTCCCTTGATTAGCAGCTGTTCATATCACCCTTTGAACTCAGGGAATGTCATGGAGGCTGGAGTCTTGCCCAAAAGAAATGGGGGACAGAAGGGCTTCTGTTCCCAGGAGCCCCACATGTTTCAGATTTTTTTAGATTTCAAGGTAGTTTGTTGTCTCGTGAACTCAAGAAAAATCATGATTTTTTAAATTATTAAACTTATTCTTAGGTTGTTAGAAAAATCTCTTTATAGCTTTCTATTTCCTGGAGTGAAGCCAGAAGTCTCTTTCCCTAAATATTTTAATATGCCTTCTAGTTTATCAAGCCTAAGATTTAACATCGTCTTTATCCTCTCAAATATTACAGGGACCTAAATATATTGGCTTCTGACATTTACACTTGCTCTTGAAAAGTCTGTTTTATTTTTATCTTTTTTAGCTGTTTCCTTATAAAATTTCTACATTTTTGGTGTTCTACTGTTTTACTATGATGTTAGGCTTCAGTTTTGATTGTTATGCTGTATACATGGGAATCAAATGTGGGGTTTTAATCTATATCTTTCATTAAATCACAATTTATTATTATTTTTTTGGACAGTTGACTAGATGTTTTCTAGTGTTCTTTCAATGTTATGGATACTTATTTTAGGTTCAAAATTCCAGGTTACTAGCTTTATATACATAAAGGGGGACTATAAAAAATTTCATTATTTTAATAATCCAAAAACCAAAGGTTCTATCCCTCTTGGACATTAAAAATTCCAACATGCAGCTCTGAGGGTTAATTGTGATTTTAGCTAAAAATTATTACTACTTTACACTTAATATTTTTACTTCAGTTTTTGATTTGGGAGAATACAGGTTTGTCTTAGTTAACTATATTAAAAGTTATTTAACCTTAATTTTATATTTTTCTCTGATTTTTAAAACAGGAGAGGATGTTGGCCTTTTCAGTTAAGTAAATTTTCCAAAGAGTAATCCTTTTTTTTTTTTTTTGCTGTATGCAAGCCTCTCACTGTTGTGGCCTCTCCCACTGCAGAGCACAGGCTCCAGACACGCAGGCTCAGCAGCCATGGTTCACGGACCCAGCCGCTCCATGGCATGTGAGATCTTCCTGGACCGGGGCACGAACCTGTGTCCCCTGCATCAGCAGGCAGACTCTCAACAACTGAGTCACCAGGGAAGCCCCAAACAGTAATACTTTTTGATAAATTATTAATCTATGGAATTATGACTTTGATTTCTACTTTTCCCAGATGTTACCTTTGAGAATATATGTGTTTGTGTTTTCTATATTTACATATTTTTATGTTTGGTTCTTAATCATATTTTTTTAGCTGTACATATTTATTTCATCTTTCAATTTTTTTTCCAGAAAATTTGTGGCTTTTACTATTTTTGCTTTGAGTTTTTATTGGAGATATAAGTATAGAAAGTGTTTGGAGCTATCTTTAGTTACCCCCAAAAATGTGTTTTCTTTAGGGATTCAGTTATAATAATGCAATTTATTAAGATAATGGGCCCTGCTTTTGAGGTTCCTGGATTGAATTATTGTCTCACAACTTTGTGCTGTATGATGGTTTGCTTAGCCCTCTTACACCTCAGTTTAGGGGTATTAACTTTGAATCAATTTTTATTGCTGCCATAACAAATTATCACAAATTTAGTGACTTAACCAACACAAATATATTACCTTATAATTCTGTAGGTCAGAAGTTGGACATGAATATAGTTGGCTAAAATTAAGGTACTGGTAGGGCTGCCTTCCTTTCTGGAGGCTTTGTGAGGATTCATTTCCTTGTCCATTTGGTTTATTGGAAGAATTCAGTTCCTTGCAGTTGTAGGACTGAGGTCCCCTTTTTCTTACTGGTTGTAAATTCAAGGCTATTCCCAGTTTGTAGATGCACCTACATTTCTTGGTTCATGACCCTCTTCTTCCATCTTCATAGCCAGCAAGGGCAAGTCTCTTCCTTCTAATGCCATATCTCTTTAATTATTCTTCCATCTTTTTCCGACTACAGCCAAGAAAGGTTTTTGCTTTTAAGGATTCATGTGATTAGATGATAACTACCCTGATAATCTAGGATAATCTCACCATTTCAAATCTGTACCAATAATCACATCTGCAAAGCTCCTTTGCCATGTAATGCAAGTTAGTCCAGATTCCAGGAATTAAGATGTGAATATCTTTAGAGTACCATTGTTCTGCCTACTACAATCACTTTGTATGCTGATTCTCAGTTTTTTAAATTATTTTTTTGAAACTTATGTTAGGTACATATTGGCTCTTCAGTTCTGTCTCCCAGTTCCTTAAGCTCATTTTCATATTCTTTAATTCTATATCTTTTGGCAACACTCCTGCCACTACAAGGTGCTCTCGGAGTCCTGAAGAACTTGGCATATGGTCTACACCAACTCACCAACTCCTGCACAGAAACTATCATAATATTCTTCACTTAAATTGTCCATTTTTATTCCAAAGCATTCACCTCAAGCACCACCTCATCCAAACGGTCTTCAAACATGCTGATATATGTGTCATGGTCACATGTATTGTACCTTGTTTAATTAATTTGTTGTTTTGTTGTCTATAATTACCTAGCCATCCTATAGTAATATAAGTTTTGAAAGCCGGAACCACTGTCCTAAGCATCTCATTGTTTACAAGCATATCAATACCATCACAGGCACTGAATGATAGCTTGATGATTGAATGAATGAATGCATTGGACAAATCAATAAATAAGTCATCACACTCAGTGAATTTAATGGGATTCTAGAGTAAAAATAATGACAATTAGGGCCTCCCTGGTGGCGCAAGTGGTTGAGAGTCCGCCTGCCGATGCAGGGGATACGGGTTCGTGCCCCGGTCTGGGAGGATCCCATATGCCGCGGAGTGGCTGGGCCCGTGGGCCGTGGCCGCTGGGCCTGCGCGTCCGGAGCCTGCGCGTCCGGAGCCTGTGCTCCGCAACGGGGGAGGCCACAACAGTGAGAGGCCCGCGTACCGCAAAAAAAAAAAAAAAAAAAAAATGACAATTAAAATATAGCCAAAGTATTCTTAGCTTAGGTTGATTTTTAGCTATTTTGTTCCAAAGTTTGGACCTTTCCAAAAAAAGCATCTGTTACACGACATGATGATTTTACTTAATAAACAAGTTTTTAGGAAATAATCTGATGAATTTTCATTAGTACCCAATAGAACTCTAAAACCATATTAAATGTGATTGTAAGTTCTGTTTTTTTTAATAAACCTTCTGTAACAAATTAGGGAATAAACCATAAAAAGAGAGCTTCAAAATTAAGAGAATCATGGAAAAGATAAATTTTTAGTTAGAAAAAAAAACAGATTGGATTATTTATACATATATGTTAAATACATCACTAATACTCATCCTTAATTTATAAATTCACACCTTTCAATATGATAATCATATAAATGACAATTGCATGCAGACAGAATTTTGGACTAGATATTCTTTCATTCTATCATCACTCTGCCAGTATATAGCTGAATGGTTGAATCAAGTTACATAGTTTAACTTAGTTACCTCATCCATACATTAAGAGGCTTCTCCTAGTTAACAGCTATATTCTCTGTAATAGTAGAATGCTTTAATTTCTGAGAGGAGTGATTTTTTTAATATGCTATATTTTATTCAAATGATACTTTTATATATTAAATTAAGAACAAGAGTATAATTCATTTTTAAAGTAATATGTCAAACCATGACATTTCTAATGAATAAAAAGAAACACTGTTCTGTCTTATATCCTGTTGGTTGAAATTATATATGACTATATAAATAATAAGGATAAATATTATATATATATATATATATATATATATATATAATTTATCTAGACCATATGTTTATATCCAAATGATTAAAACATCCCAATTTTATGAATTACAGCTAGCAAAAAAAGTATAAAATATGGTGATCATTCACTTTAGGAGATAAAGACATTCTATAACCCTCAAAGTTTAGCATGCATTTAAATGTTTTATAGAAAAGTCAATAATTAGGAAATTTGTCTAACCATTAATTAAGGAAATTTTAATTTGTAGACATGTCTTACTACTATTTTTAATATTTCACAAGCACATTTCTGTTATGTATTATTTTCAGTAACCAAAGTTATGATTTTCTATAATAATCTATGTTTACTTGATTTTAATTTTTAAGAGTTACTTTGAATGACTTTATTTTCTAATATGAGCTTTTATGGGATGATTTGAAATTTATATTTAGTAATCCTTCATTATGAACTTTCTCACAGAAGTATTAACTCTTTCTTGATATGATATTCTATTTGTTTTTTTTTATTCTAGAAATTCTGAAAACCCTTGGCCTTATCTACTAAAATAAGGCCAAATCACCTAAGCCCTGAATTATCTTACTTACCATTTGAAATATTTCACTTGAAATAATTATAAACTGGATTAGTTTAATTCAGTGTGTTTCTCTCCATGGGGGTGATTTTAACTAAAATCCTGCAGAAAAATATGCTATTGTGGATAGGAAATATGAAGTCTCAAGAGGGTCTTTCATTCTATTTCTAGTATGTAATAAAAGCAAATTCATGTAGATTTACAGGGCTTAGAAAATAATATCTTTCTATGTAAACTTGAGTGCTAATATGCAGGTCAAAATGATTGGCTTAATGATTGTCTTCTTAACCCAAAGCTGCCTCATAGTGTATTCCACATATATTTCATATGTATTATTTATTCCAATAAAATTCCATATTTAGGAAGAAATAGCACATACCTGAATTAGACCTGCTACAGAAATATCACAGTTGTTTTTTTGTTGTTTTTGTTTGTTTGTTTTGCGGTACACAGGACTCCCACTGCTGTGGCCTCTCCCGTTGAGGAGCACAGGCTCCAGACACACAGGCTCAGTGGCCATGGCTCATGGGCCCAGTCGCTCCACGGCATGCAGGATCTTCCTGGACCAGGACACGAACCCGTGTCCTATGCATCGGCAGGCGGACTCCCAACCACTGCACCACCAGGGAAGCCCTCTATTTTTTTTTGATAAATCAACTATACTTAAAAAAAAAGGGAGAAACAAGAACTCCTACAAATTTTCTCAATTATTTGATGTTTTGTGGAAAGAAGATGTCTATGGAACTAGTATCTACCTTTGTGTTGTTAGGTTCCTATGGCTGTTATTCCCTATCAGTATCTCTATTCCTATACTAGATAATCACTCCTAACTAAGTTATCTTCTTCAAACATCAGAAAATAAGGTATTCACATGTATGTAGTGCTTTAAATGGGATATTTTGAAGTTTCTATTTTTATTGAAAAAGTGTAAGTAGAAGAGTGCTGAAGATACTTCTATTTCATTGTTAGAAATAGTTAAAGGTCTTGGTGGAAGTGGTATGACCCTAGACTCAAATCTGAATGCCTGAGTTTGAATCCAGGCTTTGAAACAAGAACGATCGCACCTCACTTAGCTTGGTGTGAGGATTAAAGTAGTTCAGAAATTAAGCACTTAAGAACGGTGCCTAGAATAGAAGATATTGTTTTTTGTTGTTAATATTCTTTTTTATTAATTAATTTATTTATTTATTTTTGGCTGTGGTGGGTTTTCGTTGCTGCCTGTGGGCTTTCTCTACTTGTGGCAAGTGAGAGCTACTCTTTGTTGTGGTATGCAGGCTTCTCATTGTGGTGGCTTCTCTTGTTGTGGAGCACGGGCTGTAGGTGCTTGGGCTTCAGTAGTTGTGGCACGTAGGCTCAGTAGTTGTGGCTCACTGGCTCTAGAGAGCAGGCTCAGTAGTTGTGGCACAAGGGCTTAGTTGTTCCGTGGCATGTGGAATCTTCCCAGACCAGGGCTCAAACCTGTGCCCCCTGCATTGGCAGGTGGATTCTTAACCACTGCACCACCAGGGAAGTCCATTGTTAATATTCTTAAACATAGCAGTGACATGTTAAAAATATCTCACCACTGTCTTAAAATGTTTATGTAAATATATCTAAACACTTATACTACTCAAACTCAGAAGTAAACATTCTGTCACTTATTTTCATAGAACATATAAATGGTGGTAGGTGATACTCCATTAGTGAGGGGAAGAAAGGAAAGACTGTGGCTTAAACTAGAAAAGAGGGGCTGAAAAGAGGGGCTTATAAATATGGAAAGACTGTATACTGGGGAGGACAAGAAAAGTGTGAAGATGTGAATTACAAAAGTTAAACTTCCAATTACTGATTTAGAAAAGATGAAGACTGTCACAAAACAATGTTCACTCTTTGTTGTAAGATAATTCTTCATAGAACTTTTATGTTTAAAATTTTCTTCACAGATTTGTATTTTGTCATTTTCTCATTATTCCTGTTTTTTTTTTTTCCTTTGAGTAGTTGGTGCAGTCAAAAATAAAGATCAAAAAATCAACTATGACGGCAACGCAGAGTAATAATTGCCAAAATATTTACTCTTAAACCAATCATGTTGACTTAAGTATCTCCACTTTAAGAATAAAATACTATTACATGGTATGAATGAAGGTACATTTTTCCATAATTGCTTTAAACAATATATTTTCTTGAAATGCTCTTACCTCTCTGAATTGTGCTCAAATTGTGCTCATTTGACCACTGAGAAATTTGAATGTAGAAAGAAGCATTACCCTTTTCCCCCATACTTTAAGGTGGATTTGCTTTAATAAATAAATGAATAAAAACTGTAACATCAAAATCCACTCCATGGACAGTAATGCCATTAGATCATTATCACAGTTCTTTTTACTGTGCTAAATGAGCTGAACATTTTTGAACAGACAAGTCTGTGTTCTGTAATAGGGCAGAACTAGGAAGCTTCAGCCACTGCTTGTTGCCTCTACAGTGAGATGTCTTCACTATGTTTTTTCATGTCATTATCAGAAACTTGGATTTGCTCTCACTTCAGCATCAGAAGGAGCCAGTTGGAACTAATTTGCCATATCAGTTTTATGGACTTAACTGCCTTGTTCAGTATAATGTACCAAAATGGAAACTCCCTCAGTTTTATCTATTCTTTCTATTTGAATTTTGTACAATATTTGAATTACTTCATTGTTGAGGTTTTTTTAAAGAGCATGTAATTAGAATATTCTAAAACTCTACATGAGCAGTTGGCATACGTTTAAACTCCACAATTGTTGAAGAATAAACTCTGGGTGTCTGAAGCATCATGTTTAAGTTTTGTCTCCATGATACAAATATAGTAATAGATTTGCCAATTCAACCAAAGGAGCATCGAGTTTTGTTTTGTTTTGTTTTTTAGTATTCACTTGCTTTGCTAAGTTAGGTAAAATAGAGGAATGCTTTCATTGCCTCTGTAAAATTGTCTTGATTTTAATATAAAACTAAAAATATGTATTAATTATGTTTTCTCTGGAACTGAACAGTCAGCAACCAACCTTAAAGTACATGATCATGCTGAAATGCTTGAAGCTACCATATCTTACTGTAGAGAACATGTTGTGATTCTACAGTACACTAAATACATGTTTGAATGCATTGAATTATTTGATTCTCCCATAAACTTTGTAAGGCGTTACAGCAAGAATTATCTCCACTACAGAAAACTGAGGCTCAGACTTGTTGTGACTTGACTTTACAGTGCATCAGAATAATCTAGAGATTAAAAATAAAAATACAAATGCCTGGGGCTTCCCTGGTGGCGCAGTGGTTGAGAGTCCGCCTGTCGATTCAGGGGACATGGGTTCGTGCCCCAGTCTGGGAATATCCCACATGCCGCAGAGCAGCTGGGCCCGTGAGCCATGGCTGCTGAGCCTTCGCGCCTGGAGCCTGTGCTCCACAATGGGAGAGGCCACAACAGTGAGAGGCCCATGTACCGCAAAAAAAAAAAAAAAAAGAATATATATATACAAATGCCTGTCCAATCCTAAGATCAACTGAATGAGAATCTCTGAGGAAAAGTCCTGGGTTTGCACCTTTAAATTATCTCCCTAATCAAGTTTCAAGTAAGATTGTCAACCACTCTTTATACTGTGTGGCTCTAGACTAAGCACTCTGCAATAAAGAGACGGGAACACTAGGGGGTGCAACTGTGAACTTCGTAGTGCATGAGTGAAGGGAATCGCGCTCAACTTTTAGGAAGTATACTTCAATTAGACATGAGCACTTGAGGACGCAGTCGACTCTGCTTGCATCCCTGACAGATATCCCTTAACAACTGTTCCTTTACAGGGACTTTTGAAAAAGTAGAAAGGGAATTAGGGGGGAAAGGGTCACTTCTGGGAAGTGGCACCAATATCTCCAAATCTCTCGCTCTCTCTCTCTCTCATTCTCTCTCTCTCTCTCTTTTGTCTTTTTTGGTTTAGTGAAAAAGTGTAGAACCTCTGAAACACTTTATTTAAACAATCCAAAACCTGTCACAGTCAGAAAAGAGCTTCAAAGAATGACGGTATCCCTGGGCCTGGTAGACCTTAAATACTGATAATGTGAGTGAAGGTGGAAACGTCTTTCCCTCCAGCCTTAAGCACACAGTTTCGTTTTATCTCTTATTGGTGTATTCTGTTTTGTTTGGAGACAGAGATCATTTAGGTAACCTCTAAAGAAACTTTGAGATAAACGATTCAATAGTCTGAGGTAATGTTTATTATTTCCTGATTAATTCAAGTCTGGTAAAAATGTCAGATTTTTGAAAGAATTGTGTACATTCATTTTGGTGAAATATAATAAAAAAATACAAAATACACTAATCTCAGATGTCCTAGAGATGGCATGTCCTTTTTTCCTGCTTACTTTTCTAGCCTTTATGCCTTGGAATTATAACTCAAAACTTTATTGTAAAATATCCATCACCACCTTCCAATGCTTGAGAGATTGCATTTTGTATAAAGATTCCATTTTGGGGGTCTGATTTTGATTTCACATAAATTAGCACAGAGCATTACCTCTGCAATTGGAGATTTACAAGATAGGAGGTAATACATGCCTGGTTATCTGAATTCAAAATCTAAAACAACCAGATAATAGCCATCTTAATCACCTCACTTTGGCTCACAGCATTTTTTTTTCTTTTTACAAGAAAATTTTATATTTTTCCATCAAATATTTAAGTGGATATTTGAATGTTGTCTTTCAACTATGCCTTAGGCTAGGGAAGATTGTCTTATTTCAGATAGGAAGCAAAAAACCTAGATCCATTTGATGCAAGTATGTTCAGAGTCAATGTAGTTAGACTTTACGTTTTCATAAATAATCTGTTTTGACTTAGAGTTTGCTATCACAAGATATTTTGCAAGCATAAATAAATTTGCAACAATAGAGTTGGCATGGAGAGTTTCTCTGAATACATAAAATAAAGAGTCATGAGTACTGAGGACATACTTTTCTAAGAAAACACAGAAGAATAATAGTATTGCTGTTTTTTAAGTAGTTCATGGAAGAAGCCAGAGACTTGTGATCTCCAGAAATCCAGGAATTTTATCTGTTAATTGTTGTACCCTTAGCACATAAGAGATAATAAATATTGATGAAAAAGTAATTGATTGAATGATTGTGCTCTTGGGGATATTATATAGTTCATCTCCAAATGAATTTTTTAATCTATTTTGAAGCATTATGAGTGCTAAATGAGTTAGAATATACCTGGGGACACACCATTCAAAATGTGTTATTATGTATATTATTATGAATATTAGTAGTAGTTCTATTATAGAATAACAGAATAAGCTAGTTACTATTTGAATGCACCTGTACTTTCAAGATGAATCAAAAAAAGTATTTTTATATAGAACATTAATCTTAGTAAAATAAAAGTAAATCCCTGATATTTAAAAAAGATAGCTAGTTTTCCAAATTGCTAATTATACTTTGTGACATCAATCTGATAAAAAACTCTATAAGAATGTGAAATATATTGTTCTATTTCATAGGCAGATAACCTTCAACATGGAATTGAAATCTTACTTCTGAATAGATGTAGGGTACTTTCATCTTTTTTGCATTGCTATTCTGTAGATGGACAAGAAGGACATTTTGCATTCTGAGAATGTGGAATACCATCTTCTATTTTACTCTGAAAGACCAAGCTAAACCTACCTCATACTATGGACAATGGATTTTTTTTTCTTTTTCTTTTTTTTTTTTTTGATATTGAAAATGAATATCTCAGTGGGCATTTAGAGGTGCATATTCTAGATAAATGTAAAATTATCCATATAAAGGTAAATATTTTGTATACAAGATAGCAAATGCATTTAATTTGGATGCACTAAAAGTGTTATGTTAATAGCCACAGTTTAACATTTAAATTTAGCCTACTTCTCAAGTGTATCCGAAAGACTGCCCTGAGTGAATGTTTCCCTTGGTGTGGAAATGATTCCAGCTGATAAAAACAGTCAATATAATATGCTAAGTTTCAGTTCTCCCAGGCACCTAAGCAGGACCCATGATTGGCTTACAGCAGGGGTCCCCAACCCCCAGGCCGCAGACAGCAACCAGTCCATGGCCCTTTAGGTACTGGGCCACACAGCAGGAGGTGAGTGGCAGTTGAGGGAACGAAGTTTTATCTGCCCCTCCTCATCCTCCCTATTGCTAGCATTACCAGCTGAAGCACCCCTTGCCCCCCACCCTTGTCCATGGAAATGTTGTCTTCTACAAAACTGGTCCCTGGTGTCAAAAAGTTGGGGACAACTTGCTGAGGGGCAAAAAACAGCCCCCAAGGACTTTCTTTTTCAAACTATGTTATTAGCTTTTTAAAAAAAAATTATTCTGCTTTGCTTTAAATTTGTAATTGCAGGCTAAAGAGTTACTGTTTTATAAGGTTTATTTATTTAAGTTTAAGATTTAGGAATCTTGAGAGAGAGATTAGTAAGTCTTGCTTATATGGACTATCACAATGACACCTGAGGTTAGCCAAAGTTTTTAAGATACAAGAAATCACTGCAAACTCACTGTCAGTTTATGTTAACAGTGTTGAACCTACCCAAATGTGAGGTATCAGAGTTTTTTATTCGCATTAATTTTTTTGTGTGTGTTTATATGTATTCCCTTAACAATCGGATAAGCCATCATTATAGAAAATGATGGATGCACCCTGGAATCCATTGCTATAAATTTGAGATAGGAAGAAGTTCATTTGTGGCAAGCAATTCCTTAATATCTTATAATTTATAGTGCCTAAAATCAGCAATGAGAGAGAATTAGAAGTTAGCAAACATAATATTTGAACTTTTTTCCAATTAATGAATTAGTTACACAAATACTTACCTCTTGCTTAGTAAAGCTAGGACTTCATGTTAGGATATGGTAAAGTAGAGGTATAAATTAGAGGTATACTGAGTAAGTGTTTGGACCAAAAGCTAAATTCCCAAAGGATAAAAATCAGTATTTATCTGAAGTTCAAACTCATCATTGTAGAGAGATATTTGCACAAATTTGAAATTTTATTTGAAACATATTTTAAAATAATTAAAATTTGGTAGAAATATCTAAATTATTGACATTATAGTGCAAGAGTAAGAATGACTTATAATGCAAAATATTAGATTGATCCTTCCTTTACTGTAGATTATTATTATGGTACTGTACATTTTCAATTCTAAATAGATGCTCACAATCCTGTGATCTGTACAGGAACAAGGTATTTTTTCTACCTCTGCAAGAAAAAAAAAAAGAACAAGAAAGTACGTTATTTTTTTTTTCTTATAAGACTCATGACCTAAAAGGAACTAAATAGTTAAATATGAATTGTAGTCTCAGAAGGGGACAAGATGGCAGAGTAGAAAGATCCTGAGCTAACATCCTCCCATGGACACACTGAAACTACAACTGCACATAGAGTAACTATCTCTGAGAATGTCCTGAGATAGCAAAAAATATTTTCTACAACTAAATATTAAAAGAAAATGCCACATTAAATTGGGTAGGAAGGACGGAGATATGGTCTGGCCAAACGACTTCTGGCCAGATTTTCTCTGAGTAATGACGTGCTAGCAAACACCAGGTTTTGGCTTTGTTGTTGTTGTTGTTTTGATTTTGTTTTTTGGCTTACCTTCTACCTACTTGACCGAGCACTGATGAACATCCTTTCTGTTTCACCCCATCTAACTAATTAGCACCACTTACTATATCTTGGGTTTTTCTGTGGGCCTGACCTAGCTAGTGAATCTCTAAATCATATTCATAACCTACTATAACTGGTAAGCAGCCTCAGCTGGCACCAGGACACCCTAGAGTGGCTCCTGCCTCTTGGCATGGAAAAGGCTTTCTATAAGTCTTCAGATGATTGTGTTTGTTGAGGCACTTTGACTAAGAAAGCAAACGCATATATGGAATATATATGGTTTTCTTCAGATGGAATGGTCAAATATAATCACCTTGCCACAACATAAAAAGGTGGTATTCCCAACTAATTGTGCTGAAGGCTCAGTGTTGATCTATGCTTCTGGAAAATTGCAGGTACAGCGGTAGCAGTAAGTAGAGAATTTCTGGAGTGGTAGCCCATGCAGTTGGGTATCTGCATAGCCTTCATCTTTGTTACCATAGAGTCTCTATTCATAGGACTACACAAAAGCTGAGTTTGCCTAGATATAGATCAAATAATATTCACGTAACCACCTAGTTGTTGAGTGGTAAAGTTTTGATGGGTTATCTGCAGTACAAATTCACATGAGACACAAATTTTCTAATTATTTGAGACCATAAATCCATCTACATACCTTGTACCCAGATCTCTTTGTCACTGAACTTCTAGTTTTTACTGTCAGGACCTAGAAAATCTTTCCCAGGCACTTGCCATTTCCAGAGAATTAGTGAATATCTCATACTTGAGGTAAATCCTTCCTCCATATGGCGTAGATAACTAAGTGTGTGGCTTGTAGTTCTGCTCACCAGGAGGATTACTCTTTGGGAGAAGAGTTGTAATGCACCTGGAATTAATTTCTGGTTCATGTCTCAGTAGGCTGGTATTTCTTCCTTGATGAAATAAATTCTAAATCTATTACAGTGCTTTTTTTTTTTTTTTTGGAGTTTCTGAGGCTCTAGCAATAGTTGGAAAATGTTCTTTCTTCAGTAATCTGGATTCCTAGCTCCCATGATCATGAATTACTGATAACCACTTATTTAGAGATCTGAGTTTCAGCTTTATATGATCAATTTCTCCACACTGCTTAGTACTATTATTCCCAACATCGTACCTTTGTACCCTCAGGTATAAGTGTGTTATCTACTTCCATACTTTCTACTTTTGTATAACCTCAGTGTTTTCTTTTTCCCTGTTCAATCTTCTTAATACTTGTTTAACATGTTTCAAAGTTATATATATATATATAGATATATATATATATAGATATATAGATATATAGATATATAGATATATAGATATATAGATATAGATATAGATATAGATATAGATATAGATATATTTCTCTGTAGGAAATACTAGTCTGATTTATCATCTGACAGGGGCTGACCAGTAAACTAATTAACTCCAAGAGTAAGCTCAGGAAACAGACACTCAATAAGGAATTTGAAATGGATTTTAAAATCTTGTTAATGGGAAATGGGATTCTAGCAATCCTCAGCATGTGGAACATCACCATTAATCAAATTATCACCTGTGGTTGACTGTGATTAAGTGCTTATAAGCAAATGCCTTCAGGGACCAAGTTGCTGCTCACTCAACTGTTACAGAAATAATGATAATTACAAGGATTATGAGAAAGGATTTTTTTAAGTACCCTGGAGTGCTTACATAATGAAAATGACAAGCTCAGGTTTTTAATTTCTCAGCTCAAATCGTGACATGAAACTAGAGACCTCCTCAGGTGGCCTTAAAAGCATCTCTTATTTACTATAGGTCAGGTCAAGGATGATGAAAATTAGATGCGAAATATAATCACATTGCTTGTACAATTACAATGTCATTGAGTTAACAATCTCACAAAATTTATCATGTGAGATTTAGGACATTTTTGTGAAAAAGTGAGGCCCTCATATTAGGAATGGGAATATTCTTATGATCTCACATAAAGATGGAGCAGTGCTTTCCCATTTGGTAATACTGAGACCTAAATCTGGCATAGGTCTTCGAGGCAATGAGGGTGGTTGGAGGGGATATGTCTTGTGAAAAAAAAAAAAAACTTGCTCCATGACTTTTTTCCTTTGGAAAAGATGAAAAAGTTGTTTTTGCTTATTCTGACATTTCAGGATATTCTCAAACTAGTTTAACCAATGTTCTCCCTGCAGACCCCTGCTTTCAAATGAGAAAATCTATAAAAATTTTATATGAAGTGCATTTTATAAGGTTGTTAGGCTTATAATCAGATGCTGAGGCTGATTATCAGCCTAAGGTTTTTTGTCCCTGCTGGGAAGAAGACTTATTTGAAAGATTTATGAAAAAGCGAAGTGGCACATAAAGTACAAAATTATAAACATGTCCCATGTTACTAAGGTGGTCACTGTTTCATGGGATATGAGAAGACATGACCCATTGCTTGATCATATAAGATGCCTCTTGTACAGAAAAGCCATGTCAAATAATTATCTATTGAATAAAGAAAAGGTAAATAATTAATTTTCCAGTTCTCTCTTCTCTGCTATTTCCACTGATCATAATTTGTTTCAGAGAGAGCCAATTTCTTCCACACTTACAGATTGCAGTTCCCTTTAGGAAGTTGCTAGGGAAGCCAGATTTGACACATTTTAACATAGTGCTACATCTAAATATAAAACATATGGGAGGAGCTAAAATTTCTTGGGTCTGTTTGGATCAACCCCAGGCACAATGGGTATTACGAAAACCATGCAAGAGCTATATTAGTGGAACCTGTAGCAGATTTTCTTGCTAGATGTGGCTTCAATAATTCTAGTGAGTGCAATGAGAAATGTGGTAACTGGTGACTGGGAAGACAGGTAAGGTTGAGAGAATCTATGTAATGCATACAATGCATCTGATAAAAAGATTTATGAGATTTTTTATATAAATTGAAATAAATATATTTCTCAAAAAATTGTCATACTCTTATGGCTTATTCAGGAGTATACCTTTACCATGACTGTAAAACTGCTGAATGTGTGGTACCAGAGTTATGACATTATTACTAGTATCTACCTAAAAGTAAAATTTTAAATGTGGAATCCACATATGAGATTACTCTATGAGTTATTAGGGAAAGCCATTGAGTTTGCATATGGCAGGCGAGGTAAATGCTGTTCTACATAAAATTATTTCAATTATAAGTTCTAAAATATTACAAAGTGGCCCAAATTATGTAATTAAGATTTAATCCAACTTGACATATGCATAGTTTTATAAGCAATTGTGGCCTAACTTCAAAAAAAGTAAAATGCTATCAATATCAGATTTTCATGAGATGATTCTGAATAACTAACCTACAAATTCCACTGAAAAATAATCTATTAGAGATATAATTGATGTGGTTCCATCACTCAAATACCAGAGAAGCAAATCAAATCTATATGATAAAGAACTTTGGGATTGCTTTGATAGTATAGTCATAAAGACTAGAGAGAAATAATTTGAGTAGTGATTCACTACCATTATTAACATGTTCTAGATAATGTGGACCTAAGAAGCAGGAAAAAAATCAGAAAAGGACAGTATTCAGGGTTAATAGTCAGTATGTGAATTCTCTAAATTTTCCACTAATGTATTTCTGATAATGAGTGACTTAGAAAACTTGTAGAGATATTAACAATAAAAGAGTTCACAAGATTATTATGACAGAAACTTATCCTTTAGGAGGGAAGAGAGAAAAATAAACTGAATTTCTGTGGACTATGGAAAATTTTCAGCAAACTATAAAGTGACCTGTTACTGAGTATAACTTTTAGTATTAAGCTAGTCATACATAGACATAATTCTAATAAATGTTTGACTAATTAAAGAATACAGTAGAACCCCAAATTACAATTCTCATTAATCTTGTTTCAAAAAAAAAGAGATAGATTTAATAAGTATTTTCAAACAAGCAGGTGTTAAAGTGATCAAATAGGACACCAATCCAAGTTACAGTCAAGATTTTATTCACTGAGATAGTACAAGCAAGAGGCAAAAAGAGGCTCTGGTGCCTCAGAGTTCTGTTTTTTCCCATGGAATGGTACCAGATGAAGTCAAGTGGATGCAGTGCAGACAGGGGTAGTCACCTCAGGGCCAAGGATCCCTGAATAAAGGACTTTTATCTCTTTATTGTCCCATGGGCTGAGGGAAAGGAGGGGGGAGAGGCTAGGAACGGAAAGGAACTGAGTCAAAATAGAGAATAATGCATCAGTGAAACCATTGTTACCTGGGATAGGAGTGCATATCTATGTCTGAAAAGGCTGGTTTGAGAGCAGAAGACTGAGTCCTTGACTGCAACTCTTTCCCAAAACTGCAATGCACTGTCTGTATACTACATCTGATGTGAGGAGGGCAGCTTCTCACCATGAGATCTGCCAAGTAAATCTTCTTAGTGTCTAGGTTCAGGCTTGAAATATCACACATAGGTGTGACAGAACTCCTCAGGTATGAGTAGCCTACCATACCCTCCTCTTCTAAGGTAAACCCTCAATAATCTTGGTCATAAAGAGTAATATTACTCACGTTCCTTTGTGTTCCTTGTTCACAATATATTCCAAAGTACACTTGTTGAGAATTTTTCTTCCAGAATATAAATAAGCTCCCATTATCAAATGAAGGGCACCATGGCATTCATTCCCTGAGATATGTTAGGACCCAGCATATAGAGAAAATTCAGAAGAAAACAAATATTTATTTTATGTCACAATAAAGCTATAAAAAGTATCTGATTTCTTTAATTATAATTGGATATGTTATTCAATGATTTATTGACAACTTGATTAACTTGATCCTCTAAAATTCACATTCAAGAGGTGAGAAGTGAACTATCTTGACCTGACTGAATAAAAATCTAAGTAAACAAGAAACACTAGCCACTGTCTTTAAAGGCGGAAGAGGCTCTAATTCATGGAGTTAAAGTTAGCAATGCTAATACAAGAGTATTCCTTCCTAAAGGCAAAATGGTAAGTATCAAACTGGAATTCAAATTCCAATTATTTTTTCAATCACTTAAATTTCTCTGAGTGAATGGCTTTTGTATATTCTTCAATTACTTAGGTCACCTAGAGGTTTTCTGCTGAAACAAAAATGTATGCTGAGAAAAATGCACCAAAGTGCCTGAGTAGGGATGTGTGAAAGTTTACTCATCCATGAAAACAGTGAGAAAATAATGGTAAAAAATAACTTTTTCAGAACCCTGAAAATCAGTAAAATAATACAGAATTAGTTAAGAAAAGTCTGTAAAAAAAACAAACAATTGTAACAACAACAACAGCAAATAAGAACAAACAAACTCAGTACTGGGATGGTTGGTTCTGATTAATAGAATTGGCACATTAGATTATTTAAAATGTCCAGTTTTCAAAAATACATTATGAAAAACAAAAGTAAACACTAAAGTGTGACAAATAAACAGAAAATATGAGCTTACAGAAACTGTCACTGGGGAAACTCAGATATTGTACCTACTAGACAAGGACAATAATCAGCTACTATAAATATGTACAAAATGTAAAGAATATTATGTTCACAAAATAAAGAAAAATACTGACAATGATTGACTCTTTGAATAGAGAATGACAATAAAGTGGTCACATTTTTAAAAAGAAAAATAATAAAATTATTGAGCTAAAAATTGTAATAATAAAATGACAAATTCACTACAGGGACTCAACCTCACATTTAAGCACAAAGAAGAGGAAATTAGCAAAACTGTAGATAGATCAATTGGGATTATGCTTTCTAAGTAACAGAAATAATAAAGAAGGAATAAAAATGAAGAAATTCTCAGACTTGTGGGACACTATCAAGCATTCCCACACACATGAAAATACCAGAGAAGTGAGAAAGAAAGCCTAGGAAATATTTGAAAAATAATGGCAGAAACTCCCCACAATTGAAAGCTTAATTAACTCCAGGTGGGTAAAATAAAAAAGATCTATGCCTAGGTGTGTGATAATCAAACTGTCAAAAGCCAGGGACAAAGAGGGAACCTAGAAAGGACCATAAGAAATATGATGTATTACATAAGAGTGATCTTCAGTAAGATAAATGGCTCATTTCTCATCAGAAACCACAGAGACCACAGGTCGGTAAAATTACATATTCAAAGTGCTGAATGAAAAGATAGTTAACCAAGAATCCTACATCCAGAAAAATGGCCTTTTAAGAATGAAGAAGAAATTCATACCATTCACAGGTAAGGAAAAAATGAGATGTCACTAGTTTACCTGTCCTATAAGTAATACTAAAATTAAATCTTCAAGCTTAAAAGAAAGAACTCTAAATAGTAAGTTGGATCCACGAAGGAAGAAAGGACAATAGGAAACAACTACAGAGGTAAGTATAACAGAATATATAAATGATTTTTTTTTCTTTTTCTGGCTGATTAAAATGACAACTGAATAAAACAAATATAAGCCTGCATTGATTGGCACACAATGTACAAAGACATAATTTATATGACAAAAACTATACAAAGGAAGAAGGAGGAAAAGGACCTTTATGCAAGCATAATTTTTGGAGATTACTGAAATTAAATTGGTGTATTAGTAACAAATTACCACAAACTTAGTGACTTAAAACACATACATTACCTTAGAGTTAAGTAAGTCAGAATTCTCACTGTACTAAAATCAAGATATCAGCAACTTTGCATTCTTTCTGGAGGTTTTAAGATAATTTTTTTTTTTGCCTTTTCCAATTTCTAGAGTCTCCACATTCCTTGGCCCAAGGTTCCCTTCCATCTTCAAAGCCATCACTAACTAGTTGACTCTTTCTCATGATGCATCACTCTGAAAAATACATTTCTGCCTTTTCTTTTCTTTTTCATTATGAGGAACCTTCTAATTACATTGAGCCCTACTGGATTATCAAGGATAATATACCTATCTTAAGGTTGGTTGATTAGAAACTTTTATTCCATCAGCAAATTTAAGTCCCCTTTGTCATGTAACTTAGCATATACACAGGTTGTCAGGATTACAGTATAGACATCTAGGGGGTGGCATTATTCTGTCTTTCATAGTTGATATTAATATGAATCTAGATTTTTATAATTTAAAGTGTTCATTGCAATTATCAGGGCAAACATTAAGAAAAAAAATTAATATGGCAAAAGAGATGACAAGGGAATTTAAATGGCACAGCAGGAAATAACTACTTAACACAAAAGAAGGCAGTGAGAGAAACAATGAAAACAACAACAAATACATACAGAAAAGAATAGCAAAAAGACAGATGTAAATCCTAACTTTAAAAATAAACTTATGTGTTATTAGATTAAGTACTCCAATTATAAGGCAGAGATTACCAGAATGGATTAAAAATAAAAGAAGAAAAAGAAGATCAAATCATGTGCTGTCAAAAAGAGAAAATCTTTTCTTTCAAAGATATAAATAGACTGAAAGTAAAATAATGGGAAAAAATATATATCATTTATTCATTTCCCTAAAGAGAGCTAGAGTGGCTATTGTAATATCAAACAAAATACACTTTAAGATGAAAACTGTTATTATAAAGAGAGAAGGACAGTTTACAAAGATAAAAGGGTATATTCATGAAGAAAACATAACAATTTTGGACATAAATGCACCTAACAACAAAGCAACAAAATATTTGGAGCAGAAATTAACAAAACTTAAGGGATATGTAGACACATAACAAATAATAATTGGAAATTTCAGTACCCCACTTTTAATAATGGATAGAAAACAAGATAAAAGATCATCAAGGAAGTAGAAGACTTGAGCAAGAATATAAATTGGTTATACTTAACAGCATCTACTGTTCATTCCACCAAACAACAGGTGAATACACACTCTTTTCAAAAGTGTACATGGAACTCTTCCATAACAGAGCATATGTTAAACCATATAACAAGTCTCAATAAATTTAAAAGAATTGAAATCATTCAAAGTATATTCTCTAACTACAATTGAGGGAAACTAGAAATCAATAGCATAAGAATATTTAGGAAACTTGTAAGTGTGTGAAAATTAAACACACAATAAGCAATGATTCAAGGAAGAAAACATAGGAAAATTAGAAATTACTTTTAGATGAATAAAAATTAAAATGCATCATAGCAAAATTTATGAGATGCCATTCTCCAAGCCTCATTCCCAGGTAGAGTTTTAAAAATAAAGAAAAATTAAAAACAAATTAAACAATACAACAACAACAACAACAAAATCCTCCCATATCTAACTGATTTATGTGCTGAGATTATTTATTGGTGAATCACTCCTGGTTTCAATATAGTTTCCTACCACAGTATTTTGAGTGCTCTTGTCTTAACCAATTTTAGCTTCTTGGAATATTAATGCAGAACCAATGGATATGTTTGGTGACATATATGGAAAGAATATATGAAAACCTAAACATATGACCCCATATATTTATAGTTACTGCTTATCAGAATGTAATTATGGGCTTTATAATCAAACATTTGAGTTCTCATACAGGCAATGTTAAGACTTGTTCTCTTAATGTGAAATTTATATTACAATAGTAATTAGATATGCAGGTATTTGTGAGGATTACATGAAAAAATGTCTGTGTATAATTGGACTTAAAATAAATAATAAAAATATTTATCAATTGTATTAGTTATTAATAATTACTAATAATCAAAGTTATTACTGTAATCTGAAACTTTATTTTTCAAGCTTTATATAGAAATATTGGTTCATTTGGCTCAATTTTTTGCCAAAACCTAGATATGACTAAACAGTTCTAGAATAAAAGCAAACATATAGCCAGTATAAGTGCTTTCTATTGAGACATGATTATCAGATCCCCAGACAGTGTGAGGAAGGACCAATGAAAATTCCCAGAGAAGAAAAGGAGACACCACATTTGTGAATGCTTCATCTTCCTATTTTCTGCTATTTTAAAGCTTTATCTCCTAAGAGAGCAATTTAATACAAACTATCCTATAGATTTCTTTCAGATTCTGAAGTGTTCTGATCATTTCCCTCAGCTACATAGAGGTGGAATTCCAAAGAGATTTATCTGTGGCAATATACGACTCTAATTGAATATTTCAAGATTGCTCTATCTACACCTAGCTCTATTGGTGAGGGATAAAAATGACAGGTACATAACAATCACCTTAGATTCAAATATTTCCCCAGGTATTTCCCAGTCTTTTGGAATTTTAAGATGGAATAAAACATAATTGCCTAGGACTAAAGTCAAGACCTGCTGGCAAATGGAAAACAAAAACAAAAACAAAAACAAAATGAAACAAAACAAAAACCTTGGTTTTCAGTTGCTTTACTTATTAGATAGATTTTATTTTCTTCAATATTTTGGCTTTTATTTACATAATTTTACACCTTTACATATCCACAGAACTTATACCAGGTGAGTATAAGCTCTAGGCTGTATTATGTCATTAGAATGTATGTAAACTAAGAACTCAGCTTATATTAATCTTATAAAATTATATAGAGCATCTTTAACTGTAACACTATCTTACATAGAACTAGTAAAATGAAATATTTTAGGAATGATTGATGTACTAGAAAGCTTTGTAGATGATTGATGTATTAGAAATATTTGTAGCAGGACAGAGTTTTTTTGTTTGTTTGTTTTTTGCAGTACGCAGGCCCCTCACTGTTGTAGCCTCTCCCGTTGTGGAGCACAGGCTCCGGATGCCCAGACTCAGTGACCATGGCTCATGGGCCCAAATGCTCCGTAGCATGTGGGATCTTCCTGGACCGGGGTATGAACCCATGTCCCCTGCATTGGCAGGCGGACTCTCAACCACTGTGCCACCAGGGAAGCCCAGGACAGAGTTTTTAAATAAATGTCAAGAATGATCACCAAATGCTTTGTGTTAAATGAGAGGTTACCTGTTTATTATCTTTCTTTCTCTCATGGCTATTATTTTAGTCAGCTGATGGGCAACTGGGCTCATTGCATATTGGAAGTATAGTCATCTTTTGACTCCCAGTTATCAATCTTATTGTATTTATTATAGCCATTTAGTTTCTTAGGAGAAACTCTCCAAAATATTGGCAAAATATCTTAAATTCTTCTAAATAATTGTGAATATTAATTTGAATTTTTTGTAATGATAGCATGATTTGCATTAAACATTTTGTTTTAGAAGTTGTGCTGAGAATTTTTAATCATTTCTCATTGTCCTTTAATATAGAATTCAATAGCACAAAAAATTCTCAATACCCTTAATTCTCAATTTAAAACATTATCTTTAAAAATCCTCTTCACTATTTTATTTATTCTCTATTTGACCCTGGTTTTCTTCATGGTTGCTTTTATATGTAGAAGTAGTTAGCTATTAGACTATTCCCACATTCAGTAAAGTAATTAAAATGCATAGTTATTTTCCTGAAGAATTTTATTTTAGTGTGATCATGAAAATATAGTTCCCTGTTACAACTTTATTAACAGTTATAGCTATTAAATATGATCAATTTGATAAAATAAAGTACAAGATTCTAATCATATGGTTATTTAATTCATTTGTGATTTCACTGGACAGAATAGTATTATCTAAGTAATTTCTCCACTGATGTTTATTTTTTTTTGTGGGAATAGATAGAAGAAAAAGAAAAGTGCATGATACAGCACTATAGTGACTACTGTTTCAACTACAGCGTGTGATTTTAAACTTAGGTTCAATTAGATCTAGTTTTACTTGCTTATGGCAATCACTTCAATTGGTATTATTTGTGTGACAGTTAAAAGGAAGCAATTATTTTCAACTCTATTAATAAGTAGCCTCATTTTTGAAAAAGAAAATGAACTCCTGTAATGAAAGCTATTCTAAGATAATTTTAATGTCCTTACATTTACCACTTTTATCTTCAGAAATAGTTTCTCAGTAATAAAGAGGACTTTAATTGGTATAGTGTAGAATTCACGTTGTGCTTTTATATGGGTTTTCTAATTGGAAACTTCAAAAAACAACTTCAAATATGTCAGGAAGATAATTTCTATTATACACATGTAGAAAATACAATCCATCTTAATAAAACAAGTACATTTGGACACTGATAGTAAATGCCTGAACCTGATCTAGTGTCTTGTTTTCATAAATCCTTTGGTATGAACAAATATTTATGCTATGTGATAACTGTACATAACAAACCACATTTGAATAATATTTTGATAATAAAAGCATGAGTAGATAAAAATAATTAAAGTTAAAATGTTAATTCTAAGTCTATTAATGGTAAAAATAAAACAAAAATAACAATAAAAGCTTATTCTGTATTTATTATGTATCAGTACTTTGCTATTCCCATTACATTTTTATTTCTTATAGAAACCCTCCACATAAGGTACAAATAGCTTCATTTATAGGGAAGAAATAGCAGTTCTGGCAATTACTTAACCTTCTCAAGATTACAAAATATCCCCATTAATTAGATTAAACAATACAAATAGTCCAACATTAAAGACCACAAGAGAGCTTAAACCTGACTAGGTGAGCCTCAACTAAGTTTGGGCAACCATTCAACAACGAAGTGTGACCCCTTAACTTGGGAGAGGAGTCCACATCATGAAAGATGATTGTCTTCATTCCAGATCCCTGACACATTTTTTTTCCTGATTAAATTTCTGCCACCCATTTCTCTAACCTCTACCCAGTAAAGAAGTTAGACTTTCAGTGAAAGAGAATAAGTTAGAAGCCAACCTTAAGTCAGCTCCCTCTGTAAAGCAAAAAATAAAGTTTTGCATGTGTGTGTGTGTAGAACAGATTTAGAGTTTATGATAACCCATGTGAACTTTAGAGTGGACTATAACTACAAAAAAATGGTCATAACTGTTTCTATATTCTAACAACAGCAATATCATGTGTATTCCTGTGAATTAGAAATATTTAGAAAATGTGTTTATTATCGGGTCAGTATTTTCCAAATATAATTATACCTACAGTGCTTTATTTTTTTCATGTTGCCCTTTTAACTGCAACATTTCGTTTATAATTTTGCCTATGGCAAGAGGCTAATCATATAAGATAAATTATATTTGCATAAAATATGTTCAAACTTTAAAACAAAGAACCTATGAATGCTAAATAAAAGGTCATATAAATTATTTGTGAAGAATATTTTTATTTAGCACTTTATTTTTCTTAGCCTTTTACTAATTATTTTAGGATATAGTATTTGGGTCCCTTTTAATTATGTCAAGAGAATGTTGTTTCCAGATTTTCAAATCACATGACTCTGTTTGATCTGATAGGGTCCATTTGGTCATTAGAGATAAACTTTCTTGTTTCCAGCATTTATAATCATTCCATTGCCAATAACTTTTTAATGTGAAAGTATATATATATATATATATATATATATATATATATATATATATACATATAGTACGTTAGGGATTGAATAAGATTTATCCATATAAAGCACTTAGGTTTATGCCTATAACTTGGTAAGGACTCACTTGACGTTATTGTAGTTGTCATTATTATGCTAACCTCCAGCTCAATTTACTCTGTTTTCCCCTGTTAAATAAGTAATTTCAAATACTAATATATAATAATTATTTCCAAATCTGGCTATCCATCAGTATCATCTAGCTATCTTTTCTTTTCTTTTTTTTATATATAAATTTATTTATTTAAAAAAATGTTGGCTGCGTTGGGTCTTCGTTGCTGCGCATGGGCTTTCTCTGGTTGCGGCAAGCGGGGCTACTCTTCGTTGCAGTGCACGGGCTTCTCATTGCAGTGGCTTCTCTTGTTGCCGAGCACCGGCTCTAGGCGCACGGGCATCAGAAGTCGTGGCACATGGGCTCAGTAGTTGTGGCTCGTGGGTCGTGGGCTCTAGAGCGTAGGCTCAGTAGTTGTGGCACACAGGCTTAGTTTCTCCATGGCATGTGGGATCTTAACAAGCAAAGAATCCTAGGTTGTCATTCTTGGGGATAGATTAAGATTGTGTTTGATCCCAAAGTGAAACTGAGCAGGACTCTATGGAACCCTCCCAATTACAAAAGCCTTTCCATGTCCACTGCTTCTTGTTTGTAAGAAAAAGCCTTCAGCCTCCTAAACCTTCCTCCAGTTACAAATAGCAGATTCAAATAGTTACTAATTAGGGGAATAAGGGAATGCAGAAACAAAGGAAAAACAGTCAAGGCACAATACTGAAGTGATGGGGCAGTGTTCCTGGATCCTACTCTAGGGATATACATAAAATCTGATACATACTTCTGAGTTCTTCTACAGAGACTAAGGCCCCCACCTAGGTGGAGGATGGTAACTTCAGGGTGAGCATAAGCATGTACCTCAGACTGGTCAGAACCAGAAGAGTGATGACTGAGATTTCTGGAACACAACCCTGTTACCTCAACACCAACCAATCTGAAGAATATTACACAACTGAAACTCACCTGCCAAATTTGCCTTTAAAAAACTCAAACTTTCCCCTGAAACCCATCGGGGAGTTTGGGTTTTCTGAGCATGAGCCATCTCTCCTCCTGGCTTGACCCTGGCAGTAAACATTTTTCTGCTCCAAACTCTGGGATTTTGGTTTGTTTGGCCTCACTGTTCATCAGGCACATGAACTAGGGTTAAACGACAAAAGGTTGGATATTTAAAAAGATGAACTTAAGTTTATTTTGAAGGAGCTGGGTCTCTGCTTTTATGGAGCTGCCTTTGTTTTCCATTAGTTTATTTGGATTATCTTATTCAAGGATATAAGCTCATTAATGTAAGAAATATATCAGTTAATTAATCAATGGTGATAGAATTCTAGTTTCTGGCTTTCATTGACCAATATGTTTGTAAGTATATATGACCATTGTTACATTTTCCATATTATTCTATTTAACGATTGTTTTAAATTAAGATAAAGTTGTATTTTTATTATTTTATACTATCAAAAGAATATCATTAATAAGAAAAATTAATTATTTTGACATTATAATAGCTGAATTATTGGATTTTCTTATGTTTTCTGTTTTTATGTTGCTGTTTTTAGCATTAATCTCTCTCCAAACCATCTTTTATATGTAGTTCTGTTTCTCTTTAGTTTTGTTCTGTTTTGGAAATATGTACATTATAGTTTAATTTACATTTGAATCTTATTAACCTAAGAATGGCATTTATTGTCTATTTATGTATAATAGAAAAAAAAGCATGATGTTAAGTATCTTTTGAAAACATTTATGCTATTTGCCAGATTAAAACATCCTCTCTTATTGCTCAGCTACTATATATACTGAAGAAAAATAGAAATTAAAATTGATGAAAACTGTCATAATTGATTTATTTTATATTTTATTTTGTAAAATAATGTATAATACACCATAACCATGAGCAACAAATATATATGTCTCTGAAAACATCACCCTCCCATGCAACCAGAATTTTCCCTAATTAATATAAACTTTGCTTTTAATCTCACACCTAGGGAGGGATATACAATTAAAAACTAAAAATAAGAAGTTACTGAAGACCATAGGAATACATAAATATATATATAAATTAAATTGAAAAATTTTTGCTTATCAAATGAATAAACACAACACACATTCTGTTTGTCTTTTCAGGTTACTTTCCTTCAGGTTACTTTTCTTCTTTTCTCCTTCCCATGAGCTTAAACTCTTCATTTGTGTAATCTGTATTGTAGTAAGTAATGTCTGCTACAGCTATGGAAGTTGAACACATAAAACAAGTTGAGGCACCTTATGTATTCCTTCCTTCTGGGTAAAGTTAGAAATACTCAGAAAAAAGATTCTCTCCCTAATAAACATACATATGAATCTGTAGTCATTTGGGAAAAATAAGTAACTGAATTTGGTAGAACACCAACCAAAGAAGGCAGATTAGACCAAGGAATGAAAACCAGAATTTGCTGAAAATTTGTATCTATTGGATCAAGTTATGCTAAAGGAAATAATTCTTTGAGAATTTCTAGTAATGAAGACCAATAATACCAATTAATTATATATACAATTAAAATTGGTGTATCCATTAATTACAAAAAAATTCTAATTGATAATTCTAATTGCCAAGGTGCCAAAAATAAATAAATAAATAAATAAATAAATACGACAGACTATTAGTGTCAAAGTTAACTGCTTTAACTTCACGATATGTTAATTCATGAAACTGTCTATGCTTTAATTTCACTAGAGGGTAATATATGAATCTAAAATTTTCAGAACTATTCATAAAATTACATATACTAAACTTTTAGGTTTTATCTCAAAATTTATTTAGATATAAGTGCAAATATATATGTACACAGTTTGTCCACTGACAGTTTGATTTAAAGAAGCAAGTGCCAGACAATAAACAATATGTTAAATATTTTTGTATACTTTGAAGAAAACATATAGCTATCAAAAATTATATTGTGTGCTTCTTTAGAATGCAGAACATATTTGTTCTATTTATGTTAACATATTGTTTGAAATATACGATATAAATATTTAGAGTTATAATCACTAGTAAAAGAGTGATCTTCATTTTCTTTGGTGATTCTTATGTATTTAATATATTTTCTAAAGTAGATATAAATAACTGTATTATCAAAAATATTATCTCTATATAGTATATGTACATAATATACCCATGAATATGTACTTATTTGTATCCATAAAGCCTGTGCTGACAATCCCCAAATAAACATTTTTCTTGCTTTTGAATTTATTTTTATTGAAATATAATTGACATGTGACATTGTGTAAGTTTAATGTGTACAATATGTTGATTTGATAGTTACATATTGCAATATACTAAAACCTCTATCATGTCACGTAATTATCATTTCTTTTTTAGTGATGGGAAAAATAAGATCTGGTATCTTAGCAACTTTGAAGTGTATAATACAGTATTGTCATCTATATTTACTATGCTGTGCATTAGATCTCTAGAAATTATTTATCTACTAGTTCTAATCTTGTGTCCTTGAACAACATATCTCCTGTTTTTCAACCCCCTTAATTGCCATAGAGCTCTTTATTTTTATGAGTTCAGCTTTTTCAGATTCCACATATAAGTGATATCATACAGCATTTGTCTTTCTCTGACTTATCTCACTTAGAATAATGTTGTAAGTTTCATCCTTGTCACAAATGGCAAGATTTCCTTTACAGTGGAATAATATATGATAATATATATATATATATATATATATATATATATATATATATATATATATATATTTCACAACTTCATTATCTATTCATCTGTTGATGGACACTTAAGTTGTTGGTTATTGTGAGTAATGCTACAATAAGCATGGGAGAATATATATAATCTTTGATATCCTATTTTCATTTGCTTTGGATAAATACCAGAAGTGGAATTACTAGGTCATCTGTTTGTTCTAATTTTAATTTTTTGAGGAAACTCCATACTGTTTTCCATAGTGGTTAAATGCATGAGACTACTATGCACAATTATATGCTAACAAATTGGATAACCTAGAAAAAAACAGATACATTCCTAGAAATACACAACCTACCAAGACTGTATCAGGAAGAAATTGAAAATATGAATAGGCCAATAATGAGTAACTGATTAAATTAGTAACCAAAAATCTTCCAACACAGAAAACCCCAGGACCAGATGACTTTACTGATGAATTCTACCAAACATTTAAAGAAGAATTAACACCAATCATTTTTAAACTTTTCCAAAAATTTGAAAAAGAGGGAATACTTTCAAACTCAGTTTACAGGGCCAGCATTACTCTGATACCAAAGCCAGATAAGAATGCTACAAGAAAAAAAGAAAAAGTATAGATAAATATCCCTAATGAATATATATGAAAAATTCTCAACAAAATATTAGCAAAACAAAATTCAACAACACATTTAAAGTATTATATACCATGATCTCTAGTGGGATTAATCCCTCTGATGTGAGGATGTTCTAACATACATAAGTTAGTAAATGCGATACAACACATTAATAGAATGAAAGATAAAAAATCACATGATTATCTGAATAGATGAAGAAAAGCATTTGACAAAATATAACATTTTTTAATGATAAAATTCCTCAAAAAACTTAGTACAGAGGAAACCTATGTTAACATAATAAAGGTCATGTATGACAAACCCACAGCTAATATCATACTCAATGGTGAAAAATTGAAAGCTTTTTCTTTAAGATCAGGAACAACACTTGGGTGACCACTCTCACCACTCTTATTTAATATAGTACTAGAAGGTTTAGCTAGGGCAATTAGGCAAAACAAAAAAATAAAACATTCAAATCAGAAAGGAAGAAGTAAAATTGTTGTTTTTACAGATGACAGGATCTTATATATAGAAAATTCTAATGAGTCAACCAAAAATTTGGAACTAATCAATGAATTCAGTAAAGATGAAAGATATAAAATTAACATATAGAAATCAGTTGCATTTCTATACACTCACAACAAAACATCTGAAAAAGAAATTAAAAAAAATAACTATTTCACAATAGCATCAAAACCAAAATACTTGGAAAAAATTTGATCAAAGAAGTGAAAGAGCCGTACAATAAAATCTATGAGACTTTGATGAAATAAATGGAAGAAAACAGATGCTAAGATAGTGCATGTTTATTGATTGAAAGAATGAATATTGTTAAAATGTCCATACCACCCAAAACCATTTATAGATTCACTGCAATCCGTATCAAAATTCCAATGGAGGGGCTTCCCTGGTGGCACAATGGTTGGGAGTCCGCCTGCCGATGCACGGGACACGGGTTCATGCCCCGATCCCGGAGGATCCCACATGCCACGGAGCGGCTGGGCCCGCGAGCCATGGCCGCGGAGCCTGTGTGTCCGGAGCCTGTGCTCCGCAGCGGGAGAGGCCACAGCAGTGAGAGGCCCGAGTACAGCAAAAAAAAAAAAAAAATTCCAATGGAATTTTTCTTAGAAATAGAAAAGAAATCCTTATTTTTTTATGGAATCACAAAAGACCCTGAATAGCCAAAGCCATAGTGAAAAAGAGGACCAAACCAGAGGCATCACACTTCCTGATTTCAAACTACATTACAAAGCTATAGTAATTATAACAGTGTGTTACTGCTTTAAAAACAAATACATACATCCTTGAAACAGAACAGAGAGCCCAGAAATAAGCCTCCACATACGCAGTCAACTAGTATTTCACAAAGGAGTCAAATAACATTCAATAGGGATAATCTTTTCTACCATTGATGTTGAGAAAAAAAAAGATAAACACATGCAGAAAAATGAATTTGGACCCCTATCTTACACAACTCATAAAAATTAGAGACTTAAACACAAGACTTGATACCATGAAATTCCTAGAAGAAAATGTAGGGTAGAAGCTCCTTGACATTCATTTGGGGTAATGATTTTTTTTTTTAATTTAACACAAAAAACACAGGAAACACAAGGAAAAATAAACAAGTAGGACTCCATCAAACTAAAAATATTCTGCATAGCAAAAGAAAAAATAAAGTGAAAAGGCAAGCTATGGAATGGAGAAAATATTTGCAAACCATGTTCTGCTAAGGGGTTAATATCCAAAATATGTAAAGAATTTATACAACTTAATATAAAAAAATAATTAAAATGAGCAGAGGAAGTAAATGACTTTTTTTTTTCAAAGATGACATACAAATAGCCAACAGGTTCAAGAAAGATGCTCAACATCATTAATCATCAGGGGAATGCAAATCAAAGCCACAATATCATGTCATACCTATTAGAATGGCTGTCATCAGAAAGACTGAGATAACAAGCATTGGTGTGGATGTGGAGATAAGAGAAAATGGTTTTTCTTATTAAAATTTGAGAAGGCTTCAGATGAGTTGCCTTTTGAGAACCTGATAGCTAGCATGATGACATATCAAAGTAGGAAATGCTTCCTCTCTCTAGGAATCTTGGGTAAAAATTTATGATAAAAACCTGTTTACCTGGTCATTATATTGGTTGGATGGGAGATATCTGGGCAAATAAGATCATTTAAGAAAAATTGTCATCAAATCTGAACTGTGGATACATTTTTATTTAATAGTATATATAATGCCTGCCAGTCACAACCTTCTTGATTCTGGTCTTGGTTGTGGTTTACCTAGCTTGAACATGTAATTGCTCCATCGAAGGAGGACAATTATGAATGTAAAAGGAGTGCTAATCAGATTTACAGTAGGAGAAATGGCATAAATCAGGACTGTTGTCAGCAAAAAGAAATATAGGGACATAAATGGTAAGACACCACAATATTTCTTACAGCGTTAATGTTCTTTTAAATAAGATATTGCTAACTTACTGAAAGAAAAGCCTTTCTCAAAATATTCTTTATCCGCCTTAGTTATGGGCTCAGAAAAGCATGAATTTAAGAAATATTTGTGCATAAATTGATGAATAAATGAAAGAATGAATATGATCAGTTTGTCTCTAAAACTTCCTTTCTTCAAAATTACCATAAAAAATGTTTAAGGGAAATGAGAAGATTTACAAAGTAGAACACCATAATTATAGCTCAAAAGATATTAGAGGAAAAATAGAAAATGCTTTGTAATTTACAACTACATTAACTATGAATGTTAACAGATTAGGTGTTCCATTTTTATTCACATAAATAAAAAATGATTTAAATTATTAATAATACTAAGATGAACTAAAAGAAAGAATACTGATTTTAGCTAACTATAACGTTTTGACAGAAATGTAGTAAAATTTCTAATAATTTCCATCTTCATATTGCATAAAAATGAAACCTTAAAATAATGTCATAATAGTTATTAATTCTCTTGGAATTAATTATGGAATTAATTGTGCTAATATGACTCTCATTAGTACCTCATTTGTTATAATTTCATATATACTATAACATTTGTTAAATTACCTTGAATATTTAATTAACTGTTGTGATTATATAACTTTTTCCACATATTGTCAGAGAGCAGATTGAAAAGAGACATTATTTGTGGGTCTCTAGTTGCAACGAAATGAAGATTTTTAAGGAAAATCATGGAATATGAGAAAAAACAAACAAACTGAGTTGAAAAGTAAAATTTATTTTCTAAAGGACTTCTGGAAAAACTTATGTGTGTGTTATTTATATAGTAGTGTTATTTAAGATAATTTTCTATCTTTTTTTGAGAATTAATCAATTGTATAAGCCTGTATTTTTCTTTACATATAGGAATATGCAAAAAGTAACATCTTTTAGGATACAGTGTAATTGAATATATATGAGGGAAATGGACAATCTGGATTTATGATTTCCACTTAAGTTATATATATATATATATATATATATATATATATATATATATATATATAGAGTGTGTGTGTGTGTGTGTGTGTGTGTGTGTATGTGGCTAGATTTAAGTAGGAAGAGGAACAAAAGCATGAAAGAGCTTAAATCAAAAGGAGGGCAACAGTGGCAGGTCAGTGCTGAAGCACGAGCAAGATGAAGAAGAAACAGATAAAAAGTGCATAATGAGTTAATGGTGTGGGATAATCTGTGAGGCAATGAGACAAATTTGTTGTAGCTAAAACAAAGAGTAAAACTTAAAAATATCATTTGTGACTTCCGAATTATTATTTTAAAAGTTTTAATTACCATCATTGAGCTTCAGAATTGAAAAACAGGTCATTTTTATAATGCTATTTTTCAGCTGGGTACAAATTACTGCTTATTTATAGTTTATCTTAACTGAAGAGGAGAGGTAAATGATAATAGGTAAGATAATATTTTCACTCTAGAAAATAGACGATGAAAGAGAGTAGTAGATTTAGGGCACTGTTCTTATATTCCACAGTGTACAGGCTTTTGAATATTTAGAAGGTTAGTGGCAAGTATTACTAATTTAGATGAAACTAACTTCATATACTTTTTGCACGGTGACATTAGATATATCATATTGTTTCCATAAAGCTCATTTGACTTTTTTTGTACAACCAAATTAATTCATTATGCCCGTTTAAAAAGGAATGATTTAAGCTGAATATTGTGGACGGGAATATTCATAGCACTAGAATGGTCAAAGATTAATTGATTTTAATCTAAAGCCTTTCTCTGAAGATGAGCCATGGTCACTGACCTCTTCTACTGATTTATAGGCTTCTTGGATAAGGACATAAATAGCTTACCTCTGTAATGTGAAGGATATGCAAAGGGGAGAGAGAGAGAGAGAGAGAGAGAGAGAGAGAGAGAGAGAGAGAGAGAGAGAGAGAGAGAGAATAATGTGTGAAGAGCTCTGAACCAAAAATAAAATGCCAGCTGTGGAGAATGGTGTGTGATGGAACTGGTTTTTGCTCATATATTTTAAAAGATACCAAGATATTTAGTTGACTGTAGGTTCAATGTGCATTATCAGGGGGACAAAATTGCCACACTGAAAGATACTGCATGAGAAGAATTATTGATTTCAGGGGGAAAAAATGACCATAGATAATCTGCAAATAACTGTCCTAAGATTTGGATGTCACAGTTTAATAAGAACATGATAAAGTACAAAAGGGTTAGGGAGATAGAAATCTAGAGAGTACATCGTAGGAATGATTGAAGGCAATGTGTATGTTTGACTTTATGAAGGAAACTTAAAAAGTGAAATAGCAGTTAAACTCAAATAGTTAAAATATGGAGGAGGCTTATATCTATTGTATGCATTCTAATAGGAATAATAAGAAATAATCTTTGGAAATTAATAAGACATATTTCAATGACAGCATAAGGAACAACTAGAGTTGTTTCTGAGCAGGATGAATTTCCATATGACATAAAAATATCCCCTGTGTGGAGGCTTTTACACACAGGTTGGATGTTTACTTGCCAAAGATGTCATAGAGCAGGTTCTTCCTTGATTGGCCCATTTCTTCTCATATTTACCTTTGCATAATTAGAACACTAACAGGTAAAATTTATGCAATAATATTTGATTCCTTGAGATTTTGAGGATGCAAACTGTTATGGATGAAACATTTCTGAAGAAGAAGGAGAAAGTAAGGAGGAGGAGGAGTGGGAGAAAAAAATGAGAGCAAGAACAAGATCAGGAAGATGAAATAAACCACATTTAAAATAGTCATAAATTTTCTGCATTGTGTAGAGTGCAACAGGAAAAAAGGAACTGCAAACCTGGACATAGAATTTTTTGGTCAAAAATTATGTGGTCAGAGAACTCAAAGGAGAATGAATCCATATTCAAATGTAGAAGAAGCCCAGACTAAGATAGTAAAATTCCATTACTTATTTAATTCTGTAAACAATGAACTGATTATGTACCAATTTTGTCATCCAACTTGGTATAGTCCAGTTTAATAAGCTATATGTGAGGAGTGGAGTGTGGGGTGAGGATGGTAGTTAAAGAGTTTGGGGTTTCTTTTTGTGATTATGAAAATGTTCTAAAGTTGACTCTTGTGATGATTGCACATATATGTGTATATAGTAAAAATCATTGAATTATATACTTTGAATGGATAAATTAATTGGTATGTAAATTATAGCTCAATAAAAACAAATAAATTATATGTATATATTTACACATGTGATTAAACTTGACTTTAATAATCACTTGAATGCATAGCTTATTCCATCTCGTGAACTACAATTTTCTTTTTGAAAATGAGTCTTATCTTTTAAGCTATATTTTAAATTGTGAAAAATATATTACACAGCCTTATTAAAACCTTCAGATTATTACTGTAATGATATTTTTGTAAACATTTGTATTATATGATACATGCTATGCTTCATGTTGACATAAATATGGCAAAGAACATTAATAAAGGGGATTTATATGATTGAAACAGAGATGGTGACACTTTGAATGACTTTGAAGAAAAAATAAGTTTTTACACTTCCCATGTTTGTGTCTTAATAGTGTATGCATTTATCAACCAGAATTTGATATAATGCTTACATTTTTTAAAATACTTTTATGTAGGGGCAACATTAGTTTTGAGATAAGTCTGTGTATTAGTCAGCATTCTCAAGAGAAACAGAATAAATAGAATATATACAGATATATAGAAAGAGATTTATTTTGAAGGATTGGCTCACATGATTATGGAGGCTGAGAAGTACCATGATATGCCCTTTAAAATATAGGACCAGTGGTTTATTTCAGTACAAAACCCAAAGGCCTGAGAATGAGGGGTGAGGTGGGGGGTTAATGATGTAAATCCCAATCTGAATCCAAAGGCCCAAGAACCAGGCTAATGATGTAAGAGTCCTGGTCTGAGGCCAGAAGCTCTAGAACCAAGAGAACTGATGTCCGAGGCAGGAGAAGATGGATGTCTTAGTTCAAGCATAAGGCAAATTTGCTCTTCCTCTGCCATTTTGTTTTACCCAGGCCCTCAAGTGATTGGAGGATGCCCACCTGCATTGGTAAGGGTGATTTTTACTCAGTCTACCTATTCAAATGCTAATCTCTTCTGGAAACATTCTCATAACAATGTTTTACCAGCTGCATGGGTACCCTTTAGCCCAGTCAAGTTGGCACATATAATTAACCATCAACAGTCTGTGTACTTGTTAAACTTTGTTGTTAGTAAGTAAATGAGCTTATGATCATCTCTCTTGAGATGCTATTGTCATCCCTCTTAAGCAGCAGTTCAAAATCTCTCTGATCCTCCTGCTTTTTATTACATTATAGTCATCTCTGTGGAAACCACCTGTGTAGAGGTTACAACCTCTCCTCAGACCTATACCATCGGCTTCTCACCTCCTCCCTCAACATTTCTCGGACAACACAGTGGTCTGGGGCACTATAGGAGTTTCCTTGCCCACCCATATATAACTGATAAGTGATAAGAAACACCTGATATTTTTTAAAAATCCTCAAATTCTTGAGTAGCTCACTACCCATAACACTGGCCAACTTATCCTTGCATTGGTTCTCCCTTTTTCCCTCCTTTGCAATCTTGTGTCCTATACTGTTGCTCTTGGGCATCATATTCCCCCAATAATACCCTCACACTTAGATCCTTTCTCTGGTCCCACTCTCTAGGAAACCAGGGCTAAAACGGTTGTTCTTCATACCTAACCTATTCAGGTTTATTACACTAACCTGGTTCTAAGGAAATTCATTCTTGCATGATATTCATTCCATATTCTATTCACTCTATATTCTAATTGATTAAAAAGCATGACTACTTCCTGAGATTTTTCACATTACTGTTATATAGATGCAATTTTCAAAAAAAATTTTTCTCATTTTTCTTCAGATTGATTGAGGTATAATTCCCATATAACAGTATATATATTAGTTTCAGGTGTACAACATAAGGATTCAGTGCTTGAATCATTTTGCAAAATGATCAAATGTAACTTATTTTAATATGTCCCCTGACATGAGAAATAGGCATTCAAATGTAACATTCTACCAATGACAAAAATAGAGTAGCAGTATTTTTTAATAACTTTGTAATGTCTATACAAGTATGTTATTCCTGTTTACATGTTATCAGATAATTTTTGTAAATTTAAATAATGGATAAGCAAGAAATGGTTCTACTTTTAAGAAAGCTATCTTTATAAAATTATTAGGCAGGAAAATGTCACATATCTACAGTTTATTTATTTATGTATTTATGTTTATTCAGTACCAAATATTTATGATGTACCTTCGATTTGCCAGAAACAGTTATCAAATTTTGATGTGCAAATGTAGAATAATTATTTTCTTTAATATTATCATCTGAATATAAAATACACTCTAAAATGCATTACTTTGTGAATAAATATAACTAATGCCTCCTCTCCCACACCTCATTGGCCACTGATTGACAAAAAACATCTACACCAATTTCTGATAGATGAATCCATGAATATGTGAATGGCACTTGCTCAACTGAGCAATCACAGATTTACAAATCCCTGAATTCTGAAGGAATTTTAAGCTTTTTAAACAAGATTGGTTCAAGGAATTCTGTAGTAATTACATACTTTGTTTAGTATTTATGTTGCCAGCAGTGAGAACTTTGGTATAACATGTGTCTAACCATTTGAATGATTATATTGAGCAACTACTATGGTCTGGGAAGTTTTAAACACCAATGATTTTTTTCAGTTTTTTTTTTTTTTTTTTTTACATTTTTATGGGAGTACATAAATAAAATGTACAGGACATTGCTGTACAATGGTGTGTTAGTTTCTGCTTTATAACAAAGTGAATCAGTTAGACATATACATATATGTCCATATCTCTTCCATCTTGAGTTTCCCTCCCTCCCACCCTCCTTATCCCACCCCTCTAGGTGGTCACAAAGCACCGAGCTGATCTCCCTGTGCTATGGGGCTGCTTCTCACTAGCTATCTATTTTACGTTTCGTAGTGTATATATGTCCATGCCACTCTCTCACTTTGTCCCAGCTTACCCTTCCCCCTTCCTGTATCATCAGGTCCATTCTCTAGTAAGTCTGTGTCTTTATTCCCATCTTGCCCCTAGGTTCTTCATGACCATTTTTTTTAGATTCCATATATATATGTGTTAGCATACTGTATTTGTTTTTCTCTTTCTGACTTACTTCACACTGTATGACAGACTCTAGGTTCATCCACATCACCACAAATAACTCAGTTTTGTTTCTTTTATGGATGAGTAATATTACATTGTATATATGTGCCACATCTTCTTTATCCATTCATCTGTTGATGGACACTTAGGTTGCTTCCATGTCCTGGCTATTGTAAATAGAGCTGCAATGAACATTTTGGTACATGACTCTATTTGAATTATGGTTTCCTAGGGCATATACCCAGTAGTAGGATTGCTGGTTCATATGGTAGTTCTATTTTTAGTTTTTTAATTTACCTCCATACTGTTCTCTATAATGGCTGTATCAATTTACATTCCCACTAACAGTGCAAGAGGGTTCCCTGTTCTCCACACCCTCTCCAGCATTTATTGTTTCTAGATTTTTTGATGGTGGCCATTCTGACTAGTGTGAGATGATATCTCATTGTAGTTTTGCTTTGTATTTCTCTAATGATTAATGATGTTGAGCATTCTTTCATGTGTTTGCTGGCAATCTGTATATTTTCTTTGGAGAAATGTCTATTTAGGTTGTCTGCCCATTTTTGGATTGGGTTTTTGTTTTTTTTGGGGGGGGGTGATATTGAGCTGCATGAGCTGCTTATAAATTTTGGAGATTAATCCTTTGTCATTTACTTCATTTGCAGATAGTTTGTCCCATTCTGAGGGGTGTCTTTTCATCTTGTTTATGGTTTCCTTTGCTGTGCAAAAGCTTTTAAGTTTCATTAGGTCCCATTTGTTTATTTTTTTTTTATTTCCATTTCTCTAGGAGGTGGATCCAAAAGGTTCTTGCTGTGATTTATATCATAGAGTGTTCTCCCTATGTTTTCCTTTAAGAGGTTGATAGTTTCTGACCTTACATTTAGGTCTTTAATCCATTTTGAGTTTATTTTTGTGTATGGTGTTAGGGAGTGTTCTAATTTCATTCTTTTACATGTAGCTGTCCAGTTTTCCCAGCACCACTTATTGAAGAGGCTGTCTTTTCTCCACTGTATATTCTTGTCTCCTTTATCCAAGATAAGGTGACCATATGTTCATGGGTTTATATCTGGGCTTTCTATCCTGTTCCATTCATCTATATTTCTGTTTTTGTGCAAGTACCATACTGTCTTGATTACTGTAGCTTTGTAGTATAGTCTGACATCAGGAAGCCTGATTCCTCCAGCTCCGTTTTTCTTATTAAGATTGCTTTGCCTATTCAGGGTCTTTTGTGTTTCCATACAAATTGTGAAATTTTTTGTTCTAGTTCTGTGAAAAATGCCAGTGGTAGTTTGATAGGTATTGTGTTAAATCTGTAGATTGCTTTGTGTAGTATAGTCATTTTCAGAATTTATTTTACACTTTGAAATGGACATCTGAGAAAATTTTAGAATATATGAATTAAATTCAATTTTATGGATTAGTGTTATATGTAAGGTTTAGTGATTGAATGATTTAAGTAATGTCTAGTGTAAGGCTTTTTGTTAATAAAATTAGGTTAGGTTTATATGTTAAGAACTTAAGGCTCAATTTTGACATTCATCAGTTGATGGAAACTCAGGTTTCTTCCATATCTTAGCTATTGTAAATAATGATACTCTAAGCATTGGGGTACATATATCTTTTTGAATTCGTGTTTTCCTTTTCTTTGGATATATACCCCAAACTAGAATTGCCAATCATATGGTAGTTGTAGTTTTAGCTTTTTGAGAAATCTCCATACAGTTTTCCATAGTTGTTGCACCAGTTTACATTCCCACCAACAGTGTACAAGGGTTCTCTTTTCTCCATAACCTCCACATTTATTATTTGTAGACTATTTGATTATACCATTTTACATGTGTAAGATGATATCTCATTGTGGTTTTACTTTGCATTTTGCTGATGATTAGTGATGTTGAACATCTTTACATGTGCCTATTGACCATCTGTATACTTCTTTGGAAAAATCTCTATTAAGGTTTTATATCCATTTTTGTTATTAAATTATCTGAGCTGTTTATATACTTTGGATTTTAAACCCTATCCATCATATCATTTGCAAATATTTTCTCCCATTCCGTAGTTTGTCTTTTCATTTTGTTGATGGTTTCCTTTTCTGTGTAAGAGATTTTACCTTTAACTAGGTCCCATTTTCTTTTTTTTTTTTTTGCTTTTGTTTCCTTTGCCATAGGAAGAGACAGATCCAAAAATTATTGCTACAATTTATGTCAAATAATGTTCTGCCTATGATTTCTTGTAGGGGTTTTATGATTTCTGGTCTTGCATTTAAGTCTTAATCCATTTTGAGTTCAATTTTTTGTATGGTGTGAGAAAATGTTCTAATTTCATTTTTTCTGTGTAGCTATCAAATATTTCCAGCTCTACTTGTTGAAGAGACTGTATTTTCTCCATTGTATATTCTTGCTTCCTTTGTCATATATTAATTGACATAAGTGCATGTGTTTATTTCTGGGTTATCTATTCTGTTCCATTGATCTACTGTAGTTTTATAGTTCATTCTGAAGTCAGGGACATGATATCTCCAGCTTTGTTATTTTTTCTCAAGATTGTTTTGGCTTATCAGGTCTTGTGTAGTTCCATATAAATTTCAGGATTATTTGTCCTATTCTGTGAAAACTGTCATGGATATTTTGATAAGTATTGCATTAAAAGTGTAGATTGCTTTGGATATTATGGACATTTTAATGTTATTAATTCTTCCAACCCATGAATATGGGATATCTTTAGATTTCTTTGAATCCTCTTCAACTTTCTTCATCAATGTTTTATAGATTTCAGAGTATAGGTCTTTCACTTTCTTGGTTATGTTTATTTGTAGGTATTTTACTCTTTTCAATGCAATTTTAATGGGATTGTTTTCTTGCTCTCTCTTTCTGATAGTTCATTATTACCATATTGAAATACAAGAGACTTCCTTATATTAACCTTATATTCTGCAACTTTACTAAATTCATTTATTAGTCCTAATAGTTTTTGGTGGAGACTTTAGGGTTGTCTATACATAGTATCATGTCATCTGCAAATAGTGACTGTTTTACTTCTTCTCTTCCAATTTGGATGCCTTTTATTTATTTTTCTTGTCTGATTGCTGCAGCTAGAACTTTCAATACTATGTTAAATAGAAGTGTTGTGGGGAACATCCTTGTCTTGTTCCTGATTTTAGAGGAAAAGCTTTCAGCTTTTCAACATTGAGTATGATGTTAGCTGTGGGTTTGTCATAATTGGTCTTTATTTTGTTGAGGTATGTTCCCTCTATACTAACTTTGTTGAGAGTTTTTATCATGAATGGATGTTGAATTTTATCAAATGCTTTTTTCTGTGTCCAGTGAAATAATCATGTGATTTATTCTTCCTTATTAATGTGGTGTATCACAGTGATTGATTTGCAGATATTGAACCATCCTCACAATATTGGAATAAATCCCACTTGATCATGGCATATGATCCTTTTTATATATTGTTGAGATTTGTTTGTTGATATTTTGTTGAGGATTTTTGCATAGCTATTTATCAGAACTATTGACCTGTATTGTTGTTGTTGTTGTTGTTGTTGTTGCTTTGTTTTTAGTATCATTGTTGGGCTTTGGTATCAGGGTAATAACAATTTTGTAGGTATTTTCATAAAACAGCTCTTTGTTTCATTGATCTTTTCTTTTTTTTTTCAGGGCTATATTTCATTTACTTCTCTAATCTTTATTTTTGCCTTCCTTTTGCTGACTTGGGCTTTGTTTGTTATTTTTCCAATTACTCTAGATGGTAGTTTAGTTTGATTGAGATTTTTCTCGTTTCTTGAGGTAGGCTTGTATTGTAATAAAGTCCCCTCTTAGAACTGCTTTTGCTGTATCTCATAGATTTTGGAAAGTTGTGTTTTTATTTTTATTTGTCTTGAGGTGTTTTCTCTTTTCCTCCTTGATTTCATCATTGACCTATTGTTTTCTTCATTTGAAACAAATTCTTCTGTTTCCCCATTTTGCTTAACTTTCTCTGTTTTTATGAAACAAGGTGAAACACTTAACCTATTCCAGTCTTGAAGGGTTGTCTTTGTGTGGGAGTATTTTGATACAGTCTGCAAGTGTCCAATGGCTTTGTTGTGAGAGCTGGCTCTTACATGAAAAGAAGGCATATCTTCCCCCTGGGTATGCTGACAGCTATCAACTTGGTAAGATGTGGGGCTGGAGATGGAGTGGCTAGAGACAGAGTTAGGTAAAAGCCAGGGTTTCTCCTCTGCTCAGTGGCCTTTAATTGGGAACAAGGTTGGGTACCAAGTTACTGGAGAAGCACCCTAAGGGTGGGTTCCAAGCTGGTCTGCTACCTTTAATTGTATACTCTCCACTGTTCTAGCATTGACACCTTTATTCTAGAAGGGAGCAGTGCTGGAGCACACGGTGTTGGCCAGGACACATGGTAGGATGGTACCAGCACACCAGTTCCTAATTACTCCAGATCTGCTGCCTTCACAAGCACTTGTAATGGCTCCCCTTGCCCCATTTGGTTCCCATTCCAGGTCCAAGCTGGCCTCCGTTCCCCCCACAACTGTGCACCCTCCTCAGCCATGGCAGCCTGTGTAGTAATGCGGAGTTTTGCCATGGATTAAGAGGGGCCCAAGTGGGTGCATGGCTCAGGCTGTGGCATGCACTGGAGTGGTCATAGGAAACCAGCCAGAGTCTTGGGCAGTTTAAATCTGCTTCCTTCACCTTGTTTTGGGAGCAAGCATGCATCTGTGTGCTCTTCATGGGCAGAGTCTAGGTTTCTTTCAGCCCCAATCTCAGTCTCACTGTTTTTTCCACTAGCTTAGGGGACTCCTTCTCCAGGTGTTAGACTCCAGAACTAGGGCACCCAACATGTGGTCCAACCAGCTACCTCCCCAGCGAGGATTTCTAAGCCTGTGCAATTCCTTTTCACTTTCTAGGGGAACAGGTCCCATCCTGAAACCTTCTCTTCCCTTCCAATCCAAATGTGTGAACCTTTCTTACAACCTTCACTGTATGAGTCTTTCTGCCAGTCACCAGTTTGCTTTCAGTGAGAATTGCTAAAATTGTAGAAGTATCTTTGATGCGTTCATCTGGGGGAGGTTAGCTCTGCATCCTCCTACTCTGCCATTTTGATCTCCTGTCTATGTTATAAATTTTTTACTACAGTAAAAAAACTTAAGGCTCAGTGTTTATATTAAAATGACATCAGACAAGAAATAATCTAACATCTGAATGTGGAATTAAAATATAATTTTAATGGGGTTTTCTTCATTGATTTTTTTTTCTTTCATGAAAAAAAATAGTTTTAAATATGTACTTTCCCCCCCTTGGAAGTTTTCTTAATGGAAAAGAATACAAATACCTTTTTTTATTATTTAATTGTCTACGAAGGGTCAAATTCTAAGCAGATTTTAAAATACTAATTAAAACGATTTTACTTGTTGTGATTTGTATTCTAAACTGCAATGCTTACCCATTCTTTTTTGTAATCTAGATAAGCAAGACCTTTTAGTATATACTAAAATATTATGAGACACTGTGATTAACAAAAAATATTTTATCTAGAACACTAAGTGTACTAAACAGGGTGTAAAATTGTGAATCATATTCATATAGCATGAAATCAATTTTTCTTTCTTCAGCTTTCATGTAGGTCAATTTGTATAGCATTTACCTTTTTTTTTTTTTTTTTTTTTTGGTACACAGGTCCCTCACTGTTGTGGCCTCTCCTGTTGTGGACCACAGGCTCTGGATACGCAGGCTCAGTGGCCATGGCTCACGGGCCCAGCCACTCTGCAGCATGTGGGATCTTCCTGGACCGGGGCACAAACCTGTGTCCCCTGCATCGGCAGGCACACTCCCAACCGCTGTGCCACCAGGGAAGCCCAGCATTTTTCCTTAAATGAGACTAATGTAACTGGTTTTTTTTCCTTAAAACTTCTCCTTTACTTGGATTTATAGAAACAAACAGTCAATATGTATTTAAATTATCCCCATTCCTGTTATACTTTTAGGGACTCTCTGATTTTGGAGAGATTTTTGCTTGAAGAAAAGGGTACAAGAGTTGAGAAGAGGAAATAACAGCTCTAGTTATTTGTGGTGGAGAAGTGTTAGCTCATCAATCAGAAGATTGGTATCTTAGAAACATATAAAAGTCAGCAGGGTTCTATACTGATTAACTTGCATGACACTAGTTTGTCATTGTTTCATACTCAGGTTTAATACATGAGTTTACACCCCGGTATATGATTTCATAGATCTAATTTAAAATGAGCATATACACATAAATGTTTTCACTCTAAATATATATTGTATATTTGATTTAAAATTTTGGTAAATATAAATCTTAGGAATATTGCATTTATTTCCTTAAATAGTGTTGTTGTATTGTCCTGCCAGTTGGTAAACTCATTGTACTGGAGAACAAAGTTGTAATTGAGACTCATTATCTTGTCTTCATTATTGGAGAACAATTTTTACTGTGTTTGTTCAAACAAGGGATGCAGACTTAGCACAGATCACCCATTTGTATTCAACAGGACCATTTGCTGAAATAAATGCTTCTCTGTTCACTGTTGCTTTCATTGAGACCATCAAGGTTTACTTTTTCTAAAGTTCCACTGCTGTCTATAAGTTGATTTTGTTACATTAGTTGTTCTGAAAACACATGTTGAAGAAAATTTGTATAGGTCTTATTCAAAAAATGCACAATTATCGACTGAATATTCAGAACAGAGTACTCTGAATATTCAGTCGATAACTGTGCATTTTTTGAATAAGACCTTTTTATATTAATAGGAATAGGCAAGTTATTGGAATTGTAGAAAACCAGGTGCAGACATCTATACCAATGTTTAGGAGGAAATGCTTGCAACATTCTAATAAAACCTCTAGGACTGTTATGAAAGTTAAGCAGTATGCTCTAAAATTGAAAGGCATTATTAAAATACCTAGCAAAATAATGACATGAAATAAGAATTTTACGGATATTAATTCTTCTCTTTGCCTTTGTATCAACACTATCTCCCAGAAAGTCAGATAAGAAACCTCTGTTATTTTTTACTCCTATTTCTCCTCTTCTCCCTTTCTCTACCATATTCAATAACTTGCTCAATTATTTGTGTCTCTGCATAAAATATCCTTCTATCATCCTCTTCTTTCATTCTACTCTGAACACCACTGTTTTAATACATACCTTTAACATTTAACACTTGGACCATTTTATTATCTCCACAGTATTCTTTGCTTTCAAATTCTTGTCCTCAATCTATTCTTTATCCTTTTAAAATAGTTAATATTATAGAATTTAAAAAATGTCATTATCCTTCCTAGTTGAAGAAAAAAAGTTGTCTCCCTCATCATTACAAAATAAAATACAATGTTTGTAGCATAACCTGAAGCATTTTATATATATATATAATATCTTTATACTTGACTGATAGTTTGGAAGGATATAGAATTCTTGGTTGGAACTAATTTTATTTCAGATTTTTTTAATATAAATTTATTTTTTTATTTATTTTTGGCTGTGTTGTGTCTTCATTGCTGCACATGGGCTTTCTCTACTTGCAGCAAGAGGGGTCTACTCTTAATTGTAATGAGTGGGATTCTCATTGGGGTGCCTTATCTTATTGTAGAGCATGGGTTCTAGGTGTGTGGGCCTCAGTAGTTGTGGTTTGTGGGCTCTAGAGTGCAGGCTCAATAGTTGTGGTGCACGGGCTTAGTTGCTCCATGACATGTGGGATCTTCTGGACCAGGGCTTGAACCTATGTCCCCTGCATTGGCAGGCAGATTCTTAACGACTGCACCATCAGGGGACTCCCTGAAGCATTATAACTAATGTGACTAAAGACTACTTCTTGACCCACCTCTCATTCCATATCCCATGGGTAACTTAAATTCCAGTCACAACTTTTTTACTCTTTTAATTTTCTTTCAAATTGGAATAGCTTTTATCCCAGGGTAGAATTGTGAAATCATAGTGTGTGGCACTCAGATCAAGTAGTCCATCTTTCTAATCTTCAGCCTAGCCATCCAATTTTCCCTTTGTCTAATACATTTATTCTATTTTTATTTTCTCATAAGATATATAGATATTTGGTTATTTAAAAACTGATGATCAATTGATTTGCCCAGTAATTCCATAAAATAGAAGTACATTTAAATTTTGTTAAATAACTATTGAACAATAGTATTATTATTATTCTAAATCAGTAATGAAAACAATTTTATTAATAATAACTGATCTGTGTAATATGTGTTATATTATAGAAGATATTTAAGCATTTTATACATTAGTTTATTCAGTCATTACAACAACACTAGGGTAATATTATTGTCCATGTTTTTCAGTTGTGGAAAACTGGAAACAAAGTTTAAATACTTTACTGAAATCTCAGATAAAGTACCAGAGTGGTATTTGAACCTGGACATTTACACTCTAGAAACCATAGTCTCAATTACTACTGTTACTACCAGATAGGTAATTTTTAAAATTTCTTGTTTTGCCAACAATATATGTCTATTTATTTTTCATAATCGGGGACTAATACTTTATTTTATTTTTTGCATTTTTTAAGATGAGGTACCACCTTCTTTATTTTAAATGTCCAGACTTATTGAAGAACATTTTCTGTTATCATAAATTCTCCTAACAATACAATTTCTTGGCTTTGTCTATAATTGAAAACTGTTTTATAATGCTACACTAAATTCCCTATTTTTGGGAGTCCTAGCACTCAAATATTTTTAATCTACTCTAGTCAGTTAAGATCTAAAGAAGTGAACACTGACATTTGATTTGGAATAGATCTTATAACATTCAAACACTGATGAGTTTCAGAAGAACAACATTGCCAACATTTAAATAAAGAGAATCACTCATTGCCCATATGCTAGGAGCTCAGCTGAACTGGGAGACAGAGCTGAACTACCAGGCTTCAGAGCAGCCAGTTAAAGCAACAAGCCAAAAAAGAAAGAGACAGGCCTTTAATCACTTACTGCTATAGCCTAAGCAAGAGACTAAAAGCTGAGAAAGTGCTGACTCTCCCCGCATTCCATTTTCCTGCATAGAATGGTGGACAGTGGAGGGTCAGGTGGATCATCACAGATGTGAGAGTCGTCTTGTAGTTGAGGGAGACTTAAAAGGATCAGGCAGTTTTATGGACTTTGGGGTAAAAGGGGAGTGTGAGGAGAGGTGAGCTAAGAGTGGAAAAGTACTGGTGCTGAGTAAGAGGAGGAAAACGATATCCACGGTTTCCCTTTTCTCCCCCAAAAGGAGGACTTGGGCAGAGGTGCTGAAAAAAAACCTCTGGGCAGTAAAGAAAATAAGAAACAAAAAGAAAAGAAAAGAGAATAAAGGAAAAGTAAAGAAAAATACACAATGCCTCAAATAAAGAGACATAGGAATGAAGGCACCAGGTCTGGAGTGTGGGAAGCATGACCAACCAGGGGGCCCTGAGTCATTAACTGCAATGCACAGGTGGTGCAACAAACGTGTTGTGCGGGAGGCTGCTTCCCCCTCGAAGCATGGAAGGCAAAGCCTTTCTAACTGCCTATAGTTAGACCTGAAAAATCACATGTAGTGTTTAACCAGGAGCTGGATTCCTCATGGTAGTAAGGACATTAATAGTAGCATAAACTCATGCATTACTCATTATATTCCAGGTATTACCTTAAGCATTTCAATTTTATTAACCCCTTTAGTCCTTTTTACAACTCTTCAAATGTGTTATTTCTATTAATTCACTGTTACTAATGAGGAAACTGAAAAACTATGAAGAAAAGTAATTTGCTCAATCAAGGTCACACAGCTAGCAAAAAGAGGCACTTAGGGATCAGACTTGAAACTTCTACATAGTTTCCTCTAAGTTTAAACATTCAGCAGAATCTATTGAGCTAAGAGTAACCTGAATGGTGAAAGACATTTTAAAAATAAACCAGTCCGTCTTCAAAGCATTATATTTCTTTCAATCTAATCAAACTTTACACAAGAAAAGGACACATATAGAAAAATGTATATGGTAAACTTGGGAAAGATGAATGCATAACTTTTTATTTCTATGATTCTTCTAGTTAAGTGAAATAATTTTCTGATAAAATTCCTGATAAAATTTTCTAAATAATAGCCAACTGTTTTCCTTAGTGAAATGTATCTCCAACCATGTTTTTGTCATATTGGAGATACTAGTTTTTTACCTTGATCAGGACTTATTGAATGTGGTAGTATTGAGCATACTATCTGGACCAGAAATCCAGTTAAGCTGAATGGCAGATATCAAAGGCAAAGATAGCAAAAATTTTACTCAGAATAGCAGATACTATAAGAAAATGGCACATGTATATGTCAATTGTCAGGCTGAATGAAGTATAAACCAAAGGATAATATAAAAAAATAAATACTATTTTTTCAAGTCTGGAGGTCAGACCAGAATTCTGGAGAAAAACATAGCAAAATGAGTAAGAAAAAGTTTAATCCACCCCCCTCCCCCCAAGAAACATGTGGATCATAATCTAAAAATATATACTCTGAAGATCTGGAGCTTGGAGAATATAAGTGAAGGAAACCAATGTCAGAGGCACAGCTTCCAGCCAGCTTGTTTGGAGTGTGGAGATGGCCAGAAAGAATGGCCTTGATATTGTATCAATTTCTTCAAAGATAAGAAACAGCTTCTAACATATTCCTTATACAGGAACAAACCTAATGGAGGACTGAGATAATTTTCTCATAACAAAGTGAAATTACATATAGTATTATGTAAGGTAACATTCCTTTCCTCACAAATATAACATTGGATTTTTTTCATCAATGTAGAAATATATTTATGTGTTAACTGGATTTTATTGCCTTAAGATACTAAAAGAATTACAGTATGCATCTCCCAGATAAGGAAGTCAAATCAGAAAAAAATATTATGTATGTGTATACACACACAGAAGCATAAATGTATTTTTCTAATTTTATATAGATTGTTGATAGTAATATCACACTTTAAACACAAGATTCTGAACACTTATTTCTGTATTTTAAGGAATGAGGTAATAAGGAAATGGAAGTAACATTTATTAAGCCTCTGTTATGAACTGGTCATTATATAAGTTGCTTGGTGTATGTGTCCTTGTTTAATTATCCCCCAAAAATCAGTAAGACCTGAAACCAGCATTACTCCCTGAACTTGTTACTTCCTAAACTTAAGAGCCGGTATTCACTCTAACCATGTGTTACATAATACTGAGATCAAGAAAAATTAACTTAGCTACATGCTTCAAGAAATACTTATGGCAAATGAGACTGCAAACCAATAAACACACTACTTATGAGTATTAATCTCTTTCTCATTAAGACACACTTCAAGTTGCTTGTCATAATATGGCCACCAATCTAAAATTATTATGACATGAATTCTGGCCAACCTGCACTACCTCCTCTCCTTATAAGATCCTTCTTAAAAGTAACAAGTCCAGGTCCCAAAACTTTATAAAGATAATCATCTAATTTCTTAGATTGAGACCATACTAAATTTTGGTCAAAATGGTGCTTACCCTAACTGAGTAGTGTTAATAATTTAGTTTTGCCTGATCAACATATTTTAATGATGGTATTTGGGGAGTCCAGTATTACAGCCATGAGATGATTTAATTTATTTTAATTAGGGAATCTATGGTTCAAAAAACTTTAATGTACTTGCTTGGGTTCACAGCTATAGTGAGTTGAAAAGCCTGCATTGAAACTATGGTCTTTTCATTTTCCAATGGCCATCGCCTTTGCATAACTTGAAATTGGCTTTGTGTAGAAACATTTCAGCATTTGCTTTATCCTGGTATGAGTTCTATCATTTATCTAAGATAGAAATTTTTTTTAAATTTTTGAGAGTTTAACACATTCAAGCTTTCATAATATAGATTTTTAATGACCTTTGGATAGGTAGAACTATTAAGTTACATATTCAGATGTAATATTTGAACAAAAGATAACTGAATCAAGCAAACAAACAAAAAAAGGGAATTAAAAATAAATAAAGATAGATGTATTAAACAAGAATAATGATCTCAATTTTTTTTTTTTTTTTTTTTGTGGTACATGGACCTCTCACTGTGTGGCCTCTCCCGTCGTGGAGCACAGGCTCTGGACACGCAGACTCAGCGGCCATGGCTCACGGGCCTAGCCACTCTGTGGCATGTGGGATCTTCCCGGACTGGGGCATGAACCTGTGTCCCCCGCATTGGCAGGAGGACTCTCAACCACTGAGCCACCAGAGAAACCCCAATCTCAATATTTTGATATCTACAGAAGATAACTTTGGCTCTACTCTGTGTCTTGTGCAACACTCTATTTTAAAAACATAATTTGTATCATGAAAATTAGCATCATATTTGGACATCTGATGACATTAGCTGACCTCAGTTTTAAGTTGAGAGATCAGAATAACCTTTTAACTGAATCTTAAAACATTCATACAAAGACTCTGAATAACTTCAATTTGTTTTTGAACACAACTTTTGCAGAAAGAACACAAAAAATATTCCCAGGCTCCCTTTCTATCCCTTTGTCAGGGATGAATGATTTAAAGATAACAACATCACAAGCCTCAGAAGCATCCTTTAACTGAGTGGTGGATAAAACCACTAAAAATCTTCTGCTCAATTTTATGTGAAGTATGAAGAACTTCCATTGATTTCAGGGAATAAATGCATTATTTAAATGTTAATTTTACCAAAAAGGTGACTAAGAGATGGAGCAGATTCAAATGGATACATAGGATTCTTCTCCTTTTACCTAAGAAAATGTAATGTTTTCCTTGATTTTCAGATTTCAGTCAACTCAAAAGACTATTTAATATAAAAGAAATGCCACTATTGAAATATATTAATGATAAATTATATAAAATTAGACAATAACATATTCACCATTCTGTATCTATAAATATTAAGATTTATGTAAGTTAAATGTTTTCTATAATAAATATATATGTATGTTCATCATAATCTTCATAAAAACAGTGATTCTGGTGCTTTTCATTTGTGAGTTTGTTTTGTTGATTTTGTACACACTTGTATGCCTAGCACTTAAACTACCCCTGGAAAAGAGCAGCTGTTTAGAAAAATAAATTCTAAATTGTATGAATTACTTTGAAACTATAATAAACAATTAGTGTATTTATATCAGCTAAATAAAATATTCAAGAATGATTGATTAAATATAAGCTTTTCTCTTTTACTTTCCTTTTAGGAATAAAGAAAATATGTCACTTTGCTAGACTTTTATGAAACCACATTAATATAGAACTTTAATTGAGCATCAGAATCTAAATATAAGTACTTATTTTTCTTGGTGTTATTAATATTTTAATATATTTTCTATCAGAGAAAATCAAACAAAAAACAAATATGTAATGGTCAACTTACATGTTTTGCAAGAAAAATAAATGTGAAGAAGGAAAAAATACAAGAGACAAAAGTGTGCAGGAGATGTTATCATTGTTGAATCCTGTCTAAAGAAAGTGGAATTATAGCAGACTATGAAATTCTAGAGCACAAAACTTTAATAAAGATTTTGAATCTTGTCTGTCAAGAATGTATTATACATCTATGTTTCTTCCTTCTGAATGTAATTTGCTTAAAAGAATAAAACATTTAGTGTGTCTAGTTCAACACTGTGTTATTATTTATATCAATTCTAATTAATTTTTATTCTATGAATTTGTTATTTAGATACACAGAATGTTTTTATTGTGATTAAGATAACTGATTTCACTGGAAGTAGCAATTTCACAGTACCTTGTAGTAGCTGAAGATTTTGGAAATAAAACATTTTAAATCATCTTGGATTATATTATTAAGTGCCTATAATCAGTCCTGAGAAATCTAAACATGTTCCTCCAAGAAAAAGTGATTAGAAAAATTACCCACTTTCCATGATATGGTTTAAGGTATTGAAATACACTTGCATAATTATCCTTGAAGAAAATAAGTACAAAAAGTCTTTGGTCATATGCAGCTGCAAAAATTTCAAAGTATGTATATTTGACTTTTCTAATTATTTATGTGTTATTTATTAAACTATTCAAAATTTACATTACTATTAACACTTTTATGAAAAACGTTGAAATCTAAAATAAATAATTTTCCACTAGAAAACATAATTCCAATAGTTTACAACTCCATTAAACCATATAAAGAAAAAAGTTGCTTTTTTAATTGTTTCTTAATTTTTACAAATTTATTTATTGGAGAAAAAAGCATTTGTTTGTTTACATCTTGATACTCTTGATACACCAGAGGTGTTGTGTAGACGCTTAATGTCCATGCTTAATGAATGAAAAATTATTTTTTCTTACCTGTGTTAATGTAATCTGTCAAGTCACATTTAAAGAATAAATAATTGTTTTACTTTCATTATTAAGGAAACATCATTGGAAAAAAAGAGTGGTTTTTGTGTGTTGTGTGCATGTGTATGTATATGTGTGTATGCATACATATTATATGAAATAATATATGAATATATATGTATATATATGTGTGTGTGTGTGTGTGTGTATATACATATATATATATATATATATATATATATATATATATCCATTGATTTCCTAACCAAATAGAATAACACTTGCATTTCAAATTATTTCTTCCAATATTACATAAAAATTATTTTACAAATTATAAGTCTAGGAAAGCTGCAACTTAATTTTCTGTCATATATAATCTCATAAATATTATTCTATCCTCTTTAAGGATATATAATAGCTGGTTTAGAGAATTGTGTTTTTAAGATGCATTTGTTTATTCAGCATTATAAATAAAACCAATAATACTACATTAAAATGATTGATTTTTTTTATTATCTTTTACCTTAATATAGGCTCTCAATATTAGGGTTGGTTTTGTTAAATTATATTCCTCAGAAAGTGAATAGCTTAATACATATTTTGCCAGCTTGAAAGCAATCAAAAGAATAATAAAATATTATAAATGTACAGTTTTCAACAAGCATATATCACCTTTACTATTCAAATTATAATAAATGTTAAAATATTCCCTGATATATGCAAATAAGAAGGTGTGTGCATATCTTACATACCATATATATGTCATACATGTGTGTACTATCTCTCTTATTTATCCATCAATATTAACATTATGTGTATATTACACTAAAAAGAAAAATGTTGCCTTTTAAGTATACATATGTATTTTAAATAACTATACCCTAATTTTATAAAAAGCATTTCACACAGTAGAAATAATACAGCTAACAGTTTCTGTATCATTTCATCAATCAATATATGAATAACCACTTAAATAAGAAAAAAATAAACTTTGTAATTTTAAGGTTGACTTCAGTTAATAATTTGGGGTTAAAAAATATTAAAATGTTAACCTATTTTGGATGTAGACAAAGCTGTGCTCTGAGGTAAAGTCACTATCTTTTTCTGTCTCTAAATAAAATATGATATTTTTAGTTCTTTATCTTTTTGCAACAACTCTCATCATATTTACAGGATAGGAACGTTATACCTCTGTTACTATTTTAATTAATTATATTTCTTCTATTTTATGCTTCTCTATTTAGCTTTTTAAAATCTGTAAATATAAGACATAGGACCTAAATAATTTAATTATTTTCAGGATTTTCAGATAAGAAAATACACACAGTGATGATAAGTATGCTCTAGGATGTTTTAAGATTTCAATACATGTTTATTATTATTAATTTTAATTAAAGTAACATTTATATATACATGCTATATTTAGCTGCTTGCAATGATAATTAAATGTTCTTTTATACCAACTGTAATGTATTCTAAATCCTCCTGTAACTATGAATGTTTTTGTCCTCATGAATTAAATCAAATTTGAATAAAATGGGAACAAATTTGTTTCTTAAATGTTTACCATGGCGATTCTGTAGATACTATGATTATGTGAACATATACACATATATACATATATATAGATATATATATATACACATACACACATAATATCATAATGTTCAGAAGCCAGCTGGGGCTTGCTCTGCTGTAAGTAATTAAGTTTTTTATATCCATGTGTTTTTTAGATTTTTAAATGTATATTTTTCTTAGAAATCATTTAGGATCTATCTTGATATTAACTTTATCTTTATAATTGTGTCTTTTATATGGACAATTTTGTGTTTAGACTATACCTTTATATATATATATATATATATATATATATATCTTTTTATCATATACATGATGGTGATATGATAATGATTATGATGATGACAGTAACTACATTATATTCATTAATCTTTATGCTTCAGTCTATTTTTTCAAAACTGGTAATTATCTGTAATTTGGAAATTTGTCCTCTGATAATCATATCTATTATTTCATTCATTTTTAGCTTTATTGCTACTGTCTCTATGATATCAGGAGAGCTTCTTTTGTTTGTCTATATATTGCTGATTTGAGCTTACACTGAAACAAATTTGTTCTTCAATGGAGATTTAAAATATTAATAATGTTACTAAAAATGTGTAATTTTTATTTATATTATAAAATTTCTTTCAATTAAGTCTTTATTTGCTTACACCTTTTGAATTTTTTTAATATATTTTGCTGTAGTAAGCACAGAGATATTTTTCCAAATGTATATCTTACCAATGTATGCTAAAAAATAACTTTTGCATGAACCTACTTTTCCTTGGTTAGCCAAGGGAATAACCTAATGACTATATTTAATGATATAATAAAAAACCTACAGTTCTGTCATGAAATATAATGCAGTGACTACTCCGTAGTTTACACAAGCTAAATAATTATGTGTCTCTTCTTCTGCATATTGACTATAAATAAAATCTTAATTCCCAGTCGCATCCATCCTCTCTTATGAAGCAACCCAGATTTCACAACCTGCACTAGACATATTTCTTGCAAGCATCTCTCCATACTGCCTCTTGAATAATCAGTGTTATCATCATTCAAAATGACTGATGACTAATTATTGTTGAACAAATGTGAGTGGCAGCTTTATATTTATTTCTGTGAAAAATTTAGTATAGGAAAAATGCATTGCAAGAGCATACAAACTTATATAATTATCCCCAATGCATCCTATTATGATCTTTATTTTTTTCCTGTAATCTGGAAGATGGTTGCCTGACATATGAGAATACATGATCCATAAGCTTCTCCCTGAGCTATATTATTTGCTTACCAATATTGATTTCTTATTGTGGCTTCTTACCCTTTATATTAAATGAAATAAATCTTGACTTTTAAAAGTGACAGGTGTTTGGTAGTTTTACTCTTTTAGTTTTGGAAAATCTATAAAAAGAAAAAAATTAAATCATGTGTTAGGAAAAGAGAAAATAGGTGATATGCTTAGAATAGGACTATTAGTAAATAGTGAAGATTTAGTAGAAGAAAGCAATTCTTTTGAAATATGAAACTTCTAAGGTGCCAAAGTGATTGGTTACATCCTGATAAAATGAGAAATTTTAAAAATAATTTTATCTGTTATATGCTTTCTGACGTCTATCTTAGTCTTTAATATTATATTTCATTTCTTCTTTGTATCTCCCCTCAGCCTTACCTTTTCATAAGCCCAGTGTTGTGTTTATAGATATTCTTTCTTTTACACTTTTTTTTAATCTTGAAGAAAGGGTGATTTCTCAGCAGAGATTCTTAACAGAGAAAATACCTTGCTATCTTTTATTGTGTTAACACACCAGTGTGCTAATGGAATTCCATTTTCAGATATACTCCTGCAAGACAAATTCAAACACCTAGCTCAGAGTTCTCTTTTCAATGTTTAATAACATGCATCCAATACTGGTGTAATGAATTGCAGGTCTGTTTTCTGCCCTGACATATATCTCTGCCATGGTGAGTGATGGGGTATTGATAAAACTGTAACTCCTAGAATGTATTCCTTCCAGGATATTTTTTTTTCTTTCCCAGAATATTGTTTGGGGCCACAATTTCCAGGTTATAACAAGTATATTCCAGTTCCTTATCACATATATACACTACAGACATATGATTTTATGCTCTTCTAATTATCTTTACAAGAATGTAGGATGAGAGACATATAAAATTATGGTGGAATATTTCTTAATAGTTACGTAGCTGGATGGTTGAGAGAGAGGAAATTTTCAAACACTAATAGAGGCAGTAATTCATCATGCTCTCCTTGTTAAGTGCATGATCTTTTGTGTATAACACCCAAAACTTCAGAGAGATTTATTAATCTAGATAACTCTAATGAGTATAGAAAGCCTGATAGACTTCAAATAATATTTTTAATATAGAGATTTTCTTATCATTTTTCTATTTTAAGAGAAAATAAATTATTTTTTTCAGACAACAGAGTGAAAACATAAAACTGTACAAAATATCTTACTATTTTTAAAAAAGTTTTCAAGTACTACTAATATGAATATATGAATATATGATAATCTCGAAGAGATGAATACTGGAGGATGTCAAGATAGAGATAAAAAGAGGAGTGTTTAATGACAAAAATTGAGAAACTAGAAGCAACTAAGACAATCTTAGAAAATGATGAAGAAAGAAGAGACAATTTTTCTTTCCATGCAATCCGGGAACATCTTGCTATGTGTATTATGTAAAGGGTAATTTTAATTTAACTTGTGTCAGTAGTAAGGCTTTCCCTGAAGCCATTCCACTGACTTGACTTGTTTTCTTAGAATGATAAACAGCAAAATATTTATCTTTAATTGGGAGACTGGGATTGACATATACACATTATTATGTATAAAATAGATAACTAATAAGAACCTACTGTATAGCACAGGAAATTACTCAGTACTCTGTAATTACCTATATGGAAAAATAATCTAAAAAAGAGTAGATATATGCATGTGTATAACTGATTCACTTTACAGCAGAAACTAACACAACATTGTAAATCATCTCTACTCCAATAAAAATTAATTTTAAAAATTGCATAATAAAAAGAGCTTTTTTCCCCATTTTTAGTACCTTTTAGAAATGCTGTTATTTAGCCACCTATTTAATTCAACTCAATTGCCACATTTAATTTGAAACTTTATATATATTTTGATTGTTCTCTATTGTATTTGTGCATGTAGAATTCACACTAATTCAGATAGTAACATATTATAATAAATCCTGTACATTACAAAATATTTGAATTTGTAGGCATTTGATGATATTAATTTAAAAAATTCAAAATATTAATGCTGAATCACATAGCTTTTCTTATCATGTAGATAAATAGCTTGAATAAAGCTACAGTTAATCTGTATTATAAAAATATCTCACACTACATAAAAAGTCAATTATATTATGTGTAATATTTACCTATATGTTGAAACAAGAGGAAAGGAAATAACGAAGATTTTCATCAGGATTTTTATCTGTAAAACAAAACTCATTCCTCTTTGAGTATATCAGAAATATAAAATATTTAAATGTACATTTACATTTTTTCAGGATAATTTTAATGAAATTGACTACAGAAAGATTTAAAACATTTACTGTGTTAGTATTCTATTCAAAATTTAATTGACAGCATTTAACTTCTATTTATATGATTGTAACTTTTATAGTTGTGAAGAACACATGAAATAATATTGTCCTATGAGTCCTGTATCCTACTGTCAGATTATCTGAACAGTGTAAACAGTCAACAATATCTTGAAAAGTTACAAAAGGCATATTGATTCTTTCCCATTCCCCCAACCCCGGGAAGTTCAGTTGGTATATTCTCCAATATCAGTAGGAAAACCTCCTGGAGAAGAGAGATTCAAAATTTTTATTTGTTATTGTTGCTCTGTTTTCTTAGATAAATGCTTGCTGTGATCTTTTGTTGAAGTAAGACTTTTATTCAGTCAAACAGAAAACAAAGTTTGGAGTCAGGGAGGGAAGCAGATTAAAAATGGAAGCTTCAAGGCAGTTTTCTCCAGTACACGTGTAGAAATAGAGGCTTGTCCAGCGTATCTTGTGTACTTATTGATTATTATTTCATCTGGAGCTTATCTCCAGTTGATTTGTTCCAACTTTTCCTCTTTTCCTATGAATCATTTGTTTTAACAGTTGTCTTTCACATTTACATGCTGAGTTTTCTGCTAGTTTATTTTTACAACTTCTTGAGATGTTCCTTATGTCCTGGCTCTTCGTGCTTTTGGTTTTACCAAGCCTCCTACAACATTGAATTTTCTGGGAAGACTTACTTGTGCTTATGTATACTAAGGCACATGTAAATGTGTGTGTGTGTGTGTGTGTGTGTGTCTAGGAATAAATTATATCAGTTCAATACTTGCTGAGCGTATAAGGCATTCCTCTTTATTATCTTCCACAACATTTAAGGTGACAAATGGTATGGAATGTATCAAAAAATGTCTTTGTTTTAGCATTATGTTGCTTAAAATAACCTGTTAGAAGCCAGTGGGTAGTCACAGATTTCTATTTCTATAGTGCTTCTATTCCCAAACAAGTGTTATAGTCCTTATTTATTTCCTCATTGTGAAAACCATGTTAATTAAGTAAGGTTAGAAATGATAACATTATCTATGTTTGAAAGACAAGGAAACCAAGTCAGAAAGCAGTAAAAAGGTATTCTGAGTATACCTGAGGAACTTAATGACAAGGTTTAGATTACAATATATGTCTCTACTTTCAAAAACTCTGGTATGGTTGTAAACGACTGTCCTGAGTCAATAATAATAACCAATAAGAAATAATACTAAATTTAAAAACTATTTTGGAAATTATACGATTTTAATTTTATTTAGAAAGTAATTGAGAGCTGCTCTTTTTGAAAGAAAATTCCTTAAAAAAACACATTGAAACAGAGATAATAGAAAGCAAAATTAAATACAATACATATATATTTTTGTACCAAAGTTTTCCAGCTATTTGTGTAAAATGATCAACCACCAAATACATTACTAAATACGATTAATGATGAATTGAGTGACTATCCAGGTCTTAAGTGAATTGTTTTTTTGTTTGTTTTTTTATTGTGGTACGTGGGCCTCTCACTGTTGTGGCCTCTCCCATTGTGGAGCACAGGCTCCAGATGCACAGGCTCAGTGGTCATGGCTCAAGGACCCAGATGCTCCGTGACATGTGGGATCTTCCCGGACCAGGGCATGAACCTGTGTCCCCTGCATCGGCAGGCAGACCCTCAACCACTGCACCACCGGGGAAGACCCTTAAGTGAAAAATTTTGATTAAATATTTAACATATGTTGACTCAAAACTTGATGAATATGTACAATATATTTGTCATAGTATTAATATCTTTACAGATCACTTAAATCTATTACATTTATTCTTAATTAAATAAACTTATAGAAATGTGGACAAAAATACCAGATAGCTAGAAATGTTTAAATTTCCTATTTGGTTCTGTTACATAGAATATTTTTCTCTGTTGGAATTTCTTATCTTTTCATCCATTATATGCATGTTTTCACTTACCTTCCTACTTTCTTGCACATAGTTATAATAGTTTATAACTTATATTTAACTTATAACTTATATTCCTTTTCTGATCATTTCAATATCTGTATCATCTTGGGTATGGCTTTCCCTTGAGCACATGTTTGCTTTGGGTATATTTGTGTGTGTGTATTGCAAAATTTCAGATTACAACTAAATCATATTGCAATAGAGTTAGACTCTAGACTCTGTTACAGTTCTCTGAAGAAATTTTTATCTTCAAATAACACTTCTTTTATAAAATTATTGAGGTATAATTGATATATAACATTATATTAGTTTCAGGTGTAAAATATAATTATTTGATATTTATATGTATTGGGAAATAATCAGTACAATAAATCTTGTTAACAACTGTCCCCATACATCATTATGCATTATTTTTCTTGTGATGAGAACTTTCTCTTAGTAACTTTCAAATATGCAACACAGTATTATTAACTATAGTCACGACGCTATACATTACATCCTAAGACTTATTTTATAGCTGGAAGTTGTATCTTTTACCCCCTTCACCCATTTTACCCACCTCTCACCTCCATCATCTGTCAACTATCAGTCTCTTCTCTGTAACTATGAGCTATTTTGTGAGTGTGTGTGTGTGTTTTATTACACATATAAGTGAGAGTATATGGTATTTGTCTTTCTCTGTATGATTTATTTCTCTTAAATAATGTTCTCAAGCCCATCTATATGTTTTGCAAATGACAAGATTCCATTCCTTTTTATGGCTGAATAATATTCTATTATATATATATATATATATATATATATATATATATATATACACACACATATATGATATATAAATATATATATACATATATGATTTATAAATATATATCATATTTTATAATCTATTCATCCATCAATGTCACAAGTTACTTCCCTATTTTAGCTAATGTAAGTAATGCCAATAATATAAACAACAAAATAAAAATGTTTTGTTTTACAAGGCAGTTAACCTGGTTGGAATCAAATTGCACTCTATGTCTCTTCATGGTGGTTGTCAAGTCAAAAACCACTTCTGGTTTTCATATTGTTTTGTTTTGTTTTCCTTAGCTGTGAGCTACTTTTAGTTGTACCTACTCATAGGTAGTTCAGGAATCATCTGGAGACTTTGGCAGTATATGAAGAGAATTTGGGGTTCTTCTTATGTTTTTCCTCTTTTCCAGCACCCCCTCCCTCATTTTTCAGTAGTTATATTTTCCCACTCTCTGTCCTCTAGTTCTTCAGGTCAGTCAGAAATACTATAGTTTTCTATTATAAATTTTGCCATCATGTGACATGCTATGACCATAGACTTCCCTCAGCCTAAAATCATAAACACAGGGAGCTCACTCTGTCCTGGTCTCTTCTTCCAATTCTCCTCACTCTGACAAAATAAATGCTTGCTTTTTTCACCTTCCATGTCTTTCAGGTAGTCCTCCCATCCCCAGATATGATGTTTGTCATCAGTGGGGAGTTCAGCCTGTTAGAAGGTGACTCAGGCATAGTGAAAGTAAAATTATTCACATTTCAATTTTAAATTTCCACTAGCCTATATATATATATATATATATATATATACTTTTAGGCTTAAAGATATATGCTTATAACTATGAATAATATATAAGGTACAATACATTATAATCGGTTAACATATTTTCCAAACTAAATTCAGTAATTATGCGAAAGTATGACATCTGATGTAAAGTTTTTATTCATATGAGAGCCTTTTTGGATTAAGCCTTTTAATACAAATAAAATATATGTCTTAGATATAGGGACTGCATTTAGAAATCATTAAGAAAATTACATGTGAAAAGAGTCAGAGGCAAAAATTTTAACAGTATATTGGTCATGGCGATTACTCTCCTTCTCTTGGTAACTATTTCAATTTCACTGGAGATTCATCCTTTCTCCATAAAGCCTATGTGGTTTAGGAGAACGGAATTCTTCCTGTTCTCTAGGTCTAAGCAGTTCAGTATAATTTCGTCAGTAATGTTTATTATGTCTGGAATGGGCGTGTGACCCAATTCAATCAAATAAATTTGTAAATATATGCTAAGAAATTCTAAGGTTAAAGGATCACTATTCTCCTGGTTAAGTGGTGTGATATTCAAAGGTACAACAGGCACTGCTACAGTAATTTGCTCACTGCCGCAGATCATAATTTTAGGATGAAACAGGCATCTCAGGTGGCAGAGTACAATAGAGAAAGGAGCTGGATTCTTAGAGATTTAATTCAGCTTCTGACTCGTATACATGACACTTTTGCTTCCCCTACCTGGAACATTCTTTGTAGAGCAGGTGCTATACCTCTTTTGTTTCAAAAAATTTGAGGGATTTTGTTGTTGTTGTAAACCACAATGTATCATATTTTCACTGACACAAGTGTTCTTAAAAGGTGAAGACAGTAATAATACATTCTGTTATATGGTATTTATATGTACTGAAGTGTTTTTCTGAAATATTAAAAAAAATCTTGATCGGAGAAAGACAAATTATTTTTACATTTGCTTATTTATTTGTTTTTCTTCATTACTAATACAATGTTTGCATTTTTATTTCTATATTACAACACCTAATTACAATCCCTAGTACACAGTGCCATCAAAAGTTCACTGAATGAACACCTAAACTGAGGAAAGACAAAAGTCAGAGAAAACGGCCATGAGAATGCATGTTTTCTAGATGTGGTTGACTAAATCCTTATTCACAAATATTCAGTTCCCCATTGGTGGGAAGATTACAAAACAGTGTCCCTTAAACTTACTTTTAGTTATGTGACTTGGTTTGGCCCAGAAAATGTGTAAGTGCCATCTCTCTAATCCAGGCAGAAGTTTTCAGAGCTGGAGTATGCTTTGCTGTGGTATTGTTTTCTTGCTGTGATCATGGAAACGTATGTGTGGATGGAATCACTGTCAAACTGGGTCACTGAGGGACAAAGATGAGCAGAGGCCCCCTTGGCAAACCGTGGCGGGCATGTAACATGAAGGGAAAATATACTTGGTTTTGTTACCCAATTATATTTGGGGCTGTTTGCTACCACAGAGTTATTCTAGGCTATCATGACAGAAACATGATAAAGAACAGATAACTGCCCAGTGAAACTCTTGTGAAGGGTTATCTGAACAAGAAGATACGGTTATTGGAAATTTATGGACAGTGCCATTTTTATTAATTAAATGTTTAAAATATTAATAATGTGTATTCTTATAGCGAATAAAACATTTAATTGTAGAAATAAAATAGTAGTTAAATGGTTTTTATGTATTCATACTTTTTGGGTCAACCTAAATCCATTTTTTTTCTACTAATTATTTAATTTATTCAATCATGATTATCCTGTAACACGGGTTTTTAGAAATATATTATACAAAGTAGGGAGAAAATTCTATAGAATAATTTGTAATGAAATTGCATGTTTTAGGGAGCCAAGCTTTCTCACATATCTGATATTTACGCTTCATCTACATTTCTTTTTATTATTATTTTCTATGGTTCAGATACAAACTTATAATCTTGACGATCTAGAAACTTTAGTCCTTTCTTAGATTCTTGCTTTATTTACTAAAGTTAAGGATGTACAGAGAATTAACAGCTGCTGAGCTACAATAATAAAATCCTCAATTAAGTTTATGAACAATTAGGTTTTGCTTTGATACCATTATGTTTACTTAATAAAATTTTATTAATTAATCATGTGAAAATGTCTGTCTTATCAGTTGCTGAATTACATAGTTATGCAACATACACATATGTATACATACTCCCTACATAGCACATACAGGAAATCTTGAAAACTGACTAGACAGACAAGGTATTACAGATGTCTTCTCAAAAATCATGCTGTCTCTATGTATATGTATAACTGATTCACTTTGTTATAAAGCAGAAACTAACACACCATTGTAAAGCAATTATACTCCAATAAAGACGTTAAAAATATCATGCTGTCTCTATTCAGAGCAGCTAATTTAAAATATGAGAGAAATCAAGGCTCTAGGCATATAAAAACACACTTCCACTTACAATGCAGACTACATTACAGTACAGACAAGTATATCCAATTTCACATAAGAGCTAGTACTTTATAGATACAAATTCAACAAGCAAGCTATCATAAATATCTGAGGAATTACCTGGGATCCCATGGAAACACATGCTGAGTAGCCAGGCATTACCTGTGGTAATGAGTGTTTCAAAATTCCTACTAACAGACTTCTTCGAAGTTGTACCACAGATAGTGTACCTGCTACCACCCACAACTAATGTGAATGTCTTGAGGTTATGCACAGGAGAGCTAATCAATATAATAGATTTTTCTGAATAATAACTAGTTATTAGAAAACTCTAAGGTTTGCATTTCAGTAAGTGGTCTGTGGTCTCAGGTGAAACTACAGGTCCACAGTAAAAATTGAGATTGACATGTACACACTGCTATATTTTATATAGATAAACAAGGAACTACTGTAAAAAAGTAAATAAAATTTTTAAAAAAGAAATTGAGTGAAAGTTGTCAATGAGTCTCAGAATAAAAGCAAAAGAAGGAGATGGAACAGAAGAAAAGACAATTTTTATAATAATCTTTAAGTTAAAGTATTAAATAAATTTTGTTTCTCATCTATTTCTCATATCATATTGCATATTTTTATAGCATTATATTAGTTTCAGGTATACAACATAGTTATTTGATATTTGTATATATTGCAGTGTGGTCACCACAAGAAGTCTAATTAATATCCATCATCACATAGTTACAAATTTTTCATATTGCATATTAAGTTCAAATCAATGGAATCAGTTATTTGTGGAGATAAACAATGATCTTAAAGAAGTTATATAAAATATATTTATTGGAAAGATGAGGATACTGACATTCAGCATGTTTAAAATCAATTTAGATGATCATCTATCTAATTAGGAAAATTTAAATTCCAAAGCATTGTTTTTTATATATCCTACCCAGTGTTTTAAAATATAAATAATACTGCATTTCAGTAACTGAGGTAATTGATGATAAGAGAGAGAAAACATTTCACAAAAGTAGAGAGGTTAACTCAAAAATGTGGGTAAGAATAACATGTTAAATACTATAAAACTGAAAGAATGAGATTATAAACTCATCATTCTGTCCTAAATATGCGTTCATTGGCATGGGCTTGTTAAAAGAATACTATTATATCAAAAATACTGCTAATTCTCCTACGTCCTAGGTCTTTTGGTAAGTAATTTAACCTCTCTGACTTATTTTTTTTCCTTCTGTAAAAGGTAAATGAGAGTTTCTGATAAACTGAGAGTGCCTTATGCTGAGTGAGTCTATGCATTTCAAAAATAATGATAATGATGATAATGATTATGCATAAAACAGAATCATACAGTTTACAAATTTCATATTATTTAAGATTTTAAATGTTGTATAGAGATTTGGCATTAGAATTTGATAGGAGCAAAGATATAATTACCTAGGTTGGGTAAAGGGAAATATGGAGAAAACTAATATTCTTTAACTTTTATATACCAGATAGGTCTCTGGGCATTTTACATTACATTGCTATTTAATAATGACAATGAATAAAACAATTATAAAACAATGTGTGAAACAATATGTATTCAGGAAACATGCAAAAAGATAAGGTTGAAAGAAAAAAAACATTCATCATTTATGGAAGTAGTCTATTTTGAACTGGGGATTTGAATCTTTCCAAAAAATGTTTTTATCATAACAACATCAGTTAAACATAGTCATTTCAATTGATGACCAGTATCATTTAAAAATGTTTTTCATATTATTTCACATCAAAAGACATTATATGATTTGACATCTAGGTCCTAGGAAGCATCGAAAGAGGAGATTCTATATAAATAAAAGTTGAATAACAGATAACAACATTCTATAAAGCTATGAGTCTATTTCTAGAAGGAAATAACAAAAGAAGAAACAAAAATAAAATGGGAATAGGGCACTCAAAGTATGTCAGATGTACCTGCAGGAGGGCTACCACATAATGGAACACCATTTTCAAGACTAGTTGCTAGGCTCAGATTTAGCAAAATCAAACAGACAATAATTAAAAGTAAAAAAAAGAATGAGATATTATCTTTATTAATTTTTATTTTTTTTAAGATTTGCAGGAAGGTAAAAATAATCTTATGAATATATGTATGTCTGTATCTTTTCTACCTGTATCCTCATTGGCAGTAGGGATCTGAGGAAGTGAGGCTCACCTTTCAGGATGTCTGCCAAAGGCCACTAATTCTGCTAATACTTATGATTGATAACCTTGTGAAGTCGTCTAAATTCTACCAATGGGCATGTGTTCCTTTGTTGTTGCTTTTTTCCCCGTGTGGTAGCTAAATTGATGTTTTGTAATTTTAAAATGAGCTATTCCTTTTTATCTGTTTCTTTTGGTGCTTATTTGTTTTTAGTCCACTTCACTTATTTTTTTATTATTTTATTTTTTTAAAGAAGATGTTGGGGGTAGGAGTTTATTAATTAATTAATTTATGTTTGCTGTGTTGGGTCTTCATTTCTGTGTGAGGGCTTTCTCTAGTTGTGTCAAGTGAGGGCCACTCTCCATCACGGTGTGTGAGCCTCTCACTATCGTGGCCTCTCTTGTTGAGGAGCACAGGCTCCAGATGTGCAAGCTCAGTAGTTGTGGCTCACGGGCCGAGTTGCTGTGCGGCATGTGGGATGCTCCCAGGCCAGGGCTCGAACTTGTGTCCCCTGCATTAGCAGGCAGATTCTCGAACACTGCGACACCAGAGAAGCCCCACTTCAATTAATTTTTATTCTTAACCTTTTCAACAACTTTTAGATGTGGGGATCATAAAGTGACAGGGTAATTAGGAAAAGGATGAGAAGGTTTCATGACCCAAACAAGGGAACAAGTTGGCTGTATTTTATCTCCTACTTAGCTCGGTAGAAATCCTTCTAGTTCCTGCACTGCCTAGTCTCAGGATAACTCCTTGTTAATAATAACCTCTTAATAGGAGAGAATGTTAGAATTACCATAAATAAATCAGCAAATTTGGTGAAGCAGGGAAAACAGAAACAGAATCTCTAATTCTATTCCAGGTAAGTAATAGACTGTCCATGACAATTCAGACAATATGTTGGCACAAATATTGTTGCTTGTTTTTTTAAGAAATTCATTCTTTATGGAAGAGGTAGAGAAAAATCAGATCTTCAGCATATGTACATAGAATGTTGATAGTATAAGAAAATGCTCTAGGGTAGCTCACACTCGGGAAGCAGAAGGAAGGAAAACAGTCCTCAAGGAAGGTTTCCCATTGTGTCCCAAGAGGTTTAGCTTGGATAACTTTTTAGTCCTTCCTAAATATAAGCTCTCCAGACTGAGCAGAAATTCTCATCATTTTATGAGGACAGATTAACACTGACAACACTGCATAGTGATCATTATGGATAAAAAAGCAAAGATTTTCTGATCACTAACTGGGCTTTATTTACCCCATGGTGGACAAGGACAGGCAGTAATTACTGGCAGTCCCAAAAAGGCAGGGACTGAAAAATGTCAGTAGCTGATGATTGTAACACAGGTAGAAGCTTGGATTTTGTAAGGAGTGTTTACAATTTCAATTCAAATATTGAAAACATAACTCCTGGGGAGTGTTTAAAGACAGGTTCACAGGTTCATTGATATCTGTCCTCTGAAGAGGTGGAGCTAAATTTCCTTCCCTTCGCATGTTGTCTAGGTTATGTTACTTGCTTCTAGTGAATAAAATATAGTAGAAGTGATAAGATGGCATCTCCAAGGTTAGGTTATCAAAGATTTCAACTTCCCTCTTGAGTTTCTCTCTCTCTCTCTCTCTCTCTCTCTCTCTCTCTCTCTCTCTCTCTCTTCATAACTCACTCTGAGGGCAGCCAGCTGCTATGTTGCAAGGACTCTCAGGCAGCCAACACAAAGTCCACATGACAAGGAACCACATATATATGAGTCAGTTTAGTTGTAGATTCCTTGTTGCCTGCCAGCAAAAATGTGAATGAACTTGGGAAAGTATCCTTGAAGTAACTGCAGCAGTGACCAACAACTTCATTATAAACTTATGAGAAACCCAGTTCTAGAATGACTCAGCTGAGCTAGTCCTGGATCTCTCATAACAGAATCTGGGAAATAATAAATGTTTACTATTTTAAGAGCAAATTTGAGGTAATTTGTTATGCAACAATAGATAACTAATACTACTTTCAGAATATTCAAGACAAGGAAAAGAGGAATTGCTTTGTCTAAATATCAGGATTTGCCAGTTTCAGAGTTATCAAAGTTTAAGTGAGATGTTCTGGCAAGGTTAATGTTTTCTTAAAGCTACACTAGTAGAGTGATAAGGTTATAACAACAAAGAAACTATTACTTATTGGTATTTTAATATGTGACATATATCTAGTGCCTCATCTAATTAATAGTTATGTGAAAGTAAAGAAATATGCTTGGACAATGTACAGAACATTATATATATATTTAAAGTATAATCTATTAAATTTAAGGAATCCACTTGGATTTTTTCTGGTCTTATAATCACAACAGAAGATTATGTTTTTATCTTATCATAAAAATTATTCCCTGTATCTTGTGCATCTTTATTCCAATTTCAAATTTTTCTTTATATTTGATGCCTTTAAAAGAAATATAAAAACCACTTAATTATCTTTCTTCATTTCTATCTTTTCACTAAGCGAATCTAGATCTCAGATAGAATACTGATTGATAATAAATCGTAGATTATTTGATTTCATTATAGTGAAAGAACTAGTTAGTTTCTTTGAGGAGATGAATGAAAAATCAAAATAATAATGCACTAAAATTAGTGACATGGAGTCCTGAGTGACAATTAAAATTCAATACCAAAGAAGGATAATTCGAGATAAAAATGCAGATACTGCCTTAACCTGCATTTCAAAATAGAACATTTAAAAGAATAAACAAAACTAAATTAAAAAAACAAAAAAAATACCATCTTTAAACTCTATGTGTAGAGTTGTGTGCAGAGATGCTTATTATGCAGAGCAGACAAAACAGGCATACAATTTGCTTATCTCAAGATGGATTTAAGAATGGAGAGTTTCATTCAAAGAGAGAAGGTTTTTTGTTTGTTTGTTTGTTTGTTTGTTTGTATGCAGTACGCGGGCCTCTCACTGTTGTGGAATCTCCCATTGCGGAGCACAGGCTCCAGACGCGCACAGGCTCCAGACGCGAAGGCTCAGTGGCCATGGCTCATGGGCCCAGCTGCTCTGCGGCATGTGGGATCTTTCTGGAGCGGGGCATGGACCCGTGTTCCCTGCATCGGCAGGTGGACTCTCAATCACTGCACCACCAGGGAAGTCCAGAGAGAAGTTTTGTAGCCAGGTTCCTTGAAGCATTGTGGGTGTTGATTTTCTGTTCATGGATCAGTTTTTCCCATCTATTCTGTGTGTCTGTGGTTTCTTCCTTCTTTTATGCTTTGTCAGTGTTGCTGAATGCTGATGGGACAATACTTGATGTAAACATCCTCAGGCAATCATTTTCAGTTGATAAATTTAAGATCTGAAACCTCAAGCTTTATTTTATGAGTGCAGTCTGTGTTAGGGTGCCCAATTACACGTGATAGCTGTGTGCTTCTGAGTTTTTTTTAAGGGAGAAACATCCATGCTCTGCCAAATTTAATGGGTTTAGGGGAAAATAATGATAAGAAGTCATGGAGAAAGATTCAAAGAGAACTTCCAAGTAATTTCTAGGAATTTTAGAAAAACAAACAAACAAACAAAAAACACATGCAATGTTATAATATTTTGTTTAATAGAAAATAAAAGCTTAAATGAGAGAAAGTAAATTGTTCTATGTTGAATAGAGTGAGTTACATTGGAAAATAAACAATATTAGACAGAAAATAAACAATATTAAACATTGCCATTGATTAAATGTGTCTTTGAAATGCCACCTACTTTCCAAATATCGTCATCATTAAAACAGTATCTGCCCTTGCTCGAATTTGTTTAAAGGATCAAATTATGTGATTTATAAAATACAAAATACTCTAAATTTTAAGTGACAGTGTTAACCCAGATGTCAGGTAAGGTCATTCAGTCCAATAACATTAATTTTTTTGAAGTTATAATTAAAATGTTATATGCACATAGTTTAAAGATCATACTGAAAAAAAGACTGATGATGAAAAAGGGCAGAACCCTAATCTGGTACTTTTCTCCGCACTCTCCCTCCCTTATCTTCATATGTCCAAGTAACATAAGATACTGCTGTTCTGCCCTTTATTAACTTAACATTATATTCAACATCCTATATCACCGAATAGATGTTTTACATGCTTATTTCTCTGAAAACACATCCCCTCTTTTCATTGTTTCAATGTAGTTTTATGACAATTTTTAGTTAAATCAGTGGTCAATCTGTATCTTTTTATATATTATAGTTTCTTCTGAGCTAAAATGTCACATATTATTTTCTTTATTATATATTTCTTTAGTTTCTTCTGCAGTTAGTATTCTCCTAACATACTAGATTATTTATAAAATGTCTCTTGTTGTTTTAGCTATTTCACCAGATCTGCCAAATACCTGCCAATATTTTTCAAATGCTCAAATGTGTAAATTCCATTTTTCTTTTTCTAGCATCCTGTCTCTTGGAAACATCATATTCTGCTTCAATTTGGACTCTGTGACCTGATGTGCTGCTAATGTCATGAGACTGTTCTTTAATTTTGGAATTTCTACCCATGCTCTCCTCTGTTGGAACTCTTGCCCAGTAGGTAGTTTGCAGTACTTTTTCTTGGTTAATTCATTGTCTGGTGCAACCCAGTCTCCATTAAATTCCAAGAAAGAGTGCAAGGGAGGTGAAATTTCTAGTAATTGTTTATATAAAAAGCCTTTATTATATACATGGTTTGCTAGGTATAGTGGGCTAAATTATGGCCCCCAAAAGAAAAATATGTCTGTTTCCTAACACCCATCATCTGTGAACATGGCCTTTTTAGGTGAAAGTATCTTTGCAGATGTAATTAAGTTAAGGATCTTGAGTTGAGATCATTTTGGACTTAATATGGTTTCTAATTCAAGTGTGAAAGTGTCCTTATATGACAAAGGCATAGGGAAATTTGAGATTCAGACCCAGAGGAAAGAAGACCATGTCAAGATTGGAGCAGAGATTGGAGCCATGGAGTCCCAAACCAGGAATGCCTGGAGCCACTATAAATGGAAGGGTCAAGGAAAGATCCCACCCTTGAGCCACAGGAGGGAGTGTGTTCAGAACACCTTGATTTTGAACTTCTGGCCTCCACAACTGTGAGAGAATACATTTCTGTTGTTTTCAACCACCAAATCTGTACAACCCTAGGATACTAATAAAGGTGGATAAATAATTTTATGTAGGAAATATTTTCATCCAGTATTATATTTTATATTATTTCATAACTCTGATTTTCAACAATTTTCATGTAATAACTTTTCACTTATTTCTCTCTAAAAGCTTAAGATATCTGCTAAATACCTTATGTTTAGAGATTTTATACTGATTCCTTGGTATCATCATCTTCATCATTATACATAGAGATTGGCACTCATTGTATCCTTTCAACTAGTAGACTCATGTCCTTCAGTTCTGTGAAGTTTTTGTTTGTTTATTTCAATACAAAAGTATTCCCTAGTTTTTTCTGCTTTTTTTTTCTATTATTATTATTAATTGATTCCTAATTGTTTCATTGCTTCCCTCATATTTTTCCTTAAGAAGTTCTGAGTTTTATTCATCAAATGTGATATTTAAAAATTTTTACCATTTAAAAAAATATTTTAAGACTACTTTCTTGTTCTACATTTTTAATAGCTCCCATTTCTTTGTTCTAAATGATCACTTTCTATTACATTTCTGAAATACAAAGCATAGATTTTAGCAGTCATTTTTCTTATTTCCTTCCACTTTTGTTTCATCAGAGTTCTACTTTTCTGTTATTTATTTTGGTCTCTCTTTACTATTGGAAGATTCCCTCACATGTCCCCTGTTGGCTTTTCAGTCATATTTACTTCGAAATGCTATGCTTTGTTAACAGCTTCACCACTCTACCAATCTATAAATGAAGATCAGTTAGTGACTTACATAAGTGCAATCCACATATATTAATAGTTAGAGGTCCTTTCCCTAAAACTCCCAGTTTTTCCCAGGAATAAGTCTCCCAAATCCTACAATTGTTGGTCTGAGTAAAAGCCAAGCCAAAAGAGGAAGTGTGGTTATCTGTTTCTCTGGGTGATTATTTTCCCCAGTATTTCAATTCTATACTTCACACCCACTTTTGCTTCCCCCAGAGAAATTAAGCTGAAAAATGTTCCTGAAAATATGTCTATTCCTGAAATGCAGTTGGGGAAATTGAAGGTTTAAAGCTGGAGGGGACAAAACTTCAAGCTTAACCTATATGAAAGCTGATTTTTTTCTGTTTTCCTGTTCTACCTGATATCTTATTCCTTGAACTTCTGGGACTTTGCAAGTATCTACTCGTAGAATCCACTTGGTTTTCCTTTGGGATCTGCTCTATAAAACCAAGGTTCATTTTGTATTCTTCTCTCACTCATAGTCTTCTCTGATAAGTCTTCAGCACTCTTGTATCCTGTCAAAGGTCAACTTGTTTCTCATTCGCTGTGGAATCCTCAAAGCCCACCACACTTTTTTAAGCATAGCAGATTATGTAGAAGTGCACAATGAACTGTTAAATATAATATTTTATAGTCCATAAGTCTTTAAACTAGAAAAAAAAGTATGCTCATGATAGAAATTATAAGGTTTATTATTAATTTTTATTTTTAATTTAATAATAGATGATTCTATGAGTAACATGGCATCAAATGAAAGAAAATGTATTTTAATAGTAATATTGAAGAAATACACTTACCTAAACTTTTTCAAAAGAAAGAAATATTGTGTATTATTAAGATTCAAGATGAATAAATTGATTTAAAATTTGGGAAATGATAGGAGGCTGTATCATTATGCAAGCATAAATTCAATTTCCAAATAAACAACCTCTGTGAATAGGTTAAAATCTGAGTGAAATTCAACCAAGTCTTAAATAATATGGTTAAATCTACACAAAAAATATATTTTAAATGAATATAAATTAATTATGATCAATAATGAAAGCCATGTTTGCTGGTAAATTAGCAGATATTAGACTTGAAAAATAAATAATAAAGGAATTATGGAAGACAACAATAAATTAGCACAAAAGTATATGATGAATCTTGCTTTAGCAAATCTAGATATCATGAATGTTTTAGTATGAAGAAAATTATCAATCAAAATATTATTTTTTTGAAAAGAGATATAGAATTAGAGATAAATCTACATTGTAAAAAAAAATGGGGGTTGTCTCAGAAAAGGTAGAGTTGATTAAAATACTTACACTACTATAATTAAAGAAAAATACTGTAAGAGAAAAATATCTGGGGATTTTTCTATTAAAGTAATCATACTTCAAAAATTCATATTTTTTAAAATAACTCCAGGCTACTTCAAACACAGAATGATTGCAGAGTAGCCAATGATGTCAAGGATATGGAATATATCCACTTAAGAATAGCAAATAAAATATTTTGTAAAGTGTCATGGAATAGTAATAAAAAATTCAAATTGACTTGGATAAAAGCAGAGCCTTGTGAATATAAAACTGACTGAAGTATAACAAACAAAATGTCAATGTATTTAATGGAGTGCCACAGGGATCAGTGTGAGGGCTGATCTTATTTAACAGCTTAATTAATGATCTGGAAGATGGAGAAAACAGTATGTTAATGAAATATGTAGCTGATATCAAATTGGAAGTTTTGTCAACACCAATTAACATAGAAAAATTATTTTAAAAGGGAAGTTAGAGAGGTTAGACTTATTAAGAAGAAAAAAATAAATTGTACGTTTAATTTGTTAGGAATAGAATTACCAAAAAAAACTTTGAGGGGAAAAAACACTGAATAATATTTGCATCTAAAATAGTGGGAACAAAATATAAATATAAGAGAATTTTACAAACGAACTACCCTACACAGTAAATAGAGTTTGCACATTTTTAGAGTGCAAATATTCTAAAATGTGTAATGATTTTTTTAATGGAAGGTTGGCCTGCAAATTTTGACATTAGATTAGAGAAAACAATATAACTAAAGTGAGTTTAATAGTAACAATCATGCTGAAGTGCTGAAGTTTTATGGGATTTATGTCTGCAAGATTGAAAAAAATGAATTGGGAAAAAACAGATTACATGATTCAGTTTAATATAGTCATTACAATGTGATTTGAAGTTGCAAAGTAAGTATATTTCCATAAGTGAGTGGTTTGGTATCCACATCAGTAAGTTAACTTGATAAGGATCCTAATATTTCAATTTGCCAGAATAGAGTCTTTAACAACTAAAGTTGTATAATTCAATGAGGTATTATAGAAAGATTAAACACTTCAAATTAAGAGAGTTGTATTTCGATATGGAAGTCTGCTTAGCTTTACAAAGCATCATCATCTTCCTCTGTAAATGAGTTAAATACCCAGCTTTGCAGAATTATTGTAGGAATTATGAGACACATTTTTTTAAGTACCAAACCTCATGCCTCTCATATTGTAGATGCTCAACAAATGCTGATTCATTCTTTCAAATTTGTCCTTTGCAGCACTGTCAATGATCCTTATGGATTGGAAACTGATAAGAAAATTACTTGTGTAAGCTAGGTGTAACTTAGCTAAAACTTAAATAAGTCTTGTGATATTACTGATGCATGTGATCCACAGAAGCTTTCAACTCTGTGGCCAAAAGTTAACTGTTTCCACCCATTAATAAATATATCTCTGCTTCTTGTGGAGGTAGAATATAATGATATAAGGCATACAACAAAAAGACTAGTTCTCCTTTCAGAGAGGCAATGGAGGCAATTCTACAACTTCATCAACTACAATCATATTTCAGAATGATATCATTTGAAGAAGTTTCTCTCAAGAATATTTCACTCAGGTAGAATAAAAATGAAAGTATATCTGTTTATTCAACAGATAATCATTGAGTGCATCCTCAATATTCAGGCATTGCCTCAGGTACTGGAAACTGCAAGGAAATAAAAATCCAAACACAAAACAACCCCTGTCTTCCTAGAATTTATATTTCAGAGGAAGAAAACAGAAAACAATTAAATAAACAGATTTAATATGTCAGGCTCTATGTGTTATACAAAGGTACAATGTTTGGAGGATACTCAAGATGACAGTTGGCAGAGGCCTGGAGTAAATAAGTAACTCTGCAAGCATTTAGAGAGTGCCATTCCAGGAAGAGACAAGAGGCAAGACCAGGACCGAGAGATGGAAAATGTGTGGTATTTTCTATAACTGGTAAAAAGGTCAGTGCCCTAGAGCTCACAGAAATGGGAAGAAAGTGATCAGATATGAGGTAGGAGAGCCTTTGATAAAACTGATGACAATTAGCTATTAATGATAGTTATTTCTGACTGTTGATGATTAGATATCATTTTGAAAACAATGGAAAGCCATTGGAAGATAGTCGATGGAAGAGTGAAATTGTTTACTCAATTTTCTTTAATTGAAAGCCTCAGCTGCCCTGTGGTGAATAATTACAGAAGTGAAAGTTCTAACACAGGGACCTTTTATGAGTCAACCCCAATAATACAGGTGTCAGACAATGATGAAGGTAGGGAGGAGCAATCAAACCTTGTAAACATTTTTGAAAATAAAACTCATAATTTACTTGCTTAAATTTAGCCTGAACAAATAAGGAACAGAGTTTTTTTTTTTTTTTTTTTTTAAGAATTAAGTAAGAAGGGGCTTCCCTGGTGGTGCAGTGGTTGAGAGTCCGCCTGCTGATGCAGGGGACGTGCGTTCGTGTCCTAGTCCGGGAAGATCCCACATGCTGTGGAGTGGCTAGGCTTGTGAGCCATGGCTGCTGAGCCTGCACATCCGGAGCCTGTGATCCACAATGGGAGAGGCCACAACAGTGAGAGTCCCGTGTACCGAAAAAAAATAAAAAATAAAAAGAATTAAGTAAGAAAAGGAGCAGGTCTGTTTCTTACAGAAGAGTAGAAATCAGGACTTTGGTTTTGGATACATTGATTTTTTAAGTTACCCAACTGGATAAGCAGAGTAGGAAGTAAGATACATAACTCTGGAATCCAGGGCAGAGCAAGGCTAAGTAGATTTGCAAGTCATAAGCACATAGAGAACATCTGAAGCCTCCAGCATGACTGAGCCTGGATAGATGAGAGAAGAAGTCTGGTCTGGGAACCCTCCAGGATATGCTCATCAGGATGTGAGGAGGCAGTAGGAAAGGGAATCAAAGAGGTGAGAAAGATTGACTCTGAAAATATATTTTCATTATAAATTATTGTGAGAATTTGTGTTGTCTGATAAAAAGTGGAGGAAGAAATGATCAAATTTTGGGTTTTAAGATAGAATTTGATGAATGCAAGTACAGAGAGCAATTATACTACATTTTTTTAAAGACTGATAGCATATTTATTTATTGAAGTATAGTTGCTGTAAATGTTATGTAAGTTACAGGTGTATAATATAGTGATTCACAATTTTTAAAGGTTATACTCCTTTTACAGTTATTATAAAATATTGGCTACATTCCCTGTGCTGTACAATATAGCCTTGTGGCTTATCTTATACATAATAGTTTGAACCTCTTAGTCCTCTAACCCTATACTACCCTCCCCTCTTCCCTCTCCCCACAAGTAACCACCAGTTTGTTCTCTATATCTGTGTCTGCTTCTTTTTTTGTTATATTCAGTAGTTTGTTGTATTTTTCAGATTCCACAAAAAAGTGATATCATACAGTGTTTGTCTTTCTTTGTCTGACTTATTTCACTTAGCATAATGCTCTCCAAGTCTATTTGCATTGCTGCAAATGACATTATTTCACTGTTTTATGGCTGAGTAGTTTTCCATTGTGTATACATACCACATCTTTATCCATTCATCTGTTGATAGGCATTTAGGTAGCTTCCATATCTTGGCTATTGTAAATAATACTGTTATGAACATTGGGGAACATGCTTTTTTTTTTTTTTTTTTTTTACGGTACATAGACCTCTCACTGTTGTGGTCTTTCCCATTGCAGAGCAAAGGCTCCAGCTGCGCAGGCTCAGCGGCCATGGCTCACCTTTGCTTTAATTTCACTTACTCAAGGTTGGTTCTATGTTCCTTATCTGGATTTTCCTGTTTGTCTCAAGCCCTTTGGATCAAAACGACTGTTTAGGTTTTGTCTTCTTTTAGCTTACTGCAGATGCAAATCCCCCCTCTGTGCCCACAGGTGGCCCTGTCAGATTGGACAATAATATTTCATTTGTTATACAGATACTTATTACTAGCAGTGACAGATGTAGACAAAATTATTTCCCTCAGGTTATGGGAATGATGGTGTGACAATAAACCTTCTGATGGGAAATCGTTCTCAGGTATGTTTTAAGCCCATGGATCCTGACTCTGAACAGCAAAATTGAAAGTAGAAAGGCTTTTCCCTTTTTCAAAAAATTTTTCTTGTCTACTGATTTTTCTGAGATGATCTATAATTGAAAATAACAATATTGGCAACACTTTGGTTATTGTCACTGTTGCCTTTGCTTGGGAAACATTTTTATTAATAGGAATTAGGACTTATTTAATAGTTCAAAACCATGATCAAGGATTTTAAAGGTTCCTTTAGATCTCTAAATTTTCTATATGTGGGAATAATGCTGTAATACTCTTTGAAAGGCTAGAGAAGACATTCCTGAGCCTAGAATAAAAATAGCTAATCTAAACTGGAAAGTGCTGTGGGTAAAATACCAGTTCCATTCAAAGAAGTTCTGGACAAAGACCTCATAGAATAAACCCAGATTCCTCCTTTTATCAGTTAAAACTCCCAAGCTATTCTCTTACATTTAAAGAAGTGAGCTACCTCTCTGGTCTTAGATTAACTCATCTGTAAAATGAGAACATTAATATCTAGGTTATTGTTATGAAATATTATAAAAATATATGATATAGTAGATAATAAATTTATCTTGTCACTCGATTCATAAGGGATGTGGGATATATTTTAATGTTTATCCCTTTCATGTAATAGCTGAGCAAACCCAATGAATAAGTTATAAAATGCCAAAATATTGAAAGTTAGAGAGGTAAAAACACTCAGAATACAAAGACAGGCATTATAATTGAGGATAAATCTAACTAAATGGCTAAGTAAAAGTGCTTAAGAATATGAGGCAAATCATGAGGAGCAGGTAATGGTTAGACAAGAGGAGGGAAGTATAAAAACAGGGGAAAGTCAAAGAAAATGGGAGAAAGAACACAAATTTAAACATTCAACTCTTACTAGAATTCTAAATAAAGGCATGGCTTTTTCTTAGTGTTCAGCCTTCTAAGTTTCTCAATAAAATATTTTGATAGTTAACAGAAAAGTACAGAAGTTTAAAAATCATTGTATTATCTAAAAAGTAAAATCTATTAATATATTTGCTATCTAAAGTTTAAAAAAATCTTCTAGCAATCCAGTTTCCTATTAACACAGACAGACATAGATTATTTTCTTTTTTATAATTCACATTTATTTTGTATACCTGTCAAATGTGTTCCTTTAACCATAGGTCCCTTCTGCTGCACCAAGTGACTTTCCACTTGGAGGTAATGTCTGCAGATGCTCAAGTTGTCAGGACTACTATGAAAAGGTGTTTTCAGGGTGTCATTCGCTGGCATTAACTTATGTTGTGATATTTTCTGCATGTTGACCTCACAACTTGCTTGATATGCATAACACTTTGGTCTGTCTTCAAAATTTGTTGTTTAAGAATGCCCTTGTCTCCTGTCCTCTCACTTCATGCAGTGTTGGGATGGTAGATGCATTATTCTTGTTGATAGGTTGCTGAATCTCTTGATAGGTGCTATGAATTTGTATGCTCATTTTGGAATACAGTCTAGTCCTTCCCAACTGTCAGTGACTAAACTCAGTGACACACATTATCGAGAGCAAATGCTGTATTTAAATCTGTATGTTTATTTGTGAAATTGCTCCATTTTTTGTTACTTTAACTGGACACATTGCTGCCCTAGACAAAATTTCTTACTCAAAAGTAGAAAAAAATAGATTGCTGGGAAGCAAGTACCTGTATCTAAAAAATGTTTTGCATAATATTTGGATATCCCATTGATGTGTGTCGCACCAAATCACTTAGCAATTGTCAGAATTTTCTTTCATTTTTTAGATAGTTACTTATTAATAGTTTATACTATATCATGTCTTTTTCTTCATTTTATTCTAGTATATTTTCTTCTTCTAAAATTTTACTACCACACACCCTGGGTTTTCTTTAATGTTATGGGATTTTTCCTTTTGGTTCAACTGTTTATATTCTACTTGCCTGTTTTCTAAAGGTGAATAATACCTGTAGGTAATGTAATGAGGTAAAGTGATGAGAGAATGAATGAATGAATGAATGAACGATTAAATTAATTCTTGAATGACTACATCCAGACCTATGATGTTCATCATAAAATTGCTAAGTCAGAAGTTAACCCCTTGAGTAGACAAGCTCTATATGCATTTTTATAAGGTCTTGAGCCAATACAACTAAATTTCATGGTTTTACCATCATTTTAATAAACAAGATTCTGAAATGACTAGTATAAGTAACTTTAGAGGAAGCTTTGAACTGCAGGCAACATTTGTTGTTTCCTTATGAAGTTCAGCAGGCATCCTTTTGGCTCTGAAGTCTCTAGCCTCTTAAGGAGAAATGCCCCTTGAATTCATGTAGCAGCTAATGTTGGACATGACCAATTTAATTTGTTTAACCACTTGAGTCTTGCTGAATAAACCTAATACATGGGGTTAGTCTCTTATCAGTGGGAAAGAATACGATATGAACACACGTGTAGCACTATCAGGTAATAGTCTGAGTTACGCACTCTGCCCTTCCCACTGGGTGGCAGAGCCAGTGAAGCATTCAGCCATTGAATTTCCTGGAAGCTAAAATCATTCGCATACTACTCAGGAAAATTGGCCTTGAGGATGTCTTCTGCTACTTTTCCTTAAATGAATGCATCCTTTTCTTTTTTTTTATATATATATATATTTTATTTATTTATTTTTTAATTTTTTGCCTTATAACAAATTTAATCAGTTATACATATACATATGTTAACATATCCCCTCCCTTTTGCGTCTCCCTCCCACCCTCCTTATCCCACCCCTCCAGGCGGTCACAAAGCACCGAGCTGATCTCCCTGTGCTATGCGGCTGCTTCCCACTAGCTCTCTACCTTACGTTTGGTAGTGTATATATGTCCATGCCGCTCTTTCACTTTGTCACAGCTTACCCTTCCCCCTCCCCATATCCTCAAGTCCATTCTCTAGTAGGTCTGTGTCTTTATTCCTGTCTTACCCCTATGTTCTTCATGACATTTTTTTTCTTAAATTCCATATATATGTGTTAGCATACAGTATTTGTCTTTCTCTTTCTGACTTACTTCACTCTGTATGACAGACTCTAGGTCTATCCACCTCATTATAAATAGCTCAATTTCATTTCTTTTTATGGCTGAGTAATATTCCATTGTATATATGTGCCACATCTTCTTTATCCATTCATCCGATGATGGACACTTAGGTTGTTTCCATCTCCGGGCTATTGTAAATAGGGCTGCTATGAACATTTTGGTACATGTCTCTTTTTGAATTATGGTTTTCTCAGGGTATATGCCCAGGAGTGGGATTGCTGGGTCATATGGTAGTTCTATTTGTAGTTTTTTAAGGAACCTCCATACTGTTCTCCATAGTGGCTGTACCAATTCACATTCCCACCAGCAGTGCAAGAGTGTTCCCTTTTTTCCACACCCTCTCCAGCATTTATTGTTTCTAGATTTTTTGATGATGGCCATTCTGACTGGTGTGAGATGATATCTCATTGTAGTTTTGATTTGCATTTCTCTAATGAGTAAAGATGTTGAGCATCCTTTCATGTGTTTGTTGGCAGTCTGTATATCTTCTGTGGAGAAATGTCTATTTAGGTCTTCTGCCCATTTTTGGATTGGGTTGTTTGTTTTTTTGTTATTGAGCTGCATGAGCTGCTTATAAATTTTGGAGATTAATCCTTTGTCAGTTGCTTCATTTGCAAATATTTTCTCCCATTCTGAGGGTGGTCTTTTGGTCTTGTTTATGGTTTCCTTTGCTATGAAAAAGCTTTTAAGTTTCATTAGGTCCCATGTGTTTATTTTTGTCTTTATTTCCATTTCTCTAGGAGGTGGGTCAAAAAGGATCTTGCTGTGATTTATGTCATAGAGTGTTCTGCCTATGTTTTCCTCTAAGAGTTTGATAGTGTCTGGCCTTACATTTAGGTCTTTAATCCATTTTGAGCTTATTTTTGTGTATGGTGTTAGGGAGTGATCTAATCTCATACTTTTATATGTCCCTATCCAGTTTTCCCGGCACCACTTATTGAAGAGACTGTCCTTTCTCCACTGTACATTCCTGCCTCCTTTATCAAAGATAAGGTGACCATATGTCCGTGGGTTTAACTCTGGGCTTTCTATCCTGTTCCATTGATCTATCTTTCTGTTTTTGTGCCAGTACCATACTGTCTTGATTACTGTAGCTTTGTAGTATAGTCTGAAGTCAGGGAGCCTGATTCCTCCAGCTCCATTTTTCGTTCTCAAGATTGCTTTGGCTATCCGGGGTCTTTTGTGTTTCCATACAAATTGTGAAATTTTTTGCTCTAGTTCTGTGAAAAATGCCAGTGGTAGTTTGATAGGGATTGCATTGAATCTGTAGATTGCTTTGGGTAGTAGAGTCATTTTCACAATGTTGATTCTTCCAATCCAAGAACATGATACATCTCTCCATCTATTTGTATCATCTTTAATTTCTTTCATCAGTGTCTTATAATTTTCTGCATACAGGTCTTTTTTCTCCTTAGGTAGGTTTATTCCTAGATATTTTATTCTTTTTGTTGCAATGGTAAATGGAAGTGTTTCCTTGATTTCACTTTCAGATTTTTCATCATTAGTATATAGGAATGCAAGAGATTTCTGTGCATTAATTTTATATCCTGCAACTTTACCAAATTCATTGATTAACTCTAGTAGTTTTCTGGTAGCATCTTTAGGATTCTCTATGTATAGTATCATGTCATCTGCAAACAGTGACAGCTTTACTTCTTTTCCAATTTGGATTCCTTTTATTTGCTTTTCTTCTCTGATTGCTGTGGTTAAAACTTCCAAAACTAGGTTGAATAAGAGTGGTGAGAGTGGGCAACCTTGCCTTGTTCCTGATCTTAGTGGAAATGGTTTCAGTTTTTCACCATTGAGGACGATGCTGGCTGTGGGTTTGTCATATATGGCCTTTATTATGTTTAGGAAAGTTCCCTCTATGCCTACTTTCTGCAGGGTTTTTTTTTTTTTTTTTTTGCTGTACGCGGGCCTCTCACTGTTGTGGCCTCCCCCATTGCGGAGCACAGGCTCCGGACGCACAGGCCCAGCGGCCATGGCTCACGGGCCCAGCCTCTCCGCGGCATGTGGGATCCTCCCAGACCGGGGCACGAACCCGTATCCCCTGCATCGGCAGGCGGACTCTCAACCACTGCGCCACCAGGGAAGCCCTCTGCAGGGTTTTTATCATAAATGTGTGTTGAATTTTGTTGAAAGCTTTCTCTGCATCTGTTGAGATGATCATATGGTTTTTCTCCTTCAACTTGTTAATATGGTGTATCACATTGATTGATTTGCGTATATTGAAGAATCCTTGCATTCCTGGAATAAACCCCACTTGATCATGGTGTATGATCTTTTTAATGTGCTGTTGGATTCTGTTTGCTAGTATTTTGTTGAGGATTTTTGCATCTATGTTCATCAGTGATATTGGCCTGTAGTTTTCTTTCTTTGTGACATCCTTGTCTGGTTTTGGTATCAAGGTGATGGTGGCCTCGTAGAATGAGTTTGGGAGTGTTCCTCCCTCTGCTCTATTTTGGAAGAGTTTGAGAAGGATAGGTGTTAGCTCTTCTCTAAATGCTTGATAAAATTCGCCTGTGAATCCATCTGGTACTGGGCTTTTGTTTGTTGGAAGATTTTTAATCACAGTTCAATTTCAGAGCTTGTGATTGGTCTGTTCATATTTTCTATTTCTTCCTGATTCAGTCTTGGCAGGTTGTGCATTTCTAAGAATTTGTCCATTTCTTCCAGGTTGTCCATTTTATTGGCATAGAGATGCTTATAGTAATCTCTCATGATCTTTTGTATTTCTGCAGTGTCAGTTGTTACTTCTCCTTTTTCATTTCTAATTCTATTGATTTTTTTTTTTTTTTTTTTGCGGTATGCGGGCCTCTCACTGTTTTGGCCTCCCCCGTTGCGGATCACAGGCTCCGGACGCGCAGGCTCCGGACGCGCAGGCTCAGCGGCCATGGCTCACGGGCCCAGCCGCCCCGCGGCATATGGGATCCTCCCAGACCGGGGCACGAACCCGTATCCCCTGCATCGGCAGGCGGACTCTCAACCACTTGCGCCACCAGGGAGGCCCTAATTCTATTGATTTGAGTCTTCTCCCTTTTTTTCTTGATGAGTCTGGCTAATGGTTTATCAATTTTGTTTATCTTCTCAAAGAACCAGCTTTTAGTTTTATTGATCTTTGCTATCGTTTCCTTCATTTCTTTTTCATTTATTTCTGATCTGATTTTTATGATTTCTTTCCTTCTGCTAACTTTGGGATGTTTTTGTTCTTCTTTCTCTAATTGCTTTAGGTGCAAGGTTAGGTTGTTTATTCGAGATGTTTCCTGTTTCTTAAGGTGGGATTGTATTGCTATAAACTTCCCTCTTAGAACTGATTTTCCTGCATCCCATAGGTTTTGGGTCATCGTGTCTCCATTGTCATTTGTTTCTAGGTATTTTTTAATTTCCTCTTTGATTTCTTCAGTGATCACTTCGTTAGTATGTAGTGTATTGTTTAGCCTCCATGTGTTTGTATTTTTTACAGCTCTTTTCCTGTAATTGATATCTAGTCTCATAGCATTGTGGTCGGAAAAGATACTTGATACAATTTCAATTTTCTTAAATTTACCAAGGCTTGATTTGTGACCCAAGATATGATCTATCCTGGAGAATGTTCCATGAGCACTTGAGAAAAATGTGTATTCTGTTGTTTTTGGATGGAATGTCCTATAAATATCAATTAAGTCCATCTTGTTTAATGTATCATTTAAAGCTTGTGTTTCCTTATTTATTTTCATTTTGGATGATCTGTCCATTGGTGAAAGTGGGGTGTTAAAGTCCCCTACTATGAGTGTGTTACTGTCGATTTCTCCTTTTATGGCTGTTAGTATTTGCCTTATGTATTGAGGTGCTCCTATGTTGGGTGCATAAATATTTACAATTGTTATATCTTCTTCTTGGATCGATCCCTTGATCATTATGTAGTGTCCTTCTTTGTCTCTTCTAGTAGTCTTTATTTTAAAGTCTATTTTGTCTGATAGGAGAATTGCTACTCCAGCTTTCTTTTGGTTTCCATTTGCATGGAATATCTTTTTCTTTTTTTTTTTTTGCTGTACGCGGGCCTCTCACTGCTGTGGCCTCTCCCGTTGCGGAGCACAGGCTCCGGACACACAGGCCCTGCGGCCATGGCTTGCGGGCCCAGCCGCTCCGCGGCATGTGGGATCCTCCAGGATCGGGGCACGAACCCGTGTCCCCTGCATCGGCAGGTGGACTCTCAACCACTGCGCCACCAGGGAGGCCCTGGAATATCTTTTTCAATCCCCTTACTTTCAGTCTGTATGTGTCTCTAGGTCTGAAGTGGGTCTCTTTCAGTCGCGACTTGCGCCCGTCTGTGGAGCCCCTTTAAGCAGCGCTCTTAATCCCCTCTCCTCGCGCACCAGGAAACCAAGAGGGAAGAAAAAGTCTCTTGCCTCTTCGGCAGCTCCAGAGTTTTCCCAGACTCCCTCCCGACTAGCTGTGGCACATTAGCCCCCTTCAGGCTGAGTTCTCGCCGCCAGCCCCAGTCCTCTCCCTGCGCTCTGACCGCAGCCCGAGCCTCAGCTTCCAGCGCTGCGCGCCCCGGCAGGCGAGCAGACAAGCCTCTCGGGCTGGTGAGTGCCGCTCGGCACTGATCCTCTGTGTGGGGATCTCTCCGCTTTGCCCTACCCAGTTATGTGTGGGGTTTCTTGCCTTTTGGGAGGTCTGGGGTCTTCTGCCAGCGTTCAGTAGGTGTTCTGTAGGAGTTGTTCCACGTGTAGCTGTATTTCTGGTGTATCCGTGGGGAGGAAGGTGATCTCCGCGTCTTACTCTTCCGCCATCTTACCCGGAAGTCCATCCTTTTCTTTTTAAGATGCTTTTTCTCTCAGATTTTTAAAGGCACTCCTTTTTTTTTGTTTTTTTATTTATTATTATATTATTATTATTTTTTTTTTTTTGTGGTACGTGGGCCTCTCACTGTTGTGACATATCCCATCACGGAGCACAGGCTCTGGAAGTGCAGGCCCAGCGGCCATGGCTCACAGGCCCATCCGCTCCATGGCATGTGGGAACTTCCTGGACCGGGGCACGAACCCGTGTCCCCTGTATCGGCAGGAGGACTCTCAACCACTGCACCACCAGGGAAACCCCTAAAGGCACTCATTTTACTTTTTCCATTGTCCTTAAAAGAAAATAACAAGATGATGCTTGTTGACCCCTAGAGGAATGTTAATTAGGGCCTTTTCATTGGTATTTAATTCCTACTTGTCAACAAACGCAAATATAGGATAATACATTTGATTTTAAGACTAGAAAACTACTGAAACCACTGAATTTTCAAAACATTTGTTCAACTCTTTCTCACAATACACCAATTTTGGAAAATATGGCAGATTTTTTTATGTTCTCTAAAGCATTCATTAAGTGTTTTCTGGCTAATTACAGTAGTCTGAATGAGAAATAAAAAGTTGATCAACTTCAGAACAGTTATCAGGCATAAATTCTAACAGAGAGAGCCTAACACTGTGATTAATTAAGAAAGATTGGCTTATATCTGATCAAAGAAATTCTTCATTCTAGAAATGTTAAGCCTTTTATTACAAAATATATATAAATTTGAATATGCAATAATTAACATAGCTGAGAACTTGAGGGAAATCATGAGCTCTTAATTTTCACTAAAGTATACATTTTGTCAATCCTGGCTGTGACAAAATTATTTTGTCTATGGATAATTTTGTCAACTAATTGGAAATAAAGCTTGGGATGATAAGTGTTATGATTTCTTATTTCAGCTATCACAGAGAGAGAATATTGACTGCAGTTAGATAGAAAGATTTTGTCTTGAATATGCTTCACAGTTCTCCCAGTTTTTTTCTTACTTTCTTGCACAAACAGACTAAATAATTCATAATGAAGTGTTGGAATTTCTCACTTGAAATTGGGATAGATTCAGGATGATTTTCCAAAATCCATGCATTTACAAATCATGTGTGACCCTTCTGAGAGGAAGCATTTAATTTCTGATACTTGATTTTTTTCACCTCCCTTTCCCTGATACTTCAACTGGAAAGGTCATACATTACAGTCATTTTAGTTACAGTATGTTGGAGCCTCCATCAGCCTGGATCACTGACTCATTGCTGAGAAAGCTGTTGCCCTGGACATTTTCCAAGTCCACAACAGACTTTAAGCCACCAAGAGATAATCATTAAAAAAAAAAAAAGACTAAACTTTTGGACTTTTGTATATGTGTTTCTGCAACATACCCTATCTATTCTGACTGATAAACTACCTATCAACTCTCTCTCTCTCTCTCTTTATTTTATTTTTATTTTTTGGCCATGCTGAGAGGCTTGCAGGATCTTAATTTCTTAACCAGGGATCCAACCCTGGCCCATAGCAGTGAAAGCACAAAGTCCTAACTACTGGACCACCAGGGAATTCCCTCAACTCTCTTTTTATATGAAGCTTTTTATTCTATAGGGATAAAACAAAACAAATATGACATTGTTTTCACAATAACTGGGAATTTTATTAGGAAATTCCACCCTCCCCCTAATTTTATTGGGATATGTTTCAAACTGAAAAATATGGCTCCAGTTATTCAAAATTATTTACAACTGTATATACTACCAATATTCAAGCACATGAGACATCCTCTGAATGCCATTGCTGATAATATTAACTTCCTTTCAATATGGCAGAATGTAGTAATGTTTGATAAGCCATCCGTTGAAATTTAACTTGCACAAACAAGTTTATTTTTTAACACTAATTCTGACCTATTTGGTTGAAAAATACCTTTAATCAAATCAAGTCAATTCTCAGTGATTACTCTTTAGATGACTTTAATCTTCTCATTCATTCATTCAGTATTCATCAATATTTTACTGAGATCCTCTTATGTATCAGAATGTGTTTGTAACTCAAAATACAACAGTGAAAAATATTGACAGTCTCAAATTTCATGTGCTTGTGTGGAAAGTTTGCCTTTACATACCAGAGCTGTGCCAAAGCATTAGAACTTATTGCAAGCACCCAGAGAAGGAATGACCACCTTGGAAGCCCATGAGTTTAGGCAGTAAGAAGTCATTCACCTGGCCCTTAAAATAATGTTTTTTCTATTCACTGTTTCTGTACACACAGATCTGAAGCATTTTAGAAGCCTCAGCCATCTATTATTGGGAAAGTTTTGTAATCAGGATGTTGCTTTGGAAAGCTTTCAATGCTCATTCATTTCCTACCCTAGGTAAAACTGAAATTACACATTAAGAACTCATTATGCTTTCAAGGGACTGAGTTACAGTATATATTCAGTCATTTCCTGACATTCTCTTCCTTGAATTTTATTCTATCATAGTATTAAATTGTTTGTACTATCCTTTTCCATTTGTCTGTATTCAGGTTATCATCACTTGTTCTATACTTCTTCTTAGGCTTTTATCATCTTAACTTTTGAATCTCATCTCTATGTGCTCTCCCACTAGAAGTTTTGCTTAAACAGATAGGAAGAGCTAGTATCCTTTTCTATGTTGCTATTGATGCCTGAGTATACCTTTATTACAACACTAATATATATATAAAAACTTATTTATTTACTTGCTTATTATGTCTTCTTAGATTATAAGCACTTTAGAAAAATCATTTTATAAAAACTATCTTCCTGTTTTCAATAATGAGAATGCCTAGGCATAACTGTCAGTCAATAAACATTTTGAGCTATTGCTTGATAAAGTCCTTTTTCTATTAAAGGTAAAATATCATCTGGGTACAACAAATTCCAAGGCCATAATTGTCATTCATCTATAGAAACTCTAATATAACCAAAACACACTCTTACCAAGTTCTGTTATCCTTTGAAAGATGCTGTATTGGGGGGTGGAAAGGATGCTTATTGCAATAATCAGATCTACTCTATAGTGTCTATGTTTAGTAACTAATCTTTAGAAATTATGAAAAAAACACTACTTGGATTTAAAAATCTTGGCAGCATTGCATCTGTTTATGGTGTACCTTTTTGGTCATATATTGCAAGAAAGACTTAACTGGTGAAAATGTTAATTTGGGGAATTAAATGTAGGTTGTGATGAAATGACAGCAGTAATAGGGAAGATTCATCATAGTATAGGTTATTACTTTAGATGGATAATAATGGACAGAATGGGAAAGCCTTATAAAACCTTAAGGGACACATGTAATTCACAGGGACTGGTATAAGAAACAGCCACCAGAACAGAAAATTCTGGAACCTATAAAGTGTGACATCCCTCAGCAGGTAGTAAATACAGAAATATGTATTTAAGAGATGTGGAATTTAAAACAATAAAATTTATTTAATAAGTTAATAGATAATTATGAAAGGGTGTTACATCATGTGTGTGCATGCACACGCATGTGTGTGCACACACACACACACACATACACTACCTTGTGAGTATTTCAAGGTGGACATCAACCAAATGTCTCTTGCTCTGAGAGTAAGGGAGAATACTGGGCAGTATGGACTATGAATGTCATTAGATCTAAAATTTCTTATGCCATCACATTATTTATTAATATTTTGATGTGGGGTAAGAATTTATGTAGTGACTTAGTATGTTTTTATGGCAAAAATGTAAACTAATTTTTTACTTAAATTTCATTTAATTCAAAGGCTTTTCATTTAATTCAAAGGATGCAATAGTACCAACACTGAAATATGAGAACTAAAGGAGATCTAAATAAGTCAAACAATGGGTATAAAATTTCAGTTATACAAGATGAATAAGATCCAGAGAGCTGCTGTACAACACGGTGCCTATTGTTAACAGTACTGTGTTGTGTGCTTAACATGAGATCTGCCCTCTCAACAGAATTTTAAACATTTGTCTTCAGCCCTTCAGGCTGCTATAACAAAATTACATAGACAATATGACTTAAACAACAAACATTTATTTCTCACAGTTCTGGAGGCTGGGAAGTCAAGACAAGGCACCAGCAGATTCTGTGTATAATGAGAGTCTGCTTTCTAGTTCATAGATGCTGTCTTCTTACTATGTTCTTATATGGTAGAAGGGGTAAGGGAGCTCTCTGGGGTCTCTTTTATAAGGGTATTAATCCCATTCATGAGGCCTCCAACCTCATGACCTAATCATCTCCCAAAAGCCCTACCATCACCTTAGAAATTATTATCTCAACATATGAATTTTGAGGAAAAACAAACATTCATATAGCAGTGTTCTTAATGACAATAAAATTTTAAATCTACCCAGGTATTTAAAATTTGACATAACTCTTTTTCCTGCAAATTTCTAGATATTTGAAACAACATTATTTGGAACAATTATATTGTTTTGTTAATTTAACCATTCCATACATAAACTTAATAATATGTAGTAATGTTAAAATATTAATCTTGTGGTATAATTATATATCCACCAGTCATAAAAACAAGAGTGCTTTATTTTCACTTTGTTTGAAAACATATATATGTGTATATATATACATATATATGTGATCCTTTTTATTATACATCAGAAATTATATTACTATAATGATATAACTTTTTTAGTCATTGATATTGGGCATATCATAAGACTGAAGGGAGGGTTTCCCTGGTGGTGCAGTGGTTGGGAGTCCACCTGCCGATGCAGGGGACATAGGTTTGTGCCCCAGTCCAGGAGGATCTCACATGCCGTGGAGTGGCTGGGCCCATGAGCCATGGCCACTGAGCCTGCATGTCTGGAACCTGTGCTCCACAATGGGAAAGGCCACATCAGTGAGAGGCCTGCATACCGCAAAAAAAAAAAAGAAAAAAAAAAGAAAAAAAAGACTGAAGAGAAAATTATTACAAAAATTATTTCTATTTGAAATATGCAAAATAACTTTAATTTTTCTCATTTTACTCAAAAATGAAAACTCAGTTTAGGTAAACAAATTTTAAAATCTGCTTAAATTTGTAATATTGAACAAAAACATTCTAAGTAACATGATAATTATATGGTATTTTAATGTTTTGAATACAATAATGCCTCCTATTTTAAGTATTTACAGCAATAAATGTTTACCTTATATCTTTTATATTCACATATATGATGTTATACTTTCATAAGGCTATAAACTTTATTATTCTAGAAATAATTTTTATTTTGAGTAAGTTTATTCATAGTAAATAAAAATTACACCAATGAATAATTCAAAGGAAACATCTTAATGGAGCTATTAAGAAATAATATTTGAAATTGAATTTTTCACATGAATATATTATAGTAGAAATGCTTTAATATTTCATATCACAAGATTCCTATGAAATTTTGAAACTTGGAAAATCTTCTGAATTACAGATTCTGTGTTGCCATATTTGTAATCAAACTTTTTAAATTGATGCTATTAAGATATGTCAGCTTGACACAGTCTTTAAGCTAGTATCATATATGTAAATATAAACTTTGAACTATTGACAAAATTATTCCATTGACCTACATAAAGCTATCAGCCCTGAAATGTTTTTGTATACCCCCAAAATACATCAAGGAACATAAAGTAGGGATTGGTAAAGAAGGCATTGTTTCCATCAGTTAATTATCTCACATTTGAGAGTGTATTTTTCTTTGACTTCCATTACTTTATCAGATTTCTCTTGTTCCTTTGTTACTCTTGCTAGGAGCTTCTTTTGGATGAACTATTATCTAAACGCTTAAAAACATTTACCATTCCTCATGCAGGATTGTTCCACTTCATATATTATCCCTCTGGAAGATATCACACATTTTCAGTGTTTTAATTACTATATCTATAAGATTGAAACCCTCACTTATACCCTCATACATGGCTATTACCATGAGCTGAAGTTTCCTATCTCTTGCAGGACACTTCTATTTGACTATTTTATTCTCAAGTCAAAAGCACATGAAATCTAAGTTAAAATTTTCATCCCAAGCCTACATCTCCGTCTCTTTTAATATTCTGCTAACAGCTGTGCAAAATCTCCCTAAGGGTATCGTAGGATCTTGAAACATCATAGAGTTAAATCCTCCACTGCTTTTAATTTCTTCTTTAAGCAGTCAACAAATTCTTTCATTTTTTTTCTTTTTAATGCTTCTTGAACAGTTCTCATGCCACTAATTAAACTAAGAATTTTAATATACTATTTTACTTTAAAAAAACATTAATAACTATCTAATGTTCATATAATAAAGCTAAATTTATGAAGTATAATTTGAACCTAATAGGATAATGATAGGTAATTTTCTCCCTCAGAGAGTAGGTGAGAACCCCAAATCTGTGGTGAACACTTTTTATGAAAGTGACTGTTCAACATAGTCCAAAATCTAAATCATTGATAAGGAAAACATTCAGTTATAAGAGATGTAGATATTGAAAAGTGAAAGTTTAATTTTCATCAATATATAAATTTTAGTTATTATGTGTATGAAGCACATTTTATTTATTGTTTAGTTTATTCCAAATATAATTTTATTAAGAATGAGTTATATGCCAAACACTATTCTAAGTACTGGTGATACTATAGAACTGTGAAAACATAAAATCATGTCCTCATACAGATTACATATTTCAAATTTATAGAAATCAGGCACATTTTTAAAAACTCATAAAGACACACATTTAATTCACTTTCAAGCTTCTATAATATGAGGACGTTTTTAAGTTCTAGTTAATATTTACAATAAGAAAATACCAGGACCAGTAGTCAATACACACGTAACCACATGCACATGCATACGTGTATGTATGTTTTTACGTGTGTGTGTGTATTTACTTCTTTATATGGTTAAAATTTTATGTCATTTAAGCTTATATTATTTTAATTTTATAATTTTACATTTTGATGTGAGTGAATTTCTATAGCAATGAAATTGTTTCCTAAATTATACACATTTATGTATTACAATCATCCTGAAAGTTTGTTCTTTTATAAAGCTGAATAATACTGAGATAATGTTTTCAGTTTACTTCCTTATGTGAATGATGAAGGTTTACACAGAAAAAAATTTGCTTTTTAAGGGCAAAGAATATACAAATACCTGTATATCATTGATTATAAAAGAGGTAGGCCAAGAGGTTCTACTTAACTTGGTGGACTTCAGAGGATTAAAACTATTGGGAAAGTAATTGTTCTAATGATAGTGGATCATTGCTTTCTTCTAATTGTTGAATAAAATACATGAGAAGAATACTGGTAAGTAAAACTTTTTCAAATTCAGAATATAGAACTATAAAATATGTAAAATGAATTTTAAGATAATCATGTCAGATACAAACACATTATAATAAAAAAATTATATATCCCAATGACAGAAATTGTAATTTAATTTCCCTAACATCCATGTGCACAATACTTTTCACTATAAATGCTCACATCAAAACTAAATAATAGAATGCTAAAGATAAATAGTACATGTGCATGTGTGAATATTTTACTAGAGCCTCAATTTTGCATTAGACCAATTGCATTTAAAAAATAAAAGCAACATATTATTTTATAATCCCTTAATTTATGATAGCCATAGCCTAGTCAATTTTAGATAGTACTAAATAAAAAATAATGAAACACATTTCTAATAATCTATAATAAAGAAGGGAGAAGAGAGTTCTCATCTCACTGTTTATTGGTCAAACTTGTAAATTGATTCTGAACAATAATCACCTTCACAAGAAATAAACTAAAAATATATTTTGTAATAGATTTTGTAGAAGAATGTTCTTTTTATTTTTAAAAAAGTCAATTCTTTTACAGCAGTTTTAGGTTCACAGCCAACTTGGGAAGAAGGTACAGAAATTTACCATACATGCATAGCCTCCCTCACTATCAACATCCCCCACTAGAGTGGTACCTTTGTTAAAATTGATGGACCTACACTGACACATCATAATCACCCACAATCCATAGTTTACACTAGGGCTCCCTCTTGGTGTTATACACTCTGTGGCTTTGGACAAATGTATAATGACATGTATCTATCATTTTAGTATCATATAGTGTGTTTTTCTGCCCGAAGAATTCTCTGTGCTCTGCCTATTTATTCCTCCCTTCCCCACAACCCTTGTCAACCACTGATCACAGTTTTGCCTTTTCCAGAATGTCATATAGTTGGAAGCATACACTATGCAATCTTTTCAGATTGGCTCCTTTCACTTAGTAGAATGTATTTAGGTTTTCTCACTTGTTTTCAAGGCTTAAGAGCTTATTTCTTTTTAGTGCTGAATAATATTCCAATGTCTAGATGTATCATAGTTTATTCATCCATCCACCTACTGAAGGGCATCTTGGTTACTTCCAAGTTTTGGTAATTATGAATAAAGATGCTATAAACATCTACATGTAGGTTTTTGTGTGAACACAAGTTTTCAATTCCTTTGGGTAAATGCCAAGGCGCTCAATGCCTGGATAATATGGTAGGAAGATGTTTTGTTTTGTAAGAAATTGCCAAATGTTTTCCAAAGTGCCTGTGCCATTTTGTATCCCTACAAACGTTGAATGAGAATTTCTGTTGCTCTACATCCTTATCAGAATTTGGTATTGTCAGTGTTCTGAATTTTACCCATTCTAATAGTTGTGTAGTAGTATCTTATTGTTTTAATTTGCATTTCCCTGGTGACATATGATGGGGAGAACCTTTTCATATGCTATTTGCCAACTGCATGTCTTCTTTGGAGAGGAGTCTGTTAAGGTCTCTGGTCCATTCTTTTAATTTGTTTAATTTAGACAAACAGTGGAAACTAAATGCCTTTAAATGATTATAAGATAATACTTAAAGTGAGAATAAATTAAAATGTTGGCCATTGAGAATTCAGACACCACCTAAAGAGTAGATGGGAGCACAAAGAGAAGATAACATTTGACACAAAAAAAATACTTTTAATATCTTGGGAATGAAGTAAAGTTTCTAAAATGTCATTTAAGATTGTTAAAGTAATGAGTGCATATTTTCTTATGTGTTGAACAGTTTGATGCAGATTTATTACCCTAGCTTCTGGGAGTACTCTCAGCAGATAAACTTCAGCAGCTATCTACCCGTTCAGTGTTTGCCTTGGTTGAAAAGCATTATCTGATCCAAGGTGCATCCTTCCAGGGTGACTCATATCTATTGAATTTGTATCCATGTGGGACTGGACTCTGAGCGTGCTTGATCAATGGTTACTTTTTGGTTCCTGAATGTATAACTGGGATAGAGGTACTGGTAGTTGATGTCACACCCCCATTGGGTCTTTGGTTTATCTGGTAAGGGCTACCATACTGAGGTAAGCCAAATAGAAGCCTCTTAAAATGTCCCTCTCATGAAAGCCAAGGTGGTAAAGCAAAAATCAATATCACTTTCTTGAGAGGGGTGTGATGCACAAATGAGGATCATCCTTAAATATATGAAGAATGCAAAACTAGTGGTCCTTGTCATATATTAATTTAATTCATCAGTAAATGAAGGACTATTGTCTCAGATACTGGGAGAGTTGTTAAAAAATCCTTTAGCCATCAGTCTCTGTAGGTTTTGCCTAAATTCTAAGAGTGGGCCTCCTGTAGAAGATAATATAAAACATTTGTGGATAAGAAAATGCTGAGAACAGGGGTGTGCGTGCGTGTGTGTGTGTGTGTGTGTATGTTGTGTATTCATATATATATATATATATATATATATATATATATATATATATATGATATCCTTAATCTAGTGTTCAAGGTACAAATTTATCCAAGTATATAAATATTTCTTTATTTTAATAAAAATTGCATGGTACATATTAATGAAGTACAACTGTTTTAATAAATACGAACTCAAGCCAATGTGTCTGAAAGGCAGGTGTATTATTTTACCACCTGCCAATGACAGTGAAAAGAGTGGAAAATATATTGGAAAAATATGTTTAAACATGTTAAAACCTAAAATAACATCACTGTTGCTATTACCTTGTACCTGGTAAACCAGGAAATCATAAGCAGGATGGTAACAAATACAGGCATACCTGGTTTAATTACTCTTTGCAGATATTGAGGGTTTTTTTTTTTTTTTTACGAATTGAATGTTTATGGCAACCCTGCAAGAGCAAATCTGTGGGTGCCATTTTTGCAATAGCATCTGCTCACTTTGTGTGTCTGTGTCATATTTTGGTAATTCTCACAATATTTCAAACTTTCTTCATTATTATTATATTTGCTATGGTGATTTGTGAACAGTGATCTTTGATGTTACTACTGTAACTTGGTGAAGGCTTAGGATTTTTCGACAATAAGAATTTTTAAATTGTTATGTACTTTTTTAGACATAATGCTATTGTACACTTAATAGACTGTAGTATAGTGTATACATAATGTTTACATGCACTGGGAAGCCAAAAAAAATTTGTTTGACTCTATTATGATATTCACTTTGTTGGGATGGTCTGGAACTGAACCTGTAGTATCTTTGAGGTATGTCTGTGTCATATGTGATTAGATAATTGGCACATGAAGGATGTACCATATTTATAAACTGACAAATATGAGAGACTGTGATAGATCCCATTTGTGGCACATCAAATAAAACAAATCCAGACTTAGATAAGGAAAAACTTTAGTCAAAAGGATCATTGTCATAAAGGGAGATGAGGAGGCCATTGCAGTAGGGTGAATGCCCTAACCATAAGATCTGCAGATGTCTCAAAGGGCAGGTAGAAAAGGGCTTTTCTTTTATTGGGACAAGCAAACAAGGCTAGAAAGAACCAGGTGTGGTGGAATAGCTGGTGTTATTGGACAGTTGATCAGGAAATATCTTTTCCTGAGATCAGCTGACTTCAGGAAGGCCTTTAAGTGGAAGCTGTTATATCTTCTGTTGCTCAAGGATAGGCCAAAATTCTGGGGCGTGGGGAGGAAAGAAGCTTAATGACAGTTCTAAGTCAGATATTTTGTCCAGATTGGTGTGTAGGTACAAACAGTTCAGCTAATTATTTATGAGGTAAAGGATGCTGTGGTTTGGGGAGCATTTTAGCCAAAGTCACCTAGTTTCCTGGTCCTTTACTGGCAAACAAACTCAAGTTTGAAAATACACACACACACACACACACACAAATATATACACATTTTGTGTCTTAAAAAAAGGGAGAATTGGTTTTGGAAATATAATGATCTCAGCTGTGATTGAACCAAATCTTAGGATTCCTTTAAAAATTCACGAAGAAAAATTAAAGCCATATGCATAAGCTTAGTTGAGAGTCAACAGTGTCATCATCCGTGTAATCCTATGCATCAACTTCTTCAGACAGATGAGAGATCATGTATTTTTCCTTTCTCTCTCTCTCTCTTTCTCTCTCTCTCTCTCAACTAGCCATTTCTATAATATACAGAGGTGTCCTATGTTATAGCAAACTCTTTCCTATACTTCACTAACAAGCCACTCATGATTCTTGTTTGATTTTATTAATGTGAACTGCCTTAGTTTTTAACCAACCATGATAAACTATTCATTTCCTTACTTCTGCTTGAACAGTTACTTTTTTTTTTTTTTTTTTTTTTTTTTTTTTTTTTTTTGTGGTACGCGGGCCTCTCACTGTTGTGGCCTCTCCCATTGCGGAGCACAGGCTCCAGATGCTCAGGCTCAGCGGCCATGGTTCAGGGGTTTAGCCGCTCTGTGGCATGTGGGATCATCCCAGACCGGGGCACGAACCCACGTCCCCTGCATTGGCAGGCGGACTCTCAACCACTGCGCCACCAGGGAAGCCCGATCAGTTATGTTTCAACAGTAATAACAACAACACACATTTAATACTTACTATAGGTGCCAAATGCTATTCTAAGCTATTTACATATATTAACTCATTAAATCTTCACAAAAACTCTGTGAAGCATTTACTTTCATCTATATTTTACCGATGAAGAAGCTAAGCTGCACAATTCATGGAAGGTCACTCAGTAATTGTTGAAACTCAAATTTTAAAATATGTAGATTGCACCAGAAGTTTTACCTATAACAACTACACTACTGAGCGCAAGTAAATTTTATCTATTAAAGAATAGATCAACACAGCACATGACAGTTTATCTTACTTAAAAACCTTATGAAAACATAAATATGCTTTAAACATACCTTATTTCATACATGTCCTCAGTTTTCCTCTGCCTTCATTTCTAAGTCAAACATACATATCAAATATTCCATATAAAAGTAGTTAATTATTTTCTCCATAATGGTTACATAGATTGACATGGATCTGGTATATTCCACATGCCACTAATTTATCAATTCTATTATTATTTCACTTCAATTTTGTCTTAAAATACAGTAAAAATCATTAACGTCTTTTATTAAATGTCTCTGGATCAATTTCTGGGGCACACCCTTTCCTAGAAAATTATTTAGTGCCAAAAGCAGCACCCCAGATAGTGAAGAATTTAGGACCTGGGATCTCTCTTAGTGTGCAGACATTATGAGATGGAAATGGCTGATGTCAAAATGACAAGAAATTTACCAAACACTTTGAAAGTCAATGAAATGAAACATATGTCCCCAAACAAATATATCCTCTGAGATTATTTCTGATCATTTGAAAGTATGACATATGTATTTTGAACCTCAGCTGTGAGCTAATAAAAAATATATTTGAAAGACCCTTCTAAAATAGAAGTTACATAAAGACAGGAAAATCAAGGACATTGTAACTTTAATTAATATATTTAAATCATAAGTTAGAACCTTAAAACCTGAAAATTGAACACTGTTCAATTTTTCTCTGACTTGCTTTGAAAAAAAATTAAAATATCCGGATTTGGAAAATAATTGCCCTGTGTTCTAACTCATTTAGTTCTGTTGTGTTCAAATAACACACTTTAAATTATTTAAATCTTCTTAAATTTATTGAGACTCTTTTATTGCCCAATAGTTGGTCTACCATGGTGAATTAACCAAGTTCACTTGAAAAGAATGTATATATTTTGTTCTTGTTGGATGTAGTGTTCTATAAATGCCAACTAAGTAAAAATGTATATATATTCTCCCTGTTATGAACTAAATGTTTTTGCCCCCCATCCCATTAATATGTTGAAGTGTTAAGCCCTAACATCATGATATTTGGAGATGGGGTTTTGGAGGATATAATCAGAGTTAGATTAAGTCATGAGAGTGACCTTTGTGATTGGACCAGTACCCTTATGAGAACTGGAAGACGGATTGCTCTTTCCTTGCAATCTGGGTATATGGCTATCTGCAAGCCAGCAAAAGGGCCTCACCAGACCCAGCCATGAAGCACTCACGTCTCAAATTTCTATTCTCCACAACTGTGAGAAAAATGTTTCTGTTATTTAAACCACCAACTCTGTAGTATTTTCTTATGTCAGCACAATCTAATATATTAGCCATCAAATAAATGTATATGCACTCTATCATGAAATAATGTAATCAACAGAATTAAAATAGATTAGGAGTTGAGATGATTACATGTGAGTATATACTTATATTTATTTGTATAGTTATATCTATACCCCTTTTATTCAATAGATGATTTATAATTCACAATTATATAAATTACTTAGATAATTATATAATATACAGCATTCTTAATATATTCAGCAAATATCTACAATATCATCAATACAGATTAGTATAATTTATTTTTGTTTCTATGAAACATAAACTGACAATACTTTTTTATCTTTATGTGATGTATCAATTTCAATCAAATTACATTGAAATTAGTAATATTTTCCATCTGATTTCTTACCATAAGAATATCATTGCCAGAAAAAAAAAAAAAGGTTGTATAGATATTCTAAAACAAATCTAAGACAGAAATCTAAGATTCACACACACTACTGTAACATTTTGGGGCGAGTTACCCAAAACCCATTTATCAATTTTCTAACCTTCAAAATGAAAAGCAAGTATAATTTTACCTATTTCCTAGTGTATTAAGAAAGGATTAAAGGTAGATAATAAATATTTGTGATAATAATCAATTTACTTCTATCATTTCTCTAACTGTTCCTTTCCTCTCTTTAGCTCAGTATTCAATGTTGCAGAGGTAAGCTTTCATATAGCAATAATGCAATAGAAGAAAAAATAACTTTACTAAAATCGATTATTGAAACAAACTATAATCATACATGAAACGACATCTTGAGCATTTGCATTTTACACTCATAATGCCTTCCGCCTAGCTTCTCAGCTAGTCTTGATAAATTATAGAATGAGAAGAGTTATGCTGATTTCTCAATGGAAGATAATGGGAAACAGTAATCCCCACTACTCAGACAATGTATTCAGAATGACACTGGAGCCGTGGAGTAATTCAGGTTTCAGGATGTGTCTAGGTTTGTAGAGTGAAAGGAACTTAATGGAAAAGGGAAATAATGGAAAATGTTCTGTACCCAGAGAAGATCATGTAATTTGGGAGAGGGAGATGGTAAGCATCCCAAAGGAGTCTTATGATTATGACAAGGACCCCTTACATATAGTTTTGTTTCTTGTGCACTGCAACTATTTAGAAGGCCCCTTTAACACCCCAGACTGAATTCTAGGTAAGTACTAAATAAAGATATAAATAAGATGAAGGAGAAATTATAGGTGATAGTATCAAAGGAAAGTACTTTTCTGTGAGTTTGAATAATTGATGGTGATGGGGCATTAAAGGGCATGAGCAGGAAATATAAATGGTGGTTAAATAGTGATATACCTAAAATCAAGCTTATACAGGGATTTCCATTGCTGTTAATAACATGTCCTCAGGGATGACCAGGGAAGCGAGCAAATGAGGTAGAGTGGGTGACAACACTATTTAATAAAACAATGAGGTGAAGGAGAAAAGGAAAGGAGAGAAGGAATAGGAAAAAGAGAAGGAAGAGACAAAGAAGGAGAAGAAGAAAAGCTAGGGATTTTGAAAAATCATTTGGATATTAAAAATTGGCAAGAATTATGAAGAAGTACTCATGGAGAATTATAATGAAGCAGGGATAAAATTATTGATCAATAAGGAAAAATTACCCAGTTTTCATTTGATGAATCTTTAGGAAGTCTTTGGTATGTTGTAATAAATTGGATACTCCTTATTACTCCAAATTATTTGATGACTTCCCAGCAAGGAGAACGTATAATTGCCATTTGCCATGTGACTTCCACTGTCTCTCTCAGTAGGATAAAAAATCTTCCTAACCCATAGAAGTCAAGTTGAGCTATGTAACTAACTTTGGCTAATGGGATGTGAATAATAGTGGTTAGAGCTCCAAAGCGATAGGTTATTTCTAGTGTTGTGTCTTTCCCTTTAAGTGAGACAATAACATATTTCAGATAAGAGTTATCATTTCAATGTCAATTTAGAATAAAAACTAGGAATGTAAAGACAAATAAATCTTAGAAAATATATATTTCAAAACTCAAGTTAACATAAAAATTTATGGTGATTATTTTTCCCTAAGGGAACAAAGAAAAGATGTATATTCTTACCACTTTTATTTTGTTGAAGGACTTAGTGAATTATATAAAAGATAAATAGCACTAGAATTGTAAAGAAAGACATTGAACTATTTTATTCACATGCAACAAAATTGTATTCATAGATCATCCAGTGGAATCAAGAAACATACTACAAAAACTAAATTTAACAAATCCATGAGCTACAAGCTCAATATTGGAAAATTAATTATGTTTTTATATACTAGAAAGAAAGTACTATAAAATGACTCTCGGAGATATTGACAAGGTAAGAATGAAGCATACTTTCTGGGGGTAATGGTACTATTGTATGGCATAATTCACATGATGGTAGCATAGGTAGATGCCTTTGACAAAATTTGTTGATATTTTACACTTAATATGGTCTCATTTTACTGTAAAATATACCTAAATTATTTTTAAAAGGAGTTTTAAAAAAATCAGTGAAGAGTAAAATAAAATTATGTTAAATAAAGTGACTATTTATTATACTAAACATAGAAAATAGATTAGATATTAATGATCACATTTACAGCACCAAAGAAGAAAATAAAATATTTTGATTCAAATTTAACAACAATATCCAAGAATTTGATAATGATAATTTAGAAAATTTTCTAATCAAACTGAAAGAAGATTTGAGTGAATCAAAATATATACCATGCTCATGTTTGGTACAAATGCACACACCTCCCAAAGACCACCCCATTTGTCCAATAGCATTTATTTTAGAACTTGACAAAAAGTACAAAAACTCATCTGCCTGGAAAAGTAAATATGTAAGTATAAACCACAAGAAAATTCTGAAAAAAGAATAATACTGAGGGATATCTGGATTTTAAAAGACAATATTAAACTGTTACAAATAGTTGAAAACATTTCTAACATAATAGTTTATGGGGTGACATGATTAGAAATTATTGGGTTTTTAATTCAATTTTACAATATAATTATACAATAGGGTTATCATGTATTGATAATATGGTTTACATTTTACCATGTTTTACATTATATCCTCAGAGCTTATTTATCTTATAGCTGAAACTTTGTACCCTTTTACTAACATTTTCCTATTTTTCTCACCACCCTACCAGACCCTGGCAACCCATTTTCTACTTTCTGTGTGTATGAGTTTCACTTTTGAAAACCATTTTTTAATTGAAGTATAGTTAATTTACAAAGTTGTGTTAGTGTCAGATGTACAACAAAGTAATTCAGTTATACACACACACCTACATATATATATATATATATATATATATATATATATATACACACACATATATATAGATTCTTTTTCAGATTCTTTTCCATTATAGATTATTCCAAGATATTGAATATAGTTCCATGTGCTATTCAGCAGGTCATTGCTCATTGCTGTTTATCTAGTTAATATGCAGCAGTGTGTTTATGTTACTCCCAGATTCCTAACTTATCTCTGCCCCACCCCACCCCGTATCCCCTTGATATTCATAAGTTTATTTTCTATGTCTGTGGTTCTATTTCTGTTTTGTAAATAAGTTCATTTGTATCTTTTTTTTTAGATTCTACATGTAAGTGATATAATATGATATTTTCCTTTCTCTGTCTGACTTACTTCACTTAATGCCATAATCTCTAGGTCCATCTATGTTGCTGCAAATAGCATTATTTCATCCTTTTTTATGTCTGAGTAATATTCCATTGTGTGTATATATCACATCTTTATCCATTTTTCTGTTGATGGACACTTAGGTTGCTTTCATGTCGTGGCTTTTACAAATAGTGCCTCTATGAACATTGGAGTGCATTTATCTTTTCAAAGTAGAGTTTTCTTCAGATATATGCCCTGGAGTGGAATTGCAGGATCATATGGTAACTCTAATTTTAGTTCCTTTTTTTTTTTTTTTAGAAATTAACTGAACATACTTTTATTGAGCACCTACTATGTACACCAGACACTGATTTAGGTGCTGGTGCTACAGATACAGCAGAAGACAAAATAGACAAAAATCCCAGCCCTTGCAGAGCTCCTGGAGCTTACATTCCAGTGAAATCAAGACAAGAAAACTAATCCATGGAGAAAATGACAAAGTTATGAGCCAAAGAACAATTCTTCTGAGGAGTAACAAAAGGGATTCCCTATTGTTTAAGTCAGAAAGAAACAATGAAGTCCCTTTGGGGTCACCCAAAAAGATAGGGCCCTGCTGAGCTCCCTGACCCAGCCTAGGAAAGCAATGGCTTACTGTCTACCCTTTACCACAGTTTTAGGGTAGAGGTCAATGTACAGAGCTCCTCAGGGGGTCCACTAGGCCATTTAAAAGTCTATCCCAAAACCAATGGCATTTCCAACGAGAGGAAAGCAATGGTTGTGCAAATTTGTTTCAATCAAGACAACAGTCTCTCAAATATGAAATTCAATGAAGACAAACAAAACCTGCAGGTAATAAAAAAACAAAAAGAACCACGAAACTAAAATTGTTTACAGCATAATAGTTTAAGATATTAAAATGAGAATGTAGAAAAGATTATTGCCTAGAAAAGTATTTAATCCTTAGCCCAAAAGTAATAAAATAGAAACATACTATAAACTAGCTTGGCAGTTTTAAATGCAGGCAGGTAATTCTGATTTTAAAAGTTCTGTTTTTCTAAGGTAAGACAAACTTGAAAGTATTTGGTCAAACTTGGTTTTATGAAATGGTTTAATGTACAAAGTTTTCTAGGAGTCTCTGGACCTTCACAAAACAGAAGTGGGCTCGTTGGGTTTAAGAGACTGTGAATGAAAGAAACAGACTGAAAACCAAAATGGAAACAAGCAAACTACACAGCGAGATGCACTGAGAGAAAAATAAGCTACAATAAAACCTCATTAATTAAAAATGCATTAGGGACAAGTTGAGTTTGATTAGGTGAAAAATGTTCATAAATTTGCAAGAAAAATATTTAAGTTATCCATTAAATACATATGTATATATATCAGAGATAAAGAGTAAATTGAATGCATCTAAATAAAGGTGTGGCCTCACAAAGATCCTCACGGAACGTATTTTAATATAATTGAAAAGAGTGATTAGTAACTAGCATATCAAGTGGTAAAAGGGTGCTTTTTAAGGAGCGTTAAAGTTGTTTAAGTAGTTCAGACCCAACAGGCTTCCTCACGTACTATTAATTTGCTTCAGCAAACCCTTCAGCTTCACTCATTATCTTCAATTCCAGGAGGAACTAATGAGGTTTTACTGTAAAAGTAGAAAAACAAACATTTCAAATGATAAGATTCCAGCATCACCTATACCAAAAAATTAGTAATGAAACTTCAGTTTGGAAAGCTACTACTGTACAATGTAGCAAGGACCAAATGTTCACCCAGCCAGAAGGAGAACCAGGTAAAGAGCAGGAAATCCTCACAGTGGATTATACCAGTGGTTCCTTTACTCATTAGAAATACAACTGCAATCTTACAATCAAACAGCAGAACCAAGGCTTATTAGGAGGCACTAAATTTTAAGCTTCTCAGCAGGGAGAAAGAAGAGGATCTTTGAACGCAGTCACAGTGGGGAGCTGTGGAAAATGAGTTAGGTTTCAACATGACACATTAGCAGAAAGATGCATCTGCACTTCAGGTTTCTGAATGACATGATTACAGTCAAAATCAAGCAAAGAAAGACCAAAACAACCAATACATGAAACCTGAGCTTCCACATTCCCCTTTCAGGTGAGACAATGAGGCAGACCATCACTATCCAGGAAAATATGGCTCTCGCTACAGTTAGATCTCAATGTGTCTCCCAAGTGGAGGGCTTGTCAAATAAGTTATTCTAAACCACGTATATTTAACTTTGGAATGATGGAGACACACAGATACACATAAACATCAAAAGAATCACTCTGTTCCACATCTGGGTCCAAACCTGTCCAGGCTTGGTGGAATATTAAGTGGCCGGGGCCTGATTAAACAAGGAGGATGCAGGAGGTCAGGTGGTGCTAAATAAATCATTAGGAGACAACCAAGAAATGACTGTGCAAGGGACAGGAATTGGTCACAGACAATAAGAACAGTTAAAATAGAATTATCCCAACAAGGAAGACAAGTAAAAAACAATCTTTAGAAAGAATCAAGTCACTGAAATTTGATTTCTTGCTAGTTGTTGCCATTTGTTCAGATGAGGTCTTGAAGGTTTTCCATTTTTTCTCTCCACCCAGTTCAAGAACACATGCACTAGAAATCTGTGATAAGAATTCAGCAAAGTCCTTCCCCTCCTGTTCTTCATCATGCCAATGTGAGCACACTTATAGCTTCCTGTGCAAAGTACTTGACATCCACGTCTTCATCCTGGCCTAGCTTCTGTAGTACTGGCTTAACCTCCTCCTGCAAAGCATCAGTATCTAGAATTGGTCCAATTTTCTGTAGTGATTTGGCCACATTGAATCGGACATTTGCTACTTGGTCTCTTGCCATTTTCAATACAACAGGCAGCAACTGCTTAGTGGTTATTTCCTGACCACAGGCTTCAGATAGCGCATTAATGCAGAATAGAGTGGTCATCCTGTGCAGGTAATTAGGATCATCTGCCATTACTAACACTTTGGGAACGATGCTGTTTTGGGCCCACTCTTTACCAAACTTCTGAACTAGTTTCATGAGGTTGCTGGTGGCAGCTTCACGGATGGCGTACACATGGTCCCCAAGCCAGGCCATACATAAAGAATTCAGCTTCTCATCAAAGAATTCCACACCCAGCTGGCCTGCCAGCAGTGGCATATACTCAATGATGGTCAGCCGGACCCTCCATTTGGCATCTTCAGCCAGCTCCAGTATGGCAGGAAGGAGTGATTGAGAGAGCTGCCATATTCCAATCACTTCATTTACACAATCCAAATTGGAGATGATGTTCAGATGAACTTCAGGACACTCATCCTTTAACTGAGCTAAAAAAAGAGGTAGAAGATGTTCAATGGTATTCCCTTTGCCCAAAATCGTAGACAATCCCATAATTACAGAAGCTAGAGCCGATTTGACATGTTGATTTGTATCAGATACTAATTCCTTTATATAGGGCAGAATTTGATTCATAATTATGGTCTCTCTACCTTCCATGGGCAAGTTCTCACAAAGTTCTCTTACTTTGTGGGCAGCAGCTGCCCGGACTTCAGCTTCACAGTCTTTGAGTAGGTTCTGAAAGGCAGGGATGAGGTCGTTTAGGGTGATTTTGGGACCCACAGCTTTCTGGAGCTCTGAAAATTTGTCAGCTACCATATAGCAAACTCGCCAAGATTTATCTTCTGCTGCTTGTCCAAGTGTAGACATCACCAAAGCCTCAAGGTCATCCTCAGAAAGTAACTGAGCAATACTGACACAAGCTTCCACAGCTAGGAGGCGCACTGAATCCTGTTCATCGGAAGCTAGATTAGTGAACAATGGAACAATTTCACTTTTCACACTGTCTAATTCCAAAACTTTTGCAAATTCACCCAATTTGGAAGCAGCAGCACGTCGTACCATTGGTGTGTCATCTGAGCACAAGGAACGGAAGTGCTGTCTCATTTCTGCTTTGACAGCATCTGAAGCCCTGGGATAGCAAACGCTGAACAAACCACATGCAGATGTGCAAGAGGTAAACCAATCCCTACTCGCTAGGCGTTTCACCAGAGGGACAAAGTGAGCCTCCAGAGCCACAGGAGTGTGCTCCTGGGAGATCTGCCTCAGGGACTCCACAGCCTTGTCTTGAACCACAGTCTTCCACGGTCGCCAGACTTTCCAGAGGAGGCAACAAACAGTGGGCAAAGTCAGGACCTCCCACCAGGCCAGTGAAATTTCCCAGCTGCTCAGCAAGAGCTAACAGTACCTCATCTTCATCATAAATTGTATCTGTAAGGAAAGGCAGCAGTTCAGTTCGTGTCCTTTCTACTCCAAGTGCTAGAGCAATTGTTGATAATTTCTTAATACTATTGAGACGGAGCTGCACGTCCTCATTGCGCAGCTTGTCGATTAATACCGCGATGGGGTAGAGCGAATCGTCTCCATCTCCGCCCGCTGCCCCCTGGCCAGTGCCGGGCCCCACTGCGCCCTAATTTTAGTTTCTTAAGGAACCTCCATATTGTTTTCCACAGTGGCTGCACCCACCAACAGTGTAGGAGGATTCCTGACATTTTTATTTGTTTGTTTGTTATCCATATAAGTCATACCATGCAGTATTTGTCTCTCTCTATTTGGCTTATTTCACTTAGCATAATGTCTTCAGGTCCCATCCATGTTGTCACAAATGTCAGGATTTCCTTCTTGTTTGTGGCTGAATAACATTCCGTTGCATGTATACACTACATATCTTTATCTATCCATCCATTGATGGGCTCTTAGGTTATTTCCATTATCTCGGCTATTGTGAAGAAAGAGATTTATTCAAATGTTTGCAAAGTGCGGTAGGCTGAATAATGCTCTACCAAAGATGACTACGTTCTAATTACTGGAACTTGTGAATGTTAACTTATATGTCAAAAGGAACTTTGCAGATACAACTAATTTAAAGGTATTGAGATACGGAGATTTTCTGGGTTTTCCAGGTAGATTTGATATAATCACAAAGGTCTTTATAAAAGGGAGAAAGGAAATTAGAGTGAGTAGTAAGAGATGTGATGATGGAAGCAAGAAGTAGGAGAGATATAAGGAAAGGACCAGATGCAGATGCCCACTAGAAACTGGAAAAGGCTAAAACTAGAAAGCCTTCTTCCCTGAAACCTTCAGAAAAAATGAAATAATGCCATTTGCAGCAACATGGATGGACATAGAGATTATCATAATAAGTGAAGTACATCAAAGACAAATACCATATGATAACACCTATATGTGGAATCTAAAATATGATACAAATGGACTTACTAACTAGAAACAGACTCACAGACATAGAAAACAAATTTGTGGTTACCAAAGAGGAAAAGGGTTGGGAGAGGGATAAATAAGGAGTTCGGGATTAGCAGATACAAACTAGTATATATAAAATAGATTAATGATAAGGTCATACTGAATAACAAAGTGACCTATATTCAATATCTTGTAATAACCTTTAATGAAAGAGATGGCAAATAATATATATATTTATAAATAGATAGATAGATAGATATAACTGAATCACTTTGCCGTATACCAGAATCTAACACAACATTGTAAATCAAGTATACTAAAATTTGAAAAAGTTAGTAAAACTAGAATGAATATTAGAAAATTAGAAAAATACCATAGTTCCAAGACATCTGAATTCTGTTTTTCCTTGTATCTGGTTTTTGGTTTTTTTCCTTGTAAAAAAATATTCTGTTTTTCCTTGTATCCAGTTTTTTTTTTTCTTTTAAAACTTATATATATATTTTTGGCATTTTTTACAAGTCTTGTTACCATGGCATTTTGTTATTTATATAAAATTTAAATATTTAATTTTATCAGATAAAGTAATTAAAACTAAAAGAAAGAATGCAATTTTGACACTGCCTTGATTTTAGATGTCTGACCTCCAAAACTGTAAGAGAATAATACTTTGTTGTTTCAAGCTGTCAATTATCTGATAATGTGCAGAGTGGCAGCAGGAAACATACCAAAAGTTTACACGTTTTAATGTGTCCACAGTCTAACAATAACAATAATAATAATGAAATGGTTTTGTTCAAATTTCTTTTCTGTGTGTAGTAGATTACAATAAAACATTTAAAAAGGAAAATAGCTAAAGCAATTATGGCAAAATTTGCAAGTTTGACAAAGTTTTGTTGTATCAAGTGTAGGGTTTATTACACAATGTTTTATTCTTTTCTATTATTGTCACAGAATATTATATATTAAATGGTGCAGTTATGTATCAAATGATATCTATTATTGAGGAAAATGGCAGGCTTCTGATAGAAAATAAGAGTAAGAATTTACATATCTTTGTCAGGGTCAAAAATACCTTTTTGAAGAATGACAGTTAAGTTGAAGGAAGAGTGGGAACAATTTTCTTAAGCTAAAATGAATAAAAGAAATCCAATATTCATAGGGAGTAATGCAAAAAGCAAAACATAACCAATATAAAAAAGAACAGATTATCAAGGGCCAGATAACACTGGGCCTTGAAGCCTATAGTAAGATATTTGAATATATTTGAAATGTGTTGGGAAGTCACTGGTGAGTTTTAAACAGGAAGAAGAGAGATAGCATGATTTATGTTCTATAAATTACTGTACCTGATATGTGCCCTGCCATGTATGAAGTGACATGAACCATGGACAGAATTTAGTAGTCTCTTGCAGCACTCTAATTAAAAGAAGATGGTGGTTGATTTAGGACCATGGTGATGATAAAATTGAAATCTGTGCACATGTGAAAAATTTGACAGGGTTTGCTCATGGATTAGATGTGGGACTGAGGGAATGGACCAGGAATAATCTGTCTCTGCTGAGAATCCTGTGTTCTTCTTTCTCTAATAAAACATAAGTGAGGCATTTTGGTTTATTGAGGTGTGTTTCACTTTGCATTAAAAAGCAGAAGAGTTTTATTTTTGTTTGTTTTTCTTTTTTTTATTTAACTTGTTTATTTTATCATTTGCTGTATATTTTAACCATAAGTCTCTCATGTATTTTGACCCTGTCATTAGTTCATTTCTAAAAAGTTTTTAATAAACAAATATTTTTGATTGACTACAATTCTCAAGAAGACATAAAAATAAATACAAGACTCGGTCCCTGCCTAGAAGAACCATTCATCTTCGGCTAATTGTTTGGTGGATCATTTGAAGACTTACTTTGATTATAAAGTCAAATATTTTAATATATGAGTGGTATGTAATACATATATGAAAGCTATAACTAGATTTAATAACATAAAATTTCCTCTTTTTTATCATTATTTTCTAGAGGATTCCTAGTTTCCTGTTAAAATTAAAACTTATTTTTGGATTATTTAAAATGGCAAAAAACTGAAAATTAAAAAATGTTCAATGTAAACAAAAACTTTTATAAACTTTAAATAATACATCTAAAATTTTTAGATATGACATATCTGTCACATTTCTATGACTATTGTCTTTATGACATTATATTCACCAAAACTTTCCCTCCTAGTATTAACATGTATGTTGATTTCTTCAGCATTATGATGACAGATTTTTGTCATTATTTTCCATATTTTTAAAGAAAAGCTAATCTTTCTGTCAGCTTCAATACCTATAAAATTAAATAAAGCAACAGTTTATAAATTAAAATATATTAATACAGGCTATTCACGGAAGTTCCTAGTTCACATTAGTGCTCTGGCTCATTTTCTGTGGCGAAAAATGAAACCAAAGGTAAAAGTGTAGTTAAAATGATAACCACAATTATGTAAAATAATTTTAAATGACTACAGATTAATTAGTTCATGAATATCATTACTGTGTCAGTAAGTTGAACACAAATCTGACATTTATTTCAAACATTTTGAAAAATTTGATTGAAAATTCTTGAAGTAACTGTGCTCGATAAAACTGGACTGAGAAATGATGTTGAAATCTAAAAGATAAATTTCCCTACTTTAATACAGGTGGCTCAGCCAATGAGAAATTACAAATAAAGATATAGCAAAGCTGTGCATGCTCATTTCTCCCACACAAAAGGCAGGTGCTGCCTTTAGTCTGTTAATCCGTGCTGAGCTAGGCCAACCAGGAGCATTACTTGGAGATGACCACATCTAGAACATAGTTGTAACAGCCTATATTTATATAACAAGAAGTGTGTTAACTTCTTGCTGAGGTTTATCCATATATATGGATAGATGGATAGATAGATAGATAGACAGACAGAAATTATATCAAGTCATTAACATTCACTTAATGTTCCTAAGCAGAACACCATTTCCTCTCACAAAGGGTAACCAGAATAGATGAGTTTCATGAATTTTCAAAAATATTTTCTACAAGTGGAATCACACAATACATGTTCTTTTATGTCTGACTTCTTTTGTTCACTATTAACTTTGTGAAATTAATTCATCTTTGTGCTAATTCTCTCATTACTGTTGCTCTATACTATTCCAGGGTGTGAATATGCCACTCATTATTTGTCCATTCTACTATTGGTAGGCATTTGGGGAGGCATAATTTATTTTCCATTATAAATTGTCATATTTGAATGATTCTAGAACCTAGCTTTTGGTGATTATATGAATATAAATCTAGAAGCATAACAGTTTTGGTATAGAGTATATCTATGTCTTATTTTGGTAGATGAATCCAGAAACATTTTTCAAAGTGACTATAACAATTTGCTCTTCTACCAAACAGTGTATGAAAGTCCTGGTTGTTGTACATTCCTACTACACATATTTCCATCTTTTAGTTTTAGACATGCTGGTGGATCTATAGTGCTACTCATTGTGGTTACATGTTTTCATTTATTTATAACAATTTCAGCATTTTTGATGTGCTATTATCATTTTGAGATGTAATTTTGGAAAACATTCACAACTTTTAAAGTGTTTCTATTTTATTGTCTCAATTTTCGTATTGATTTGTAAAGGTTCTTTATATCTGTGGATATTAGTCATTTGTCAGATATATGTATTGCCAGTAAGTCTTTCCATTATGTCAATAGCTTTTTCACTCTTTTATTGGTATCACTTGTGAACTGAAGTTCTTAATTTTAATATGGTTCAATTTATAGTTTTTATTGTTTTATAGGTAGTACATTTTTCCATCCTATTCAAGAAATTATTGTATGTGCTAATGTCATCAAGATGTTCTACGTATTCTGACGTTTGTTTGTGTGTTTTTCCTTTTCAACTGGAAGTCAACTGAAATTGTTGGTGTGTATATGGTATAAAGTAAGGGTTAAGATTTTTTTTCATATAAATATACAACTGAATTGCTACCATTATGGGAAGAGCATTATTGTCTCTTTGATGGTATTACACTTACCCTAATCAGGTGGGCATTTATAAGCAATTGTGTTTCTGTAATCTGTCTGCTATTACATTTGTCAGTTTGGCTAAACTTACAACAATATCATATTATTTTAATTAATATAGTTTGATGGCAGATACTGATATCTGATAGTCTAGCTTTTATTCATCTTCTTATTTTCACAATTATTTGTTAAATTTAATAATATTATAAAATGTAACACAAAGTTTTAATTTTAATATTAATGACCTATTACCTTTTATATATTGCTGGGTTTACTGGCTAATATACTATTTTTATATTTTTTCCCTATTGTAATCCCTTTCTTTTCAGTATTTTTGTGATGGTTGTAATTAAAGAAAAGAATGATCATAATTTATATTGACTAGTAACAAATACTTTTGAAAATTTGAATATAGTTAAAACTTGAAAAAAATTAAAATGTGAAATAATTCTAATTTTAAATATATAATGATATTAGAATAAAACATATGGACATATGATATTGAAAACAATTGAGGTTTAAAATTCCAAATTGAATAGACATAAAGCATGAAATATCTAACTTTAATACAGCTAGAAAAAATGTCTGGGGAAACTTGTAAACTCAGCAAAATATTAATGTTTTGTTTATGAACATGAGGGTAATTTACAGGAAAAAGTCAAATACTCTAATATAATCAGATTTAGCCAGCCCCCTTTATCTTAATTTATAATTTCAGTTTCATAACTTAGAGTTTTTAGAAATACAATTCTATTTGAATTCCATTTACATTGCAAACAATTACCTAGTTAAATAACTTACTCACCACTTATAACTCTCTCCTTGATTTGTGAACTATTGTGCTAACTGGGATTATATTAATACAATGTAATATATTATATTTTCTGAGAAAGTATTAATTTGTATCACAAGTCTGGCTTGGGTTTTCCTTTGGGTCCTTTCTCTCTCTCTCTCTCTCTCTCTCTCTCTCTCTCTCTCTCTCTTTCTCTTTCACAGGCACACACACACACACACTCACAAACAGACCCTCATAGACACACAGACACACTCACAAACAGACCCACACACACAGAATGGTCATGTGCACAATTCTACCCATCTAGCCCCCCCACCCTAGGCAAAGAAGAAACTTTTTCTAGTCTTAAAAGAAATTTTCCATATCCATATTTCCTCATTAACTTTTTCTTATACTCCTTTGAACCATGCTACCATCTGATGCATATACCTTAAAAATTTGATAAACTTATTTTTTTATAAAAGTTTTAGATTTACAGGAAATAAATATAGAAAATAGTACCGAGAATTTTCACATGCCCTAAGGTCAATTGTTTCCCTAATTATTAACATCTTATATTAGTATGGTACATTTTTTATTATTAATAGGCCAATATGTATACATTACATTAATTAAAGTTCATAACAACTCTATTCATATTTCCTCAGTTTTTCCATGATGCTTTTTTTCTAAAGAGTTCCATTCAGGATACCATGTTCCATCTAGTTTTTATGTATCCTTAGGCTCCTCATGGTTGTGAGAGTTTCTCAGACTTCCCTTGTTTTTGATGACTTTGAGAGTCCTGAAAAATATTGGTCATATATTTTGTAGAGTGTCCCTCTATTAAAGTTTGTCTGGTATCTTTCTTGTTATTCATCTGGGTTAGTATATTTTTGAGAGGAAGTCTTCAGTGGAAAGTGCATTCTTATCATAACATGTGTAGGACATATACTATCAATATGAATTACTACTGTTGATGTAAACCTTGATTACTTGGTTGAGGTACTATTTTTCAGTGGAATTTTCCCTTGCATACTGTACTGTTTGGAAAGTCCCTGTGAATAGCTCACTCTTAATGAATGGGCTGTTTGTTACCTCTCATTAAGGGTAGACTACATAAAGTATATTCGAAATTATTTTGCATGAGATTTGTCTCTTCTTCCACAGTTATTTATTCAATCATTTATTTTATGAGGGGATATTTAACTTATACTTTGGGTTATAATGCAATGCTCTTTTATTTATTTTATTTCTCAAATGGTTCTGTACATGGCTGTTGGAAATATTTTATTTGGCTGATTTATCCTTTTGACATACTCCCATCAATATAGGTTTATGTTTGTTCTCTTGTTTTACTTTTAGTACTTTTTTTAACTTCTTAGAACTGCAAGATGTTCCAGGCTCATCTTGTATATTTCTTGCCTCAGTCATAGAACCAGCGATTTCTCTTAGGAACTCTGGTTCCTTTTATTGAAAAATCGTATTAGAAATCAACATCTAGATTCTCTGTGTGATCATTGCTACTGATGGCTCATCTTAGGCAACCTCATCTAAAAAAAAGAGAAATACATATATGTATATACTAAACTGTATCTAAACAAATATGTATAACTTTTCTGTATATAATCATCTGTAATTAAGGAAAAACTTTGTTTCACTGATGTTTTCACTTTTAATCCATTTTTTAAAAATGGATCATTTTAGCCTCCTTCCCTTGAGGATCTGTAAGTTTCCACTCCCAAAGTGAGAGAGGGTATTCCCACTATCTGGTATCCATATAATTGTTTAATTCCAGTATACATGTGTGGGATTAGTTAAAGAAACCTCAGCTAAAACTGGACGTAGGACAGGCCCGTAAGGGGAGCTCTCATACACTGTCATCATCATAAATTGATCCAAATAGGAAGAGATATACATCTATATCTCCAACAAGAAGGTGCCTCTACTTTACTATCCAGCAGGAAGAAAATTACTTCTCTCAGCCCTAGGAGAACCTAGCCAATCAGAGACTGTAACAGCCCAACCAACCAGAAGCCTCCAAACTTTGGATTCCCAGTTTCCTCCAATAGACTGCTTGGTTGTCACAGCTCTGCCTAACTCTTACCTTTTACCCTATAAAGGCAAATTCCCCTTCTTTGTTCTCAGTATTTGTTTGTGGTGTGCCTTAGCTTTCATTTCCTGAATTGCAATTCTTCTGGTTATTCTGGCATAAACCCTCTTTTGCTGGTAAAATAACTGGCTATTATATTATTAAAGCTGACACATATATAGCACTATCAGAATTGTTACTCACACCCCTAAAGCAACTTTATCAACTAGTTTACAATGCGTATGTATGTTTGCTTCCACATTCAGTCTTATAGGCTCCACTCATTTCCAAAATTACTTAGATGACGACCTTTTTCCCCACAATGACCTTATTGTGGTTGTTTCATGCATTTGCAATACAGTTAAATTCTCTCAACATAGTTTGCATTACTTCCTGAGATTCCCCTCCCTCATAAATGGAAAAAAAAAACAAAACTGGCATGCAGTAGGGTGCTCTTTCTGCTGTAAAATCCTATTTATTTTGAAAAATACATAATATCATGTATCCACCATCACAGTATCATAAAGACTATTTCTACCACACTAAATCTCCTGTGCTTCATTTATTCATTCCTCTTCCCTTCCATTACCCTGGAAACCTTCAGTGTTTTTACAGTTTCTATAGTTTTGTTTTGTCCAAAATATTATATATCTGGACTCATACAATATGTAGACTTTTCATGCTAGCTTTTTTCACCTAGCAATATGCTTCTAAGATTCCTCCATTTTTTTGTGTGAATTGATAGCTCACTCATTTAATCACTGAATATTTCATAATTTGTACGTACGAGTTTGTTTATTCAGCTATTGTGGATATCTTGTTTAATTTCAGTTTTGGAATTATGAATTAAGTTGCTGTAAACATTCCTATATAGGATTTCAAGTCAGATGTGTAAATACCTAGGAGTATGAATGCTGGCTTGTATGATAAGTACAAGTTTAACTTTGTAAAAAGTTCCCAAACTGTCTTCCAAATTGGAATTATTTTATACTTCCACCAGTAATGAATGCAAATTCTTGTCACTCCACATTCTCGTCAACAATTAGTATTGTGTGTGTGTGTTTTTTTTTTTTTAATCTAACCATTGTAATGGGTGTTTAGTGGTATTTTATTGCTGTTTTAACTTACAATTCCCCAATGGTGAATAAGTTTGAGCATCTTTTCATATGCTTGTTTTTCATCTGTACATCAGGATCTTATGGGGACATTTTCCCTAGTTTCTCACCATTAACTTTGTTAGCTGTTAGATTTCTGTAGATGTTCTTCACCAAGTTGAAGATGTTCTTCCGTATTCATCATTTGCTGAACATTTTTATTATAATTGGATGGTGCATTTTGTCAAATGCTTTTTGTGACCATATGATTTCTCTTCTTTATCCCATTGATAGGCCAATTACATTGATCATTTTTTCAATGTGTGACCAGACTTGAATACCTGGAATAAATCCCATGTTGTTATGGTATAAATTTAAGTTTGTGCATTGTTAGATCAGTTCTCCTAATATTTTGTTGAGGTAAGTTTTTTCTGTTGTTGTTTGTGTTTGGTTTTTCATTTATTGCATTTTCCATTTATATTTTTCTGTTTGTATTTTTGTTTGTTTATTTCTTTTTCATCTGTGTTTGTGAGAGATATTGGTTTGTACTTTTTCTTTCTTGTAATATATTTATTTGGTTTTGATAGTAGGGCAAGGCTGGCCTCATAGAGTGATTTAGGAATGATTTCCTCTATTTCTATTTTTTGGAAGAGATTGTGTAGAACTGGTATCATTTATTTATCTATGCCATTTGAACAAAACAAAGATTTATGTTTCTGTTCTGAGTATGCTCCTTTCTATGGCAGTGTTTACCACCTGGAATCCCTGCCAAATGGCTAGATTATATTAAGGAAAAATTAGTTTTGTTTTGTCCATCATTATTTACATTTTAAAATATATTTCTTGACTCCTCACCAAATGAAAACATCTATATATTTTATAAATCCGTTAACATAGGCTTTTCTTGTTTATTACTATATCCTCAATGAATAGCTCAGTGCATAGTAGATACTGAGAAACTAGTTGCTGTCTCATCATGGAACACACACACACACACACACACACACACACAATGGCATTTAGTAAAGTGTTTTAAGAACTAAAAATCAAGTACATCACTTAGCACAAAAGGAAATTTTTGACTTTTTAATGTTTAATAAAAACAGTAGGAGACTACTACTTGCAGACAGATGAGGCATAGTGAAATATCTTTTTTTTTTTTTTTTTTTTTTTTTCGGTATGCGGGCCTCTCACTGTTGTGGCCTCCCCCGTCGCGGAGCACAGGCTCCGGACGCGCAGGCTCCGGATGCGCAGGCTCAGCGGCCATGGCTCACGGGCCCAGCCGCTCCGCGGCATATGGGATCCTCCCAGACCGGGGCACGAACCCGTATCCCCTGCATCGGCAGGCGGACTCTCAACCACTTGCGCCACCAGGGAGGCCCGAAATATCTTATTTGAATTTGCGTCCTGCAAGTGAACAGGCTGAGAAAATTATGGAATTGAATTTCTCCCATATCCTATGGTGTCTAAACAGCTATACACCTTTATAAGATGTCCCTTGTGTGAACTAGGTCATTGAAAATGATAGGTGCACATTGGCATATTAACACTATAAGAAGAGCACAGTTCTCAAATTGTTAAAATCCTCACTGTCATACAAATAGATAATGAGTATGTGTCAATGTCACATTCAACTCATTAATGAGGGAACTAGCAGGATGGCTGAGCTTATTAAAATTGGATATGAGGAACTAGGACTTATATAGTCGATGTGGACAGAAATGCTGAAATATGATTGCTAGTTTCAAGAACTGTGAAGAGTCTAATAATTTTTTCTTACTTGCAAGCTAACAACTTATCTTTGCTACAGTTTCATGGATACTTGTAGAACACATGAGAATCTCTGGTCAAAGACAGAGGACAGTTAATTGCTCAGAGAAATATCAGGAATCAGAATAAAGCATTTTTTTAAAAAACAACTCTATGAGCTCCATTACCAACCCAAGGCAATATGATAAAAGTTGGATGTGTCAAAGAAAAATAGCACTAGGTAGGTTTAACAGGCAAGGCAGACTTTATTCAAGACTATTGTAAGAGGGGTAGAAAAAGTGAATTCCAGGCACAATCTCCATATGGGAGCCAGAGTAAAAACTTCCTGAGGATTAAAATCCTTCCTGAGGAGCCAAAATAACATCCTTGCTCAATCCCAAGACAAGGTTTTGGGAAAAATATCAAGTCTACTGCAATAAGGCAGAAAGATTGAACTCTATTCCACTGAAAGAAAAGGGATGAGAGTTTTTAAGTGCTGTGGTAAGTTGGTGGAAAAGCACCTCAGGACATTACCTGGGAGGTGGCAATGTGATGAGGCCAACCCTGTTTGTCAATTGGTGTTTTCTAAATCAACCTCCTACCCTCCCACAGTGACTGAGGAGATAGGGGGTCTATCTTTCTGATTATTCCATTTTCAAAAGGATGACTCCTAGGTCCTTGAGAAAGATGGTTGTAAACCTGGAAAGAGACTAGAAGATTTACATTTCAATGGGGCAAATGCTGTGCTCTGCTACAGCAGTGAGAGGCCCGTGTACCGCAAAAAAAAAAAAAAAAAAAAAAAAAAATCTCATCTTTTCTTGGGTCTTTGCTTCCAAGATGACAAAAAAAAAAAAAGAAAAAGAAAAAGAACAGCCATGTGAGAAAGCACCTTTGCCTGCCCAAGGAAAGGTCATTAAGAAGTTCATTTGAAGCATAGTAGAGGCCACAGTCATCTGGGATATTCCAAAATGAGTATCACTGATGCCTGTTTGCTTCCCAAGGTGTTTGTGATGCTACAATACTATATGAGTTGTGTCATTCACAGCAAGGTAGTCAGGAACCAACACCTCACCCCAACTTAGACCTTCAGGTTCTGCCCCACAACTTCTGCCAAAGACCTTTGTAAGGAGTTGAGTACTTAAAGACTGAAGAAAAACTACCCTCTGGGGAAAAAATATAATGAAAATTATACTTTATAGCAAAAAAAAGGAACCACATTTCAAAATAAATGTTCACCGACAATTTCCCTAAGGAATTTCATTCATTCCTATATGATTAATCTAAATCCATTGGATTTTGTATCTTGATTTTGCTTTCACAAAGTAATCTACTTTTGGAAAAGAGTCCTGTAGGTCTTGAGAAGCTCTTTTGCCCCTTTTCTGTTCTCCCATTTCCATCCCCCTCTAACTTTAAAAGAACCTAATTACAGGAATGAGATCACTAATCAATTGAAACTAACTCCTGACTTAATGCTCTCCTGAATGCACAACATACCTTGTCTAAACTGTTGATTGTTTTCCTAGATAAAATAAATAAGAATGAAGAATTAAGCAGTTAAAAAATGACTAGCTCTGTACCCCTAACTGTCCCCATAGCCATTCTGCAGACACGTCATGTAGGCAAGATAACATCTGAAGAGAGTCAGCCAGTCTGTTCTCAGTGGAGAATGATGCAGAATCCAAACTCTTACCTCAATGATTCACTAAGATTCTCACCCACCCACCAGTTTTTTCCTTTTAAAAACTGTCATGGCTGAGCAGAATCTTTGTAGTTGCTCTCTCGACATGAGTCCACCACCTCGTCAGACTTCTAGCTTTTCTGATTACAGCACTTTTCCTTTCTACTGACACTTGCCTCTCAAATTATTGGTTTATGAGTGGCAGGCTACCTAACATGGGTTCGTTAACAATGCAAGAAATCTGGTTTTTGCAATACTAATAATCAAGGGTACTTGCTATAGTACTTTTCTCTGAAATTCTCTTTTGGTATTTCCCCCCGTGAAAACCCCAATTCAGAAGGTAAAGTGATACAACATGACAGGAGAACAGAAACAACCCATTTATGGAAAAAAAAAAAAAGTGACTGGTTGTTATTATTTTTTTCAGATCAACTCTTAATATCAGTTTACAGAAAATGGACTCCCATGTTGATATAATAAATAAAAAGTTATTAATTATTTGGTAGATAGATACAGTGAGGCCCTTACCAAATCTCCTGGGTCTATTAGTTAAAACTAACATATATGTTATTTATATATATATATATATATATATATATATATATATATATATATATATATATATATATATATATATATGTATATATATATATATATGTATATATATATATATATTCTTATTAACATCATTTTTATTGGTATAAAATTGATGAGGTTTATAGGATGAGTTTTTTTATTGATACCTCTTATCCCATTATGGCTTAAATAAACAGTGTGGCTAAATAAGAATTAGAAAATATACCTACATCTTTCTAATTTTCTTCTTGCTTCTGTGTACCAAGCTAGGGTTTACAAGTTGAAGAACAAGTCTTTCATATTTTGGCCGCTTCCGAGAACAAAAGATTACTTTTAGTGTTAAAAACACCTCCACCCCAGCAGTTTTTCTTTCCTAAATGTAGAGTGAGGCAAAAGAAAGAACAGAAAAAGTGGAGCGCAGGTGAATGGTTTGGCTTAGTAGCTTCATTAAAATAACATCAGCTCTTGCAGACATGAGAAACTTCTGTTCATATTTTTCAAAAAAGTACTTTAAAAACATGATAACTATAAACAAAGTCATTAGGCTTTTGGAATAAGATATTATAATGAGAAAAGAAACTTCTAAATGGGCAGATTATACAGAAGGTAAATAATGACTTTTTAAAAATTGTGGTAAAATATACATAACAAAATTTACCATCTTAACCATTTTTAAGTGCATTGTTCAGTAGTGTTATGTATATTCATATAATTGTGAAACAGATCACCAGAGGTTTTTCATCCTGCAAATCTGAAACTCATGCTCATTAAATAATAGCTACCCATTCTCAGCTACCCCTATCCCCTGGCAATCACCATTCAACCTTTTGTCTCTATGAATTTGACCACTCTAGATACCTCATATAAGTGAAATCATGCAGTATTTGCCCTTTTGTGAATGGCTTAATTCACTTAGTCTAATGTCTGCAAAGTCATATATGTTGTTGTGTGTGTTATAGTTTCCTTTCTTTTAAATTTGAATAATATTCCACTGTATGAATATACCATATTGTGTTTATCCATTCATCTGTTGATGAACACTTAAGTTGCTTTAAATTTTGCTATTGTGAATAATGTTGCTATGATCATGGGTGTACAAATATTTCTTCAAAACCCTGCTTTCAATTCTTTTTGTGTACACCCATAAGCGAGATTCCTAGATCTTATGGTAGTTCTATTTTTAATTTTTGAGGAACCACTATAGTGTCTTACATAGTAGCTGCACCATTTTCCATTCCCACCAACAGAGCATAAGAATTCCAATTTCTCCAAATCCTAGCCAACCCTTGTTATTTGCTGTATTTTTTTTTAATAGTGGCTATCCTAATAGTTGTGAGGTGGTATTTCAATGAGGCAATAATAATACTTATTATTACCATTTATTAGCAGTATACTAAATATTCAAAGCCAAGTTCAAACTGCTTATCCTCTTCTTTCTATTATACATACAATTTTTTAAAATTATTAACTTTAATAAGCTTTTAAATTGGTATTTTAAACCTACACATACATAAGTGCATACAAATATAAGTGCATATACAAATACATACATATACACACACAAATATATGTAGTTAGAAGGCAATGTTATTTAAAGCTTAGTTTCAAAATCAAATTGACCTTATATTTATCGTTCAAGGACAGGCATTCATTTCAATACATGTACTATCTATAAAAGGGAGTAAAGGTCCTTCTCCATGATCTATTATTCATATTTTTTTTATAATTTTATGTTTCTTTAAATGTTTTTCACCAAACCAAAGATGATTTGTTAATTAACTCATTTCAAATATTAACCCAAAATTTTAAAGCGATTAAAGGATCTAGGAAATCGTATTTGAGTTTACATTTTACAGCATCATGATTCTTCTATATGTTTGTCATAGGAATAACTATGACAAATTTTGCATAAACAGCTCTTGAAATAGTTAAGTTAACCAGAAATAATCAGTTTGATATAGACATTGATTTTTGTAAGTCAATTTATTTGAACACATATGTTTACATTCTCATGACTTTAAATGTTTTGTGGAAACACATAACTTTTCTGACCCATGAATTCAACGTAAGAAAACTGTAGGAAGTTCAGAACAATTAGGTTTTTTCATTAGGAAATAATCTCAAGGCCTATATAAATTTAAATTTACATAGCATTATATTTTAAACTCTGAAGAAAAATACATTTAGTGCAATTTTAACCCAAATTTTCAATGAGTCTTATTTGTCCAATAATTCACGAGGTTTAAGGTTATTATATAAATTTGTATACAGATGTAAATCTCCTTTTATTAATCATTAAAAATGCTTTACAGAAACGTCCATAGCTCGATTTTATTACATTTAGTTGCTAGCTTGGTACCCATTTATATTTTTTCTTCTTTATGATGAAGAATCTCTCTATTTAAGATAACTTGTTTCTTTAGTATACAGGAATGACAGATTTGAATGAATAAGTAATTTCCAAGAATGTCCCCCAAATCTGTCCACAGTTACATATGGTTGCAATTATAAATACACTAGTGTAATTGGCTAATTACTCTGCTTTCTTGAGAAAGCGGTAAAATCTTTTCTTCTTATAGACAAACAGAGAACTGGCAGCAACTTCAGCCTACTCAGAATATATATGTGTACAACACTTGTAAGATAAAAGATAATAAACACCTGTAAACAGAAAGAATGGATTGTTGCACAATGTTTTTATATGAATTATCTTCATTTGTCACATTTGTCAGAAACAGGTTTTAGATTTCTTGGATTTTATCTTGCATTCTCTCTGGAACTTTGCAGTGCTCAGACCCTGGAATTTGAAGAATCCTTCAAACAAGCTACAGTAAACACAGTGATAAAGCTACAAGCATATTACACTACTTTGGTGTTTCTCAACTGTGGGTTGTTTTTCCCAAAATCCTCCTCCCAGGGATATTTGACAATGTCTGAAGAAGCATTAGTTGCAAAAACTTAGCACAACTGAGGAGTGAGCAGGTAGGGTACTACTGGCATCTAGTAGGTAGAGGCCATAGATTCTGCTAAATATCCTACATTGCACAGTACAGCCTCCCAAAGAATTATCCAGCCCAAAATATCAATAGTGCTGAGATTAAGAAACCCTGCTCTACATAAAGTAAGTTTTCTAAACTTTCACAGACATTGAGAAAAGCAAGCTGTTTTTTTCACACCGAAAGACTTTAGACCTGGTGTCTAGTAGGTAATTGAAAGACCAATGTCAGTGCCTAAGGTTCTCAGTCTTAAAGACAGTATCCAGATCTTATCTCTTCTCAACTAGAATGAATGTAAGAAACAGATTTCTCAGTTCTTGATTTTGAAAGACAAAGAGGCCTTAACCAGATCAGACAGATTGTCAGCTTTTGATACAAGAGATTCTGAAAATGTACCAAAATTTCTATGTCTCTGCAAAAATCTCATCATTTGGTTATAGCAGTTCTGAAACAGGAGTCTCAGGATAAGCCAAAGGATCTCAAAGTTTTGTTCTCTCTTTCAGTGGATCACAGTTGGGTAAGCCCATCTAACTCATTACTACTTACAGTCAAATTACTGAAGGCCTGGATTGCCTTTTAGCTTTTATATACAATACAACTCCTAAGGATCCCAGAATATGAGATCTTTCATATTAATTCTTTTTAAGGTTTAGCCACATTCATTATTATACAGGTTAATGATATAGCAAAATAAGGGCATGAGAAGAGGAGGCTTAAAATATAAAAATAATGGAACAGTAGGAAATCAGTACAGTTCCAAGGGCCAAAAAATCTATAGTGTTGCAGGAGCATAATTTAAATGTGCAGGTTTAATGGGAGGCAATGATGAGCATACGTTTAGATGAGTTTGTTCTAGAAATTGATGGAGATGGCAAGAAATTGGCACAATATTTTTATGCTAGATTTTCTGAATTTTTCTTCTGAAAAATTGTGCTGACATTTATTTTGCCCATGTTGGTAAAAGTTATATGCTATACAAACACATAAATATAACATATACCTTGTTAGACAAAATTTGTAATTGTTTATAATTGATCTTTCTGGGACGTTTAGCATTATTTCCTATTATTTACAGTACAAATGGCCCATGAGTATAAAACATTAACACTTGTAATATGTTAAAATATTGTTTGCTACATTTCCTGTGTAAAGGAAGTTCAAGTGTTAATCTGTTCCTGTCTTTATTTAAGAATAAGAAAATAGTATGCCAACTCTATGGTGAATTTAGTAAATATAGGAATAAACTTATTCTAGAAATATTAATTTATGAAATATTTTAAATGGTAAAAACTTGCAATTCATAATAAAGCATCCTTTTACATTAAATTGATGCAAACAAGAGTGAAGTAGGATGTTTTGCTGTGATCTGCACAGATTTCCTCACAGTGTTATAAAATATAGTTCAAAATAATATATTTTTTTCAAATCAAAGAGACACATTTTGCTACCATTAAAAATCTTTTAGTTAAGCTGGACTCCTCCTACTCAGAATAGCAAAATATCTCATTTTCTATTCAGTTGAGCAGATCTTGAATACAGAAATTAAATTTTAAAGTGTGACTAATGCGCTAGATTCTCGGTTCTGTTTGAGTATCAGACACAATTATCATCAGTGTGCTTGAGATTTTTCATATCTAAATATAGCTTTAAATGCATTATTATTATTTGCAAGAACACTCATTTTTATTTACTAGAAAATATTTAAAAATAAGGGTAATTAATGATTTTTTTCTGATTACTGCTCTAAGTAATCATTTCCTTTTGGGCACTGTTATAAGGAATTCTTACATGATATGTAGTTAATATGACCCTTTTAAACAGTGCAAAAAAAATCCTCCTCATTCTTCTGTTCTTTTTCACATGTAAAAGACAAACTTAAAGGGAAATTTCCTGTTGTTGTTGACATGCTTTTCCTCCAGTTCTTAGAAATGTCTCTTAAGTTTTAGTGTTCAGTGTCACACCTTCTCTGGAACTCGCCGAGTCTGGCAGTCTTTGCAGAAATCCTTGACAGCTTGTCAAGCCCAAGGCAAATGCATGTAATCTTTCCTCCCAGTAATTAATAATTAATTATTGCTTATTAATCTTTAATGAATGGTAGTGGGGAATGATCTAGTCCTTAAGACAGGAAAAAAAAAACACAAAGACATTGTTATTTCAAAAGGAACTTTTTAGTTCAGGACTTTTACAAGTCAAACTAATCCTGGGGCTAATTGTAAAAAATCAATGAGATAAAAAGACACGCAAGCATGAACAGATGCAGTCACACCTGGTCATAACACCTCTAAACTCTTTCTCTTGAGATAAATTCTCAACTCCTGAGGTCTAAATCACAAGGGCACACCTGTCTTCCAACGTAGTACAAAAGAACACACCCCAACAGCAGTTTGTTTTCTAGAAAGGCAAGTTTTCTCTTAGAAGCTGAAAGAAGTGATTTCTGGAACACTGACACATGATTGTTATTATCTACCCTGTCAGAAATATATATATATATATATATATATATATATATATATATTTTTTTTTTTTCCTGAACAACAGAAAGAGTTCTCTGGTAAAATAAAGAAGAGGCTGATGGAATCATTTTAATAAATGTGAATCATTAGATGTTATTTGTATTCAGCTTTGTTCTTCAGGTATTCACAGTGTCACCAGTTGTAATGGCAATGTGTTGAGTACTCACTTGATGGGGAAAAGCTAAAACATCTTTTACTTGACATTTGTAGAAATGGTAAAAAGAAGGAAAAAAATGTCCTTTAAAACTATTGAAACTAATGATAGTCTCCAGGGCTGGGGGGATAGATAATGCTCCTACTCCTGTGGAAATCATTCCAGAATTTCTCAATGCGGGAGGAAAATAAATCCCTTTACAATCACTCTGTGCAAATAACAGAAGAAGTAACTAAGCCCATCACACATATATGAATATGGAACAAGCCTTGAAGATACAAATATGCATTATTATCTATATCTTCTCTTGCTAACATCTTATAGAATGCTATATTTTCAGGGATAATTATCTCCAGTCATGTTTCACCAAATGGAAGGATTAAATATTTCAGGTTCCCCTTCATCTGTCCCCTATTGACTGCCTATCAAATCTTAGCCCATTAAGTTTATGATGCAATGTTGACTCTCCCAGAATTGCCAAATTTGGTTTTGTTAATTCCCATCTTCAAACCCCCCACTCCCTGAAAATCTCCAAATTATTTTATCTCTTTAAAATATGGATCAAAACAATTTTTTCTGTTCCCGTTCAGGTGAATTTAAGCATAGAAACATATGTTTTTACGGCTTTAGTATATAATGAAATAAATAATATGTATTTTTACCCTTTATTGCCTTTAACTTTTCTCAATGAGGTCATTTTATTTTAATGTGTATTGTTGTTTCTTCTTTGGGCAAACCCTGTGTGGTATAGAGGCAAATAACAGATTTAAAGGGCAGTGAGTGTGTTTTGGGTGTTTTTTTTAATCATGATCCCAGAAAATATTTCCTATTTTAAAAAGTAAAAATCATGTAATCTTTTTAAACATATCAGTTTATGGAATGACAATAAATTTTAATACTACATGTGATGAAATCATGTAATGTAAATTAAAACACTTCATAGACTAAGAGGCAGGAAGAAATTATTATCACCATACATTTTTTATTTATTTATTTATTTACTTATGGCTGTGTTGGGTCTTCGTTTCTGTGCGAGGGCTCTCTCCAGCTGTGGCAAGCAGGGGCCACTCCTCATCGCGGTGCGCGGGCCTTTCACCATCGCGGCCTCTCCCATTGCGGAGTACAGGCTCCAGACACACAGGCTCAGTAATTGTGGCTCACGGGGCCAGCTGCTCTGCTGCATGTGGGATCCTCCCAGACCAGGGCTCGAACCTATATGTCCTGCATAGGCAGGCGGACTCTCAACCACTGTGCCACCAGGGAAGCCCCTATTACCATACATTTTATCATACATCATTATCTATTATATTGTTTCAAGGCTTACCTGTTAAATTTCCATGAAGTTAGATAAATCAAATTAAATATACAAATATCTAAAATCCAATCAAAATATAAAAGACTTAAAGAAAGGAGACATTTGACTCACTTAAAAACATTGTACCTTTATCAAAGGCAGAAGAAGCATATTAGCAACAATTCAAGTCTTAATTGTACTTTGTATTATGATTAGGCTAAATAAGTTTTGCAAATGTTTATTAGCAGTATTCTACTTGGTTAATTTGATGTTTGGTTGAATAAACTTGACATATCAATACTACAGCTTAGTATGTGGTGATTCTAATCTTTTTGTGAGATTATATATATATATATGTATATACATTGCTTGTGGAAAATATTAACAAATAACTTTATGATTAAAAGTAGGCTAGGGGCTTCCCTGGTGGCGCAGTGGTTGAGAGTCCGCCTGCCGATGCAGGGGACACGGGTTCGTGCCCTGATCCCAGAAGATCCCACATGCCGCGGAGCAGCTGGGCCCGCGAGCCATGGCCGCGGAGCCTGTGTGTCCGGAGCCTGTGCTCCGCAACGGGAGAGGCCACAGCAGTGAGAGGCCCGCGTACAGCAAAAAAAAAAAAAAAAAAAAAAAAAAGTAGGCTAGGAGATAATATTTCCAATATAAATATATTGTTGTAAATTATAACTCTATATTTAAACATTATAAAAATTTTTAATCAGGATGGTAAGAGTATTTTCATGTCTTAATTTTGCATCTGTACTTACAATTTCTGCATAATGCAGTTATTATTTATAATCACAAACACAAGTTAGAAACAGGATTTTGATTTTTGTTATAAATATTTCCAACAGGCATATATATATATATATATATATATATATATATATATATATGCATGGAAACATTTAGAGTAAATTATCAATAGAAATTATTCCTGTTTACTGGTAGTTCTTATGATCTAGTTAGTGTAAACTTTATTGACAACTTGATGTTTGATTTTTTTAATTTTATTTATTTAGACTATTTAGTGAAGTTTTAGGTTTAATGTTTGATATATTAAAATTAGTAAAATCAATAATTATGTATTTTTAAACATTTTTTCAAGATCATTGTACATTCTTTTTTTTTCAATATTTATTTATTTATTTGGCTGTGCTGGGTCTTAGTTGCGGCAAGCATGATCTCTAGTTGCAGCATGCATGTGGGATCTAGTTCCCTGACCAGGGTTTGAACCCGGGCCCCCTGCATTGGGAGTGAAGAATATTAGCCACTGGACCACAAGTGAAGTCCCAAATAATTATATTTTAATGGAGTTTATGGGTTAAGAGTTGTAAATAACTGGGAGATTATGTAAATTCACTTGTTAAAAATTGAAAGCTTTGAAATGAGGCTGAGAATTAGAAATAAAAGCAGGGCTCTAACCTATCTATATTTGCATACACAATGTGCATATAAAAATACATTATACATTCATCAATAGGCCATGTAAATAGCAATCAAGTCACTAGAGAAAGAATGATTAAAGAAACCTTATAAATGAAGGCATTTAAGGAAGTAGTACTAAATACATTGTAGTCTTTTTTGCACTTGTGCATTATGTCTCATTTTAAAGTACAAGCTTTTCAGAAACCTACTATGCCTACTACCTCAGTGTTTTGCATCTAGAAGATGCTCAATTTTTTGTACACTTGTGATTTCTTTTCTTTTTTAATTCTCACCTACTCAGCCAGACTCTGACACATGAATGTAATTATAATAAAAAGTAATTGTAAATTTGCCTCTGAAGTCATCATATTCAACCCTTTGTGATCTAGAGAGGACAGGTGCTACTAGCTCAATTTTTTTGTGTGTGTGTGAGAAAATATATAGAGATTATGTGATCAAAGTAAAAGTGTTTAACTCATATCATTCACAAGAAATTAGAAGTTATTACAAGTTTACCGTCTTTCCCTTCAACATGTAGTAGCTTGTATATATTAACTTGTGCCACTATTCACAGAGATTTACATTCCATTATTCACTCTCAATTAATACTAAAATTAAGTATAGGGACCACATGTTATAAGATAAATTGAATACTATTTCAACACTGAAATTTATATGACTATTTGAATTGAGAGACTTATTGTTAATAATATTGGAAACAAAGCACACTAATCATTTTTTAAGGTAAATATTTATACTAACACCACATTAAATCTTATAATGCAAATTGAACTGAGGAATTGAAATGGACATTACAAATAATATAATCAAAAGAATATTTTAGTTTTTACTTGTATATATTGATACTCATCTTATAAATCATAATGACAAATCTACTTCCTCAGGAATTGATCCATTTGAAGAGTTAATGAATACTGGTATTCAGAAAACAAAAACTAGTGCATCATCAGAAGTCAGAAAATAATGAGTGATTTCTCTCTCAATAGACAGATAACATTTTAGAAGACGATGAATACTTTTTAGTACAAGGATAATTAAAAATATGAAATATTTAATTTTATATCTTCTATTTATAAATTTGTTAAACTAAATAAGGTGTTGTTCCTTTGTTAAACTGGAAGATAAAGTCAAGAGAATAGAAAGCTTAAAGCTACAAAACACAGAAAATTAAAGAAATGTGATAAATTATGAAATAATATTAGATTTCCTAATGCATTAAGAAATTTAATTATTTAACATATCACATTATTATGAACTATATGTAATATATATACATATATATATATATATATATATATATATATATATATATATATATACATCTATACTATAATTTTTTCCTAAATTTAGATGGGCAAACAAAGTTGCCCTTAAAAAATTATTTCTGATAAGATTTTCTCATACTAGTCTGTTAAATTTTCAATTCTTTTTTTATGATAATGTTGTTTTTGTGTAAAATTATTAAAATATGATATCAATTTATATTTCTATTTTCACAAGAGAAATTATTCCTAAAAGAATGATTGAAGAGCCCTGTGCAGCACAGTGCCCCGGGGCACAGGCAGGTGTTCAGAAACCCAGGCACCAGGCAGGTGCAGGTGGACACCCATCTCAGGGCAGGCCTGGCTAAAGAGTGACCTGCAGCCCCCAATACTGGACACATCCCCACTTCCCTGGTTGTAACCAGGTGCAAGGCACTGCTCCCTCTGCCTGATTTTAACAACCTATGAAAGTGGCAGTTTCCTCTTGAAGATGCTTCTTTTATGGAGGCACACGTTTGCACAGGACATTACTCAGGATGAAGCCACAGGTCAGTGTGCCCATAAGCATTTCCTAGGAGCCAATCACAGCAGTCACTACATGGAAGAACGGTTTCCTCTTGACATGAGCTGATGGGTCGGGATCACTCAGCAGAACCAGATCACCTGCCCTCTCATTCTTTGCTGCTTCAAATTAAGACATGCACAAGGGGCAGGAGAGGAAGCAGATTGTGTCCTCCTGGAGATGCCCTCCCTCTGCAGCTCCTCCAGCCTTGTCATCAGCTCATCGAGGTGAGTCTTCAGGTCACTGAAGGACTGTTCTCTGGTCTGTGGAGTCACTGGAGTCAAAGTGAGCTGCTACATCAGGTTCAAGTGTCCCTGTTGGTAAAAAGCTTCAATCTGCTGTCCTCACTGATGAAAAGTCAACTTTACCTGAAAAGAGTAAAAATTCAATATGGCTGCTTTTGAATAAAAATAGTGCCCCACTCCAGGAATTTATTTATTCTTCCTTGTTCAGAAAGATTTTGTTAAAAAAATGATGGACACACAAAAAATGAGTGAATCAGTATGTCCTTAAAGGGAACATTGAATTTTTTAAAACATTTTTTCTTGTAACTCATGTAGCCACAAAAATTATAGTAATTTACTTTTTAATTTTTAATTTTGACATAATTATGGAATCACAAGAAGTTGCAAAAATAGTACAGAGAGGTGGCTTGCAACCTTCATCTACCTTTCACTAAAGGTAACATCTTACTTAATTATGGTATAGAACCAAAACAGAAAAATCATGAGCACAATACAATTAACTAGGGGATAGGCATTACTGATATTTCACCAGTTTTTACATGCACTCAGTTTGTGTGTGTGAGTGTATGTATGTGTGTGTGGGGGGGTAGAGTCTATGTAACTAAAACATGAAGGTGATTACATTTCACAGAACTATTTTTTTAATTATAAAATAAAATAACCTGTTAAGAATCATTACCTTACACTAAAATGTGAAATTCAATTTAAAATTTCAGAGAAAGATTCTAATGAGGAATAATAATTTTGTTGAAAATAACTTTTTGTTTACTTTGTTGTGATATGGGAGTTATATTTAATATTAAATAATCTACAAATAATTACATTTAATAGCATAGGTACTTTATTACATTAAGAAATAAAGCACTAATTTTTGTTGCTGTAAATATGATAGTTGCTGATTAAAATTGAAACAATCCAGAGACAATGAAGAAGAGAATTTTGTAACAAAAGAAATATTTTAAGATGTTGAAAATTCTACGTATTTTGCCACCCTTCCTCAAATCTACTGAACAGAGAGTGAATATCAAATTCTAGATCTCACTTAATAGAGGAAAATATATTAAACTTTGTCTTATAAACTTGGTAGGTTAAACATTTCCAGGCATAAAAATTTAAGGTGGATAATTGTGTGGCAAATCATCATGAACTACCAGAGATTTTAGATTGTTCTAAAATAAGGACTAAATTTGCCAATGATGTATATTTTTGAATACAAAACTTGTACCTTTTTCTAACTATGATATTTGATTGTTTTGTTTTTGGAGAGAGTAACAGGAAAGATAAATATTTTAGTGTCTATTATTTATTTATATACTTGAGACTATCCCTAGAGTCAAGTCTATTTCAAAAAACAATGCAATGGAAGCAACCTAAGTGTCCATCAACAGATGAATGGATAAAGAAGATGTGGCACATATATACAATGGAATATTACTCAGCCATAAAAAGAAATGAAATTGAGTTATTTGTAGCAAGGTGGATGGACCTAGAGTCTGTCATACAGAGTGAAGTAAGTCAGAAAGTGAAAAACAAATATGATATGCTAATACATATATATGGAATCAAAAAAATGGTTCTGAAGAAACTAGGGGCAGAAAAGGAATATATACGCAGACATAAATAATGGACTTGAGGACACAGTGGGGGGAAGGCTAAGCTGGGACGAATTTAGAGAGTTGCATGGACATATATACACTACCAAATGTAAAATAGATAGCTAGTGGGAGGCAGCCCACTAACTAACTAACACAGAGAGATCAGCTCGGTGTTTTGTGTCCACCTAGAGGGGTGGGTTGGGGGGGATGAGAGGGTGATGCAAGAGGAGGACATATGGGGATGTATATATATGTATAGCTGATTCACTTTGTTATACAGCAGAAACTAACACACCATTGTAAAGCAATTATACTCCAATAAATATGTAAAAAAAAAAAAGTAAGATTTTTTGGGTAGTTCTGTACATAAATTTATATTTATTTTTCACCTCCAGTTTTATGTTGATATATCTCTGTCTTTCTGATTATTAAAAGCAAATTCCAGTTTAAACTTTTCAGAATAACTCATTATTCCCTGACATCTTGAATCTTTATGAGTCAAGTTTCTTTATAAGAGTTTGCAGCTTTTAGGTTGTGGCTAAATATAAAATCATTGTCTTACATTTCTCCTCCTTTAATGTCTTTTAGAAGTTACTATATTTATCTTCTAGCATAAAAGAATTCTGTCAAAAATTATGACAATGATTTGCTTTTCTCTCCTTTATATTTGACTAAATATTTTTTCCTGGAGGCCAAAGAAATGTTGCTTTTTCTTTAAAATTCAATAATTTTACCATCATATTTCTCACTATTTTCCTTCTTGGTCAATTTTATCCAACAATGGGATACTGTTTGAATATGTAGTATACAGTAATTTTTCTTTCAGAATTTTTTCTTGAATCATAATATGTAGTATTTGTTATCTTCCATTGCATTAATTTCTTCCTTGAACATTCTTTCTATAAACATATATAGTATTTTCTATTTTGTGTATATATTATTTTCTTTCAAAGTATTTTCTTCTTGTACATTTATTTTTGAAATAGATAAGCATAGTGGAAACAGCAATGAGAGAGGAAGGGGAAAATGAGCTCCAAATGATTGGGAAAATATGTGAATTGGAAGACATCTGTTTATGTTTTTAAGTGAATAGAAGAGTTTCCAGACAAGGAGAAGTTGAAGACACAGGAGAGAGATGAAATAATTATTCAAGTCACATTTCTGGTTGTGATAGCAGGAGATGGGCTTCAGATCTCATGAATAGGGGCTGTCTGTCTTAAACAGGAGAAGCTAGCATACCTGAGACTGAAGTGACAACACTAAGAATATGTATGTATGTACATAAATTTGTAGAAAGGGTCAATACTTGGAAATAGTTTACACTTAATGGCCAGGAGATAAAGTCATTTAATAGCATAATAATGAAGTGGGATGGATGGATAACTTAAGGACAATGGAGAAGATTTTGAGTAATGAATGAATAAATTGGTAGAGCAATTAGATGAAGGAAACATGGAATGGTTTTCAAGTGTCAATAATATTTTGTTGCAATTCAAGACAATTAATTTTTCCTAGAACTTACCTGCATGATTAGAGGGTTAGCTCAAGCATTACTCAAAAGCTTAGGTGTAGCACCAGAGAAAACAGAGTACAGGCCTGATATATGTATAGAATGAAATACAAATATGGTCATCATAGGAATGCAGTAAGTAACTGCATCTTAAATATATTTTAAAATACTTTTTTTTCCCCATGGGTGCCACTGTTCATAATTTATTTTAAAACTATACTCATTATCTATTTAATCTGGGTTTATTTTGTCAGCAGATTATTCTAGTAAAAACTGACTTAAATAGACACACACATATTAATACTATATTTTATTTCCCAAAGAAAGGAAATTAATTGTCTAAGTCGTTATTTGTATGCCTTTATATAGCTTTGTAGGCTAATTATCAAATGAATCTATCAGAAGTACTTCATCATGTCTTCAATTTTCAACTGCAAATTGTTCTTTTACAGGTTAGATATAAATACAAGTTTCATTATGTAGTTATAATCCCACTATATATATCTATAGAACTATAAATATCTTTGTGAAATTAGCACAATGACCCTTCCTTAAGGATAAGTGTAGAAATGCTCAATTTAATCTATAATTAACCAATAAATATGACAGAAGATCATTTTATTTGAGTACCAATGATGTAATTTTTTATTTATATGATTTAGTAAATGAGACAGATTCTCTTACTGCTAGTTATAATTTCATTCTGCAAATTGGGCAAATTCAGAATTTTATAGCTCCTTCAGAGTCACTAAATTCTACAGTTTATCACTTTAAATAATGTGGACACCAGAATGAGAGGATCTATTGGGAGAGGTGAGCTCATTTTCAAGAGATATCTATGCCATTTGTTTAATAAACCTAGGAAAAAAATGAACTTACTTGGTTTCTCTTTTCACCTATGTTTCTCAGCTTCATTCCTATTGGGAAAAGAAAATCTTCACTCACCTTAAGATTGATGATTATATATCACAACAATATTTTTCATTTCATCCCATTTTCTAGGCAGAGAGTCTGAGAACTGTATGAGTGCTCTTGAATTCTAAAATAAATATGTCCTCTGTGTAACACAGGTTATTTTGCACATTCAAAATCTTGTCAACCTAAACATGTTATATTATTCCAGGAGATAATGCTGCCCAATTGCTCAGCTAAAAATAGCGAGGAGAATGATTCAAGGCTACCAAAAGTTATGTATTTTCCTCTGGGTTACATGTGTTTCTTTCCTGTGAAGTGTCCACCATATATGTATATAACATAGATCAGTTTTAGAATAACTATATTTAGATTCATATTTTGCAACAGCTCTTTGAACTTAACATCTCCAAGCCTTAATCTCTTCACTTTTAGTGAGAAGAGAATGACCTATACTCACTATGTTAGCTTGTGAAAAGTTTTAAATCTCATGCCTAATCCATAGTTACCACTCAGAAAATGTTAACAATAAATATCAGTATATATGCCAGTCAGTAAATGGCATGTTTTTAAAACAGTATTTTCCTCTTCATCTCTATTCAATGTTATTTATTTAATTTCCATGTGCAAACACTGAATCACACATGAATAAGTGATGTCTTGAAGGACAGTACTGACCATTATTTATTTTCTATAAATTTAGATGAATATCCATATACTTTCTACATATGCTTCTACAGTCTACATAATATAGAGTATGAAAGGTTAAAAAGACTTCTCACACTAGCTGATTCAGTCAGAAGGAATATATAATCTTGTGTAGCAGTCAGTAAAATATTGTCAGAGTGTGGAAATGAGTGTTTACAGAAATGTAGGAGGAGCTGGGAAGTGAAACTTTGGAAAGGGGGTGAGGTGAATTGGAGTAACAGTCACTGGATTTGCCTGAAGCATCAGCAGTGGTGGATAACATGTAACTTGTAGGAAAGTCTGAGAAACCCTACATATCTGGAAGCTAAGGTGGCACTATGAAGGTGAAGCTTGTGAAGATCTAGAACATTTGAGAAAGCTCTAAGAAATCACCTTTACATTATCTTCCATTATAGGTTATTACAAGATATCAAGTATAGTTCCCAGTGCTATACAGTTGGTCCTTGTTGGTTATTTTATATACAGTAGTGTGTATATATTAATCCTAAACTAATTTATCCTTCTCCCTTGCTCCCCTTTGAGAACCATAAGTTTTTCTGTCTGTGAGTCTATTTCTGTTTTATAAATAAGTTCATTTGTATCGTTTTTTTTAGATTCCACATATAAGTGATATCATATATTTGTCTTTCTCTGTCTGGCTTACTTCACTTAGTTTGATAAACTCTAGGTCTATCCATGTTGCTGCAAATGGCATTATTTCATTCTTTTTTATGGCTGAGTGATATTTCTTTGTATATATGTACCATATCTTCTTTATCTATTCATCTGTTGATAGCCAACTCAAACTAACACAACATTGTAAATCAACTATATTTCAATAAAAAATATTTTTAAAAATTAAAGAAAGAAACCACCTTTAATAAAGCAGCTTCCTCTGAGAAGACCACTGCATCTAGGGGAAGTGTCACTTTTATAGTTCTAGATGGTGGCCATTGTGCTATTGTTGGTCAGCTCTAGTGCAAGTGAGAGGAAATATGGCATAGTTGCCTCAATTTATCGTCATGTATGTGTACCACAACCTACGAAGAGTAATGATTTTTGCTTCCTTTCGGCCTTCTAAATCTTGCCAGTTTTCCTTTCTTGGCCAACTCTCACCTAGAACAATATAGGGAGAATATTATAGGAAACAATTTCACTTGCCTAGGGTGGGAGTAGTAGTTCCAAAGTGACAACTTGCCATCCAACATATTTTATTAAGAGGAGGAATCATCTACCCTCATACTTCTGACAATAGTGATCTGAAAATAAAAATAAAGGAAGTTACTCTCTCCTAAAGCAATGGAAAATGTACACCCTTTCCCAAAAGTCTATATAAAATACCTTAAGAGAGCATTTTTTGGTCAAGCAATAGGTAGAACCGTTAAAAAGAAGTCGTTTGGTCTTCATAGGATACTGACAGAGACAAAGCTGTCTTATACATAAATTGATTAATATTATATTTATTTGACTCTTAACAATTACATAAGCAGAAACTGAATTATATGGGTCTTGGTTAAAAACTACATACACATATTTTATCTTCATCTTAGAATTTTAATTGGAAATTAGATTTTACATGAATTATTACAGCCCACTATTATAAGAATAGCTTAGAGACAGATTAGGACAGATTAGTATTAATTTTAAAAATATAACCACAGCCAGATAAAAAGAGACACTATTCTTATGTCATAAGATTTATTCACTTAAAATTAAATTACAATTATTTATATGATCATCTGTTATTTTATTATTTATATATGTACAAATATTACTATAAAATATATTATGTATATAGCTTTCCTTCTAAAATATTGCTTAACTCATTCTCAAAAAAATTTTTAACCCATTGAGCATCCCACACTATGCTGGTCTGGTTCACCATCACTTCTTTCCAGAGTTGTTGAAACATCCTCCTAAATTTTCTTCTTGCTTTTACTTTTGTGTTCCCCTGTGTGTCTATTTTCAGCACATCAGCCAAAGCACTCTTAGTAACTTAAGTCAGATCATGTTATTCCTTTGCTCAAATTCATGCCATGTGCAACATCTCACTCACAGTAAAAGACAAACTTTACAATGACCTATTTTGTCCTCTTCCATCTAACCAATTTTCTCTCAGATGTATTTTCCTAATAATCTTCCTCTCAGTGAGCACAAATTTGCCTCTTTGCATTTTTCTCAAACATCACAGGCATGTTCATGTTTCAGCGTCTCTTGCTGGTCTTACTTAAATATCTTACTTAAATATTAGGTACTTACTTAAATATCACCTCTTCTCAGGTAATCTAATCTGGACCCTCTAACAAACACCCCAGTTGCTCATGACTACATGTCTCTTCCCTGATTTATCTGCCTCATTCACACATTTCACCAGCTAACTTCCTATCATTTTTTGGTACTTATTTTGCTGAAGCTAACTCTAAAAAATAAATTCCCTGAATTCATAGACTTGTTTTTCTTTTTGTCATTGTTGTATCTCCAACAGTTAGAAAAGTGCCAGGCACAAAGCAGGTGCTCAATGAATATTTGTTGGATGAAAGAATTAATATCAATAAAAATACAGTATATTTTGAAATTTTGGTAAAATTTAGTACCATCATCTTAATAAATATTTTAAATATTTTCACAATAAAACCTTTAAGTATGAATTTGGTGACAGAATTGTCATCAAATTATGAACATAAAAAAATATGATTATGTATGATGGTTTCTTCACCATCATGTTAATAATGAAATTCAGTGACTTTTAGGGAAAAAAATAACTGCCTACACAGGCTCTCTCAACACAAATCTTAAGTCCATCACATACTCATTCTGCATACTTACAGAGATAGACATTTCTTCCATATGAACATTTACATAAAAATATTGTGTTTGTGTTAATCAAATGCTCAGATATGTTTCTGTTAACATTCTTATATGAAGGGAAATGTGGATAAGCCTTCAACTCAAAAGTAAAATGAAAGAATTGAGCAGGAATGGTTTTCTGACAGAAACAAATGTTATCAGTGCTAAATTCAGTGGAAATTTTCTACTTGAAGCATTGAGTTTTGATGTATAAATTATATGAAAATTATAATAACTTTGGTTGGTAAAGAATAAATAGTAGATACAAGCCTCTGTATTACCTTAATACTAAACACTAAACTGTGAAATCTTTTTTTAACATCTTTATTGGAGTATAATTGCTTTACAATGGTGTGTTAGTTTCTGCTGTATAACAAAGTGAATCAGCTATACATCCCCATATCTCCTGCCTCTTGCATCTCCCTCCCATCCTCCCTATCCCACCCTCTAGGTGATCAAACTGTGAAATCTTGAGAAGATAAAAATGTATCTGAATTTGTTTTATTCTGTTGTGAAAAACATTACTACATAATTTAAACAAAACCTTACTGGATATTTTATGTCTATTTTATAGACAAACATTCTATGAGCCAAAGAAAGCATTATATTTTAACTCTAATAATTTAAAAAAACCTATAGCATAAAATGAAATTTAAAATGTTCATTAGAGGACACATCTACCTCTTTTGCAAAAAAAAAAATTAATTATATTTTAAATTATAACATAAGGCATGAGTTTACTTATGTGTTTAAGATGACAGGACATATTCAAAGATGAATAGATATTTATTTATGAAGAAAATGTTATCACCCTAAATATTAATATTTAAGAGAGTAATTGAATATTGCTTTCATATTAGTTTTCCAGATTTTCTAAAGTACTTTACTGAAAAGAGAAAAAATAAAACATAATAAAGAAAATTAATTTTGGAAAGTTACCTTTATCATACATTCTTGAACAAAAATTACATGAACTATATACAAGCATTATAAATTTTATATTTCGACAAAAAGAAAAAGAAAATACATGTGAGACCAAAATTACTTTTAAAACTCCTATTAACTGATGTAAGAGTTATTACAGATAAGAGATTACCAACTTGTATATAACTAAAACTGCATCAAAATCAAGTTTTCATATACCCCTGTCCCCACACATGCACAGCCTCCCTCACTATCAATATCTTATACCAGAGTGGTACAAATGTTGATAATAAGAGAGTTTGTGCACCTGCTTGTGTGTGTATTTTATGGTCAATTTTGTTGTGAAAGTAAAACTTCTCTAAAAAATAAAGTCTATTTAAATGGTGGGGAAATCAATTGTTACACAATCATGACAGAATAATGAAGTATATAAGTTATTGACAAAAGCTGAAATCTTGTGTTTATATAAGAAGATTTTTTCCTCTTGTTATATACTTGTCTTAACTTAAAATAACTGATCTTTATTAAGGTTGATAGAGTAACAAAAATTACTATATGGCCTTTATACATGGTCTTCATTAACACTGTAAATTTATTCTGTGAGTTCTTGAGTTTGACTTATAAAAAATTGTATCTAGATGAATGATTTCATTTCCTTCTAATGCTTGAATGGTTTGGAATGTTAGTTGGCACTTGACAAGCTACATTATGTCATGTTACCAGCCAGGTATTAGACAGAAAACTAATTATTTCAAAGAATAGCTACATGGAAAAATAAAGGATGTAAAGGATGTAAAGTTCTGCTTTCAGTGGTGGTAGCAGAGGAAAAACAAGAGATTTGGTAATAGAGAAAGTTTAAGTTTAAAAGATTTAAAATAAGTTTAAAAGTCCTCTCATTGATTGCTATCTTTATACAATATAATTATAAATAAAATAAATGTAATTCAAGAAGTGTACCCAGAGTTAGAACTTGCATGAATATAAAGATGTTTGATGTCAACATATATATATCTATATATCTTGGAATTAATGAATTAATAAAATGTGACCAGAATAATCATATATCCCATGGATTTGAATTGAAACACATGATTTGGAATTTTTACCTATAGTTTTGTTTCAGTCTGGTTTATTATCTTCTTCTATTGTAAAGAGGTCTCTAAAATGAAATCAGATTTTGGCACTTCCAAATTTCATACTTAGAACAAGACAGGGCATTGTACTTATTCTAAAGGTATATGTTTTCTTTTTTTTCCCACTTAAAAATTGATTCACAATTTATTTGGTTAGTTCCTTGTTAGTGCTGCTTGGTGAATCTAGTTTACCACATGTTTTACTATAAAAAAAAATCTTTAAAACATCCAATACATTATGTTGGATTTCATTCTGCTTTGCTATTGGGATCATGATTTTAATATGCTGCTGGGTTTGCTAATTTTCAAAAATCCAACAAAATAGTGATGTTTAGGAAGTGGAAATTCATTTTAAATAGCGTCAGTATTTTTCTGCATCATATAGTACAAAGAAAATAGAAAAAATATTTTAGTGTGGCTATCCAAGATTATTCAAAATTATAAGTTCCAGAGTTTTTCTCCCAAGGGCCACTAAAGGCTCACATCAATTTCCTTCACCTTACTTTGTTTAATTATGAACTTCTTCAAGGGCAGACTTCATTCATCACTCTATTCCCAGTGACTGGCCCAATTTCTGATAGAATAGCTGTTGAATTAAATACTTACTATATAAAGTTGAATGGCTCTCAGTTTCTTTGGGAAATAATTTTCATTTCAGTGATAAATGTGTATAACTGAAGGTGGATGAGAAATGTTTAGAATTCTAAACACACATGTTTAAAAATTCTAAACAGCAAAATGGAGAAAGTATTGGAGGTGATAACTCATCAAAATTAAAAATTATATTAGTTTAGTCTGTACTTACATTAAAAATATAGCAATACGTTTGAGAGTGCTTTAAAACCACAGAGATTGAAAAGATTGTTGTGGCTCATTATATGTATATATATGGAGATTATATATATATATATATATATATGTCATTTCCATAGGTAGAGTTTTAGAGTTTTAGAGTTTCCCAAAAAGGGAAATAACATAGGTTTCTTGGTATTATTCTTTTTTGTTTTTTAATTGATTTATAAGCAAGTAAACTTTCAGGCTAATCTCTAGTTTGTGATGAGATTAAAACTATATTATTTCAATGTATCATGCTATTTTTAAATAAATGCATTAAAGAAAATGTACCAATAGTGATTAGAACCTACCATTATTTGAATGTACTGTAAAAATGCATGTGTGGTGTCGTGAATGTCAGTGAACATGGCAGAGTATGCAGCTCCAAGATCCTTATTCATTATAGACAACTATAAAGTCAAACAATAACTCTTAGAATTAACTTTTTAGAAACTGTGGAAAATAGTCAAAGTTTACAGCAACCAAGAAAATGTTAATCAGAAAAAGGTAACTTAAAAAAAGTAGGAAACTTTGTAACATTTTTACTTGTTCTTACACCATCACCATCCTTTTCTCAGCAGTCTTGAAAATTGCAACCCCTGTACCCAGTGTGTGATTCTCATTATTGGTTGTGTAGAGAAAAGTGAAGACCTTATTATCAAATAATTGTGCCTTCTTCTCGTGTCGCCGTTGGTGGGCGGAGGCGTGCGGAAACGGAACGGTCCTCCAGCTGCCCAGCTCGCGCTGCAGTCGCCAGCTGCTGACGTGGGCAGGCCTGGTGGGGGCCATGGGTGTGGGTCACCATGGCGATGGACATCACACTGCTGTTCCGGGCCAGCGTCAAGACCGTGAAGATGCGCAACAAAGCCCTGGGAGTGGCGGTGGGCAGCGGGGTCGAGGGCAGCCGGGATGAGCTGTTCCACCAGAGCCCCCGGCCTAAGGGCAACTTCTCCAGCTGGGCGCATGAAGTGATTTCACACATTGGCAAACTGAGAGATTTTCTTCTCGAACACAGGAAAGATTATATTAATGCTTATAGCCATGTCATGTCTGAATATGGGAGAATGACAGACACAGAACGAGACCAGACAGACCAGGATGCTCAGACATTCATGAGGACCTGCTCAGAAGAGATCCAGCAACTGAGAACACACGCCCACAAGGAGATACATTCCCAGCAAGTGAAGGAGCATAGGAGTGCTGTTTTGGATTTCATTGAAGATTACTTAAAAAGAGTATGTAAACTTTACTCAGAACAGAGAGCCATCCGAGTTAAGTGAGTGATGGACAAGAAAAGATTATCTAAGCTGGAACCAGAACCAAATACAAAGACAAGACAATCCATATCTTCTGAGAAAGTTTCACAGAATCCTTCAAAAGACTCTGAAGAAAGACCTGTCACTGAAGAATTTCCAGAAAAGATTCCAGCCGAAGCACAACCTGAATTGGGAACCTGGGGAGATGGGAAAGGTGGAGATGAATTATCCCCAGAAGAAATACAAATGTTCGAACAAGAAAATCAGCGCCTGATTGGTGAAATAAATAGCCTGTTTGACGAAGTGAGGCAAATCGAAGGGAAAGTGGTTGAAATTTCCAGACTCCAAGAGATATTCACAGAGAAGGTTTTACAACAAGAAGCTGAGATTGACAATATTCACCAATTAGTAGTAGGAGCAACTGAGAATATCAAGGAGGGCAATGAAGACATCAGAGAGGCCATCAAGAACAACGCTGGCTTCCGCGTGTGGGTGCTCTTCTTCCTGGTGATGTGCTCCTTCTCCCTGCTCTTCCTTGACTGCTACGACAGCTAGGCGGCCACACCCGGGAGACGGCGCGCTGGGCGCCATCGGTGGGGAGGGGGCACTGAGATATGTACTCACAAAAGGGACACCCGACTTGTGGTTTTAAGCCCATTTAGTAGCTGAGAAAGAAAACAACACAACTAAAAGTGGTCTGTGTCACAATCCTGCAGCCAGAGGGAAGGAACCGGGAGGGTGATTATTCCTGCACCTGACGGGGCCACCCTGGGGCAGCCCTCCTGCTCTACAGACGTCTCAGGCTTGGAGGAGGTGCCGGCCTTTCCCTCCTGGTGGCAGCAGGAAGAGCGCTGGCCAGTAGCTCCTCACAGCAGATGATGGATTGTTTCCTGTGGCTTCTTGTCTGCCTCAACCGATACACAGACTCATCGTGCAGTAGAAAAGATATCACCTTTGCCCTGTGAGTCTAGTGAATACAACTACAGCCATTTAATGTATTGTTGGTGGGTCCAAGGTTAGAAAGTCAGTGCGAGCCCACCTGCCTCCTGTCCGGGAAGAAGTGTGGGGATGGGGCCTGGCTCCCCCCCAGAACTGCTACCCCCAACACTCTCCTGATGGGTGGGCAGGGGGTGGGGAAGGCCTGACTTCCAGCCACTGGGGCCCACGGAGCTTCGTCCAGAGAAGGACTTGGGCCTCTCCACCCACACAAGCCCCAGGAATCAGGAACGCCTGCTTGTACTCAGGCACAAGGCATCTGCGGCCACATCTGTGCAGAAAGCGCCACATGGGCCCCCAGTGTGTGGGTTTGAGGACTCTGCACAGACAGTCCGAGGAGCATCACAGGGATCCTGTGTTCTTTATTTGCACAGAGTGAAAATGTCAAAAGTTACATGTGAATGAGCTTACAGTCAATAAAATATATCTCCTAGAAAAAATAAATAAATAATTGTGCTTGTCTGTTTTAAACTGTCTAGGAGGTACCTGAAGGAATGATATAAAGTGCTTCCCTTTGTTTCACTTAATTCAGAAACCTATCAGAGCAGAATGACAGTTTTAAAGAGGACATCCCTTGAAAATATTGTAAGGCAAATGAACTATCCACTGCCCGCTAGGATAAAAGAAGACAGTTGAGGCAAACAACAGATATGGAAAATGCCTAGAAGGAAAAAGCTAAGAGAGACTTTCTCTGAAAATTAGGGCATTACACGTGTTCATGTAATAGGGGGAATTAAGAAGGCTGTTAGCATGCATTGGCCAGGACACATGCTCAGAAAAATCCTGAGAAGACCCTATGTTGACACCTATGACTTGTATTTAGGCTAAGTTCACACAGGAAATGAAGACTAAAGCAGAGTAGTAAATAGCCAGATAAGCATTGAAGGAGTATCTCAGCATAAAGCAAATCTGCAGAGTTGGATAGCTTTTTATTTAGTCTTTTTGTTTTTTCACTTTAACTCCAGGAATTTATGGAAATCTCTATCAAAACACTAGCTGACCAAAGCCTAAAGAATAAAGATGTCAGAGACAACACATGACAAATAATACAGACTTAACAAAATTATTTTTAAAATGTCTTTAAACAAACAAAACTCTGCATCTCAGAGCAAGAAACAGAAACAAATCTTGAAGAGGTGGAGGCAATCTGACTTTCAGAGCCACTAATTAACATATCTAAAGTGTCCAATTTTCAATCAAAATTAAAAGCATATAATGAAACAAAAGTTTGTGAACAGAAATTATTCTTGAGGAAGTACAGACTTACTAACAAAAACTTTAAATTAACTGTACTAAATATGCTTATGTATCTTGCACAACACTGTGAATGTCACTGAATTTTAAACTTTAAAATGATCCATTTTATGTTATGGGAATTTCACCTCAATTTAAAAATGTATTCATTATTCTTATATTAATACTGTAAGATATCTAAATGGAGATATGGCCAATAGGCTTAGAAATTTTTAAAAGATTGTATTTTCTATTTATGGCTCTCTCATTGATAGACCAGGTGACCTAATATTGACCAAAGTTTTTCAACATTTTCTCTTTTTTCTTAATCTACAGTACATTTATATATATATATATAGATATATATATATATGTATATATATATATCTATATATATATATGCACATCTTTATTGGAGTATAATTGCTTTACCATGGTGTGTTAGTTTCTGCTTTATAACAAAGTGAATCAGTTATACATATACATATGTTCCCATATCTTTTCCCTCTAGTATCTCTGTCACTCCCACCCTCCTTATCCCAACCCTCTAGGTGCTCACAAAGCACCAAGCTGATCTCCCTATGCTATGTGGCTGCTTCCCACTAGCTATCTATTTTAAGTTTGGTAGTGTATATATGTCCATGCCACTCTCTCAATTTGTCACAGCTTACCCTTCCCCCTCCTATTATCCTCAAGTCCATTCTCTAGTAGGCCTGTGTCTTTATTACTGTCTTACCCCTAGGTTCTTCATGACATTTTTTTTTCTTAGATACCATATATGTGTGTTAGCATACGGTATTTGTCTTTCTCTTTCTGACATACTTCACTCTGTATGACCGACTCTAGGTCCATCCAACTCACTACAAATAACTCAATTTCGTTTCTTTTTATGGCTGAGTAATATTCCATTGTATATATGTGCCACATCTTCTTTATCCATTCATCTGATGATGGACACTTAGGTTGTTTCCATCTCCTGGCTATTGTAAATAGAACTGCAATAAACATTTTTGTACATGACTATTTTTGAATTACAGTTTTCTCAGGGTATATGCCCAGTAGTGGGATTGCTGGGTCATATGGTAGTTCTATTTGTAGTCTTTTAAGGAACCTTCATACTGTTCTCCATAGTGGCTGTACCAATTCACATTTCCACCAGCAGTGCAAGAGTGTTCGTTTTTCTCCACATCCTCTCCAGCATATACTGTTTCTAGATTTTTTGATAATGGCCATTCTGAACGCTGTGAGATGATATCTCAGTGTAGTTTTGTGTTGCATTTCTCTAATGATTAATGATGTTGAGCATTCTTTCATGTGTTTGCTGGCAATCTGTATATCTTCTTTGGAAAAATGTCTATTTAGGTCTTCTGCCCATTTTTGATTGGGGTTGTTTGTTATTTTTGTTATTGAGCTGCATGAGTTGCTTATAAATTTTGGAGATTAATCCTTTGTCAGTTGTTTCATTTGCAAATATTTTCTCCCATTCAGAGGGTTGTCTTTTGGTATTGTTTACAGTGTTCTTGCTGTGCAAAAGCTTTGAAGTTTCTTTAGGTCCCATTTGTTTATTTTTGTTTTTATTTCCATTTCTCTAGGAGGTGGGTCTATAAGGATCTTGCTGTGATTTATGTCATAGAGTGTTCTGCCTATGTTTTCCTCTAAGAGTTTGATAGTTTCTGGCCTTATGTTTCGGTCTTTAATCCATTTTGAGCTTATTTTTGTGTATGGTGTTAGGGAGTGATCTAATCTCACACTTTTACATATCCCTGTCCAGTTTTCCCAGCACCACTTATTGAAGAGGCTGTACTTTCTTCACTGTACATTCCTGCCTCCCTTATCAAATATAAGGTGAGCATATGTGCATGGTTTTATCTCTGGGCTTTCTATCCTGTTCCATTGATCTATATTTCTATTTTTGTGCCAGTACCATACTGTCTTGATTACTGTAGCTTTGTAGTATAGTCTGAACTCACGGAACCGGATTCCTCCAGCTCCATTTTTTCCTTCTCAAGATTACTTTGGCTATTCGGGGTCTTTTGTGTTTCCATACAAATTGTGAAATGTTTGGTTCTAGTTCTGTGAAAAATGCCAGTGGTAGTTTGATTGCATTGAATCTGTATATTGCTTTGTGTAGTAGTGTCATTTTCAAAATGTTGATTCTTCCAATCCAAGAACATGGAATATCTCTCCATCTGCTTCTATAAACTTTAATTTTTTTCATCAGTGTCTTAAAATTGTCTGCATACAGGTCTTTTGTCTCCTTAGGTAGGTTAATTCCTAGATATTTTATTATTTTTTTTGCAGTGGTAAATGGGAATGTTTCCTTGATTTCACTTTCAGATTTTTCATCATTAGTGTATAGGTATTCCAGAGATTTCTGTGTATTAATTTTGTATCCTGCTACTTTGCCAAATTCACTGATTAGTTCTAGTAGTTTCTGGTATCATCTTTAGGATTCTCTATGTATAGTATCATGTCATCTGCAACCAGTGACAGCTTTACTTCTTTTGCAATTTGGATTCTTTTATTTCCTTTTGTTCTCTGATTGCTGGGGCTAATACTTCCAAAACTATGTTGAAATAGAGTGGTGAGAGTGCACAACCTTGTCTTGTTCCTGATCTTAGTGGAAATGGTTTCAGTTTTTCACCATTGAGAACCATCTTGTCTGTACATTTGTCATATATGGCCTTTATTATGTTGAGGAAAGATCCTTCTGTGCCTATTTTCTGGTGGGTTTTTACCATAAATGGGTGTTGAATTTTGTCAAAAGCTTTCTCTGCATCTATTGAGATGACCGTATGTTTTTTCTCCTTCAGTTTGTTAATATGGTGTATCACATTGATTGATTTGCATATATTGAAGAATCCTTGCATTCCTGGAATAAACCCCACTTGATCATGGTGTATGATCCTTTTAATGTGCTGTTGGATTCTGTTTGCTAGTGTTTTGTTGAGGATTTTTGCATCTATGTTTATCACTGATATTGGTCTGTAGTTTTCTTTCTTTGTGACATCCTTGTATGGTTTTGGTATCAGGGTGATGGTGGCCTCGTAAAATGAGTTGGGATTGTTCCTCCCTCTGTTATATTTTGGAAGAGTTTCAGAAGGATAGGTGTGAGCTCTTCTCTAAATGTTCGATAGAGTTCGCCTGTGAAGCCCTCTGGTCCTGGGCTTTTATTTGTTGGAAGATTTTTAATCACAGTTTCAATTTCAGTGCTTGTGATTGGTCTGTTCATATTTTCTGTTTCTTCCTGATTCAGTCTTGGCAGGTTGTGAATTTCTAAGAATTTGTCCATTTATTCCAGGTTGTCCATTTTATTGGCATAGAGTTGCTTGTAGTAATCTCCCATGATCCGTTGTACTTCTGCAGTGTCAGTTGTTACTTCTTCTTTTTCATTTCTTGTTTTGTTGATTTGAGTCCTCTCCCACTTTTTCTTGATGAGTCTGGCTAATGGTTTATCAATTTTGTTTACCTTCTCAAAGAACAAGCTTTTAGTTTTATTGATCTTTGCTATTGTTTCCTTCATTTCTTTTTCATTTACTTCTGATCTGACCTTTATTATTTCTTTCCTTTGGGTAACTTTTGTTTTTTCTCTTCTTTCTCTAATTGCTTTAGGTGCAAGGTTAGGTTGTTTATTTGAGACGTTTCCTTTTTCTTAAGGTAGGATTGTGTTGCTATAAACTTCCCTCATAGAACTGCTTTTGCTGCATGCCATAGGTTTTGGGTCATCATGTTTCCATTGTCATTTGTTTCTAGGTAATTTTTTGATTTCCTCTTTGATTTCTTAAGTGATCAGTTCTTTATTAAGTAGTGTATTGTTTAGCCTCCATTTTTTTTTTTGTTTTTTACAGATCTTTTCCTGTAGTTGATACCTATTCTCATATCATTGTGGTCAGAAAAGATACTTGATATAATTTCAATTTTCTTAAATTTACTGAGGCTTGATTTGTGACCCACAATATGATCTATCCTGGATAATGTTTCATGAGCACTTGAGAAAAATATATATTCTGTTGTTTTTGGGTGGATTGTCCTATAAATATCAATTAAGTCCATCTTGTTTAATGTATCGTTTAAAGCTTGTGTTTCCTTATTTATTTTCATTTTGGATGATCTGTCCATTGGTGAAAATGGGGTGTTAAAGTCCCCTACTATGGATATGTTACTATTGATTTCCCTTTTTATGGCTGTTAGTATTTGCCTTATGTATTGAGGTGCTCCTATGTTGGGTGCATAAATATTTACAATTGTTATATCATCTTCTTGGATCGATCTCTTGTTCATTATGTAGTGTCCTTCTTTTTCTTTTGTAATAGTCTTTATTTTAAAGTCTATTATGTCTGATATGAGAATTGCTACTCCAGCTTTCTTTTGGTTTCCATTTGCATGGAATATCTTTTTCCATCCCCTCACTTTCAGTCTGTATCTGTCTATATGCCTGAAGTGGGTCTCTTGTAGACAGAATATATATGGGTCTTGTTTTTGTATCCATTCAGCCAGTCTGTGTCTTTTGGTGGGAGCATTTAATCAATTTACATTTAAGGTAATTATTGATATGTATGTTTCTATTCCCATTTTCTTAATTGTTTTGGGTTATTGTAGGTATTTTCCTTCTGTTGTGTTTCTTGCCTAGAGAAGTTCCTTTAGCATTTGTTGTAAAGCTGGTTTGGTGGTGCTGAACTCTCTCAGCTTTTGCTTGTCTGTAAAGGTTTTAATTTCTCCATCAAATCTGAATGAGATCCTTGCTGGGTAGAGTAATCTTGGTTGCAGATTTCTCTCCTTCATCACTTTAAATATGTCCTGCCAGTCCCTCTGGCTTGCAGAGTTTCTGCTGAAAGTTCAGCTGTTAACCTATTGGGGATTACCTTGTGTGTCATTTGTTGTTTTTCCCTTGCTGCTTTTGATATGCTTTCTTTGTATTTAATTTTTGACAGTTTGATTAATATGTGTCTTTGTGTATTTGTCCTTGGATTTATCCTGTATGGGACTCTCTGTGTTTCCTGGACTTGATTAACTATTTCCTTTCCCATATTAGGGAAGGTTTCAACTATAATCTCTTCAAATATTTTCTCAGTCCCTTTCTTTTTCTCTTCTTCTTCTGGAACCCTTATAATTCAAACGTTGGTGTGTTTTATGTTGTCCCAGAGGTCTATGAGACTGTCCTCAGTTCTCTTCATTCTTGTTTTTTTTTTTTTTCTTTATTCTGCTCTGCAGTAGTTATTTCCACTCTTTTATCTTCCAGGTCATTTATCCTCAGTTATTCTGCTATTGATCCCTTCTAGAGTATTTTTAATTTCATTCATTGTGTTGTTCATCACTGTTTGTTTCATCTTTCCTTCTTCCAGGTCCTTGTTAAATGTTTCTTGCATTTTCTCTATTTTATTTCCACGATTTTGGATCATCATTACTATCATTATTCTGAATTCTTTTTCTAGTAGACTGCCTATTTCCTCTTCCTTTTCTAGGACTCATGGGTTTTTATCTTGCTCCTTCACCTGCTGTGTGTTTTTCTGTCTTCTCATTTTGCTTACCTTACTGTGTTTGGGGTCTCCTTTTTGCAGGCTGCTGGTTCATAGTTCTCCTTTTTTTTTGGTGTCTGTCCTCAGTGGCTAAATTTGGTTCAATGGGTTGTGTAGCCTTCCTGGTGGAGGGGACTAGTGCCTGTTTTTGGTAGATGAGGCTGGATCTTATCTTTCTGGTGGTCAGGTCCACGTCTGTTGGTGTGTTTTGTGGTGTCTGTGGACTTATTATGATTTTAGGCAGCCTCTCTGCTAATGATGGTGTTGTGTTCCTGTCTTGCTAGTTGTTTGGCATAGGGTGTCCAGCATTGTAACCTGCTGGTCGTTGAGTGAAGCTGGGTGTTGGTGTTGAGATGGAGATCTCTGGGAGATTTTTGCCATTTGATATTACATGGAGCTGGGAGGTCTCTTGTGGACCAGTGTACTGAAGTTGGCTCTCCCACCTCAGAGGCACAGCACTGACTCCTGGCTGCAGCACCAAGAGCCTTTCATCCACAAGGCTCAGAATAAAAGGGAGAAAAAGTAGAAAGAAAGAAAATAAGAAAAAAAAGAGGATAAAATAAAATAAAATAAAGTAAGATAAAATAAAATAATTAAACTACAAAATAATTTTTAAGGAAAAAATAATTCTTTAATAATAAAAAAAATGGATGGAAGCATACACCTACACACTCACAAAAGAGGAAAAGGAGAAAAAATAATAAATCTTGCTCTCAAACTCCACCTCTTCAATTTGTGATGATTTGTTGTCTATTCAGGTATTCCACAGATGCTGGGTATGTCATGTTGATTGTGGAGATTTAATCTGCTGCTCCTGAGGCTTCTGGGAGAGATTTCACTTTCTCTTCTTTTTTCACACATCTCCTGTGGCTCAGTTTTGGATTTGACGCCACCTCTGCATGTAGGTCGCAGGAGGGCATCTGTTCTTTGCTCAGACAGAACGGGGTTAAAGGAGCTGCTGATTCGGGGACTCTGGCTCACTCAGGCCAGGTGGAGGTAGGGATATGGAGTGTGGGGCTAGCGTGTGGAGGCAGAGGCCAGCGGAATGTTGCACCAGCCTGAGGTGCGCTGTGTGTTCTTCTGGGGAAGTTGTCCCTGGATCCCGGGACCCTGGCAGTAGTGGGCTGCACAGGCTCCCAAGAAGGGAGGTATGGATAGTGACCTGTGCTCGTACACAGGGTTCTTGGTGGCGGCAGCAGCAGCCTTAGTATCTCATGACCTTCTCTGTGGTCCACGCTGTTAACTGTGGCTTGCACCCATCTCTGGAGCTCTTTTAAGCAGCACTCTTAATCCCCTCTCCTCCTGCACCAGGAAACAAAGAGGGAAGAAAAAGTCTCTTGCCTCTTCGGCAGGTCCAGACTTTTCCCCGGATTACCTCCCGGCTAGCCATGGTGCACTAACACCCTGCAGGCTGTGTTTACACCACCAATCCTCTCCCTGCCCTCTGGCCAAAGCCCGAGCCTCAGCTCCCAGCCCCACCCACCCCAGTAGTTGAGCAGACAAGCCTCTCCTGCTAGTGAGTGTTGGTCATCACCAATCCTTTGTGCAAGAATCTCTCCACTTGGCCCTCCACACCCCAGTGGCTGCACTCTCCTCCATGGCTCTGAAGCTTCCCTCCCTCTGCCACCCGCAGTCTCTGCCCGGGAAGGGGCTTTCTAAGTGTGTGGAAACCTTTCCTCCTTCACAGTTCCCTCCCACTGCTGCAGGTCCCATCCTTATTCTTTTGTCTCTGTTTATTCTTTTATCTTTTACCCTACCCAGGTATGTGGGGAGTTTCTTGCCTTTTGGGAGGTCTGAGGTCTTCTGCCAGTGTTCAGTAGGTGTTCTCTAGGAGTTGTTCCACGTGTAGATGTATTTCTGATGTATCTGTGGAGAGGAAGGTGATCTCCCCGTCTTACTCTTCTGCCATCTTCCCCCTCTCTCCAGTGCAATGATATTTAAGAAAACAATATGTTACAAACTTCATCTTTCATTATATTTCATAAAAATTTCACTACCTGATATTACATTATATAATTATGTGTTTATTGTATATCTTATACTTACGAAAACAAGGTAAAAATCTTAGAGAATATAATCATAAAAGGAAGTCCATTTTTGTGTGCTTCTTCCTCCATAAAACAATTGAACATGCCTTGAGATCTCACCTGGTCTTGTCTCGGTAATTCAAGGTCTAAGACTGTAGCCCAAGGTAACTTTATTTCCCATTACTAGATACTGTCCAACTTCCAGCATGACATGAAAAATAGAAGTTGTATCCCAGTGGAAGTGATGAGAACAAAATCAGAAATATTTGTTCAGATCTATTTCCTTAATTAAGAGGGTTAGTTTGAAATCAGTAATGAAGGTACATGGCTAAAACAGGAGGAGGATGGTTAGAGTGTCAGAATCTTAGCAAAACCAGGGAAGATTAACAAATTTGGGCTAGAAGTAATTTTCCCTCTATATAGTAGTCAGGATGCTAAGATATAGAGCCCAATTAATAGATATTTCTCCCAACACCTTATTATCTGTCCAGAACTATATTAAGCTTAATAAAATATTACTAAGTGAAGTAAGTCAGAAAAAGAAAGACATATACCATATGGTATCATTTTAGGTGGAATCTAAAATATGATACAAATGAAGTTATTTACAAAACAGAAACAGATTCAAAGACATAGAAAACAAATGTATGGTTCCCAAAGGGGAAAAGAGTTGGAGGAGGGATAAATTAGGAGTTTCGGATTAGCAGATATAAACTACTGTATATAAAATATATAAATGACAAGGTCCTACTGTATAGAAAGGGAACAGTATTCAATATCCTGTAATAAACCATAATGGAAACAATATGAAAAAAATATATAGCTGAATCACTTTTCTGTACACCAGAAACAAACACAACATTCTAAATCAATTATATGTCAATAATTTTTTAAATAAAATATTAACAATAATTAATTACTTTTTTTTTTTTTTTTCAAATCTTCACAATTCTTTCTCCAACCTCTTCCGGGAGACTTAAGCATGTTTTAGATACACTGAGGGCAATTGTTTTTAATAGAAAAGATGTTAGAAATAACTTTATTACATTTCTTGGGAGACAAGTAATAAACCTTGGTTGCAGCCAGTCATAATACTTTTATCTGATTTGAGGCAGGTTCAAAGGACAAAACCGATTCTGCTCTCTAACAACATTAGAAGAGTAAGCAAGTAAACAAGCAAGGCATGCTGTATTGCTCGCAATATGTGTAACTTATGTTCTTGGGAAAATGCACATATGCCTTGCTGTCACTTACTTATTAACCACAGTATTTCAATTTTACCTTTTTTTCTCAAAAATAAAAGCAATTGAAGTAAGAGTTTATATTGGGAAATTTTAGCATAGAATGTCCAAGAAGAGGATGGTAGGAACCAAAAGAGGCAATAGAAAAAGAAAACGTAGAGAGATGTGAAAAAAGATGAACATTTAATCTGAAGACTGAATAACAATATCTTCTATGTTTCTAGAGAATGCACCAGAAAAATAAGTTCCTTTAAAAGTGGAATGCCAGATCTATAATTGATTCATTGCTGTTTGCTATTTTAATTTGATTTTTATCTCTATTAATTATTCTAGATCTTTCTCTACTTCATTAAATCCTCTGTCAAATTAACTTTAGCCTCCATAGGTGAACTATGCAGAATCATAGTGGAGGCTATTATAATAGGGGTGGAGAGAGGCAAGCAGATCATATTAATGGATTGAAATTCACAGGAAATAGGACTTGTTTTAAACTAAACATACATTTATTAAGAACTTAAAATTGGCAGATCTCAGATGTGATCTTATCTGATAGAGCCCCTAATCCAGTGGGAAGCACACACAAATACACAATAATGACGAAAAAGCTCTAAGAGCAGTTTTACATTGCACATCACAAGAAGACAATAAAATCCTCACTTGTGGTTTCTTTAATTGTACGTGTTGGCAAGGAAAATTCAAGTGCACCAATCAAGTCACTGATTGCATCATAAGAATGATGGTTTCACATTAACAGAGACAGGAAACTGATTACAAGAATCGAAGTTGGTAGTAATTTTCTCTTGAAAAAAAATCAGAGAGTATTTTCCAGGAGGTTAAAACAGAAATAAAGTGCAGTCCCTATTATTTGCCATAAATTCCTGAAAAGTTGCTACCACTTTAAGATGAACTGATGATAAGATGTTCCCAAATGGAAAATAGCTATGTGTAGATGACATTTGAAAAATCATTAATTGCCTTCTTGGACTACCAGCGTTCTTCTTTAACAGCATCCACAAGTGGTTCTATGTTATTCTGAGATCAGTCATACATTTTTGACAGGTGTCCATCAACAAATTATAAGGTTATGTTTAATAACACCATAAAGAAAATGACATTATTTCCTTATCTAGATCAATATTTTTCAAATTCTTTTATTTTAAAGAATACCATTACTGTGGAACATTACAATGGTCACAGATTCATGTTTTATGAACATTTTAGTGGAAATTATTAATGTCTGACTTTGTTTTCTTATATTTGTTTTATTATATTTCCAGGATAAATTCATTTCTCCATGCCCTGTGACATAGAAATCAAAGATGTTAACATTCCACGTGTCTTAATTTTAAAGTAAAACTGCAAACATATTTGAGAAAATTTTAATCTTAATTGCATTTATATTTTTCTAAGTAAATATATGTCTTTTAGGCTCTTTAATTTTTACAAGAGAATTATCAACTTTATATCAACTAATGATTAAAGTACCTGATTATAGGACAACATAGACTAGTTGTATTCTAGGTACTTGTTAGGTGTATAGTCTCTCAATTACTATCTCCTAATGTCTTTCAAAAACACTACTGAGAGAACTAGTATTTATAGAAGTTTACCTAAAACATTAGATCCAGCCATTTTTCTTGATACTCTAAAATCTATTGCTAGATTCGTGTAATTTATATAAAGCAAATAGTTAGTCTTATTCCTATGGACATTTGATTTAATTACTTTGACTGAATGGTACTTTGAAGAAATGTCATACACCTATATGTTAAAAGCCTGTAAAAATTGTCTTATAAAAGTTGCTGCTGTGTTACTTACAAGGATGCATATAAAGATATATTTTATACATGACACAGATATTGATTTATCAGTACTCATATAAGAATGTTTTCCACTGGTTTTTGCATTATAAATAAATGAAGTCTAGAGCAAATATTATGTTTTTTGTTTGTTTGTTTGTTTTCTTTTTTTGTGGCACGCTGGCCTCTCACTCTTGTGGCCTCTCCCATTGCGGAGCACAGACTCTGGACGTGCAGGCTCAGCAGCCATGGCTCACGGGCCCAGCCACTCTGCAGCATGTGGGATCTTCCCGGACAGGGGCACGAACCCATGTCCCCTGCATCAGCAGGTGGAATCTCAACCACTGTGCCACCAGTGAAGCCCCAAATACTATGTTTTTACACATTTGACTCTATAATTTTAATATGCTATGTTTCTGAATTGAAACAGCTACTACAAATCTTGAATATATTTTTGCAGGTCACTTTTGGAAGATATAAGAACATTTAATATTTTATATGCTAATTTGGTGCACACACTCATCTTACTTTTTTGAATACATGTTCTTTTCTTGATCTCATTTTCTTAACAATTTTAAAATTATGGAAGTTTGATTTATTCTGTTAATTTAAATCTTATATGATATTTACAAGACAGCAGGCATATGAAAATAAATTATATTTTGATATTTGCAATGAAAGATGATTGATTCATAATTTAAACTATTCTATAGTCATATCTGATCATGTTTTGATATTACTTCTATTGCTACATGCTTATAGAATACATTCTTATTCATTCATTTGGTTATTATTTCAATAACAATTGCTTGAGTAACGAACCATGTATTATGTTAAGTGATGGAATGCAAAGTTGGAAAATACACACTTCTTAGATCCTGAAACTTATACGCTAGTTAAAACAATACACATGTATATAATACAAGGTAAATGTGGATAATGCACTGATAAAAATCTGGAAAAGATTACTAGTGGAATAAAGATATCAAATAAATATTTAGTTATGTTCTATATCTATTTGAGGGGTTAGATACATAGCACGTTTTGTTCAATTGCTTTTTTCCCTCTAAAATGAAAGTGTACATAAACCACTTTAATTCACTTGAAATATATTTTATTTTATTAGATATTTTTTAAATATATAAATTATTTCTATAATAACCATATCTTACATCTATATATTGGTAATCTTAATAATAGCATTGGTACAAATATTTGACATTTAATTTAATATTTTTTATAGAACTCTTTTCAATTTATAACATTATTGCAAAGATAATACAGAGAGTTGCTGTAATCTCGTATCCAGTTTCCCTTATTTTTAACATCTTACCTTGGCAGGCTGCAGTGGTCACAACTAGTAAAATAATTGATAATTCTTACCAAGAAAAGCTAATGCATTATATAGATCCTTAGTTTTTCCCTAATGTCTTTGTCTGTTCCAAGATCCCACTGAGGATAACACATTACATTTATTAATGTCTTCTTAGGATACATTTGACTGTGACAATTTCTCTGACATTTCTTGTTTCTGCTGACCTTGACTTTTAAGAAGTACAAACCAGGTAGTTATTTTGTAGATGAGCCCTCAATTGGAATTTGTATGATTTTTTTTTCACATAACTAGAATGGGGTAACAGATTTTTGAGAGGATATCATATCATATCAAGGGAAAATATTTCCAAAATACCTCAATATAAACTTTAACCACCCAGCATAGGTAGTGTTTGTCAGCCTTCACTACTATAAATTTACTCCTGTTTATTCTTTTTCCATCCTGTACTAGAAGAAAGCCACTATGCACAGCCCACACCTAAGGAGTGGGGGATTATGCTTTAATGGTGGAGTATCCACATAAAATATTTGGAATTCTTTTGTAAGAGAGATTTGTCTTTTCTCCCTCGCTTATTTATTTGTTCAACAATTTTTTTATATCAGTATGGACTCCTGGGTATTTATATGATATTTTGGATTATAATTGAGTACTATTTTATTTTATTGCTCAAGTCATTCATAGTTGGCATATTCTGATTGGCTTCTATATCACTTTAATATAACTCCATTAATATAGGGAGCTTTGTTGTGTTTTGTTTTGTTTTTTTTTTTTTTGAGTGAGTGAATTCTTGTACTAAAAATATGCTTCATGTTCATTTTGTATATTTGGTCCTAGAACCATCCATTCCTTTTAATGAGAAATTGTATTAAAAACCCATGTCTGGATGATAGAAATTCTCAAGGTTAATAGAATGTTTTTGGTTCAAGGTCCTTCAATTGGCAAAGCATGAAAATAAATGTCTATAGTCTAACCTGTGTTTAACCTGTGTATATAGACATACACATTAATATTTATATAGGCATCTGTGTCATTATTACACTAAATATGGATTTATGCAGATTCTCCTACTCTAATTCTTTACCACATGGATTACTCTAGCCTCTTCCTATTACCTACATTAACATTCCATCCCAGTAGTGAAAAACCTTGTTCCCAACATGTTCCATTTGTTTACTTAATCATTCAGCCCCATTATACTTGTGCAGTAGTTTCAGAACTATTAACTTCTACCCCATGGTGGGGAGGGGGTACTTTTTCAATGAGACTCAGTGCTTTTGTACAATTCCTTTTGACTTTGACTTTACAGACTCCACTCATTTTAACATTTATATAATTTATTGCTTTATTTGACCTTTCCCTTCAGTGAAGTTGTTTCATACATTTTAATATATTTAGAATATTTTGTCACATTCTACATTCCATTCTGAGATCCTGCTGGCTTCTTAAATGATGTTTTTATTAGTTTCATGCTTTAAATTTACTGTACATGCTGTAAAGTTCTCTGAATTTTGACAAATGTTTAATGCCTTGTATTTACCATTATAGTATTATATAGAATGTTTTCACTACCCTTAACAAAACCCTTGTGCTCCATCTTTTCAATCCACCTTGGTAACCACTGATCTGTTTACCATCTCTATAGCTTATCATTTTCCAAAAAATTTGCATTATTTTAATCATATATTAGGTGGCTCTTTCAGACTGGCTTCTTTTGCTTAGAGTTATACACAAGATTCATACACACATTTTGTTACTTGAAAACTAATTTATTTTTATTGCTAAATAATATTCCATTGCTTGCATTCATCAAGTTTATTTACCTATTGAAATATATCTTAATTGTTTTTTGGTTTTATCAATTCTGAAAAAACTTCTCTAAATATTTATGTGCAGGTTTTTGTGTGGATATAAGTTTTAAAATCTAACTTGGAGTACAGTTACTGAATCACATGGGGAGAGTATGTTTAGTTTTGGAAAAAAATAGGACAAGTTGCCTTACAAAGTGGTTGTACCATTTTACATTTCCATCTACAAACTAAGAATTCCTATTGCTCTCAATCCACTACCAGTTAGTGTAGTTAAGATTCTGGATTTTGACCATATAGAGTGTAGTAGTACATCATTGTTTTAATTTCCGGTTCACTGATGAAAAGTTTTATTGAGCAACTCTTCATTTGCTTATTTCTCACCAGCATATCTATATGGTGAGTTTACAGTTTGGAATTTTTGGAATTATCCCCCATATTTAAAGTGGGTTGTTTGTTTTCTCATGGCTGAGTTTTAAGTCTTCTTTGTGTATTTTGGATTAAAGCCCTCTATCAGGTGTGCATTTTTGCAAATTATTTTCCCAGTCTAAAGTTTGTGTTTTCATTAATTAATAGTGTCTTTCACAAAACAGAAGTTACTTTAATTTTAATAAGGTCAAATTATAATTATTTTTCTTTCATGAATAATATTATTATTCTCATTTTTTAAAATATATCAGCAAACTGAAGGTCATATAGATTTTCCTCTATGTTTTCTTCTTGAAGTTTTATAGTTTTTTTCAATTTCATTTAGGTCTAAATCTATTATTATTATTTTTTAAAGGAATAATGTCTTTATCTAGATTCCTTTTTTGGTATACAGATGTCCAATTTTCCCAGTATGATTTCTTGAAAAGATTAGCCATTCTCCATTGAATTCTTTGTTCCTTTGCCAAAAATAAGTTTATTATATTTTTCTTGCTTATTTCTAGCTTCCACATTCTATTTGTTTGATTGTTGTGTCTTTCTCATCAATACCAAACTGTCTTGATTAATATAGTCCTAGAGTAAGTCTTGAAATAGATAGTATCAGTCCTCCAATATTGTGCTTCTTCAATTTTGTTTTGGCTCTTCCAGTGTGATGTTAAATAGGGGTGCTGAGAGATAACACACTTGCCTTTTTCTTGAATTTATGGGAAAGTATCTATTTTCTCACCATTAAGTATGAAGTTAGCTATAAGTGTTTTTATAGATGGTCTTTAGCAAGTTGAGGATGTTCCTCCATATGCCTAGTAAACTGAGAGTTTTTATTAGAAATGGTGTTGTATTTTGTCAAATGCTTTTTTTCTGAATCAATTTGTAATATCATATGATTTTTCTTCTTTGCTTTGTTGATGTGGTAGATGATCTTGATTGGTTTTTATTTATTTTAATTAATTATTTTTTAAAATTTTTATACAGTTTTAAAGATTACATTACAGTTATTACAAAATATTGGCTGTATTCCCCATGTTGTACAATATATCTTTGAGCCTATCTTACAGCCAGTAATTTGTACCTCCCATTCTTCCACTCCTATTATTACCCCTCTCCCCAAACAAACCACCAGTTTATTCTTTATATCAGTGAGTCTGCTTCTTTTTTGTTATATTCACTAGTTTGTTGTATTGTTTAGATTTTTAAAAGTTGAACCAGTCTTACATACCTGGAATAAACCATACCTTTTCAGGGTACATACTTCTTTTTATACATCATGAGATTTTGTTTGCTAATATTTGATTGAGGGATTTTACATTTACATCCATGAGAGTTATTGGTTTATAATTTTCATATAATTTAATGACCTTTTAAAATTATAATTAATTAATTTATTTTTGGCTGCATTGGGTCTTCATTGCTGGGTGCAGGCTTATTCTAGTTGTGGCGAGTGAGGGCTACTCGTTGTTGCAGTGAACGGGCTCCTCATTAGAGTGGCTTCTTTTGTTGTGGAGCACAGGCTTTAGGCACTCAGGCTTCAGTAGTTGTGGCTTGCGGGCTCTATACCACAGGTTCAATAGTTGTGGTGTATGGGCTTTGTTGCTTTATGGCATGTGGGATTTTCCCAGACCAAGGATTGAACTCGTGTCCCCTGAAAGAGCAGGTGGGTTCTTAACAAATGGACCACCAGGGAAGTCCCTGTAACGGCATTTTTTTTTTAAATTGTTAACTGAGAAGAAAAAACGGTCAATAATTCTTTGGGAGCCTACTTGTAGAAAGTTTAGTAGTTATTATATAGAGTCAGGGAAAGGAACTTTGCAGTGAAAATAAGTTCCTTTCTAGACTTGGCTTTGCTTCCACTAACTTATTTGGGGGTATTTACCTAATATTTGTGGCATGTTTTAATGGTTATAATAAAATAAACCTTGATAGTTTCTTATTAGTAGTAAATATGTTTCTATATATAACACACCTAGTATAATGTCTGATGCAAAGTAAATACCATGATTATCTCTGTTCTCTTACCTTTTATTGACACAGGAGGTACTGGGGACATGGTAGCTACTATAGTGTAACGAGTATATTTAAATATTTTTATGATGCTAGACTGACACTTATTAGTAGTAGAAGATTCTGATTTCAGTTGAAATTGCACTCAATTATGGAGCACAAAGAGTATTAATACTATATGAAATATTAGAATGCTCATACTTTACACATCTGCATAAATTATATATATATATATAATTTTCTGACATAAGTTTCTAAGTGGTTATGAAACTAAAACCCTTGATGATTCAATAGAATTGTTAAGGCATTTGATGTCCATATATTGCTACCAAAACTTTTCAATTATTTGAAAAGTCAGAAAAGCTTTATGGAAAATGTATAATAATACATTATTTCACCAAGGGTAATCTTTATAAGATTATCACCTTTTAAAAAGCAATGTATTTGGTAATATATGGGGAGTTTAAAATAAATCAATGTGTGCCTAGATTGTATTTAAATCCATTTTAGTTATAAGAAATCTAGATATGTCATTTTTAAGAAAAAATAACTATCTTTGAGTTAGAGAAATGCTATAATTTATAGTAAAGCATAATTAGTTTTCTAAATTTAATAGTTCTCCTGAGGAGTATAGAAGTATTACTATTCAGAAACATCATGTGAAATTTGGCTGTATAATCATTTGTTATGCATAAAATGCTTTTTGTGTTATCTTAAAAATCCCTTATTGCTAAATAGAAAACAAACTAAAAGATATTTTCTGGGATAAATGATTATTGACAAAATTGTGATAACAGAAGAATTATGCACTGAAGTTGACTTACTGTTTATAGAGAACTAAGAAGGTATTCTTTTTCTTCTTTTTATTTTTATTTTTATTTTTTACTTTTGTCTGTGCCACATGGCTTGCAGAATCTTAGTTCCCAACCAGGGGTTGAATCTGGGGTGCTAGTGAAAGAACTGAGTCCACTGTACAGGACTGCCAGGGAATTCCCCAGAGGTATTCTTCTTATAAAGTAACAAAGAACTCAGTGTTGACAATAGAATTGTTAATTGACAAGGATACCAAGAGACTGAGAAAAAAAAAGGAAGTTTATTTAATTACAACTTAGTATTTAAAGAACATGTAATGCTAAAATAAAAAAACAATTTTGACAAAGTAGATTATCATTAAATTATTTTAATTATAATTTTAATAAATTTCATTAGAAGGATGGAATAAAATTGTTAACCTTTGAATTATTACTAATTACTGCTATAATAGTAATACAAGTGAGCATGTGGTATATATATATGAGGACATGGGTTGGGAAGGGTAAGCTGGGACAAAGTGAGAGAATAGCCTTGATTGACATATATACACTACCAAATGTAAAATAAATAGCTAGTTGGAAGCAGCTGCATAGCACAGGGAGATCAGCTCCATGCTTTGTGATGACTCAGAATGGTGGGATAAGGAGGAGGGGAGGGAGACACAAGAGAGAGGGAATATGGGGATATATGTATACATATAGATGATTCACTTTGTTATACAGCAGAAACTAACATAACATTGTAAAGCAGTTATACTCTGATAAATATGTTAAAAAGAAAGAAAGAAAGAAAGAAAGAAAGAAAGAAAGAAAGAAAGAAAGAAAAAGAAAGAAAAACTTTACTTACTGAAGCACTTTTGTCAACTCTCTGAGGAGTCCCATATCTAGATTTTCTTATATAAAGCTACTATTTTCTTCCAGGGTGGCTAGTGAGTTCTGTCTCAGTACCCATCCAGGCCTTGGTTTCTCAGCTGAGTCTCGCAAAACGGATATCAATTAGTTAAAACGTCATGGTCATTTTTCAGTGTGGCCATCTGTCCACTTAGAACTTGAATCTGATGAAAAATTTATCTCACAAAGGATGGCACACAGCTGCCAGATGGCAACAACTTGTGATCACCATGACCCAGCTTAAATTTAAACTATTCAACTCATAATAAAAATCGGCTTACCAAAAGAATGAAGTGTGAGGATTATAGGTTTCTGACCCAAGATCAGTAGCTGAGTTATAGTCTGAGTTATATAGTTAGACATGTGCTGATGAACTGTGATTACCTCTTTGTGTTTCCATACCCTAATTTTAATAATTGTAAGAACTTCATCTTCAGAAATTGCACATTCTTGAGTTTTTAATGTGTATAATATTTACCTCATAATTTAACTCTTGCATATTTTAAGATATTTTCCTTTTATGTTGAAGCACAGACTACAAAGCACAAAGACTGTAAATACTACAGAAAAAAATAAAACATTTTATATTCTATGTATATGTATAAAACATATAATACATAATAAACTTAGGGAAAAGTATGATAGACATTATTATTCCTATTATGCAGTAGAGAAAATGGGGTTTTGGAGAAGTTAATGAACTTTTCATACAATGTTCATTTACTAATATAAGTGCCAGACCAGGGACATTAAATAAGCTATCACTCCAATATTGATATAGTTTTCAATAACTATGCTATCTCTTAATAGAAAATAAAAATGGTAATATTAAGCTGTTTTCTTACACTTCATTGGAAATTAATTATTTCTTAAACCAACATTGATGATGATAATGATGATTTGTGCTTACTCAGTTGTTATTAAGTTGAAGGATTTATTCATCATAATTTATTTGATGCTTAAAACATTCCCTTGATACAAAAACTTGTTATTATCACCTACAATTTTCCATGGATCATAAACAGAAAATTAAATAAAGTGCTACCTTCCAGCATAAAATGACATATATGTCTTTGTGTTGAGGCCTTTGTTTTATTTAACCTGGTTATAGGTTTCGTTGGTTCTTTGTTGATGTCAGCTCTATAGTAAGCTTGTTTCCTCAGCTGCCTCTTTTTTAGAGCTACTCATGAAAGAAAGTAACCACTTGAGTCAGCCCATGACCCGATTCAAAGTATAAAAATAAGGGGATAACAAGCTTAACACTTTCTAGTTCATTTGTTTCTTCCATTCAGCAGTGAACATCAAGTATAACAGAAGAAAGATGTGCATTTGTAAGCACATAGTTCATTTACTGTGATAGGTCTCCTCTCTGACTGATACAAATACATCTCCTATATTAATCTTTTTCTAGAAATTGCAGGTTGATTTTAACCCCTTTAGTTAATGAAAGCTAAACCCAAACCTCTCCTTATCTTATTATTTGGTAAAACAAAAGAAACCGCTCTTATGATATTAACCAAAATAATGATACTCCAGCATCACTATTATCAATTCAAAGACAGGGCAGCTTGTGCAAATGTAAATGCTGACATTGTAGATGTCTCTCAGTTAGTGTTCCACTAGGGTAAGGACAACTCTCATCCTGGTTTGTCTTACTGTTGCAGTCACAAAAATATAAAAATCCAGTAGCCACCACCACATTCTCAAATTAGATGTTTCTCCAAATGCGTTTTGTGAATCACACTTAAACTACTCTATTTTTATAATATAATATTATAAAACTGTTTTTCTAAGACAGAACATTTATCTTCTAATCAACACAGCCTGATAACTTATTTATTTCTACATGTCCTATCATTAACAGAATTTCTTCCAATAGTATAGTATAAGTTTAGATCAAAAGCATGTTATTGAGTGTTTATTATGCTCCAGTTGCAGAGGGAAACAACTGTAAGTATATTTTACAAACTCAGAAAATGTGATGTCTATTAAGAAGTAAATATTGACAGGCAATTTGATCAATAACCTACTAACACTGAGGCAAGCATGAGTATGCCATAATACAAAGAAACAGCATTTAAGCAAGATTTTCAAGGAAGACTGAAGCTTGAAATTAGTCATGAAGGATAAGGAAGGGGACAAAAATATTTGAGGGGATTCTAAGCAGAAAAAAAGGCATAGAGGTGTAGCACAGAATGTTGTATACCAGGATCTGCAGTATTGTTGTGTAGGGATATGTATTTGAGATCCTAGTAGAAGGAGGTCTTAAGAAAGATAGTTTAGTGGATGTATTGAATTGTATATTAGGGGCTCTATAAACAATAGGAAACCACTGAAGTTTCTTTAGCAGAGGACTTATAAAGTCAAAATTATACTTTAAACTTTCTGACTGCAAGTGCAGAGTATGTGTTCAAGGAGGGAACAACTGAAGTTAGAAATAAAGTTTGAGTTTCTAAGTTAACTCTTGAACAAAGTAAATGGTTGAAAGCTTATAAAAGAAGGGATATATTTTATAAATGTTTATATTATGAAATGCCAATATATGGACAAGTTTATTTGAAATATGAATAAATTTGTTCTTGTTATTGGTAAAAAATATCTTATTTTGTAGTTTGAAATTAATGACTTTTAATCCTATATCCCTTCAAAACTCTTTTAATCTCATGTGCAGCCCAAACTTAACTATTCTAGACCTTACCTCCCTCTATTCTTAAGCCTGTTGTCCTTAAATTTTAAGGTCTTTTTAAAGATCTCTTATCTCAAAATAATTGTAGAATAGAATATTTTCCTCTCCCTCTCCTTTGAAATAATCCAAACAATGAGAAATAGAAAAAAAAAAGGCAAACTTCAACTTTTTAAACCTGGCAAAGATATGTAATCCTGAAGAATGATTTATGGGGATGGGCTTCCTAAATGTGTTGGTAAGCAGAAGCACAGGGCAGCCACAGTAGGATCTGTCCTTGGTGGCCAATATCAGATAAACAAGGAAGATCAAAGTAAATTCTGAAAAGAAAATGAACAGTAACAACAAAATATATACATTCAAACATACATATTTACACATACAAACACACACACATATTTGGAGTGAGGGAGAGAGAAAGAGAGAGAGAGTGTGTGAGAGAGAGAGACAGAGACAGAGAGAGAGACAGAGAGAGAGACAGAGAGAGAGAGAAAGCAAATGAATGAGAGGGAAATTTTTTTAAAAGGCACAAGAAGATATAACTTGACTGCAGTAGAAAACTGATGAGGTTGAACATCTTTTCCTATGCTTAATTGCCAGCTGTATCTTTACTTTTGTAAAGTATCCGTTAAAATTCTTCGTCCATTTTTAAATAAAAAATTAGATTGTTTTGCTTTCTTATTTTTGAGTTTAGGGAGACCTTTATAGATTCTGAATGCAAATTCTTTATCACATTTATAATTTGCAGATATTTTCTGTTCATGGCCAATCTTTTCATTCTCTTAACAGTGTGTTTCAAAGAACAGAAGCTTTATTATTATTTTTTTTTAATTTTTGATTTTTTTAAGGTAGGTCCTTTTTGGTTATCTACTTTAAATATAGCAGTGTGTACATGTCAATCCCAAATTCCTGATCTATCCCTCCCCCACATCATCCCACCCTGTTAACCATAAGTTAATTCTCTAAGTCTGTGAGTCTGTTTCTGTTTTGTAAATAAGTTCATTTGTATCATTTTTCTTTTTTTTAGATTCCACATATAAGTGATATCATATGATATTTGTCTTTCCCTGTCTGATTTACTTCACTTAATATGATAATCCCCAGGCCCATCCATGTTGCTGCAAATGGCATTATTTCATTCTTTTTAATGGCTGAGTAATATTCCATTGTATATATGTACCACATCTTCTTTATCCATTCATCTGCCAATGGACATTTAGGTTGCTTCCATGTCTTGACTATTGTGAACAGTGCCACAATGAGCAATGGGGTGCATGTATCCTTTTGAAGCATGTTATATGGGATTGCTGGATCATATGGTAGCTCTATCTGTAGTATTTTAAGGAACTTCCATACTGTTTTCCATAGTGGCTGTACCAATTTACATTCCCACCAAGAGTGTAGGAACGGTTCACTTTTCTCCACACCCTCTCAAACATTTATTGTTTGTAGATATTTTTATCATGTCCAGAAGCTTTATATTTGATGAAGTCCAGTTTATGAATATTTTGCCTTTATGAGCTATGCTTTGATATTGTATGAAAGAGTTTTTAAATATAATTTAGGGTTACACAGATTTCATCCTGTGTGTTCCCTAGAAGTCATATAGTTTTGAGTGTTACATTTCAGTCTGTGATCCATTTTGGGTTAACATTTTTGTTCAGTACAAATCTTGTGTGGGGAAAGCAGGTTTCCCTAAATAAGCCTGCCAGACAACTGCCTATGGTCAGATTTGAAAAATAATATGGAGGATATGGTTGTGGAGCCAGACTCTTCATTAGTGATAAAATCAACTTTCATATGTCTGAAAATTTATTTATTTTATCCTTATATTTGAAAGTTATTTTACTGGATATAAAATTTTCTGTTCACTAACTTTTTTTCAGCACTAAGCTATTGCTCCCTTATTTTTGCATGTGCACAATTTTCCATAAGGAAGATGCTATGATTTGTATCTTTATTTCTTTTTATGTAATTTTTTCCTTCTGGTTACTTTTAAGATTTTCTCTTCAACACTGTTTTATAAACAATGTAATTATGATGTACTTGGGGTTAGTTTTACTCATATTTTCAATGCTTGGGTCTTATTGACCTCCTTGAATTTCAGGGTTTATTGTTTTTTATGAATCTGGAAAATGTTCAGCCATTACTTCTGCAAACATTTTGTGTATATGTGTATACATGTTAATGTATTTTTAATAATTATTGTTGTTCTCCCCTCTCCCTCCTTGGGAATAGCAATTAAATAAATTCACTATAAATAGGATCACTTGAAGTGCTACAGGTCATTAAAAATCTATTCATTTTTAGGGAGCGCAGGGAGAGGACTGGGGCTGGTGGCAGGAAGAGAGCCTGAAGGGGTTAGTGCACCACGGCTAGCCCGGAGGGAGTCCGGGGAAAAAGTCTGGAGCTGCCGAAGAGGCAAGAGACTTTTTCTTCCCTTTTGTTTCCTGGTGCGCAAGGAGAGGGCATTAAGAGGGCTGCTTGGGGAAGAGCCAGAGATGGGAGCGAGCCGCGGCTAAAGGTGCGGACCCTGGAGACGGGCGTGTGACGCTGAGGCTGCTGTTGCCACAGCCGCGGGGCCTGGGTGCAAGTGTGGGTCACTGTCCACCCCGCCTTCCGGGGAGCCTGTGCACCCCGCCACTGCCGGGGTCCCGGGACCCGGGGACGGTTTTCCCAGGAAAGCGCACGGAGCGCCTCGGTCTGGTGCAACGTCACGCCGGCCTCTGCCGCCGCAGGCCCAACCCACACTGCACGCCCCTCCCTCCCCTCTGCCTGAGTGAGCCAGAGCCCCCGAATCAGCGGCTCCTTTAAACCCGTCCTGTCCAAGCGAAGAACGGACGCCCTCCGGCGACCTACGCACAGAGGCGGGTCCGGGTCCAAGGCTGAGACCTGGGAGCTGTGAGAGCAGAGACAGGGAAATCTCTCTTTGCAGCCTCGGAGGCAGCAGATTAAAGCTCCACTGTCCACTTGATGTGCCCTGCGTCTGTGGAGTGCATGAATGGACAGCGAATCATCCCAAATTGAGGAAGTGGACTTTGAGGACAAGATTTAAGACTTTCCTCCCTTTTCCTCTTTTTACAATGAACTATCCCAAATTAAGGAGGTGGACTTAGAGAGCAAGATTTCAGACTTCTCGCCCTTTTCCTCTTTTTACAATGAATTATCCCAAATTGAGGAGGTGGACTTGGAGAGCAAGAGTTTTGATTTTTCCCCTGCTCTCTTTTTGTGAATGTGTATGTGTATTCTTCTGTGTAAGATTCTCTCTATATAGCTTTTCTTCCATCATATGTCCCAGGGTTCTATCTGTCCGTTTTTTTTCAATAATTACTTTTTAATTTTAATAATGCAACTATATTTCATACTTTATTCTATTTTACTTTAACTGCTCTTTCTTTTTTTCCTAACTTCCCTTCCTCCCTCCCTCCCTCCGCCCCTCCTTTCCTTCTTTCTCTCTTTCTTTCCTTCCTCCCTCCCTCCCTTCTTTCTTCCTTTCACTTTCTTTTTCTTTCCTTCCTCCCTCCCTCCTTTCTTTCTTTTTTTCTTTCCGTCCTTCCTCCCTCCCTCCCTCCTTTCTTCCTTCCTTCCTTCCTTGCTTCCTTTCTTTATCTCTCTCTTTCTTTCTTCTACTAATTCTTTCTTTCTACATTTTCTCCCTTTTAATCTGAGCCGGGTAGATGAAAGGCTCTTGGTGCTGCAGCCAGGAGTCAGGGCTGTGCCTCTAAAGTGGGAGAGCCAACTTCAGGACACAGGTTCACAAGAGACCTCCCAGCTTCACATAATATCAAGCGGTGAAAATCTCCCAGAGATCTGCATCTCAACACCAGCACCCAGCTTCACTCACCGACCAGCAAGCTACAGTGCTGGTCACCCTATGCCAAGCAACTAGCAAGGCAGGAACACAAAGCCACCCATTAGAAGAGAGGCTGCCTAAAAACATAATAAGGCCACAGGCACCCCAAAACACACCACCAGACCTGGACCTGTCCACCAGAAAGACAAGATCGAGCCTCAACCAGCAGAACACAGGCACTAGTCCCCCCACAAGGAAGCCTACACAACCTACTGAAACAACCTTAGCCACAGGGGACAGACACCAAAAACAACGGGAACTACGAATCTGCAGCCTGCAAAAAGGAGACCCCCTAACACAGTAAGATAAGCAAAATGAGAAGACAGAAAAACACACAGCAGGTGAAGGAGCAAGATATAATCTACCAGACCTAACAAATGAAGAGGTAATAGGCAGTCTACCTAAAAAAGAATTGAGAATAATGATAGTAAAGATGATCCAAGATTCTATTTCAAAGATCCAAAATCTTGGAAATAGAACAGACAAAATGCAAGAAACAGTTAGCAAGGACCTAGAAGAACTAAAGATGAATCAAGCATCGATTAAAAACACAATAAATGAAATGAAAAATACTCTAGATGGGATCAATAGCCGAATAAGTGACGCAGAAGAACGGATAAGTGAGGTGGAAGATAAAATAGGGAAATAACTGATGCAGATCAAAATAAAGAAAAAAGAATGAAAAGAACAGAGGACAGTCTCAGAGACTTCTGGAATATCATTAAACGCAACAACATTTGAATTATAAGGGTTAGAGAAGAAGAAGACAAAAAAAGGGACTGAGAAAATATTTGAAGAGATTATAGTTGAAAACTTCCCTAATATGGGAAAGGAAATAGTTAATCAAGTCCAGGAGGCACAGAGAGTCCCATACAGGAAAAATCCAAGGAGAAATACACCAAGACACATATTAATCAAACTGTCAAAAATTAAACACAAAGAAATCATATTAAAAGCAGCAAGGGAAAAAAAACAAATAACACACAAGGGAATCCCCATCAGGTTAACAGCAGATCTCTCAGTAGAAACTCTACAAGCCAGAAGGGAGTGGCAGGACATACTTAAAGTGATGAAGGACAGAAACCTGCCACCAAGATTACTCTACCCAGCAAGGATCTCATTCAAATTTGATGGAGAAATTAAAACCTTTACAGACAAGCAAAAGCTGAGAGAGTTCAGCACCACCAAACCAGCTTTACAACAAATGCTAAAGGAACTTCTCTAGGCAAGAAACACAACAGAAGGAAAAGAACTACAATAACGAACCCAAAAGAATTAAGAAAATGGGAATAGGAACATACATATCAATAATTACCTTAAATGTAAATGGATTAAATGCTCCCACCAAAAGACAGAGACTGGCTGAATGGATACAAAAACAAGACCCATATATATGCTGTCTACAAGAGACCCACTTCAGACCTAGAGACACATACAGATTGAAAGTAAGGGGATGGAAGAAGATATTCCATGCAAATGGATATCGAAAGAAAGCTGGAGTAGCAATTCTTATATCAGACAAAATAGACTTTAAAATAAAGACTATTAGAAGAGACAAAGAAGGACACTACATAATGATAAAGGGATCAATCCAAGAAGAAGATATAACAATTGTAAGTATGCACCCAACATAGGAGCACCTCAATACCTAAGGCAAATACTAACAGCCATAAAAGGGGAAATCGACAGTAACACACTCATAGTAGGGGATTTTAACACCCCACTTTCACCAAAGGACAGATAATCCAAAATGAAAATAAATAAGGAAACACAAGCTTTAAATGATACATTAAACAAGATGGACTTAATTGATATTTATAGGACATTCCAAAAACAACAGAATACACATTTTTCTCAAGTGCTCATGGAACATTCTCCAGGATAGATCATATGTTGGGTCACAAATCAAGCCTTGGTAAATTTAAGAAAATTGAAATTGTATCAAGTATCTTTTCTGACCACAATGCTATGAGACTAGACATCAATTACAGGAAAAGATCTGTAAAAAATACAAACACATAGAGGCTAAACAATACACTACTCAATAACGAAGTGATCACTGAAGAAATCAAAGAGGAAATAAAAAATACCTAGAAACAAATGACAATGGAGACACGACGACCCAAAACCTATGGAATGCAGCAAAATCAGTTCTAAGGGGGAAGTTTATAGCAATACAATCCCATGTTAAGAAACAGGAAACATCTCGAGCAAACAACCTGACCCTGCACCTAAAGCAATTAGAGAAAGAAGAACAAAAAACCCCCAAAGTTAGCAGAAGGAAAGAAATCATAAAGATCAGATCAGAAATAAATGAAAAAGAAATGAAGGAAATGATAGCAAAGATCAATAAAAGTAAAATCTGGTTCTTTGAGAAAATAAACAAAATTGACAAACCATTAGCCAGACTCATCAAGAAAAAATGGGAGAAGACTCAAATCAATAGAATTAGAAATGAAAAAGGAGAAGTAACAACTGACACTGCAGAAATACAAAAGATCATGAGAAATTACTAAAAGCAACTCTATGCCAATAAAATGGACAACATGGAAGAAATGGACAAATTCTTAGAAATGCACAACCTGCCAAGACTGAATCAGGAAGAAATAGAAAATATGAATAGACCAATCACAAGCACTGAAATTGAAACTGTGATTAAAAATCTTCCAACAAACAAAAGCCCAGGACCAGATGGCTTCACAGAGGAATTCTATCAAACATTCAGAGAACAGCTAACAGCCATCCTTCTCAAACTGTTCCAAATAATTTCAGAGGAAGGAACACTCCCAAACTCACTCTACGAGGCCACCATCACCTTCATACCAAAAGCAGGCAAGGATGTCACAAAGAAAGAAAACTACAGGCCAATATCACTGATGAACATAGATGCAAAAATCCTCAACAAAATACTAGCAAACAGAATCCAACAGCACATTAAAAGGATCATACACCATGATCAAGTGGGGTTTATTCAAGTAATGCAAGGATTCTTCAATATACGCAAATCAATCAATGTGATACACCCTATTAACAAATTGAAGGAGAAAAACCATATGATCATCTCAATAGATGCAGAGAAAGCTTTTGACAAAATTCAACACCTACTTATGATAAAAAAAACCCTGCAGAAAATAGGCATAGAGGGAACTTTCCTCAACATAATAAACGCCATATATGACAAACCCACAGCCAGCACCGTCCTCAATGGTGAAAAACTGAAACCATTTCCACTAAGATCAGGAACAAGACAAGGCTGCCCACTCTCAAAACTCTTATTCAACTTAGTTTTGGAAATTTAACCAGAGCAATCAGAGAAGAAAAGCAAATAAAAGGAATCCAAATTGGAAAAGAAGAAATAAAGCTGTCACTGTTTGCAGATGACATGATACTATACATAGAGAATCCTAAAGATGCTACCAGAAAACTACTAGAGCTAATCAATAAATTTGGTAAAGTAGCAGGATACAAAATTAATGTACAGAAATCTCTGGCATTCCTGTACACTAATGATGAAAAATCTGAAAATGAAATCAAGAAAACACTCCCATTTACCATTGCAACAAAAAGAATAAAATACCTAGGAATAAACCTACCTAAGGAGACAAAAGACCTGTATGCAGAAAATTATAAGACACTGATGAAAGAAATTAAAGATGATACAAATAGATGGAAAGATATACCATGCTCCTGGATTGGAAGAATCAATATTGTGAAAATGACTGTACTACCCAAAGCAATCTACAGATTCAATGCAATCCCTATCAAACTACCACTGGCATTTTTCACAGAACTAGAACAAACAATTTCACAATTTGTTTGGAAAAGCAAAAGACCCCGAATAGCCAAAGCAATCTTGAGAACGAAAAACGGAGCTGGAGGAATCACGCTCCCTGACTTCAGACTATACTACAAAGCTACAGTAATCAAGACAGTGTGGTACTGGCACAAAAACAGAAAGATAGATCAATGGAACAGGATAGAAAGCCCAGAGATAAACACACGCATATATGGTCACCTTATCTTTGATAACGGAGGCAGAAATGTACAGTGGAGAAAGGACAGCCTCTTCAATAAGTGGTGCTGGGAAAACTGTACAGGGACATGTAAAAGTATGAGATTAGATCATTCCCTATCACCATACACAAAAACAAGCTCAAATTGGATTAAAGACCTAAATGTAAGGCCAGAAACTATCAAACTCTTAGAGGAAAACATAGGCAGAACACTCTATGACATAAATCACAGCAAGATCCTTTTGGACCCATCTCCTAGAGAAATAGAAATAAAAACAAAGATAAACAAATGGGGGCTTCCCTGGTGGCGCAGTGGTTGAGAATCTGCCTGCTAATGCAGGGGACACGGGTTCGAGCCTTGGTCTGGGAAGATCCCACATGCCACGGAGCAGCTGGGCCCGTGAGCCACAACTACTGAGCCTGCGCGTCTGGAGCCTGTGCTCTGCAACAAGAGGCCGCCATAGTGAGAGGCCTGCGCACCGCGATGAAGAGTGGCCCCCGCTTGCCACAACTAGAGAAAGCCCTCGCACAGAAACGAAGATGCAACACAGCAAAAATAAATAAATTAAATTAATAAACTCTAAAAAAAAAAAAAAAAACAAATGGGACCTAATGAAACTTCAAAGCTTTTGCACAGCAAAGGAAACCATAAACAAGACCAAAAGACAACCCTCAGAATGGGAGAAAATATTTGCAAATGAAGCAACTGACAAAGGATTAATCTCCAAAATTTATAAGCAGCTCAAGCAGCTCAATAGCAAAAAAACAAACAAGCCAATCCAAAAATGGGCAGAAGACTTAAATAGGCATTTCTCCAAAGAAGATATACAGACTGCCAACAAACACATGAAAGAATGCTCAACATCATTAATCATTAGAGAAATGCAAATCAAAACTACAATGAGATATCATCTCACACCAGTCAGAATGGCCATCATCAAGAAATCTAGAAACAATAAATGCTGGAGAGGGCGTGGAGAAAAGGGAACACTCTTGCACTGCTGGTGGGAATGTGAATTGGTACAGCCACTATGGATAACAGTATGGAGGTTCCTTAAAATACTAAATATAGAACTACCATATGACCCAGCAATCCCACTACTAGGCATATACCCTGAGAAAACCATAATTCAAAAAGAGACATGTACCAAAATGTTCATTGCAGCTCTATTCACAATAGCCCGGAGGTGGAAACAACCTAAGTGTCCATCATCGGATGAATGGATAAAGAAGATATGGCACATATATACAATGGAATATTACTCAGCCATAAAAAGAAACGAAACTGAGCTATTTATAATGAGGTGGATAGACCTAGAGTCTGTCATACAGAGTGAAGTAAGTCAGAAAGAGAAAGACAAATACCGTATGCTAACACATATATATGGAATTTAAAAAAAAATGTCATGAAGAACCTAAGGGTAAAATGGGAATAAAGTCACAGACTTACTTGAGAATGGACTTGAGGATATCGGGAGGGGGAAGGTCAAGCTGTGACAAAGAGAGAGAGAGGCATTGACATATATACCCTACCAAATGTAAGGTAGATAGATAGTGGGAAGCAGCCGCAGAGCACAGGGAGATCAGCTCGGTGCTTTGTGACTGCCTGGAGGGGTGGGATGGAGAGGGTGGGAGGGAGGGAGATGCATGAGGGAAGGGATGTGGGAACAGATGTATATGTATGACTGATTCACTTTGTTATAAAGCAGAAACTAACAAAAAAAATAAAAATTAAAAAACAAAAGCAAAACAAAACAAAATCTATTCATTTTTAAATCCCTCTTTTGTTCTCTTTTTGTTTTATTTTGCATACTTCCTATTACAATTGTTTTCACGGACTAATATTTTCTTCTGTAATGTCTAATCTACTACTTTTCTCATTCAGTAAATATTTCATCTCATATACTATAGTTTCAGTTTCAAGAATTCAGTATGGTTAATTTTCATAAGCCCCATGTCTACTTGTTGAATGTATGGAACACAGTTATAATAATTAAATTCTTGCTTCTAATTTTAATATGTGTGTCAGTTCTGGCTGGTTTGAATTGATTATTTTTTTCTTTTCCTTATGGGTCATATTTTTGTGATTTTTATATGCTAATAACTTGTTTACTGAATACAAGATATTATGGATTTCACCTTGTTGGACACTGGTTATTTTTGTAGTTTTGCAAATATCCTTGATATTTTGGGGCATAGTTAATTTACATGGAAATAGTGTGATTTCTTTATAATCCTTTAAGCTTTGATTGCCAGAACCTGAGTAGTGTTTAGCCAAGAACAGAGTTTCTTGTCCTCAACACTATTGAGATTTTGAGCAAGAGGAAACTTTGTTGTGGTGGTGGGGTGGTGGTTCTTCTGTGCAATGATGAAGATTAAGGAACCTTAGCCTTTACTCTTCAGTTGTGACAACCAAAATCATCTCCAGAAACTGCCACATGTCCTTAGAAGGAAAGATAGTCCTACTCCCACAGCAGTACACTTCAAAATAATCTAACCAATGTCAAATGCTCATGAATTATGAGGTTTTCTAGGCTGGATGGTAGGAATAGGTACTCTCCTCAGCTCTATGTTAGTCCCAGATACTATTCCTTCTAATCATTTTAAGTTTGATTCTTTCCCTGTCTTTGGGTAGTTTTTCACATAAACTTGCTCATTAGTACTCTATTGAATACTTGTGCTGTACCTGCTATATAATTCCAGGGTTCTTTCTCTGTGCAACTTTCTCTTCTCTTGCACTCTGTCTTATGAACTCAATAATGCTTGAGTTCCTCAGATTCTCAGTGCCATCTATTCAAAGGAAGGAATTCACTGAGCTCCACCTGACTTTCCCTTCCTTGAAACAAAGCCAGAAAATGTTCTTTCTGCAATAAGCCAAGACAATGGTAGGGCTCTCAACATTTGTTTTCTGTCTCTCAGGTATCACTATCTTTCATTGTCTGATGCCCAATATTCCATATATGTCTTTCATTATTGTCTCAGGTAAGAGAGTGAATCTGGTCCATTGTATGGAAATTGAAGTTGACTTTATCTTGTTTTGAAGATAGAAAAACAAAATATTCTCAGAAAATAGTATTTCCCAATATTTATGCACTATGTGTACTACACTAGGATGTGGAATGGAAATACTACAACTACTAACTATGTTCATTCTCTCAAATGAAGTGTGAGAAGAATTCAACACATACTGACATTTAATATGCAACTCTGTAGCACAATCTCTGGGTACATATGTCTGACTTCCATGTTTCACTTCTTTTGTAAAGGAATAGCACAATCTACAAGGAATAGAGCTGACTTTACTCTTTGTTTTTGTTTTCCAGTGCATCATGGCAATGTGGAGTGTGTTTTAGGATATAACCTATATAACTGGTATGGTTGCATTGATAAAAATGAGAAATTAAAATAAGTTACTTACAATATCAGTAATATACTAGATAGTGTCCCTGAAGAGATTTTCTGTGGAAGTTCACTGGATATCTCACATTGAACTTAAACTTGAGTTATTTTTTTATAGAAAGACATTTCCAAATTTGCTGACATCTTTAGTGATAATAACTCACTGTAAGTAGAGACTGCCTAGCAGAATTTTTTTAAATGACAAACAATATGTACCTTAAAGCTAAAGGAGAGAGTAAAAAAAGTTGAGCTGCTTTCAAAGAAGTTCTTTGTTTTATGGAGAAAAGATGTTGAAAATGAGTGTTTTTAAATATTCCCCTGTTTTCAGAAATGCAGTTTTTTCATTTGTATACATGAATCTTTGTGAATATGCTTTTTAGAACTGATCACCATTAAAACCAACTATAAAATAAATTGAAACTTAAAATTGGACTTTGATTTGCTCTATCAAAAAGCTAAATTCAGATTTTCACAAAATAATGTATCATATTACAGTATTGAATTAAAATTACAATAATCAATAGTGAGTAAAATAAATATGAAATAATAATTACAAATTATTTTCCTCATTTTAGCTTTACCTTTTTATGAGTTCTATTTAGAATACATACAATATTAATACAGGACTATGAATGATTTATAAATATATGCATGCATAAAATCACCTCCAGGTACCAACTCACCGTGTTCTCTACCTTTAAGCATGTGAGATGAAAATAATATAGATCATTGCTCTACCAGAGTTACTTCTTTTTGTTTTCCTAAAAAGAGTAAAGTTCTTCTTTGAGAACTGTCTTTGGTTTTTAGTTACCACAAATATAATTCCAACTTTTCAATCAACTCCAAAATTCAAAAGCACAATTCTATTTAAAAAGAAAAAAAATAATTTCCATTTAAGAAAGAATTGACATTTATTTTATATGTCTGATCTTTCTACATAACTATTCTTCTGTGTTCACTTAAGTTTATGTAGTTCTGATAGATTTATTTTATCTGGAGAGATCTAGATCTGGTAGCAAGACTGCATAATATCCAATACCTATATAACCTGAAAAATAAAATAATTTATTTTAAATCATTCCTTAACCCTCACTGTTTTTATCAGTACCAAATTATACATTGAAGTATCCTTAGTTTTCAGTTTATTTTCAGTATATTCTTTCATACTCACTGTTTTCTTTTTCCATGTAAAACAACTGGCTTACATTTTGAGGAGAGTTTTCTAATATTAAGAAATAAAACTAAAACAACTCCTTTTACACTTATTGAATATTTCAAAGAACCATGAGTATATACTTGAATCACTTAAATGCATACAGTTTTTCTATTACTTTATTTTGTTTTATGGATTATTGTTATTATCATAAACTTAACACAGTCCTTTAATGGCTCTTCTCAGGGCTCACATATGTGTAAGAGAAACCTATTATGTTCTCAATAAGAAAACATATTGGAATGAACTCACCCACACTTTATATGCTTTATGAATTAGAAGAATTAAAACAAAAGTGACTGTTTCAAGACAGGCTCCAAGATACATCATTATGGGACATGAAAATGTTACTACAAGCAATGACCTACTACAAAGAAATGCATACCTAACTAGAAAGAAGTCATGCTTTTCCTAATCAAATTTAAATAGAATCTTACTGGGATTTAGCTCATTATTATATGAAATCAGATATGCAAGGGTCAAAACATGTGCTTGAAATACAAATATGTTTAGTAAATGCTATAAAAATAGTCTTTTGGTTTTTTTTAATGTCTACAGACGATGTTTACACATCCTTACATAAAATTTTAAAGGCAGATATAATCCTGTTTAATTGTCTTCATTTTCCTACTTAAGAAACAAAATTTCCTAGGTAAACAAGATCACATAGCTGCATTAGGCAAACAAATTCAAGTCTCATATCCAAGTTAGCTGTCTTTAACCACTTCATCACACAGTTTCAAAAACAACAACAACAACAACAAAATGTATAGCAAATCTGAGACATAGCTACTGTCACACAAATCACAGAAGAGATAACTTTGAGTACCACTAAAAGTGCTTGTCATCCAAGCAAAGAAATTGGGAATAATTTCTCAGGATTCTGTTCTTAAATCATTTCCTTTCAACTTCAACATGGTGAAGCTAGCCATTCAATCATTTTCTTTTGCTCTTACATTCCATTAATATTAAGTCACATAAGGTGAAGTAAATTAAGAAATAACAAAGGAATGAAGACAAAAGAACAGTTTGGACTGATATATTGTGAAGCATGTTTGTTAGCTGATGAAGACTTGGAGGTACAACACTTCTAAGTAAACTATGTTATAGTTTGTATAAGAAGAGAGAGGATGGGAGGAAGCCAAAATAAAGATATTTCTCCTATCAGATATCACAGCTGGGACTAAGAATAAAGCAAGAGGACAAACCATGTAGATGAAAAGAACCATTCATTAGATTGATTTAAAGTGTAGTATACTAGGCTATTGTCTCTGCCCTTTGTGCCACTGTACATGATACCATATATACCTATTGTATGACATCTGCATCAGGTTGCATTTAAATAAATGTATAACTGCATAATTTGTATAACTTCTTTCTAGAATTTGAGATGCCTTAATTTCTTTTTTTTTTTTTTTGAAGTTTCAAGGAAAATCTTTAGGTGTCTTGATGCTATAGCTATCTAATCTTTTCCAGAAGTTCAGACAAAAATATGAAATGATACATCATTTTATATTTGAGCAAATTAGCCTCTCTTTGCCTTCCTTTTCCATCTCTGGTTTCTCAAGAAGCTTTTGATAAGTAATCATCATTTTTCTATCTCTATATATTGTTGTGTCACAAGGCTCATCGTTTTCTGGGTAAAGCTCACTTTCCAGGTCCGCTCACCCAAGAAAATAATTTCAAATCCTATCTAGACAAAGATGACTCCCCATATTTATCTATTTCCAACTTCTTCCATGATCTCAGACTCATATACAATTAACATGGGCAAAATCTAATTCTCAATCCCTCTCAAACCTGATCTGTAAGTAATTTTCCCCAATTCAAAAAGTGTTACCTTCACTCACTCATTTGCTCAGGCCCCTAAACTTGGAGTCATTTTTAACTCTTCACTTTTTCTCATTCTTACTTTCCATTCAACAATACATCCTGTCTGCTCCACCTATAGCATACATCGTTCCACCTTTCAGTTCTTACCTCTTCTACTAATACAATTCTTGTTTGAGCCACCATCATCTCTAATCTGGACCTCTAAAATAACCTAAGAGCTTGATTACCTCTTTTCATTCTTTTTCCTCTACATTATTCAGTACACAAAAACCATGGTCATTGTTTAAATATTTGTAACTAATCACCTCACATCTCTACTTAAAAGTTCTCAAAGTCTTTCTATTAGAGTTAGAATAATAATCCAAATTTCTTACAGGAAATCTCTAAAAGGCTCTTGTGACCCTCTTGACATCATCTCACACTGTTCTTTCTCATTCCGTTCAAACCACATTTAGCTTTTTATCAAAAACAGCATGCCTGCCCTAGACTCTATGCCTTGCACTTGGTCCCTCCATAAGGAATGCTTGCCTAAAAAAATCCATGTTTGTCTCTCCCTCAGTTCTTTATCTGCTCAATTTTCACCACATAAGAAAGGCCTTATCTGAAAACCCAATATAGTATACAAGGTTGAACCATATGAGATTGCCAATAGTCATTGTTTTTTTATTTAAATTCTGTTCAACCCATGGTAATCTTTGCTCTCCATCTCTCTCTGTCCCACCCCCCAATATGTTTTTATTGACATTGCAGCACCTAATAATTACCTGACCTTACAGTGAGTTTTCATTTGTTTATATGTTTACCATCTGTCTTTCTCCACTAGATATGAAGATAAGTTGCACAAGAACAGGACTTTGTTTTATTTCTTTCAGCAGTGTTTAGCATAGGAAGCAATCAATGAATATTCATTCACTATATCAATTAATTCTCATTTTATAGATTGAAAGTAATAAGCAATTTAACTCTCTCGTTTTGTGGAGCAAAAATTGGAATACCTGTGATAAAAATCACTAATTTATACAACAGCAGACTTTAAGCTTTATTATAATTTTCATATGTTTCATATTTGAATTTTATTTCAGTGTTAATTGTTACATATATTGGTGATTGAATATGGAGTTAATATTTATTCTTTGAAATGTATGGAATAGAACCATAACAAATCTAGCTATGAAAAAATATATTTTTCCAGATTTTCTTAGTAAATCATACTGTGAATGAAGTACACTGTTCTGGGATCTGGATGGAAAAAATAAAATCATATACTCTTCATCCAGGAAAAGTAGCTTCTTAGCATTTCAAAAGCTCCATTTTAGTAGTAATATTAAATTCACAATCCAGGAAAAAGAGAGTGACAAGGGTCATTTACCTAATATTTCAAACTTTCTGAGTAAATCATAACACATATTCTCTCTCTTTTTTTCTTTAATTTCTTAGATTGTTTCTCTATTTCCAAGTTGTTTCCTATATTTATTTCTCCCTCTTTATTTCCATGGCTCTAGTATTGGGATTTAAAATTAAAATTTAAAGTAAATATGTAATTGTGAATGAAGTTTTATATTATCAATAGTAAGTTAAACATTTGATGATTTACTGTTTTAACCTTACATATACAACTTCCTATCACACTCCTCAATTAATTTTTTAAATTAAATTATTGCAGAGAGTTTATTTTCTCTTATTAAATTTCAGGTTCAAAAAACAAAAGAGATTACCAAGTAGTTCTAAAGGAATAGCATGCTTTGACTTGCTTAATCTGAGACTGCACGTATCACTTTAAAATGTAATGCTTTACATTTATATTCCCAATTAAAGGTCAAGTGTCAGTTTTCTCCTTGTCACTGTTAATCTCTCTAGTAAAATTGGTGTTTTCCAAGCTTGTCTAGTAAGTGTCACTGTTCCCTTTACTTTTGTAATTTCCCCAAACTCTTGTCCTTTAAATCCTCTCTGTTGTACTATCTTTAAAATGGTTCTGGACAGAGAGGGTGAGAAATTGATGTGGTGTGGTTTCACCTCTTTATCTAATACTACCCCTCACTTTCCTCCATCAAAGCACTAGAAAAAGTCATGTGGGCAAGCCTAACCATACTGAAAGTTATAGAAAATTAAACATGTCTTCACTATTCTTCTTCAGTCCTCTTCAGACATCTGAGGACAGATCAATGACCAAATACTGTGACAAATAAGGGAAAAAATAGTTGATCCTGAAGGATACCATACCCAAATTTCATCCAGGCATTTGGATATATCAAGGAAAAACAATATCAGAATAACAAATTTTTTTTTAGTATTTACAGGTGTTGACATTTTAATATCTTATAATGGAAAATCTCAAACATAAACAAAAACGGAGAAGGTAGCAAAAAGAACCTTCATGACAGCATCAACCAGCTTCAATAATTACCAACCATGACCATTTTTTTCCTATCTATATCTTTCAGTGATCACTTCCCTTCCCTGATGGATAATTCTGAAACAATTCTCAAATCCCAAACATCATGGCATTTATTTATTTATTTATTTATTTATTTATTTATTTATTTATTATTTATTTTTTTTTTGCTGTACGCGGGCCTCTCACTGCTGTGGCCTCTCCCGTTGCGGAGCACAGGCTCCGGACACACAGGCTCCGCGGCCATGGCTAGCGGGCCCAGCCGCTCCGCGGCATGTGGGATCTTCCGGGATCGGGGCACGAACCCGCGTCCCCTGCATCGGCAGGCGGACTCTCAACCACTGTGACACCAGGGAAGCCCTATGGCATTTATTTTGTATAAGTAAATTTTAACAACATATAGAGAATATACACACACATATTAACATGTACAAATGAGCATTTTTTAATTAATTTATTAATTTATTTTTGCTGTGTTGGGTCTTCGTTTCTGTGCGAGGGCTTTCTCTAGCTATGGCAAGCGGGAGCCACTCTTCATTGTTGTGCATGGGCCTCTCACTATTGCGGCCTCTTTTGCTGCAGAGCACAGGCTCCAGACGCACAGGCTCAGCAGTTGTGGCTCACGGGCCTAGTTGCTCCACGGCATGTGGTATCTTCCCAGACCAGGGCTCGAACCCGTGTCCCCTGCATTAGCACGCAGATTCTCAATCACTGTGCCACCAGGGAAGCCCCAAATGAGAAAAGTTAACAAGGAGGAAAACTCTGAATTAGTGTGAATAAATATTGAATTTGCCATTTCAGAATGATCATAGATACCTAGACAATAATTGAAAGTTTGTTCTGCTCCTTGATAATATTGCTACCTTTAATATATTATGAATTGAGTTAATCTAGTAGTTCAGTTCTTCTGAATTTGTTGAATGGATGATTATGTTTCTCTCTCTGCTTCTTTGCTTATCATGTGGAACAATACTAAATCATATGCAACCAAAGATGAAATAATTGAAAATCTTTGTGAACATGATCACCACCAAATTTTCAAAACAAATACCACTAAAAAGATAAATTGTAGAGGTATTAATTCACTTGTTTATTTGTATATCATTTCTTTATTCATATATATATGAATATATATATGAATATATATTCATATATATATGAATACACATACACACACACACACACACACACACACAGGATTTTATATTGTGGGTCAGAGTCTGAGCTACATTATGCACTGAAGTGAGAAAGAGAAATATACAATGTTTCTGATTTTGAGAGAGATAGTCTAATGCAAGTGTACACTTACAACACAAAATAATCAATACTAAGAGAGGCATTTTACATGCTCTTAATAGGTAAAGAGAAATAATATATTAATACTAGAAATAGTAATAATATTTCATAACCATTTTGGGGGTTGTTCTTAATTATAGTTTTTGAAATCATTCTTCATTATGATATTGCTATAGAAGCGTAACTTCTATAATTATTTTGAAGGTAGGTTACCATCAGTCTCAAGATATTTGGCTCCTGTACATCAATCAAATTTTACTTTTTTTTTTAATAGGCTCATTTCTTAAGAAGCATGTGGTGAAAAAGAGAAACTAACGTTCAAAAGTAGTGACAAATTGTATATGTGAACCATAAGGGTTGGATTAGCCAAGTAGTAGGAAATGTACTCAGAAAGACAAATATCAATAGGGACATAAGTCATAGTATTTATTTCTCAGTTTGTGATGTATTCCAAGTGGGTCAACCAAACAGTATAATTCTAAGGTTAAGGTTATCTTAAATAGAGGAAAAATACATTAAATTATCTTAGATAGTATATTGAAATCATATAGTGTGCTTCAATAGAGTGAATAATATGGGCACTTTTATTAATTTCTACTTAAGCTTTGACACTGCTCTTGTCCATTTTGTCCATTACTGTCTATTGTATCTATTGTCCAACTCCCAATACACACACATAGTCACACACTATAATGCAAGTTCTAGCAGGCAGTGATTTTGATTTTGGGGGGTCACAAATGTATCTCTGGCACCTAGAAGAGCCCTTGCATTAAGTGTGTTCATTAGTGATGTCATGAGAATTGAGTGTTTTAGTCTATTCAATACACCTGCAGGAGGGATAGGACAATTAGGTGGCCAAAAAAACCCCCACAAAACAGAAACAAAAAAACAAATCTTCCATGTAATATGATTTAGAGATAATGAAAAATAAAAGTTCTCTCTTGCTTATGGATCACAAATTGAAAAAAGAAAAACAGTTCCGAGACTTGTCAAAAGCTCTCCCTTAGATCCCATGAGAGATCCCATTAGCAGCAGAATGGAAAGTCAGCAAGCCAACATAAACATATATGTTTCACGAGAAGGAGAAAGAAAGAGACAGGACCATGAGAGAGAAAGCTAGGTATTCTTGAATACAAAGTAACAGGTAGGTGTGAATTGCCTTGATATACATATTCAGGTGGAATATCCAAACTGGCTTCACAGTGTTCAAGTTGGTTAACAAAATTGTTCCAGTTGGTTAACATGAATGCTCAAATTATCTCCAAAATTGTTTTCATCAAAAAGTTACCACATAAAATTATTAATTTCTAATTTTACTACTTTAATTTACTATTTGAATCTTGATAGTATTAAGCACAGAATTTAATAATATATAACATTTCTTTTTGATGTTAATTTTTGTTTCCCAAATTTCTAATTTGTTCTTATAGGTATATGCCTAATCTTGTCTTCTCAGTTTCTTTTTATTTTCTTCTGTTTGTTTAAACTTAAAATTATGGCTTCATATTTTCTTTTTCAAAATCCAAACTTTATTTTAAAAATTTATATATAAATAAATTTTGTCTGTAGTGAAATCCCATTCCAATTATTGATTCATTCCTGTTTTTCATGGTATTATTTTTTATTTTTTACTACATCAAATTTTTACTTGCAAACTCACTTTAGATTGGGAGTTTCTCTCTCCTCTCATCTGTTTGTCTTCTGTTTATTCCCTTTCCTTTCTCCGTCAAGGCCATCGTACTTCTACTTTTTGTACACACTCTCCCTTCTCTAGCAATATTGCAGTTGCTCCCCCACACTCCCTAGACCCTAACACAGAATCAGATCTTATAAGCATATTTATAAGTTACTGCTCTCCAGGGATATTGGTGATTCTGCAGATTCTCCATGAGGTGAATGCACAGCATGGCTCCCATGATGGTTTCCTATCTTTCTTTGCCAACATTTTTGGACCATAGTTTTTAATGAAGTCTTAACCCAAGTCAGTATACTGTTAACTTTTTCTTTTCAGCAGTCTTTTGTCACAGGAAAAGTTTCACTCTGGCCTTTTCTTTCCTAATCTTACATGGATAATCGTTCCCCCCTTTTCCCAGGGGAGTCATATTGTCTGGTACCACTGCCTATTTATCAGCCAGAGATTAGTACCACTCAACATTTGATAATTTCATTTTTTAATTTTCATAAAGATATTTTGCTATATTTAAACTCAGTTATGTATTCCTGGTTTCTTCTTTATATATATATATATATATATATATATATATATATATTTTTTTTTTTTTTTTTTTTAATTCATTGCTACGTATTTGGAATAGTGGGTGTTTTCTCAGTATATATGCTCTTGGGGCATGTAAGCAGGAAGCTAAACTTGTTTTGACCAACAGAATGTTAAAATGTAACAATAATGGCAATGTATAGTGTTGGTGTGTGGATGGTAACAAATATGAAAAAGAAATTGACTAGCTAGTATTTCAAAAGAGATAAGTGTTTTAAGACTTTGTTGAAGCAAATTCTTTCCTAATTAGACTTTCCTTACGAGCTCTGTTACACTTGTTTAACTCAACCCAATGGGATTTCCAGTATTCACAGGTGAATGCAGACAAACAAATGTACCTGAAAGAAACATATGACAGCTGTTGAAGACAGATTTTGACTGTCTGTTATAGAGTGACTATAAAAGGAAGAATAGAGATATTTGAGAATGTGGATTATGTGAGACTATCATAGTACAATATGTAATTTATATATATATATATATATATATATATATATAGTCATTCAGATGACCAAACTATATTTCTTATATATATTGGGTTGGCTAAAGGTTCATTTGGGTTTTTTCTGTAACATCTTACAGAAAATATTTGGTCTCAGTCCATGGTTACTGGCTCACAGCTCCCAAAACTCTTGGGACTTCCTGAGTGATAAGAGCAATGAAAGTATCTTTTGTTATAATATTTGGTCTCTTGTCTTCAGTTCCTAAAATTGCTTCAGAGCCATAAAGGTAAAATTGGTGTCCTGTCATTCAGTTGGTTCTGGTGTCTCATTAAACAACTGGGTTTATGTTAATAAGGTAAATTTTAGAAAGCACCTAAGTATGAGTGGTGGTTGACAGGGGAATCAATCATGAATAGAGGGGTGGAACTTTTGGTTCCACCCCCTGATTTCCAGGGAGGGGAGATGGGTTGGAGGTTGAATCAATCACCAATGGCCAATTTAATAAATGGCCATTTAATAAATCATGTCTATGTAATGAAGTCTCCATAAAAACCCAAAAGGATGGGTTTTGAGAGATTCTAAGTTGATGAATATGTGGAGCTCCAGGAAGATGACATGGAACCTTTGTGCCCTTTCCCCATAACTTGCCCAATGCATCTCTTCCTTTTGCTCTTACTGAGTTATATCAATTTATAATAAATAGGTAATCTAGTAAGTAAAATATTTCTCTGAGTTCTGTGAGTGGCTCTAGCAAATGAATTGAACCCTAGGAGGGGTCATTTGAGCCTCCAAGCTACAAATCGTTGGTAAGAAACACAGGTAACAACCAGGCTTGCAAATGATATCTGAAGTGGGAGAAGGGCAGTCTTGTGGGACTGAGCCCTTAACCTGTGGGATCCAATGCTATTTCCAGGTCCATAGTGTCATAGTTGATTGTAATTGTAGGACACCCAACTGGAATCCAAAAACTGCTTGGTGGTGTGGGGTCTAGAACCCAAAATACATAGCAATAATCCATTAACAGAAAATAAGTTAGATAAGCAAAACAAAACAAAATTAACCTTAAGAAAATGATATTACTTTAAAATAACTTTAAAAATAATACCACCAGGGCCTCCCTGGTGGCGCAGTGGTTGAGAGTCCGCCTGCCGATGCAGGGGATACGGGTTCGTGCCCCGGTCTGGGAGGATCCCATATGCCGCGGGGCAGCTGGGCCCGTGAGCCATGGCCACTGGGCCTGCGCATCCGGAGCCTGTGCTGCGCAACGGGAGAGGCCACAACAGTGAGAGGCCCGCATACCACAAAAAAAAATAAAATAAAAAAATAATACCACCAAAGTCAAGCAGGATTTATTTTTTTGTACCAGAAATCAATGTAGTGAAGAAAATACTCAAACCATTTGTGTTCAATTATGGCAAAAATCTTTGACATCATAGAAAATTGAATATTTAATAATAATAGTGCAAGATAAAATAATGCAAGATAAAAAAACGAATTCTCTTTGTGAAAAAAATGGAGCAGTACCAATACCCTGACAATTGCTAAATACATCAGCAATTGAGAGGCTGCTAGAAAATCAAAAGCAAATGGGTGTTTATTAAATAAAATAGCTCTACAATGACTCATTTATCTTTAAGTAAATTTTTGTTTTCAATGTCTTTATAGTGAAAAATACTTTAGGAATTAATTTTAGTATGTTTCACATATTCAGGAACTGTTTCAGTATTCCAGTTTTTTTATTAGAAAGAGTTTGAATATTTTGAAAACTTGAGTGAAGTGATATACAATAAATGTTGAGTGAATTCTGCCTGTCTGTTAATATGAGACCCAACTGTAAAATGTGATTGAATCACACATCTGCCTCCCAAGAAAACAGCATAATGTTATAATGGAAATTAAGAGAAGGTCAGGACAAAAGAAAGAACTGAAATTGCCCATGTTGTGAGGTGATTTTCTGTGAGTCTTCTGCATGTCTTCATGTCTTGTGAGTAGAGCCATTCACTGTATTTGTTGTGAACTGTCTTTTCAGATATATTTGTATAAGTAGCACCTTGGAAAAAAGAACTAGTGCCTCCCTGTAGAGAAAAAGACAAGCTCATTTACTGTTCAGGATAATACAGTGTCTCTCTCCAGTTCAAAAGTCAGGTATACTTGCTACTTGCTGCCTATTATACAAGATTCAGCTTTCTTATGCTCAGGGTTCCCCTGCTACAATGTAGCACAGTATGTGCAACCATGAGCTTTTCCTCTTAATTTTGCCTTATGTGAATTGGGGCTCCAGGAACTGGTGAAAATACTAACATTGGCTACTGTTAGTTGTAAAGTTCTTTCCTTTTACCCAGAGGTCTTTTGTGCTTTGTCTTCATTTATGAAGATGTGGCAGGCAAATTTCACAGTGCTTGAAAGCCAAAGTTTGTTTCAATTGCAAAATGTGGTAGCATTTCGGAGAGGTATTAGGAGAAAAGACAGAAATATTAATGATTGTACTGCATTTCTTAAATCAGGCTACTTTATAACAGGGTAAAATCACCCAAAGGGGAACATTTTGGTGAATTACTAGTGAAACCCACCCTCATAATCAGGTAGAGAATAAAATCAAGTGTACTATAGAAGGGATAACTTTCAACCAATAGTTGTAATATTTTAGAAACATGTCAGGTGTTGATAAAGGAGATACTTTCATAGTACACCATAAATACTTCAGGATGGTAGGACTTGTCTTTGACAAAGCTTTCCAAAACTTGCTATTGCAAATATATCTAAATTTAAAGAAGCATATTCTTGAACACAAAATATACTTCCTCAACATGAAGTTATAGCAATAAAAATCAAGGAAAAAATAGATAGTATTAAAAGGTTAACTGAGGCACATTAAAAATTTGAATTAATTATTTGAGCGTATTTGAATTGGGTAGCACTAAACCAAAAGTTGTGAAAAGTGTTCCACCAATAAGAATTAGGGACAAGCTTTGTGTATAGAAGATATAGAAGCAAAGCAAGTCAATTATTTGATTGGTTATGACTTATGTGGTTGCCTTATTTGGGAAAGCCTAGTTGGCTGTTTGTGATTGACTTTTCTTAAGCTTCACTTTCTCAGGTGTGGGTGCATTAACTCTGGCTTAGGTTTTTGTTTGTTTATATAGACTACCAAGGCATTAGGGTGACCACAGTCTAAAGGTCACTGTGTTAAAATACTATAATGATGAATAGATAGATGATTGATAAATACTTAGATTATGTTGATTGATCTATTTTTATATTTATGTCCATCTATCTCTCTATCCTTCAATCTGTCATATCTCCTATAAAGTGATAATTTTGGCAACCATTAAGAAAAAAGTGAAATGAGACATTTTTCTGATGTTTTTTCATATTTCCCTTTGCTTAGTATCTTATTTCCAAATAATGTAATGTATAAATTGATATTAAATAACCCAAACCTAATGTTGAATACCTAAATGGAAAAAAACAGTGGTGTTCATGGGCATATTGAACTGGCCTGAGACTCCTGCTCTAAAACAATTATTAACATTATTGTTATTTTTATTATTGTTTAGGAAATTAACAATCTTGACTTAATTTAAGAGAAGTTGAATATGAAAATTAAACAAAAATAACAGATGAAAAACACATGACTCTAAAAAAATTTTTTGCACAATGAAGATTCTAATAATGTATAAGTGATAGAGAAAAAAAGAAAACAGGAGAAAAACATAAAACATTGAAACACAGTTAAAAGAAAAAATAAACCTACAAATATACATTTTTAAAGAATCAACTGCTGAAGGGAGTGTAATGTAAATTGTGAATGCCAACAGATGAGTATTTTAATGTAATTTATGAAAAGGATATGGTCATTTTAAAATAAGAGATGAAAAATTATCAATTCATAAGAATGCTTGCTGTAACAGAATTGATCTGGCAGCTCTAAGATAGAAGTTAACAATTCAAACCCTGAAGTCCGATTGTTTGGATTTGAATTCCAGTTCCTTCACTAACTAGGTATGTAATTTTAGGAAAGTTTCTTCCTCTGGAAATAGAAATAACAGTATGTCTAATATATATCTTATTGTTTTGCCCTCAAATATATTATTTATCCTAACACAGGTTCCATTCTTCATCACAAGATGACCGACAAGAGTTTTGAAATTTGTATACAATACTTTCAAGATTATATCTAAAACAAAAACCTGTGAACCTGTTTGTCTTATAAAAAATTTGACTCACTCTTGATATTTTATTTTGCATGCTCTTAATCAGTTTGAGCTGCTATAACAAAGTACCTTAGACTGGGTAGTTTATAAAGAGCAAAAATTTATTTCTCTTAGTTCTGAAAGCCTGAGAGCAGGATGTCATCATGGTTGAGTTTTGGTGAGGAACCTCTTCCAGGTTGCAGATTTTCATCTTCCTGTTGTATCTTTAGATGGCTAGCTCTCTGGCCTTTTCTCACAAGGGTACTAATCCAATTTACAAGAGCCTCAACCTAATGATCTTATTACCTCTCAAATGCCCCACCTCATAATCACATTGGAGATTATATATTAACATATGAATTTTTGGAGAACACAAACATTCTGTCTATAACAAATGTTCACTACTGTAATATTTGTCTGTCCTGCTCAAAAGAATTTACTATTTGGCTTTCCTTGTCTTAACACATAGACTTAAGGGTGAAACCTCCAAAATAAATCAGTGAGAAACCCTCAAATGAATTTTAGATTAGTAGGAGGGATAAACTAAAGAAAAATGGACGTTGAAGGAGCAATAACTTCATGCATATTATAATGATATTAAAAAGTGCTCAAGGTGAGCTAATCATGCTTCCTGATCTTACAGGTTGTCGTTGAAGACACGTAAAATGTTATTGAGTATATACAAGACTACTTACCTAAACTGCATGAACCAAATTGGGTAATTGAGAAAAACTGGCAGAAACTTTTCCCTAAAGAGTCATAGAAATATATTGTATGAACTATATGCATAATTTTTAATGCAGGGACCCCCTACCCATCTATGAAATATTGCCAATGAATATGAAATTCTGACAAAACAGATTAGAAACAAAGTAGGAGAATAATAGGAGGATGATGAAAGAGAAAGTCTGGGCAAAAGGAACAGAATTAAAATGAGTGGAGGGGAGCAGTTTTATATCAAAGGGGGGGGGCAAAAAGGGTATCACGGTCTCTAGAAAATTTAAAACCAAAATAAATCTTAGTACAGCTTATTAATAGTTTTTTCTAGTACTGTGTGCTGGGACTTCTAAATAATGTCTCCGCTTGGTGATCCACTGAAGGAAAAAAAAAATCTGTATTATTTCTCTCGATTTTCAGTCTTTTTTTTACCTAGTACTGAGTTAACCAATCTATAGCCAATCTGGGAGTGTATGGCCCTCAGAGATGAAGAATTATGCATCCTTCTTGAACTACTGAACCTGAGGTGTTTTCATCAGGCAGAAACAAAGCTACCTTAGCATCCCTAGAGTCATTTCAGATACCACAATTTTCAAGTATTTTACTCTTCTAAAAAGTCTAAGAATAAATGAGCAACTTAAGAATACTGCTGCAACCATCTCATTTCCACAAAACGATTGAATGAAAAACAATTTCACCACCTGTTATAGCCATCCTTTCTTCTTAGCAAGATTTGATGTTATCAGGTGGAAAGGTGATAGACTAGAAAGTGAACAAAATAGGAAATATTGATTTCTTTTTAGTTCATCAGTAATTTAATCAGCATGAGTGTTGTCAACCATTTACCAACTTTAATTATTTGAGAAGATTCACTTACCAAGAGTTTGTGGCACTGAACTGTCCATTTCCTAGGGGAAATTCCACCTACTCATATCATTCCATCTCTCAATGGGTAAAACAAAAAGTGCTCCTATTTTGCAAATGTAAAAATGTACTCTAACATGTGGTGCTAACCAAAAGTGTGCCTTGATGCTTATGAATTTTTCATGCTTTCAGTACTGGCAGTGGAAAAAATCCTTTCTTGTATATCCTATAATGTAGCATTGGGACATAACTTTAGTTTTCTCTCTCTCTTTTTTGAGAGTCTAACTTAATCTTTAGCAATTCTAAGGTTAGTGGTATTGTTCCTCTTCTCTACTTGTCAATCATAAATTTATTTTTTTCTGTATTTGGGGAATTTTTCTTCCTCATGTTTCATCTCTTTTTAGAGAGTCCCAAACATTTGTTTTCCTAGGCTCCTGCCAAAAGTATTAAATTTCCAAAGAAATTCTAAAGACCTTCAACTAATTAGTTGAGAAGTTTCATCCACTGCTCTTCCTCATAATGCCATGAAAATCTTCTCTGTATTCAAAGTATTTTGAATTTGCCTGGCTTCCTTTAATACCTGTTATTTTTTTATGTACTTTCCCTTAAAGTCTTTATACAATTTTCCAACATGTTTCCTCATAGCATGTGCCAGGCTTACTTTTCTTTCTATAACTTAGTTGTAGCAAAATTCACCAGCAGGAGAGTACATGGGGAACACATTCCTGAAGAGTTTTCTTGCTCACTGTGTCAATGACATATTGGGTCAGAGGCATATAAATTAGGGAGTTTCATGTCTTATTATTACATGGCCAATTCCAGGGTTGTTTTTTCCCTTCACTTCTCCTGCTTTTAAGGAGGTATTTTATTAAATAGTCCATGAAGGGAGGAGACTCTTTCCTTTCTTAGTATTGACTCTTCTTACTTAAACCTTCATCTACTCCAAGAGACATTGATACTACACTGCTAGTTACTCTTCGGTGGTGGTTTGGATTAAATAACCTCAGTCTCAGTGAACTGACCTATCTCATTTACATTGTAAACCCTGTTTCACCTGCCCATCACCATCAGACCCATCAGGCTTTAGTTACCAGTGGTCATAGATATGTGAAAACACCAATAAATACAACATCATTAAAAGTCCAACTGGGCTTTATGTTTACAATGTGATTTTTTTTTTCTGTCTCATTCACAGGCCTTGGTGCTTTTTGCTTTATATCCTCTTAATTCCCTTTCTCTCCTCAAGGCATTTTCAGTTTCATGAAAACAGTCATTAGCAACCAAGGAATATATATTTTCCTCTGCTGAATCATCCCATTCTTCAATTCTCTGGGAGATTAGCCTTTATCCAGACTCCACTGGTCTTTATTCCTAGCTATATTTAATTATTTGCTTCCCAAGTCATTAGCAATTTGATGCCTTAATAAATCAACCTGTTTCCAGGCTTGAAAAGTTGAATCAACTCAACCACACTTTACTGGCATGTTTCTGTCACCTGAAAACATAGAAAGTTTGCCTTTTTTCTCATTTTAACCAAGTGGAGGGAAGTAATACTGAATTTGAAAGAATACAAAAATTTTGAGAAGTGATGCAAATAGATTCTGAGTTATTAGTATACCAATAAGTGTATAAACTATCAGCCAACCTTATAAATATCTCTAAACCACTATTTTGAATAAGGCTTTCTGACTCATCATCTGGCATTTGTTTTCAGATAATACTGTTATCATTGAAGCACAGTTATCACCTATTGAAAATATATTGATAAGTTAAGATAGAATGGATTTTTTTTTATAATTATGATAGAAAATACTTCTCAAACAGTGGAGAATGCCACTTCCTTTAACCCCCACCCCATTGCTTTTGTTTATTCTATGCTTTACTTCCATCATCTTTTATTACTGGCTTTCTTCACACTTTCTTCAGCAGACTAACTATTAATCTTTCAAACTCTGATATCACATCCACTTGGGGGAAAAGAAAAAAAAATATGCCCCAAAACATTGCTACTAAACCCATGACAAAATGAGATTAGGCATCCTTACTCTTTGTTTGTTCCCATAGTACATTACCCCATACATGAATCTCAGCATTCATCACAATTAAGGACTTGGGTTTCTTCACTTAGCTTTCTCCCCTAAACATTAAAAATCCCTTGAGCAGTCTCACTTCTGTCACAGTATTCCTAAAACCTAACCACGTACCTATCTTGTGGTATAAGTTCAAAGAATTTTGGTTAAATGAGTAAGTGCCCACATTGATTTAGTCTTATGAACATTAGAAACCTCTCAAGTATCTTGTAAGAATTACAGAAATAGGAACCATCCTATGTGGTCAATGGATAATAAAACTATGCACAACTTCTCCTACTGCTACATAAACTTAACTTGAATCTGCCCATAGGTGTGCCTTTCATTGTAATATGAAAAGCTGAAAACATTATGTTCCAATTATGTGAGTTTTATGTTCCAATGTGATATAGAAGTTCATCAGCATATAGTTTAAAAATAACAAGGAAAACATTAAAAATACAGAGTTGTTTTTATATGTATTTTAAAAACGATTTTGCATTGTAATTAAAAAAAGAAAGAAAAACACTGAAACAATTTTCATAATTGTGTAATATCTACTGTTTTTCCAGGACTATTGTTTCAGAAATCAAGATGAAGAGTAATCATTAGGTCCCATTTATTTGTAGACAAGTTAATTTTATTTTATAAATACTAATTTTCTATTTACCATATTTTGTTTTACCTAACTAAATTTGGAGAAATTAAGCCATTAAGCCACAGTAGCAAGAACATTAAGGAATAACAGGGGGAGAGGTAAATATGCAAGTCCTATAGGATGAGCAGTGTTGGAGCTCACAACTCTGTTTTGTAGAAACCATAGCCTGAGTGGGAGAAACAGGCGTCTTTAAAGCTTTTGACGTACATCTGATGTAATTGACTCTCTCTGTATGATGTGGACTTGTATATCTAAACTTTTCAGGACAACTTTACATTTCCTTACTAACTGACTGTACTCACTGGCTATATAGTTGTACATACTGCTGCTTGCTCCTCTAATTTTAAACCTTTTTTACCCAGGGTTAAATTAGAACATTTAAAAGATACTGCTCTCCCCATTCACAATTAAATTAAAATTTAAATTATTCAATTAAAGTAATTCTAAATGATAATAAATATATATAAAGAAGCAAAATGATGGCAGAAGGTTGAGTTAATTATATTCTTTAGTTCATAGCACATTATACCAAGAATATTAAAACAAGAGGATTATGTGTGCTTTGAGGATGAGTCTATATAACTTGTAAAATTTATTAATATTTAATTTTTAATATTAAACAATATAAAGTTAGTAAAGTACATTTATTAAATAAGTACTTAAGCTCCCACAGTGAATATACTTGTGACATACCAAAAATATCCAAAAAATTATTTTGCATTTTCACTTTCATAAGTTTAACAATAGCACACAGGATATTTTAGCTCATTAATCAAACATCCAGTGATCCATCATTGTTTTTCTCTCTATGCTCCATTTTTGCCTTCTCCCTTATAGTCTAATTCCATACATTTCTTGACCATGTTTCTTAGGTTATAAAAAATAATTCCTGTAACCTCACCCACAATAAAATTGTCACTTTGTAGTTTATTGAGCAATCTGTGAGGTGGTAATGCTGATATTCTGAATCTTTTCTCCTGAAATTTCTCTAGATTGGTTAAACTTATTTTAATCTTTTAGATGTACCCCTATTCCTTTTCCTCTAGATTTTTCAGTTCTTGCTTTAAGAGATCCCCTCTACATAATTTCCTGCCATTTGGTCACCTCTAAATGAATCATTTCAGTAAGTTCTCTGAGACTCTGAGCCTCATGCTTGGTCTGATTTTCTTAGGGCCCCATCAGTCTGTGGTCTAGTAACATCTAAGTCAACTTCTCTTTGTTACCTTCTTAAAAACAGTAAGATTCAGTGTATTTTATTTTATCTTTTATAAATGTGTTTCAGGACATTTCAGATATCATTTTCCCTTTCATATCTGAAGAACCTCTCCTATAAGTTATAATGTATTATCTCAAGAAAAGCTTAATGTCTTTTCTTCTAACTTAATTTGTATCCCCTTTAAAATTTTGTCTTCCTTCTATCACTGCACATATTATCAGCCTATTCCATGTTCTCTTTGGATTCTGTAGAGAATGCAATTCCTAAAGACAGGTTATTCCAAGGAGAGATTTTAAAATTACCCCAAATAGAAGAAAATATAGAGGGCTCTCTCTGCTCTGCCTATCTAGGCCTGGCACAGATATCTTAAAGTCAAAATTTACAGACTTATGTTCCTTACCTCACATGGGGCTTACTTGCATTCTAAAGTTTAGGTATGGATATAAAAAATAGTGAAAATTGAAATGAATTTTCATGCCCTTTTATGTACAGATGCACTATATACAGAAACATTTCTTTCCCCAGTCGTTGAATCATTACCGCTTACAGGGAAAATAACACCTGGATGCTTTGAGATTTCCACAAAGTCCCATGCAGCTGGTGTATGCTGACTTCCTCACATTTGCCTTGGTCATGAGGAAACCAAATTTCTGTGTTTAAGTCCAGGTGGCCCAGACATTGGTTGAAAGGTGTCTCCACAGGCAGATGAGAATGAGGACTTTTATGGATAATTCCTTAAACAGGAAAGAAGGAAGAAGAAAAGAGCTGAACAATCATTTGTCTATTCTGCATCCAGAATCACTCATAACAGTTTTTACTCTTTCTTCAGTCCTAGGAGTGAGGGAGGATTCTGAGAGAGCCTAGAATTTTAACTGTGATAGGAGCCCCTCCCCAAAAGAAATAGAACCACAGTACACAGGACAACTGATTGTGAAGGCAAGTCATAAGACCAGCAACACATCATTTCCTTCCTAAGATAACTGAGGTTGATATCTATCTCACATCTGCTTTGATTGGCAAGACAGAATTATATCCTATTATACTCAAATGTTATACCTATAAGAAATATTTTCTTTAGAGCCATTTTAGAACATTAGAAAACCACCTGTGATATTTTTTATTTCAAAAAGCACTGACACACTCAGCAGCGATTCTGCATTTGTTATCACATCTACATATGTTATGTATGTTCCCTGCAGGGAATGTTCCTAGGTTGAAGATTGTAAGCTACACCTGTGTGTTTGGGACTGGGCTATGCAGTTTTATTGTCATAAGTTAAGTTTCTGAAAGTCCAGAAAGTAACAGTAGCAATAAGGTAATTATATATATATATATATATATATATATATATATATATATATATATATATATATATATATATACACACACACACACACACACACACACACACATAATATGTGCCAAAGTTTCAGGAGTATATAGTTTTTATTTTATTCAGTCTTAGTTATTGTAGTAAAATGACATGCAGTGACTTTACATTTTCTCTCTTCTTATAAAATGTTGGAATATGACATTTATCCATTCATATCTATTGGTTATTAAATATGAGGTTTTATGGTCAGGCTTAATAGATCATTCTCCAATTGCTATTTCCAATGTTATTGAAAACAAAGTAAGGTTGGATCATAATTAAGTGTAGAACAGGCAATTAAAATCATTCACTATTGATGAATCGGGAGATTAGGATTGACATATATACAGTAATATATATAAACTGGATAACTAATAAGAACCTCTGTATAAAAAAATAAATAAAATAAAAAAAATAATCATTGACTATGATTATATATATAAAATACACTTTTTTAATCCTTAATTATTGTTTCACATTGAAGATTAGATTTCTATTTCCATACCTTCTAATCACTAAAATATTTTTATTTATATTAGATATGAATTTATCTCAATTAAATATTCATCAAAGTCAATATTTGTTTTACCTTTAGATTTATATTGTTTTGGAATACCCTAAATTTTTGTTCTGATAATAACAATAAAATTATTTATATAACATTATGAATTAAACAAATTATACTAATAGGATATAAAAATCAATGAGCCAGAACACTTTTGAGACTGGCAACATGACATGTTTCTCAAACTATAATTCATTATAGTATGCAACTGAAATTTTATGAGCTAATTTAATGTATATAAGTGAATAATAAATGAACATTCATTAAAAAGTAAAAACAAGTCATTCTTACAGTAAAAGGAACTTAATAAATTGAATGCCAGTCAAATTTTCCAAAAACATTATTAAGGCACACGTATATTTAGAAAATATTTCCAAGTATTTATGTACAAAAGCTTTCTAATTCACTCTCTTTATGTTTCAAAATTATCTTTCTTATATTACTTTCTTCTTTTTGTCTATTGCTAGAAGTGAGCCTAAAATTTTAGAGGTTTTAATACTATTGCTATAAATACCCCCATTTTAATTTCTTAAGTATTGTATAAGAAATTTTTTCAGTTATGAGATCTTATGATTATGATGGTTTTAAAATCAATGTCATAAAATTAATTCCTAAATATTAAATGACATTTAAAGCAAAAGCATTAGTAAGCAATATTGAAAATATTAATTGAACAACTTAATGTTAATTGTATCAATCATTTCGGGGGTATTTATTACATTTTTTTCTTTTTAGTTTTTATTTTCTAATTTGTATTTAAATTTACCTTAGGCAATTAATAACTTTTCAGGATACTAGTAAAGATACAAGGAGACAAATCTCCTTGAGAAAATATAATTAATGTTTTATTACACTAAAATGGGTATAAATAAATTATTAACTTTATTTAAATTAGATGAGGAGAAATGTGAGGAGTTTGTTAATTGACATAAGTGTACCCAGGAAGAAAAAAAGTGAAATTTGGAAAAGAGTAACTAGTTAAAGAAAGGTAGCTGCTGTACATAAAAATATTATTGTAAAGCTGCAGTATTTCACATTATGTTAAAAGTTTTAAGTAAAAATAATATATATATATATATTTACATTTAAAAGTAAAAATGGCTATTTAATTGAATGGGATAATCAAATATTTGTTAGTGTAAATAGATTATAGAGGTTTATATTCCACATGGACTTTCTAAAGTTTATGTTGCTGAACACATTTTTATTTGTACACACAGGGTCAAGTAGGAAATTGCATGTTATGGTTACAGAAATGTATCAAAATATATGTAAAAGAGATGAATGTTTCTAGGGAAAAATAAAAACAAAACAAAATTACTGAACCCCTATACTTATCTCTATTCCTAAATGCATATGAATCTCATTCTTGTGAATTTTCTTCTATTTAACCATCTTGCTTTGGCCCTGTCTTGGGATTATATATCTCTACCTATGAATGCCAGTCCACTACATTTATGCCAAGATCACTAGTTATGTTTGTGTCTTGTTGATTCAATGATGCACAGTCCAATTATCCAATATTTGGTCACTCTTACGTAGTTAGCCTTGGTATCTTATGCAAATCATATAATCATACCTCTAAGTCTCAGTTCTTATCTGTATAATGCCCTTAATAAAGAAAATGAATGCAAAGTGATCAACTTTCTACCTGCCACATAATTTTCCACAAGTTAGTAACTTAAAAACAAAGATGAGCAAACTGAACATTTACCTCTCAACCAATAAAATACATATATACTTTTGGTTTTGATATAATAATAGATAAAAATACAACATAAAATATAACAAAACTATACAGTATTTCATGGAAGAAACTAAATTCAAGTAGCAGATCAAATAAACTTCACAGAGAAAGCAATGATGCAAATAAAGTGATAGTTGCCTTATTCTTAAAGTATTTGAATTAAACCAAAGTCAGAGGGTCCTATGATCTTGTTGAATGTATAAGGGAGTCAGCAAAAACAAAAACAAAAAAAGAAAAAAAAACAAGAATGAAAGAAGAAAGAGTGAAAGAGAATAAAATTAGTTAATCTCTCATCTATTATATTTCATCAAGGAGACAATTTTGTCCATCTTTATATATAGACATGACCATGAGCAGCTTGGGTCAAAATAACGTTTCTGAAATTACAATCACCTAAATCTGTGGCTCAGTGGAAATTGAACTGTTTGAAGTGTTTGATTTAATTTAATCATCAGTAAATATTTAATTTAATTATCAGTAACAATACTTGCCTACTTAAACTTTCAGTTCATTATAACCTTAATGGGCAAACCTCATTTAAGTTGAAAGCCAAAGATAGAGAAAACATCAGCGCTCAAGAAAATCATGGCCATCATCTTAGATTATTGGCTTTAAACCAGGGAATCAAAACCCCACACATTACCTCTTCCTATCACTAAGGTGGAGAACAGAGAGCAGAGCATGGGAAGTTAAACATCTCTGCAGATATAATTATTATGACAGTATATGAGAAATTGAATGACTATTGCAAGGCTTGTAGTGAAATATTGACATTCTACAATTACATCATTTTAGATTGGTATAAAGTCTTAATGTATCTCTTACTATTGAAGCAAAAATAATAAAATAGACTTGTTCATTGGTCATACACAGGTCACTGTGAAATAGGAAAGATAATAATATTTCATTGTTTCTTATTAAACTTTAGTCCTAGTAAGAAAATGCCATAATTCTATCATTTTACTTTCAGTATCTTTACCACAAATGACAGGATAGTGAATAATATAAAAACTATAATTTATATCCTCAGTTCTACCCAGTAACTTGGTTTTGCAGTACTTGAATTCATGGATGGTTAGTTGATTAAAGGCATAAAGATCTATGCAGTTTTAACATATATACTATTTTTTAATTAAAATAATCAGGTGGATAACAATTCTTGTACTTAAGTTACAGTTGCCTTTTCCAGCCAAGAAGTTAATTTCAGTTTCTTTTAAAATCAAATATGCTATTTGTTTATTTAAATTAAAAGGAAAATGTGTAAACTAATAAATTATTCAGAAGAAATATGTTTATAAACTATGCACAATCTATCTATAGCACTGGAAACGTCTGCCATGCAACAGATGTGTGCCCTATTACCATTCAAATGACTTGTGATTTCTTTTAAATTAGAATATAATTCATTGAATTTAAGAGAAGGCACAGCCTTCATATGGAAGTCATTATTAAATATCATGAAGCATTGGGTTAAAATTTATGGAAAACCATAAGAAGTTCTCTCACTCTTCATGTATTGGAGTATTCAACCAATCATAGGGGATCCTTTCAGATACCTTTCAAACCTTTTTGCAAAGGTTCTTCAAGTCCTTAGGAGAGGGTTTCTATACTTCTACCTTCTCTGTCTCCTCATTTATACATTCTTTTCTTGTGCCAAGATAATGCTTAGATAGAGAAAGAAAATTACTATCCACTTTCAAAATGGCTTAGATTATTGTTTGTGTATTTTGTTTATTAGAAGTCCAGTAGAGAAAAATTTAATATACCTTAGAGAAAAACACTTAATAAAGTAGAATGAAAAAGTTCTGTCAAATTTGTTTTGCAAACAAGAAAGTATATCCCAACCTTCCTTGTGGACACTTAAGAAACAAAATAATTAAGGTTTAAGGAAATCCACCATATCTTAATCAGTTGAATTTTGGGACAAAAAGTTATTTCTCATAGGAATGGAATATATATACACTAATGGCATTATACCTGCATTATTGTGTGTGTGTGTGTGTGTGTGTGTATATATATATATATATATATATATATATATATATATATATATATGATAAAGATTATCCAAAGAATGTCCCTTGATGCAAAAATGCAGCAGATAACTCTTTTAAATAACTTTTGAGAAAAGGAGTCTAACTGATATGACCCCATCAACAGTGTCAGTGTATAAATGGAATACAATCTGTTTTATATTTTGACAAATCTATATTTATTGAAAAGCTATAGCATTCAAGATTATCAGGAATTGTAAGTTTTCCCTCTTGATGCTACTCTCCCAGATAAACTATAATAATAATAATAATATTAACTTTATAGCAAAATGGCAAACAGGTGCTCAGTTTGGAAGGAGTATCATTTCTATTTCCATTCCCAAGCCCAGGAGCCCAAGTCTGGTTCATCTGCTGTTGTCATTGCTGTTACTAGCACAGGATTTTCCTAGTATCTACTAATCTTATGTCCCGAGGTGCAGACCAAGATGGTGTCAATATTCCCCTCATCCTGACTAAAATTTAGACAGGTTTCTTTCTCAATATACGTCCTTTCCTATTCTTGGAGCATATATTTAGAAAATTTGGAATTATAAACCCTCTCTCTGTGCCTTGAGATGTGAATCTTCTCTCAACCCGTTGCCGATTTTGCAACCCAGGAATGCCTTTCTCAAGGACCTGTGAAGCATCCCTTTGAAAAGTAATCTCCATTGGAGGGTAGGATACTAATTTTGATAAGTGCCAATTAGCCAGTTAGCAAACACAGACAGTCTAATCACGTTAGCCAAGGTTCCCCCTAATGTTCTCCAATGCTTTTCCTTTGATTTAACCAAACACTTGAAAAACCTCCCATCTCTTGTTTCAGAGGAGTTAAACTAGTTCTAGATAGAAGTTTCTTTCCCCTATTGCAGTGGTCTGAATAAAGTCTGTCCTGTTCTTTTTTTAACAAGTATCCTTCGATTTTTTTCTTTGGCAGTCCTTGATTTTATGTTATAATCTTATAAGATTATCTTTCAAAACCGTTTAACAGCTCAGGGAAGTTAGGATAAATTTTGTATACGTATGGCAGACCTGGATAAAATTTCATAAAGAAGAGCTTGGTGAATTACTTTATGTCTTTACGTGAGTTTAATGGCTTTTTAAAAATTTATTTTATTTTATTTTCAAAAGTACATTTTATGTTCATTGGCTTATTATCACAGAGGAGGAAGAGAAAAATTCTGACATTGAAATATATCTTAGTAGTAAGTTGGATAGAAGGAAATGTTATTGTCAGGGAAAAGATCTCAGTAAAGTATGTTGGAAAGGCCACTGTACTTGCATTTCTCTTTTAAATCCAAAGCCATCTTAATGAGGAATGTATATGTTAAGTCAGATAGCTGAGAAAAGAGAGTTAGATATTATCTTGAAGGTTGAGGAAAGTAAAACCTCTAAGAAGAAATAACCTGCCAGCTTTTTACTCATGTAATTAATAAGAAAGAGTAAATTGGCTATAGGAAAATTCTTAAGTTGGGAGAAATTTCATGAAATGACAAAGTTAAAAAATTATGAAACAAAATATATGGAAGTACTTGATAAAACAAAACTTGATAGGAAATATGATAATGATAATGATCATAACAATGATAATATATTAATGATAATGTTGATAATAGTAATGCTGTTTATTGTTTACTAATTGCAGACATGTGATAATGTAGGCATATACTGTCTCATTAAACCTTCATATCTGAAACCTCTTTTATCAATCTAGATTTGGATGTAAAGGAATGTGGTGTGTAGATGACTCTGAGTGAAAATGTCTGTCTCCAGATCTCCAGAATGACATACTGTCACATAATGTCTGGAATGTTTCTGAATACTATTAAATTATTGACAGTGTTTATTCCATATCGTATACTAGCCTGTTCTTGACTTGGTGTAAGTAGTATTTTAATTTGTTGACATGTGAATACTATTTTGGTCCACATAAACTCTCTTCTTGTTTCTTTGAGTAATTTATGTGTTTACTAAACTCTAACATAAACTTAAAAATAACAAATGATAAAGAAAAACCTTAAAACAAAAGCATGCTGAGAATTTTTCAGACCCATGAGGTTTCCTGCCTTATTTAATTACATATTTTAATAATAATCTGTAATTTACTTATTATTTTTGCTGTTGGGTTTTATTTTGCCTGTTGAGCAGATATAAATATCTTTGCTACTCATGCTTTAATAATGCTACAGATATTCAAATCAAGTAAGTACATTTTATTTGCATTTCTCTGATGATTAATAATATTGAGTACCTTTTTATATATCTATTGGTCATTTGTAGGTCTTCTTTGGAAAAATTTCTATTAAGGTCTTTTGCTCATTTTTAATTTTGTTATTTGTTTTTTTGTTATTGAGTTCTTTGTGTATTATGGATATTAACTCCTTATCAAAGTTGTGATTTGCAAATATTTTCTCCTATTCCATAGATTGCCTTTTCATTTTGTTGATGGTTAACTTTGCTGTGCAGACGTGTTTTAGTTTGATATAGTTCTGTGTATTTATTGTTGCTTTTGGTGTCAAGTCCAAATGACCAATTGCAGGACCAAGGTCAAGGAGCTTACCTCTTATTTTTTCTTCTAAGATTTTTATGTTTTCAGGTATTACATTCAAGTCTTTAATCCATTTTAAGTTGATTTTTATGTATGGTGTAAGATAGGGGTACAGTTTCATTCTCTTGCATGTGGCTGTCCAGTTTTTCCACCACCATTTCTTGCAAAGACTCTCCTTTTCCCAATGTATATTCTTTATTCTTTGTCATAAAGTAATAAACATATACGAATGGGTTTATTAACCATATATACATGGAATGGCTTTCTATTATGTTTCATTGATCTATGCATCTGTTTTTATACCAATACTGTACTGTTTTGATCAATAGAGCTGTGACATATAATTTCACACCTGTTAGACTCTCTATCATTAAAAAAAATAAGAGATAACAAATACTGATGTGGATATGGAGAAAAGAGAGCTCTTGTATATTGTTGGCAGGAATGTAAAATTGTAAAGTCACTATGGAAAACAGTATGGAGTTTCCTCAAGAAACTGAAACAGATCTACCATATCATCCAGCAATTGGACTTCTGAATTTATATCCAAAGGAAATGAAACTATTATACCAATGAGATATCTGTACTCTCATCTTCATTGCAGCATTTTTCACAGTAGCCTGGATATGGAAACAAACTAAGTTTCTGTTGATGTATGAAGGAATAGAGAGAGTGTGGTAAATATATATACAATGTATTAGTATTTACCCTTACCAAAGAAGAAAATCCTATCACTTGTAACAATATGGATGAACCTGGAAGACAATATGCTAAGTGAAATAAACCAGACAGTAAAACAAATACCACATAGTATCACTTATATGTAGAATCAAAAAAAAAAAAAAAAAGAAAGAAAGTAAAAGTCAACTCATAGAAATAGAATGTAGAAAAGTGGTTTCCAGGGGCTGGGGATGAAGGAAATGGGAAGAGCTAGGTAAAATGGTACAAACTTTCAGTTATATGATGCATAAGTTCTGAGAATCTAATGTATAATTCAGTAACTGTAGGTGATGACACTATTGCATAATTGAAATTTGCCAAGACAGTAGAATTTTTATTCTCTCCCTCCCTCTCTCTCTCTCTCTCTCTCTCTCACACACACACACACACACACACACACAAAAGGTAAGTATGTGAGGTGATAGATGTGTTAATTACCTGGATGTGAGGAATCTTTTCAGTATGCATACATATATTAAATCATCACATTGTATACTTTAAATGTCTTACAATTACATTTGTCAATTTTACCTCAATAAAGTTAAAAAAATACTAAGTCCATTTTGCTTCCTAATTAAATTGAGAAATATGACAGTTATCTTTATGGTTCCTTTTCTATCAAAAAGATCTGGAGGGACAAAATAGATGCTTTCAAAAGAGCAGAAACATTACAAAATTCTAGTTATAATAGCCATAGTGAAATAAAATATCTCATTTTTACTTTTTATCTTTGTTTTAATGTACTATATTTAAAATTATGATTATTTTCTTTTAAAATTATGCAATACAATATTTTTGGTGTAAAGTTCTATGAATTTTGACACATAAATATTAATTTATGTAAACACTAGCATAAACAAATGCAAAACAGTTTCATCACCCCCAAAAATCTTTTGTGTTATCCCTTTTTAATAACACCTTATCTTCATCCTTAATCCAAGACAATCACAGATCTCCAACACTATACACTTTATAGCACTACAGTTTTATCTTTATAAGAGTGTATAAATAAGATCATAAAATATGAAATAATAATTTCATAAAATATGAAAAAATATTCATATTATGAAATAATATGAATAATAATTTACACTCCTTTCCCTCAGTGTAAGTATCAGTAGTTCATCCCTTTTTCTTGTTGAGTAACATTCTATAGCATGGACGTATCACCATTTATCCTTCAGCCATGATGACATTTGAGTATGTCCACTTTTGCCAATTATGAATAGTGTTGCTATAAACAATCACGTGTATAATTGTATGTATACCCAAATTTTATTTCCCTTAGGTAAATACCCAGGAAGAGGATTGTTGGGTCACTTGGTAAGTGTATATTTAACTTTACAAAAATTACCAAACTGTTTTCTGGAGAGGCTATACCATTTTGCTTTCCCTCCAGCAATATATGAGAGATCCAGTTGCTTTACATCCTAAATCATGGTTTTAATTGGTTTTAATCCTAAATAGAGTTTGCTCTTATAAATAAGAGAAAGCCATTGTTTACATAGAAATATATCCTTTATTGTCAGCAATTTCATTATATTTAAAAATATAGACAATATGATGAAACACAATTTTTACTTTTCTAGTTATTAAGAAAACAAAAAAGGTAGAATTAGCTTTTACATCATTCATGCATTAGTTAAATTTCAAATTCGTATTTAAAAAGCATAATAAATTTCCAAACTATAAAAATATAGATGTTTTTGTAGTCTGTTAGGACATCACCACTGATCTTGTAGAAATCTATTTTATACTAACAAATTTGACAATTAGGATGAACAGAAAAACTCCCCAAAATATGCAATTTACCAAATCTAAAAATAGGATAAATAGTACATTTGAATAGTATATCTAGGACAAAAATTGAATCATTTAAGTCATTTGACAAAGAAATCCCAGGCTCACCTTGCTACTGGATACATCAGGAAATTCTTCTAAATATTTAATCTTATTTCTAAACTTAATTCAATTTTATGCAAGTCATTTAAAGAATAGAAAAATTTGAAAATCACACCCAACTTTTTTGAGACCAGCATAAATTTGATTCTGTCTAACTTCCTATTAGACAGGGAAGAACTGACAGGATTTGTTTTGGAGTAAGGGATCTGGTTTTGAACAGCTGTTCTGTCACTTCCTGCTATGACTGAGAGCAAGCTATTTTACCTTTTGAAAATCATGTCTCCAAATATTTTTTCTGATGAATAATGTGATTATATATATATATATATATATATATATATATATATACATATACATATATATACACATTATATATATGGAGAGAGAGAGAAAGAAAAAAGAGAACATAAATTATTCACACATTACTTGAAATATACTAAATGCTCTTATATGATAGCAGTTTTAATAGTCACATATTTGTTAAGTACATCTATTTGATAATAATTATTATTACCATTATTATTTTTTCAAATACAATTATATCTAAATGCAAGAAAATTGTTTCAAATTGCCTTTTAAAAAACCTCCTCCCTTTTCTTTATATGTTTAATAGCAGGCATAAGATGTATGAATAAAACTTCTTTGATAAATATTTCAGTCAGTTATTTGGATAGACATTTTAAGCATCTTACATCCCATCTGCTAATATTATATATTTATTATATTCTCTTATTTGAATTTTAAAAATCTATATTTGTAAATTAAGGATATATTATTCCATTCCTTAAACAATAACTACCCCAGTCCTCAAACAAATTTCATGAAGTTCTGATTTTTATATGTTTTTGCTTGTCATCTTTCTCCACGCCTCCTGGAGGCTCTGTGAGAAGTATTAATGATTTTTCTCTATGGAAAGGAAATGGTAAGTAGTAGTTCTTTCTAGACCTGGAATCTATCAATATATGACACATGACTCAGATATTGTCACACGTGCTATGGTAACTATCTGAGTATAAACTGTAGATGTGTTATGGCCAAAACACCTCCATGTGTGTAAGTTTAATGAGCATTTACACTTCTTAGAGTCTTTATATGCGAATCTGGGCCAGAGTGCTTCCTGTTTTGGCCAGAAAGTATGTATGGAGCACCTTAGAAGTCTTAAACTTCTCTCTGCCTTTTTCTCCTCTGTCTCCTTGAAAGGTGTAGCAAAGTTTCCTACTGGCTAAGTCCTCTGAATTCTGTGAGTCTGAAATAACCACCTTATCCTTGCGCTGTCTCACATTGGCATTGTTAGCAACATTGTCTTCTAGACAGTTTTAGCTGCCCTAACAGAATACCATGGACTGGATAGATTAGAAAAAAAACCAAATATTTATTTCTCACAGATCTGGAGGCTGGGAAGTCTAAAATCAGGTACTGGCAAATTCATGTGGTGGCTGGTAAGGGCACACTTTCTGGTACATAGATGGAGCTGTGTTCCCACATGGTTGAAGGGGGCAAGGGAACTCTCCTTGGTCTCTTTTATGAGGGCACTAATCCCATTCATGACAGAGCTCTCTTGACCCAATCACCTCTCAAAAGTCCCACCTCCTGCTACCATCACCGTGGGGTATAGGTTTAATCATATGAATTCAGTGGGGGACATATTCAAAACATAGCACAGACCCATCAATCATAATGGCTGAGGTATTTTCTGGCTGACAAAGGAGGGGATAAAGAGAAATATGGTGAGGACTTGATTCTAGAATGACTGTTTACACAATTTCCGTATAAAGTGGCAAAGGCTTGGAGTGGATTATAGGTGATAAGTTTATGAAAAGAACTTGGAAGAAATAGAACTAGACCTGTCAGAGATGGGTAAGTGCAAGAAATGCAAGGCAGTTGTTAAATAAGAAAAACATTCCATTCCCTGACATTTGTTAAGAGCCCTGGTAAAAGCTAGATTTCTAAAATAAGAGGCTATAGTAGTTCTAGAAAAATCCTTTCTCTGGAAGCCTCCTTAAATGTTGGCTACCTGGGCAGATGGTACCTTAATTCACAAAGTAACTCAATTGAAACCATTTGAAATAATCTGAAACTAAAAACAAACAAAACAAAACAAAACAAAAACTGTATAAGTAGGTGGAAACCATGGCCAGGTAACTACAGAATGCAGAGAGTATCTTGTTATAAAGTTAAAATGATTTTTTGAAGAAATGGTAAGGTGAAGTATGCTGAGTCATTATTGATTTAGTTTTAGCAATAACAAATAGGACCAAATTATCATATGGCTAATTCCAGATACTTTTGAATGAAAAGGATTATTGCAGCTGTTGATGGGTCCCCAGGTGGCTGCAGATTTTATATGCAGAAAATTTAGTATGGTATGAAAATATTACTGCTGCAGAAGGTGAAGGTGGGGATTGGGAAGATCAACACTGAAGATGAATATTGGCCCGTTTCCTTGTTGACTTAAAAGTAGATTTTTTTTTTTTTTTGCAAATTGATGGAAAAATGGAGTACAAGCAGATCTAGGTTGGCTGTATAGTGGCTAATCTATCACAGTTATTTTCATGTTCATGACAAAGACAGTGTTAAAAGATTGTACATATCATGGACATGATGAAAACAGTAGAACCTGTATGCTACCATAGTTACACTTGAGAATGTCATTTCACTAAAACACCCTTATCCTCCTTTTGGAGTTCAGATTTCACAGGACTTGTCAGTAATGGTTCTGAGACTGTGCTTATCCTTTTCCATTAACCTTTTTGTTTGTTTTTTCTCCCTTTCTCTGCTCTCTTTTAAAATTTTTGTTCTATGTGATAGGTTTGAAGTAGGGAAATTTACTTTTTGTGCTTTTAATATCCTTTATTTCACCAATTCAACTGGAGTCCAAAGAAAGACATCTTAATTTTGTTAGTAATATCCTAATTAATTAATGTCTACACTACCAGAAACACCTTTAGTGAGCACTTTATATTCTCTCTGGCTGTACCCACTCATTTTGTATCTTTCCTCCTACACTCAGTTGTATCAGTTTGAGATAAGAGACTTTCATAGTGCCTTACACATGATATGCCTTTAGAAGAGTTGATGAAAGTAATGAGAGAGGGAAATAAATACACCATAGCTTTTTTAAAAGATCGCCTTATATGTGTATGTTGCAAATCTGAAGCAACTTCTTTCTGGCCTTTTTTACCTACTGCTTTACATTCCAACAGTCCACTTGCTTTCTGGAATTGTTTTAAAGGTGAACTGTCTAATTTCTGAAATGTGAGTTGCTGTGCTCTTTTCATTTTGTGTCCCTAAGCTGTAGAAGATGGGAGTGACTATGCTTACATTGCTAGTGGTGAACAATACCATATTTATGGAGTTTTCAATTATATTTCCCTAGAGATGCTCTAGAGAATTTACATTGCCAGAACTGTCAAGAGCTCCAATGAGATGGTGATCCTCTATGGCTGAAAATTTGGCTGCAAATCAGTACAGTTGAAAAATGATTAGGGGGATGGTTTATTACTGTCCATGGAAAAGGGGACTGCATGATTTCTTTAATTTTGAAAAGGCTTTGGGAATTCCTTTTAATGTAACATTATCACAATTGAGAAACTAGGGTTAGGGAAGGATTTATTATATCATCAATGTCACTGACAAGGAATGCCTGGTTATTACTGCTGGAAATAATTTTCCTCTATTAATATCCCAGTGACTAGATTAAGTTTTTTTCTGTAATGATTCACAGGAGACTTATGAATGGCACATTTTAATATTAAATTAGTTGAAATGTTACATTAAAAACAAACTAATTAATCATGTAATTAAAAAGCTTTTTATACCAAGGGAAATTATTAATATCCTGTTTTGTTTTACATTTTCTTAGAGATTATTCATAGGTTAAATTACAAGTACATCATATATAGACACCTACATCTATACGCACATCTACATATACATACAGTGTAACATTTTTGTGTTCATTAGATTGTCTTCCACTGACTGCTTTTAGTATCAGTTTATATCTGCTCTTTTTTATGCCATATCTGTGTCAATCCAGGCAATTGATTTTATCAGTTTGCTTTGTGAACATTGAATTAGAAAAAAAAAAAAAAGTTGTGTTAATAAAGGGTTAATGGCAATTGACCAGAATGTGGTGCTTATAAATTTACCCAGTAATGGATATTATACTGTATTGCTTCATGTACAATGCTTGGTTGGACATTTAACATTATTTTGCTCTTGTAACCCTTATTTTAATATAATTCATTGGCTAATAAATACTTAACCTCCAGTTTTATTTTTTGCTCTCATTCTTTGAGACAAATAATTTACATAGGTGAGGATGCATTTATATGATGGTAATCAAGTCCTACTGCACAATAATCTAATTTTACCTTTAAGTTTTCTCTGGTTTATCTCATCATTTGCTAATTTTATAATTTAATTTTCAGAGGACCATCATTTATCCTTTATTATATAGTTTTTTTACAGTAAGTAGTTCTATAAATTTATGTTCCAAATATCATGTGTGTTTCATTTTGTCTTTTAAAATAATTCATATAAACTCTTTCCCCTTTGGAAGCTTAATGTGGTATTCAATGAAAGCAGCAGCTTTAATTCACATTTATATATCTTTTCCTGAACTTTTGACAAATTCTGAAATTAAAGATCTATGTGGAAGTTACTTATAATAGATATGAGATCTTATTAACACAGGCCAAGAGAAAAAGGCAGAAGTTGTATGTGAATATACATAGAAATAGACTGTCCAAGATGCAAATTATTTTATCCTAATTATTTGTAACTATGAAACATTTATTGACTGACCACTGCTGTATTTAAGATATCTTAGTGCACATTAAACACATAAAAATGTGGGAAAGGGATCCCTGATTATAATACAAAAATACAAAATGATTGTATTTATTTCTATAGAGAGCAACAGTTGTATTTACTTTTATTACATTAGATAATGCAAAAAAACCCCAAATGTATAAGTAAGATGTCTAAATGTGGAAGTAAAGTTGAAGTTAGAATATGCATTCTGAGTTTATATGTGATAAAGAAACTTTACATTATTGAATGAAGAGAGATTTAATGAGCCATAATAATATGTATGAAACATTTATTTCTCCTTATAATCCTTCTCAAAATATGTAAAATAAAAGGAAATATATAGATACTATGGTTTAATTGAAAAGGCATATTTTGGAGAATGAAAGTCTGAGTTGAAAAAATCCATGCTGTCAATTCCTTTGAGCACCATGCTTTAACATTTTGAGACTCAGCTTATGATGCTTAAAAGGTCATAATTATATTTAGCCCAATGCCTTGCAATGATTAGATAGTACTTATATCCAAGCCCAGATTGCTCTTATTTTAAAAGGACAAAACTCCATAGTAGCAATGGAAATTGAATAAAATTTAATTTTCTGCTAGTTTGAGAAATATTTCTTAATTAACACCCTAATTTGAAATAAATTGTAATAAGTAATGATATTTTATTTTTAAAAAATCTGAGTCCTGTCTGGAATTATATTTGATCAGGTTCTGATGCTCCCCCAGATCTGATACTGAAGACATTTGTCAGCCATACCGCTCTGCCAGGATGCTGTTTACTGAAGGAAAAGATTTCTCTATTGTTTCAGCAATAATGAACTCAAAGTAAACATACCAGTGGGGAATAGATATGTAAAACATATAGCTATAAGATCAGAAAATGAAGTCACCAAGGGAAAAAAGCCATTCTAGGGATTAGGAGATTTTTTTTTTTTTACGTTTATCTGAAAAATCTTCATAATATCCATTCTGTCTGTGATTGCAATAGGGATGCTGTTGGGAACATTACCACAATCCATTAAAGCCAAGTTAAAAGAATTTCTGATTAACCCTAGAAATTAGGCCATGGATTGTGAATGACTACCTTCTCTTCTCTTTGTTTCAGAGAGAAGGACTCCAGTTAAGTCAACGTGGACACAGAATAGATAAGCTGCCTGTTGATAAGTGATGGGCCTAGAGAAACGTCTTGACTCCTGCCAAGTTACTTAACATTTATGTGTCTCTATTTCTCCATCTGTTTTTTATAAGGATTAAATGTAAAGTCTTTAGACTAGTGACACATATAAATTTTTTTTTTAATTTTCTAGCTATTGCTATTCTTCTTATAATAGAAAAGTTTATATTCTACAGTTGTTCCAAACTGTGTCTTATAAGCCAAATGGAGCATGCAGTTAGGTTTTGCATACTCTACAATGTTAGCACCACATAACGCTTTTAGTTTGAGTTTAATATCATCATTGATATTGGGATATTTCACTCACAAAAAAATACATATTCTGTTGAAAAATTGGATTATATATTAATTATATGTTCATAATCTTTTTTGCTAATATAATAGTCTAGATTTAAGTAAAAGCTGTTCCCAGTCTAGACAGGGATTCACAGTCGCCAGGTTTACATAAATCTAACCATTCACTGATATCATTCTACTTAGAGGATGCTTAGTTATAATGTCTCCAACAACCCACTCTGTTGTTGAGTCTATGTTACCTTTTCTGGTCCGAGGTGGCATGAAAAAATTGAGTCCTGGCACAAACATTTCACTTCAAGGCCCTTCCAATTATGCTTCAGCTATGATGCTCGCTCCCACTTTTTTAACCCCTTGTTCTCTATTGTTTACAGTTTTACATTTTGGAAACTATTTTGTTTGACTATTGTACCACAGAAGGGGCTAGAAGGAAATGAGTTAACAATTCTGTCTCTGACCGGTTCAAAATATATTTTTTTAATTATTTTAGAGGGAAATCCACCTGTTGTTTTTCTTTTCTATGCATTTCTTCAGAGGGAAGAAATTTTGCTTTCATTTTCATCTTTGCAGCCTCTGCACTCTAGATTTATGCATGGGTAATTGGTGGAGTCAATTACATCAAACTCCTCTTGGTTCTGTCTGCCTGTTCTGGTTAAGCATATGGCATGTTATGAGTAATCAAGACTGCGTTCTAAATTCAATCTTTTCTATCATTCGTTTAGTGGAAAACTTCTCCAGGCAAGAGCAAACATTCAGTGTTTTTGCCAGACTTTTGACTTTTCTATCTTCTCAAGGATATTTTAAAGGGAGATGGAAAAATTTGATATGTGGAAAATAAAAAAGATTGTCATGATGTTACTATCAGCAGAAATTATCTGTTTACCTGTCTATCTGTGCTACACTTTCCTAAATTCTTTGAGATCTGGTCTTTGAGTCTCTAAAGCCTAGAACAGTTACTGACATACAAGAGCCCTTCAGTATATATTTACTGAATGAGCTTTACCTCTGAGAATTGCACCTGCTCTGAATTGATTTAATGTCTATCTTTGCAATGCTTGTGTTAGTCTGTGAAAGCAGTAAATATCTTAGATCTTCTAGATCAGTATCCCCAGGGCAATGTTTGATTTTTCTTTATAAACAAAAGTAAAAGTTAAAAGGTGTACAAAAAAACAGAGAAGGGAAAGAATAATCAATGACTCCTTTCACATAAAGGAGCTTGTGTTCCCCTGACAAAGTGTTACACCAGCTAGTCAAAGTTATCAAGTTCCTTTCCTATAGAACATTGCATTGGTGTAATTGTCAAAATTTTAATAAGGCAATATATTCCCTGAACTAGTGATAAAATATGAACTTTTAACAATTCTTAGGAAACTGGAAATAAAATTATTTTGGAAAGAAATTGAACTAACATAGCTCCCTTCTTAATTTCCAAGACTAAAGATATATGTTTGCAATTTGTAAACAAATAAATGTTAAACTTCTACTGAAAACTGAGAATAACTTGGATATTTAATCAGAAGATAAAACTGGGAAATTAGAAATCCAGAAAGGATGTTGTGCACATTGCATTTATAACATAATTGAGCTTGCTACTTTAAACGCTTGAAACAGTAATTCTACACTTTTATATTTTTTAATATGTTTATTGGAGTAAAATTGCTTTACAATGTTGTGTTAGTTTCTGCTGTATAACAAAGTGAATCAGCTATACGTATACATATATCCCCATATCTCCTCCCTCGTGTATCTCCCTCCCACCCTCCCTATCCCATCCCCCTAGTTGGTCACAAAGCACCGAGCTGATCTCCCTGTGCTGTGTGGCTGCTTCCTACTAGGTATCTATTTTGCATTTGGTAGTGTATATATGTCCATGGTACTCTCTCACTTCATCCCAGTTTACCCTTCCCCCTCCCCATGTCCTCAAGTAAATTCTCTACATCTGTGCCTTTATTCCTGTCCTGACCCTAGGTTCATCAGAATCACTTAATCTTCTTAGATTCCATATATATGTGTTAGCATACAATATTTGTTATTCTCTTTCTGACTTACTTCACTCTGTATGACAGACTATAGGTCCATCCACCTCACTACAAATAACTCAGTTTCGTTGTTTTTTTTCATGGCTAAGTAATATTCCATTGTATATATGTGCCACATCATCTCTATCCATTGATCTGTCGATGGACACTTACATTGCTTCCATACCCTGGCTATTGTAAATAGTGCTGCAATGAATATTGTGGTACAAGACTCTTTTTGAATTGTGGTTTACTCCAGGTATATGCCTAGAAGTGGGATTGCTGGGTCATAAGGTAGTTCTATTTTTCATTTTTTAAAGAAAGTCCATAAATGTTCTCCATAGTGGCTGTATCAGTTTACATTCCCACTAACCAGTGCAGGAGGATTCCTTTTCTCCACACCCTTTTCAGCAGTTACTGTTTGTAGATTTTCTGAAGATGCCCATTCTTACTGGTGTGAGGTGATACCTCATTGTAGTTTTGATTAGCGTTTCTCTAATGATTAGTGATGCTGAGCATCCATTCATGTGTTTGTTAGCAAATCTGTATATCTTCTTTGGAGAAATGTCTATTTAGCTCTCCTGCCCATTTTTTGATTGGGTTGTTTGTTTTTTTGATACTGAGCTGCATGTGCTGCTTGTATATTTTGGAGATTAATCTTTTGTCAGTTGCTTCAATTGCAAATATTTTCTCCCATTCTGAGGGCTGTCTTTTCATCTTGTTTATGGTTTCCTTTGCTGTGTGAAAGCTTTTAAGTTTCATTAGGTCCCATTTGTTAATTATGTTTTCATTTCCATTTCTCTAGGACTTGGGTCAAAAAGGATCTTGCTGTGAAGTATGACATAGAGTGTTCTGCCTATGTTTTCCTTTAAGAGTTTTATAGTGTCTGGCCTTACATTTAGGTCTTTAATCCATTTTGAGTTTATTTTTTGCCTATGGTGTTAGAGAGTGTTCTAATTTCTTTCTTTTACATGTAGCTGTCCAGTTTTCCCAGCACCACTTATTGAATATATTGTCTTTTCTCCATTGCATACACTTGCCACATTTATCAAGGATAAGATGACCATATGTGCGTGAGATTTCCTCTAAGCTTTCTACTTTGTTCCATGAGTTATATTTCTCTTTTTGTGCAAGTATATATTGCCTTGATTACTGTAGCTTTGTATTATAGTCTGAAGTCAGGGAGCCTGAGTCCTCCAGCTCCATTTTCTTTCACAAGGTTGCTTTGGCTATTCAGGGTGTTTTTTGTTTCTATACAAATTGTAAATGTTTTATTCTAGTTCTATGAAAAAGGCCATTTGTTGTTTTATAGGGATTGTATTGAATCTGTATTGCTTTGGGTAGTATAGCCATTTTCACAGTGTTGATTCTTCCAGTCCAAGAAAATGGTATACCTCTCCATCTATTTGTATCATCTTTAATTTATTTCATCAGTGTCTTATAGTTTTCTACATACAGGTCTTTTGTGGCCTTCGGTAGGTTTATTCCTAGGCATTTTATTATTTTTGTTGCAGTGGTAAATGGGAGTGTTTCCTGAATTTCTCCTTCACATTTTTCATCATTAGTATATAGGAATGCAAGAGATTTCTGTGCATTAATTTTGTATCCTGCTACTGTACCAAATTCTTTGATTAACTCTAGCAGTTTTCTGGTAGCATCTTTAGGATTCTCTATTTATATTATCATGTCATTGGCAAACAGTGACAGTTTAGTTCCTCTTTTCCAATTTGGATTCCTTTTATTTCTTTTTATTCTCTGATTGCTGTGGCTAAAACTTCCATATTTTGTTAAATAATAGCAGTGAGAGTGGGCAACCTTGTCTTGTACCTGATCTTAGTGAAAATGGTTTCATTTATTCCCCATTCAGAACAATGCTGGCTGTGTGTTTCTTTTGTATAGCTTTTATCATATTGAGGAAAGTTCCCTCTATGCGTACTTTCTGGAAGGTTTTTATCATAAATGGGTGTTGAGTTTTGTCGAAATGTTTTTCTGCATCTATTGAGATAATCATATGGATTTTATCCTTCAATTTGTTAATATGGTGTGTTACATTGATTCATTTGCATATACTGAAGAATCCTTGCACTCCTGGGATAAACCCCACTTGATCATGGTGTATGATCCTTTTAATGTGTGGCTGGATTCTGTTTGCTAGTATTTTGTTTACAATTTTTGTATCTATGTTCATCAGTAACACTGGCCTGTTGTTTTCTTTTTTTGTGACATCTTTGTCTGGTTTTGGTATCACAGTGATTGTGGTCTCGTAGAATGAGTTAGGGAGTGTTCCTCCCTCTGCTATACTTGGAAGAGTTTGAGAAAATTACATGTTAGCTCTTCCCTAAATGTTTGATAGAATTTTTCTATGAATCCATCTGCTCCTGGGCATTTTTTTGTTGGAAGATTTTTAAACACAGTTTCAATTTCAGTGGTTGTGATTGGTCTGTCTATATTTTCTATTTTTTCCAGGTTCAGTCTTGTAAGGTTGTACTTTTCTACGAATTTGTCAGTTTCTTCCAGGTGTCCATTTTGGTGGCATATAGTTGCTTTTAGTAATCTCTCATGGTCCTTTGTATTTCTGCAGTGTCAGTTGTTTCTTCTCTTTCATTTCTACTTTTGTTGATTTGAGTCTTCTCTCTTTTTTCTTTATGAGTCTGTCTAATGGTTTAGCAATTTTGTTTATCTTCTCAAAGAACAACCTTTAAGTTTTGTTGATCTTTGCTATCATTTCCTTCATTTCTTTTTCATTTATTTCTGATCTGATCTTTATGATTTCTTTCGTTCTGCTAAATGTGTGTTTTTTTGTTTGTTTGTTTGTTCTTATTTCTCTAATTGCTTTAGGTGTAAATTTAGGTTGTTTGTTTGAGAGTATCTTGTTTCTTGAGGTAGGATTTTATTACTACAAACTCTCCTCTTAGAACTGCTTTTGCTGCATCCCATAGGTTTTGGGCCGTCACATTTTCATTGTCATTTGTTTCTAGTTTTTTTTTTTTTTTCTTAATTTCTTCAGTGATCTCTTGGTTATTTAGTAGCATATTGTTTAGTCTCCATGTGTTTGCATTTTTTACAGTCTTTTTCCTGTAATTGATATCTAGTCTCATAGCATTGTGGTCGGAAAAGATACTTGATTCAATTTCAAAATTCTTAAATTTACCAGGTCTTGATTTGTGACCCAAGATATGGTCTATCCTGGAGAATGTTCCATGAGCACTTGAAAGGGAAGTGTATTTTATTTTTTGTATATTTTTTTAGTAGAATGTCCTATAAATATAAATTAAGTCCATCTTTCTTAATATGCCATTTAAAGCTTGTGTTTCCTTATTTATTTTCATTTTGGATGATCACTGCATTGGTGAAAGTGGGGAATTAACATCCCCTACTATTACTCTATTACTGTCAGTTTTCCCTTTTATGGCTGTTAGCATTTGCCTTAAATATTGAGGTGCTCCTATATTGGGTGCATAAATATTTACATTTCTTACATCTTTTCTGGGATTAATCCCTTGATCATTATATAGTGTCCTTCTTTGTCTCTTGTAGTGGTCTTTATTTTAAAATCTATTTTGACTCATATGAGAATTGCTACTCCAGCTTTCTTTTGATTTCCATTTGCATGGAATATTATTTTACATCCCCTCACTTAAACTCTGTATGTGACCCTATGTCTGAAGTGGGCTTCTTGCAGATAACATATATATGGGCCTTGTTTTGTATCCATTCAGACAGTCTTTGTCTTTTGGTTGGAGCATTTAATCCATTTACATTTAAGGTAATTATCAATATGTATGTTTCTATCACCATTTTCTTAATTGTTTTGGGTTTTTTTTTGTAGGTCTTTTCCTTCTCTGTGTTTACTGCCTAGAGAAGTTCCTTTAACATTTTTAGTAAAGCTGTTTTAGTGAGCCTGAATTCTCTTAGCTTTTGCTTGCCTGTAAAGGTTTTAATTTCTCCATAGAATCTGATTGAGAACCTTGCAGTGTAGAGTAATCTTGGTCGTAGATTTTACCCTTTCATCACTTTAAATATGTCCTGCCACTCCCTTATGGCTTGCAGTGTTTCTGCTGTAAGATCAGGTATTAACATTATGGGGATTTGATTGTACATTGTTTGTTTCTTTTCTCTTGCTGCTTTTAATATTTATTCTTTGTATTTAATTTTTGATAGTTTGATTCATATGTATATTGGCATTTTTCTCCTTGGATTTGTCCTGTAAGGGATTCTCTAATCTTCGTGGAATTGATTGACTCTTTACTTTCCCTTATTAGGGAAGTTTTCAACCTTAACCTTTTCAAATATTTTCTCTGCCCCTTGTTACTTCTCTTCTTCTTCTGGGACCCCTATAATCTGTATGTTGGTACATTTAATGTTGTTCCACAAGCCTCTGAGCCTGTCCTCAATTATTTTCATTATTTTTTTTCTTTATTCTGCTCTGCAATAGCTATTTCCACAATTTTATCTTCCAGGTCACTTATCCGTTCTTTTTCCTCAGTTATTCTGCTAATGATTCCTTCTACAGAATTTTTTATTTCATTTATTGTGTTGGCCATCATTGGTTTTTTTTTCTCTATAGTTCTTTTAGCTCCTTGTAAAACGTTTCTTGTATTTTCTCCATTCTATCTCCAAGATTTTGGATCATATTTACTGTCATTACTCTGAATCCATTTTCAGGTAGACTGCCTATTTCTTCTTCATTTGTTTGGTCTGGTGGATTTTTCTCTTGTTCCATCATCTGCTGTGTATTTCTCTGTTTTCTCATTTTGCTTAACTTAGTGTGTTTGGTGTCTCCTTTTCACAGGCTGCAGGTTTGTAGTTCCTGTTGTTTTTGGTGTTTACCCTCAGTGGGAAAGGTTGGTTCAGTGGGTTGTGTAGTCTTCCTGGTGGAGGAGACTGCTGACTATGTTCTGGTGGATGAGTCTGGATCTTCTCTCTGCTGACAGGAATGTATCCAGTGATGTGTTTTGGGGTGTCTGTGAACTTTGCATGATTTTAGGTAACTTCCCTGATAATGTGTATATTTGTGTTCCAGTCTTGCTAGTTTGGCATGGGGTGTCCAGCACTGGAACACGCTGGTCATTGAGTGAATCTGGGTCTTAGCGTTAAGATGGAGAAATCTGGGAGAGGTCCTGCCAATTGATATTACATGGGGCTGTGAGGTCTCTGGTGGTCCAATGTCCTGAACTTGCTTCTCCAAATTCAGAGGCTCAGGCCTGACACCATGCTGGAGCACAAAGACATTTTCAGCCACCTGGCTCAGAAGAAAAGGGAGAAAAAATAGAAAGAAAAAATAAATATAATTAAATAAACATTAACATAAAATATAATAAAATTATTGAAATAAAAAAATAAAAACATGAGAGCAAACAAACCAATAAACAAATCCACCAATGATAACAAGTGCTAAAAACTATACTAAGATAAACATAAAAATCAGAAACAAATCAGTCGCATACAGCAAACCCCAAGTCTACAGTTGCTCGCACAGCCCACAGCCTCAAATTTGGGATGATTCGATATCTATTCCGGCTTTCCACAGATGCAGGGTACATCAAGTTGATTGTGGCGATTTAATCTGCTGCTCCTGAGGCTGCACAGAGAAATTCCCTTTTCTCTTTTTTGTTTGCACAGCTCCTAGGGTTTACCTTTGGATTTGGTCCTGCCTCTGTATGTTAGTTGTCCTCTGGCATCTGTTCTTTGCCCAGACAGTAAGGGTTAAAGGAGCAGGTGATTAAGGGGTTCTGGTTTACTCATGCTGGGGAGAGGGAGGTGTATGAAATGCAGGGTGAGCCTCCAGCAGCAGAGGCCAGCATGACATTGCAACAGCTTGAGGTATGCTGTGTGTCTCCCAGGGTAGTTGTCCCTGGGTTACGGGACCCTGGCAGTGCCAGGTTGCACAGGCTCCCTGAAGGAGTGGGGTCGATAGTGACCTGTGTTTGCACACAGGATTCTTGGTGAATGAAGCAGCAGCCTTTTTGTTTCATGTCTTTCTATAGTGTCCATGCTGATAGCCACGTCTTGTTCCACATCTCTGAAGCTTGTTTAGGTTGTGGTCTGAATCTCCTCTCCTCGCACACCCTGAAACAATAGTCTCTTGATCCTTAGGCAGTTCCAGACGTTTTCCCAGACTCATTCCTGGTTATCTGTGGTGCACTAGCCCCTTTCAGGCTGTGCTTACACAGCCAACCCCAGTCCTCTCCCTGGGATCTGAACTTGGAAACCCGAGCCTCAGTTCCCAGCCCACACCCACTCCAGTGGGTGAGCAGAAAAAGCTCTCAGGTTAGTGAGTTCTGGTCAGTACCAATCTTCTGTGTGGGAATATCTCTGCTTTTCCCTCTGCACACCTGTTGTTGAGCTCTCCTCCATGGCTCCAAAGCTTCCCCCCACCCACCTCCCTCTCCACCAGTGGAGGGGCTTCCTAGTGTGTGGAGACTTTTCCTCCTTCACAGCTCCCTTCCAGAGTTGCAGATCTCATCCTTATTTTTTTTTTTGATGCTGCTTTTTTTTCTTTTTTTCTTTTGCCCTACCCTGATATGTGGCTATTTTCTTGCCTTTTAGGAAGCCTGAGGTCTTCTCCCTATGTTCAGTAGGTATTCTGTAGGAGTTGTTCCACATATAGGTGTATTTTTGAGGTATTTGTGGAGAGGAAGGTGATCTCAATGTCCTACTCCTCTGCCATCTTGAAGGTCCTCTGTAATTCCACACTTTTAAAGGATTATTTGTGAAAAAGCTCCAGCAACAATTGTTACTTTGGCAATGCCAGTGTGAAAATCCCTTGCAAGTTACATTTAATTTTGGGGAAAAATTTCCTGGGAGGAAAATGTGAAATTAAATCAATTAATTATTTTGATCCAAACCTTGTTATTGTACAGCTTATTTAAATGGAACATTTTTCTTCTTTGTTAATGTCATTTAATATCGATATATTTGTGAGAAAATAAGCTTATATTGCAGTCATCAGATATTTCCTTTAAGTTGTACCTCAGTAGTGGTAAATGTTGGCCTGGAAATTTTTAAAAACATACACCACATCCATGTGTTTGTCAAATAACAGTGTTATAAGTGTTTATGTCATAAAGTATTGTTATTCTACACATTTCTATCTCTGTGTGTGTCTACACACACAGAAAAACAACAAAATGTAGTAGTGTGATTTTAAATCCCTGAAATCTAAATCAAAACTTAGAACTCTTAGAAATTTATTGTAAGAACAGTTAAATTATTTGTAATCAGTTTTATTTGCTATAAAAAGATCAACAATATATGACAAGTTTTATTTAATTTACAGATTTAATGTCAGGATCAAACAGGATAATATGTTTAAAATTCTTTTGAAAAGACTTAAATAATATTTGTTTGCAAGCATTTTTTATAAAGCTCTTTAGATAAGTTTTTTTTTTTTTTTTCTTTTTTTGCGGTATGCGGGCCTCTCACTGTTGTGGCCTCTCCCGTTGCGGAGCACAGGCTCCGGACGCGCAGGCTCCGGATGCGCAGGCTCAGCGGCCATGGCTCACGGGCCCAGCCACTCCGCGGCATATGGGATCCTCCCAGACCGGGGCACGAACCCGTATCCCCTGCATCGGCAGGCGGACTCTCAACCACTGCACCACCAGGGAGGCCCTAGATAAGTTATTTTTAAAATTCCTCAATTTGTTATGCTTTACACAAATCATACAAGTTAGTAAATACAATTTTCTATATCTTTGTTAGACATTCTCTTATTTCAAAGATCTTTCCAAAAAGTCTGTGATTACACTGTAGCTGTACTTCTCTAGAGAAAAATTAACACCTGTCCTTCTGAAACTATTACAAAAAATTGCAGAGGAAGGAAAACTTCTGAACTCATTCTATAAGGCCACCATCATCCTGATACCAAAACCAGACAAAGCTACCACAAAAAGAATATTATAGGCAAATATCACTGATGTACATATGTGCAAAAATCCTTAGCAAAATACTAGCAAACCAAATCCAACAATACATTAAAAAGATCGTACACTGTGATCAAGTGAGATTCATCCCAGTGGTGAAGGCACTTTTCAATATCTACAAATCAATCACTTTGATACACCACATTAAAAAATTGAAGAATAAAAACCATATGATCCTCTCAATAGATGCAAAGAAAATTTTGGTAAAATTCATCAGCCATTTATGATAAAAACTCTCTAGAATGTGGGCATAGAGGGAACTTACATCAACATAATAAAGGCCATACATGACACTCCCGCAGGTAACATCATACTGAACAGTGAAAAGCTGACATTATTCCCCCTATGATCAGGAAAAAGCATTCCCACTCTCACCACTTTTACTCAACATATTTTTGAAAGTCCTAGACACAGCATTCAGAGAAGTAAAAGAAATAAAAGTAATTCAAAAGAAAGGAAAAGAAGAAGTAAGACTGCCACAGTTTGCAGATGAAAGGATTCTATACATAGAAAATCCTAGAGTTGCTACCAGGAAAATACTAGAGCTCATCAATGAATCCAATAACATTGCAGGATACAAAATTAATACACAGAAATCTGTTGCATTAACAGACACTAACAACAAAATATTGGAAAGAGAAATTATGGAAAAATCCTATTTACCATCACATCAAAAAGAGTAAAATAACCAAGAATAAACCTACCTAAGGAGGCAAATATTTCTACTCTGAAAACTAAAAGACACTGATGAAAGAAACTGAAGACCACACAAACAGATGGAAAGTTTTACTGTGTTCTTGGATTGTAGGAATCAGCATTGTTACAATGACAATACTGTGGCTACCTGCAAGATGGCAGAGGAGTAAGACATGGAGATAACCTTCCTCCCCACAAATATCTCAAAAATATATCTACATATAGAACAACTCCTACAGAACACCTACTGAACGCTGGCAGAAGACCTCAGAATTCCCAAAAGGCAAGAAAATACCCACATACATCGGTAGGGCAAAAGAAAAAAAGAAAAAACAGAGACAAAATAACAGGGATGGGACTGGCACCTCTGGGAGGGAGCTGTGAAGGAGGCAAAGTTTCCACACACTAGGAAGCCCCTTCATTGGCAGGGACCACAGGTGTGCAGGGAGGAAGCCTTGGAGCCACAGAGGAGAGCACAGTAATGGATGCAGAGGGAAAAGCAGAGAGATTCCCGCACAGAGGATGAGTGCCGACTAGCACTCACCAGCCTGAGAGGCTTGTCTGCTCACCCACCAGGGCGGGTAGGGGCTGGGAGCTGAGGCTTGGGCTTTGGAGGTCAAATCCCAGGGAGAGGACTGGGGTTGGCTGTGTGAACACAGCCTGAAAGGAGCTAGTGTGCCTCAGCAAGCCAGGTGGGAGTCCAGGCTAAGGTCTGGACCTGCCTAAGAGGCAAGAGACCATTGTGTTGGGGTGTGTGAGGAGAGGTAATTCAGAGCAGCACCTAAATTACCTTTAGAAATGGGTGTGAGTCATGGCCATCAGCTTGGACCACAGAGACAGGCATGAAACACTAACACTGCTGCTGTAGCCACCAAAAATCCTGTGGGCAAGCCCAGGTCACTATCCACTGCCCCCACATTCCTGGGAGCTTGTGCCATAAATACCAGGGACCCATGATCCAGAGACAACTACCCCAGGATAACAAACAGTGCACCTCTGGCAGTTGAAATGTCATGGTAGTCTCTGCCACCACAGGCTCACCCAACATTCCAATTATAACTACCATATCCCTCCGTCCCCCAGACCTGGGCATGCAAGAACCTCACAATCAGCTGTTGTTTTAACCCTCCCTCCTGTCTGGGTGGGGAACAGATGCCTGAGGTTGACCTACATGCAGAGGTGGGAGCAAAACCACAACTGAACCCGAGGAGATGTGGAAACAAATAAGAGAATGGGAAATTTATCCGTGCAGCCTCACGAGCAGTGGATTAAATCTCCACAATCAACTTGATGTATGTTGCATCTGTGGAATGACTGAAAAGACAATGAACCATCCCAGAATTGAGGCAGTGGACATTGGGGACCACTGTGTACTTGGGGTTTGCTGTATGTGACTGACTAGTTTCTGATTTATATGCATGTCTTAGGTTAGTTTTTAGTGATTGTTATGATTGCTGGATTTGTTTATTGGTCTGGTTTCTCTCTTCTTTTTTTTATTACTATTTAAATTTTTTTTTATTTTAATATTTTTTTTAATTTTAACAACTTTTCTTTTCTTTCTCTCTTTCTTTCTCTCTCTCTCTCTCTTTCTTTCTTTCTTTCTTTCTTTCTATTTTTCTCACTTTTCTTCTGATTTGTGTGGCTGACAGGGTCTTGAAACTCCAGCTGGTTGTCAGTCCTGAGCCTCTTAGGTGGGAGAGCTGAGATCAGGAAACTGGATCACAACAGACCTCCCAGCACCACATAATATCAATCAGTGAGAGCTCTCCCAGAGATTTCCATCTCAATGCTAAGACCCAGCTCCACCCAACGGCCAGCAAGCTCAAGTGCTGGATGCCCTATGCCAAACAACTAGCAAGAGAGTAACACAAACTCATTCATTAACAGAGAGGTTACCTAAAATCATACTAAGTTCACAGACAACTCAAAACACACCACCGGATGTGTCCCTGCCCACCAGAGATAAAAGATCCAAACCCACTCACCAGAACACATGCACCAGTCCCCTCCACCAGGAAGCCTACAAAACACACTAAAACAACCTTACACACTGGGGGCAGACACCAAACACAACGGGCACTACAAACCTGTAGACTGTGGAAAGGAGACACTAAGCACAGTAAGTTAAGCAAAATGAGAACACAGAGAAATACACTGCAGATGAAGGAACAAGGTAAAAACCCACCAGAACAAACAAATGAAGAGGAAATAGGCAGTCTACCTGAACAAGATTCCAGAGTAATGATAGTAAAGATGTTCCAAAATCTTGGAAATAGAATGGAGAAAATATAAGAAACGTTTACAGAGACATCGAAGAACTAAAGAGCAAAAAAAAAAAAAAAAAAAAATGATGAACAACACAATAAATGAAATTAAAATTTCCCTAGGAGGAATCAATAGCAGAATAAAGGATATGTGACCAGGAAGATAAAATAATGAAAATAAAAACCACAGAGCAGAATAAAGAAAAAAATAATGAAAATAATTGAGGAGAGCTTCAGAGACTTCTGGGACAACATTAAATGTACCAATATTCGAATTATACAGGTCCCAGAAGATGAAGAGGTATAGAAAGGGACAGAGAAAATATTTGAAGAGAATTAAAGTTGAAAACTTCCCTAGTATGGGAAAGGAAATAATCATTCAAGCCGAAGAGGCTCAAAGAATCACTTACAGGAGAAATCCAAGGAGAAACAGACCAAGACACATACTAATCAAACTATCAAAAATTAAATATAAGGAAAAAATACTAAAAGAAGCAAGGGAAAAGCAACAAATAACATAGAAAGGAATATCCTTGGGGTTAACAACTTAACTTTCATCAGAAACACTACAAGCCATAAGACAGTGGCAGGAATATTTAAAGTGATGAAAGGGAAAAACCTACAACTAAGATTACCCTACCCAGAAAAGTTCTCATTCAGATTTCATGGAGAAATCAAAAGCTTTACAGACAAATTAAAGTTAAGAGAAATCAGCACCACAAAAAGTTTTACAACAAATGTTAAAGGAACTTTTCTAGGCAAGAAACACAAGAGAAGGAAAAGACCTACAAAAGCATACCCAAAACAAATTAAGAAAATGGTAAGAGGAATATACATATCAGTACTTACCTTAAATATAAATGAATTAAATGCTCCAACCAAAAGACATAGACTGGCTGAGTGGACACAAAAACAAGACCCGTGTATATGTTGTCTACAAGATACCCACTTCAGACCTAGGGACACATACACACTGAAAGTGAGGGGATGGAAAGAGATATTCTAAGCAAATGGAAATCAAGAGAAAGCTTGAGTAGCAATTCTCATATCAGACAAAATAGACTTTAAAATAAGACTACTGCAAGAGACAAAGATGAACACTACATAATGATCAAGGGATCAATCCCAGAAGAAGATATAACAATTGTAAATATATATGCACCCAACATAGGAGCACTTCAATACATAGGCAAATGCTAACAGCCATAAAAGGGAAAACTGACAGTAATATAATAATAGTAGGGGACGTTAATTCCCCACTTTCATCAATGCAGAGATCATCCAAAATGAAAATAAATAAGGAAAAACAAGCTTTAACTAACACATTAAACAAGATGGACTTAATTGATATTTATAGGACATTCCATCCAAAATCAACAGAATACACTTTCTTCTCAAGTGCTCCTGGAACATTCTCCTCGATAGACCACATCAGTCACAAATCAAGCCTTGTTAAATTTAAGAAAACTGAAATCTTATCAAGTATCTTTTATAACCACAACACTATGAGACTAGATATCAATTCCTGGGGAAAAAAAAAACTAAAAAATGCAAACACATGGAGACTAAACAATATGCTACTAAATAACCAAGAGATCACCAAAGAAACAGAAAAATATGTAGAAAAAATGACAATGAAAACATTATGACCCAAAACCTATGGAAAGCAGCAAAAGCAGTTCTAAGAGGGAAGTTTATAGCAATACAACCCTACCTCAAGAAACAAGAAAAATATCAAATAAACAACCTAAATATACACCTAAAGCAATTAGAGAAAGAAGAACAACAACAACAACAAAACAAAGTTAGCAGAAGGAAAGCAATCATAAAGATCAGATCAGAAATAAATGAAAAGGAAATGAAGAAAATAATAACAAAAATCAAGAAAATTAAAAGCTGATTCTAAAGAATATTAAAAAAAAACTTGCTAAGCCACTAGCCAGACTCATCAAGAAAAAAAGGGAGAAGACTCAAATCAACAGAATTTAGAAATGAAAAAGGAGAAGTAACAAATAACACTGCAGAAATAAAAAGGATCATGAGACATTACTACAGGCAACTATATGCCAATCAAATGGACACCTGGAAGAAATGGACCAATTCTTAGAAAAGCACAACCTTCTGAGACTGAACCAGGAAGAAATAGAAAATATAAACAGACAAATCACAACCACTTAAATGAAAAGTGAGTTTAAAAATCTTCCAAAAAGCAAAAGCCCATGACCAGATGGAGTTACAGGCAAATTCTATCAAACATTTAGAGAAGAGCTAACAAATATCCTTCTCAAACTCTTCCAATATATAGCAGAGGGATGAACACTCCCAAAAACATTATCTGAGGCCACTATCACCCTGATACCAAAACCAGACAAAGATGTCACAAAGAAAGAAAACTACAGGCCAATATCACAGATGAACATAGATGTAATAATCCTCATCAAAATACTAGCAAACAGAAACCAACAGCACAGTAAAAGGATCATACACCATGATCAACTGGGGTTTATCCAGGAATGCAAAGATTATTCAATATATGCAAATCAATCAATGTGATACACCATATAAACAAACAGAAGGATAAAAACCACAGGATAATCTCAATAGATGCAGAAAAAGCTTTCAAAAAAAGTTAACACCTATTTATGATAAAAAAAACTTCCAAAAAGTAGGCTTAGAGGGACATTACCTCAACATAAAAAAGGCAATAGATGACAAACCCACAGCCAGCATTGCTCTCAATGGGGAAAAAATGAAACCGTTTCCAACAAGATCAGGGAAAAGACAAGGTTGCCCAAAGTCACCCCTATTATTTTACATAGTTTTGGAAGTTTTAGCCATAGCAATCACAGAAGAAAAATAAATAAAAGGAATCCAAATTGGAAAAGAAGAAATAAAAGTGTCACTGTTTGCAGATGACATGATACTACATATAGAGAATCCTAAAGATGTTACCAGAAATCTACTAAAGCTTCTCAATGAATTTGATAAAGTCTGGGATACAAAATTAATGCACAGAAATCTCTTGCATTGCTATACACTAATGATGAAGAATCTGAAACAGAAATTCAGGAAACACTCCCATTTACCACTGCAACAAAAGAATAAAATACCTAGGAATAAACCTACCTACCGAGAAAAAAGACCTGTATACAGAAACCTATAAGACACTGATGAAAGAAATTAAAGATGATACAAACAGATGGAGAGACATACCATGTTCTTGGACTGGAGTAATCAACATTGTGAAAATGACTATACTACCCAAAGCAATATACACATTCAGTGCAATCCCTATCAAATGAACAATTGCCTTTTTCACAGAACTACATCAAAACATTTACAAATTTTATGGAAACAAAAAACGCACTGAGTAGCCAAAAAAAATCTTAAGAAAGAAAAACAGAGCTGGAGGAATCAGGCTCCCTGACTTCAGACAATATTACAAAGCTACAATAACAAAGACAGTTTGGTACTAGCACAAAAAAGAAATATAGATCAATGGAACAGGATAGAAAGCCCAGAGAAAAACCTGCAAACATATGGACACCTTATCTTTTATAAAGGAGGCAGGAATATACAATGGAGAAAGACAAGCTCTTCAATAAGTGGTGCTGGGAAAACTGGACAAGTACATGTAAAAGAATGAAATTACAACACTCCCTAACACCATACACAAAAATAAACTCAAAATGGATTAAAGACATAAACATAAGGCCAGACACTATTAAACTCTTAGAGGAAAATATAGGCAGGACACACTTCAAAATAAATTGCAGCAATATAATTTTGGATCTGTCACCTAGAAAAATGGAAAAAAAAAGAAAGCAAACAAATTGGACCTAATGAAACTTAAAAGCTTTTGCACAACAAAGGAAACCATAAACAAAACAAAAACACAACATACAGAATGGGAGAAAAGTTTTGCAAATAATGTGGCAAACGAGATTAATTTCCAAAATATACAAGCAGCTCATATAGCTCACTATCAAAAAAGCTAACAACCCAATCAAAAAATGGGCAGAAGATCTAAATAGACATTTCTCCAAAGAAGATATACAGATGGCCAACAGGTACATGAAACAATGCTAAACTTCGCTAATTATTAGAGAAATGCAATTTGAAACTACAATGAGGTATCACCCCACACAATGATGATGGGCATTATCAAAAAGTCTACAAATAAATGCTGGAGAGGACATGGAGAAAAAAGAATTCTCCAACATTGTTGGTGGGAATGTAAATTGGTACAGACACTATGGAGAACACTATGGAGTTTCCTTAAAAAACTAAAAATAGAGTTACCATGTGATCCAGGGATCTCACTCTTGGGCATATATCCAGAGAAAACTATAATTCCAAAAGATACATGCACCCCAATATTCATAGCAGCACTATTCAGAATAGCCAAGACATGGAAACAACCTAACTGTTCATAGACAGATTAATGGATAAAGAAAATATTGTATATATACACAATAGAATATTATTCAACCATTAAAAAAGAATGAAATAATGCCATTTGCAGCAACATGGAGAGACCTAGAGATTATCATACTAAGTGAAGTCAGGCAGACAAAGACAAATATTATATGATAATGCTTACATATGGAATCTAGGGGGAAAATGATCCAAATTGCCTTATTTATAAAACATATATCAACTCACACACAGAGAAAACAAACTCATGGATATCAAAGAGGAAAGTGTGGGGAGGGATAAGTTAGGAGTTTGAGGTTACCATATACACACTATTATGTGTAAAATAGATAAGCAAAAAGGACCTACGGTACAGCACAGGAACTATACTCAAGATTTTGTAATGACCTATATGGTAAAATAATCTGAAAAAGAGAAGATATATATATTATATATATAATATATATATATAATATATATATAATATATATATAATATATATATATAATATATATGTAATATATATATAATGTTTAATTGGATCACTTTGCTCTAAACCTGAAACTAACACTATATTGTAAATCAACTATACTACAAAACAAATGTGGCAATGAAAATAAATAAATGAATAAATTTTAAAATACATATATTAATTAAATATATATATTAAAAACTTTATATATTTATATATTAAATACATATATAAAAGCTTAATTTAATTTGATTTAGTGCTATTTTAAATTTTTCATTCTTATATACACAATAAAAAAACTAATTCATTAATCATTTATTCTTTCATCAACCTTGCAAGCATTCATTTATTCAACAAAAGAGTTATTGGAGGCCAAAACTGTTGTAATCTCAACACTAGGCATTACAAGAAAAACTGTGAATAAGGCATCTGCTCTTTCTTATCATGATGTTTACATTCTAATGGGTTAGAAAATAGACAGAGGATTAAATTATTTCCTTATGTTGGGGATGCAAAAGTATATATCCATGAAGCATTTCAACTAGTCTATGAAAAAAATGCCTTTGACATATTTAAATGGTGTTTACAAGGTAAAGAAATAATTAAAACAGTGTAAGAAATAGGAATAAACATCAATAATAAGTGTGCGAAGAGCACATACACTAGTAGATTTTTAGTTGAGGATAGAGCTAGACGTGTGGCTTTGGACAGTCTTATAACACCCATCAAAAACAGATGTTTTGGGCTTCCCTGGTGGCGCAGTGGTTGAGAGTCCGCCTGCCGATGCAGGGGACACGGGTTCGTGCCCCTATCCCGGAAGATCCCGCGTGCCGCGGAGCGGCTGGGCCCGCGAGCCATGGCCGCGGAGCCTGTGTGTCCGGAGCCTGTGCTCCGCAACGGGAGAGGCCACAGCAGTGAGAGGCCCGCGTACAGAAAAAAAAAAAAAAAAAAAAAACAGATGTTTTGGTATTCTTCTAAATATACATGGGTGGGATAGCTTCAAGATGGCAGAGGAGTAAGAAGTGGAGATCATATTCTTCCCGAAAAATACATCAAAAATATATGTACATGAGGAACATCTCCTACAGAACACCTACTGAATGCTGGCAGAAGGCCTCAGACTTCCCAAAAGGCAAGAAAATCCCCATATAGCTGGCTGTGTGGCTGACAGGGTCTTGGTGCTCTGGCCAGGTGTCAGACCTGAGCCTCTCATTGGGGAGAGCCAAGTTGAGGATATTGGTGCACCAGAGCCCTCCAGGTCCCACATAATATCAAAAGGCAAAAGCTCTCTCAGAGATCTCCACTTCAATGTAAAGACCCAGATCCACTCTACGTCCAGCAAGCTGCAGTGTTGGGCACCCTATGGCAAACAACTAGCAAGACAGGAACACAACAGAGAGCAGAGAGGCTGCCTAAAATCATAATAGAATCACAGAAACCCCAAAGACATGACTGGACATGGTACTGCACACTAGAAAGACAAGATCCAGTCACATCCACCAGAACACAGGAAGTTCCTTCCACCTGGAAACCTGAACAACCCACTGAACCAACCTTACCCACTGGGGGCAGACACCAAAAACAACAGGAACTATGAACTTGCAGCCTGCTAAAAGAAGACCCAAACACAATAAGTTAAGCAAAATGACAAGACAGAGAAATACACAGCAGATGAAGGAGCAAGTTAAAAACCCAGCAGAGGGCTTCCCTGGTGGTGCAGTGGTTGAGAGTCCACCTGCTGATGCAGGGGACATGGGTTCATGCACCAGTCCAGGAAGATCCCACATGCTGTGGAGCAGCTGGGCCCATGAGCCATGGCCGCTGGGCCTGCACGTCCAGAGCCTATGCTCTGCAATGGGAAAGGCCACAACAGTGAGAGACCTGCATACTGCAAAAAAATAAATAAATAAATAATAAAATTAAAAAAAAAAAAAAAAAACAGCAGACCAAGCAAATGAAGAGGAAATAGGCAATCTACCTGTAAAAAGAATTCAAAGTAATAATAGTAAAAATAACACAAAATCTTGAAAATAGAATGGAGAAAATACAGAAATGTTTAACAAGGACCTAGAAGAACTAAAGAGCAAATAGACAATGATGAACTACACAATACAATAAATGAAATTAAAAAAATATCTGGAAGGAATCAATAGCAAAATAACAGGAAGAAGAATGGATAAGTGACCTGGAAGATAAAAGATTGGAAATAACTACTGAAGAGCAGAAAAAAGGAAAAAGAATGAAAATAGTTGAGGACAGTCTCAGAGACCTCCGGCATCAACATTAGAATCATAGGGGACCCAGATGAAGAAGAGACAAAAAAAAGGGACTGAAAGAGATTATATTTGAAAACTTCCCTTATACGGGAAAGGGAATAGTCAATCAGGCCCAGGAATCACAGAGAGTGCCATACAGGATAAATTCAAGGAGAAACATGCCAAGACACATACTAATCAAACTATCAAAAATTAAATACAAAGAAAAAATTTTAAAAGCAGCAAGGAAAACAACAAATATCATACAAGGGAATCCCCATAAGGTTAACAGCTGATCTTTCAGCAGAAACTCTGCAAGCCACAAGGTTGTGGCAGGACATATTTAAAGTGATGAAAGGGAAAAATCTACAACCAAGATTACTCTATCAAGCAAGGATTTCATTCAGATTTGATCTCATTCTCATTCAAATAGGGTTTATCCTAGTAATGAAAGGATTTTTCAATATATGCAAATCAATGTGATAAACCATACTAAAAAATTGAAGCAGAAAAAGCATATAATCATCTCAATAGATGCAGAAAATCTTCTGACAAAATTCGACACCCATTTATGATAAAAACTCTCCAGAATGTAAGCATAGAAGGAACTTACCTCAACATAATAAAGGCCATATATGACAAACCCACAGCCAACATCGTTCACAATGGTGAAAAACTGAAGCCATTTCCACTAAGATAGGGAACAAGACAAGGTTACCCATTCTCACCATTATTATTCAATATAGATTTGGAAGTCTTAGCCACATTAGTCAGAGAAGAAAAGAAATAAAAGGAATCGAAATTGGAAAAGAAGTAAAACTGTCACTGTTTGCAGATGACATGATACTATACTAGAGAATCTCAAAGCGGTTCACAGAAAACTACTAGATCTAATCAATGAATTTGGTAAAGTAGCAGGATACAAAATTAATGCACAGAAATCTCTTGCATTCCCATACACTAATGATGAAAAATCTGAAAGAGAAATTAAGGAAACTCTCCCATTTATCATTGCCACAAAAATAATTAAATATCTAGGAATAAACCTACCTAAGGAGACAAAAGAGCTGTAAGCAGAAAACTATAAGACACTGATGAAAAAAATTAAAGATGATACAAACAGATGGAGAGATATACCACGTCCTTAGTTTGGAAGTATCAGCATTGTGAAAATGACTATACTACCCAAAGCATTCTACAGATTCAGTGCAATCCCTATCAAATTACCAATGGTCTTTTTCACAGAACTAAAACAAAGAATTTCACAATGTGTACAGAAACAAAAAAGACCCCAAATAACCAAAGTAATCTTGAGAAAGAAAAATGGAGGTGGAGGAAGCAGGCTCCCTGACTTCAGACTAAACTACACAGCTACAGTAATCAAGAGACTATGATACTGTACAAAACCAGAAATATCAATCAATGGGACAGGATAGAGAGCCTGGAGGTAAACCCACACACATTTGGTGCCCTTATCTTTGATAAAAGAGGCAAGAATATACAAAGGATAAAAGACAGCCTCTTCAATAAGTTGAGCTGGGAAAACTGGACAGCTTCAAGTAAAAGAATGAAATTAGAACACTCCCTAACACCATACACAAAAATAAACTCAAAATGGATAAAATACTTAAATGTAATGCTAGACAGTATCAAACTCTTAGAGGAAAACATAGGCAGAACACTCTATGACATACATCACAGGAAGATCCTTTTTGACCCACCGCCTAGAGAAATGGAAATTAAAACAAAAATAAACAAATGGGACCTAATGAAACTTCAAAGCTTTTGCATAGCATACAAAACCATAAAAAAGAGGAAAAGACAGCCCTCAGAATGGGAGTAAATATCTGAAAACCAAGCAATTGACAAAGGATTAATCTCCAAAATATACAAGCAGCTAATACAGGTCAATATCAAAAAAACAAACAACCCAATCCAAAAATGGACAGAAGACCTAAATAGACATTTCTCCAAAGAAGATATACAGATTGCCAACAAACACATGAAAGGATGCTCAACATCACTAATCATTAGAGAAATGCAAATCAAAACTACATTGAGGTATCACCTCACAGTGGTCAGAATGGCTGTCATCACCAAGTCTACAAAAAATAAATGCTGGATGGACTGTGGAGAAAAGGGAACCCTCTTTCACTGCTGATGGGAATGTGAATTGATACAACCGCTCTGGAGAACAGTATGGATGTTCCTTTGATAACTAAACATAGAACTACCATATGACCCAGCAAACCCACTCCTGGGCATATACCCTGAGAAAACCATAATTCAAAAAGTTTCATGTACCACAATGTTCATTGCTACTGTATTTACAATAGCCAGGATATGGAAGCAACCTAATTGTCCATTGACAGATGAATGGATAAAGAAGATGTGGCACATACATATAATAGAATATTACTCAGACATATAAAGAAACGAAATTGAGTTATTTTTAATGAGTTGGATGGACCTAGAGAGTGTCATACAGAGTGAAGTAAGTCAGAAAGAGAAAGATAAATAGTGTATGCTAACACATATATATGGAACCTAAAAAAAAAAAAAAAAAAAAAAAGAAAAGAAAAGAAAAAGAAATGGTTCTGAAGAGCCTAGGGACAGGACAGGAATTAAGACACAGACGTAGAGAATGGACTTGAGGACACAGGGAGGGGGAAATGTAAGCTGGGATGAAGTGAGAGATTGGCATCAACATATATACACTACCAAATGTAAAATAGATAGCTAGTGGGAAGCAGCCACATAGCAGAGGAAGATCAGCTCAGTGCTTTGTGTCCACCTAGAGGGGTGGGATAGGGAGGGTGGGAGGGACACACAAGAGGGAGGAGATATATCTATATGTATAGCTGATTCACTTTGTTATCCAGCAGAAACTAACACAGCATTCTAAAGCAATTATACTCCAATAAAAATGTTACAAAGAAAAACAAAACAAAACAAAATAGATATTTTAGTTTGTTGTTTATGTTAGCATTTAAAACCGAAATTTTTGGTGGGGTAATTTTAACAACAATTTTATAGACAAAATTAGAGTCAGAGGGTAATTTAATAGTCAGTGTAAAAGTTAATTAGGGAATTAAAAAAACTGAGAAACTTCAATGACTCCTATTTTGGTGACTATTACCAAAATGAAATCCTCCTTTACCTGACTGAAAAAATCTTAAGAGAGCTATTTATCTTGTTTATTTCCCCTCTGTGATACTTGACAGCCTATAATAATTACTACTTTCTACAAACCCTCAAATTCGGAGCAGTAGGATATGAAAAACAACAAACAAAACACTATTCTTACAACAATTCTAGTTGATATTTTAGGTATTCTCCCTTTTCATAATTCAGGGAATTTAACTGTGTAAGTCAACTACTGAAAAGAAGAAATGAGAGGCATTCTGTGTATTTACTTCACTAACTCAGGGCCTGAATTACAATTCTACTGCTCCTCCTGCTACATTTTAATTAGTGGGAAGCAGCTGCATAGCACAGAGAGATAAGCTTAGTGTTTTTTGACCACCTAGAGGGGTGGATATGGAGGGTGAGAGAGATACACAAGAGGGAGGGGCTATGGCTATATATGTATACGTATAGCTGATTCTCTCTCTCTCTCTCTTTTTTTTTTTCGGTACACAGGCCTCTCACTGTTGTGGACTCTCCCATTGCAGAGCACAGGCTCTGGACGCACAGGCTCAGTGGCCATGGCTCATGGGCCCAGCCGCTCCGTGGCATGTGAGATCTTCCCATACTGGGGCATGAACCCATGTCCCCTGCATCAGCAGGGAGACTCTCAACCACTGTGCCACCAGGGAAGCCCCGGCAGGACATATTTAAAGTGATGAAAGGGAAAAAAAACTACAACAAAGATTACTCTAGCCAGCAAGGATCTGATTCAGATTCGATGGAGAAATTAAAACCTTTTCAGGCAAGCAAAAGTTAAGAGAATTTAGCACCACCAATCCAGCTTTACAACAAATGCTAAAGGAATATCTCTAGGCAGGAAACACAAGAAAAGGAAAAGACATACAATAACAAACCCAGAAAAATTAACAAAATAGTAATAGGAACATATTTATAATTACCTTAAATGGAAATGGATTAAATATTCCCACCGAAAGACATAGACTGGCTGTATGGACACAAAAACAAGACCCGTATACATGCTGTCTACAAGAGAACCACTTCAGACCTAGGGACACATACAGACTGAAAGTAGGAGATGGAAAACAATATTCCATGCAAATGGAAATCAAAAGAAAGCTGCAGTGGGAACTCTCATATCAGACAAAATAGGATTTAAAATAAACAGTATTACAAGAGACAAAGAAGGACACTACATAATGATCAAGGGATCAGTCCAAGAAGAAGATATAACCATTGTAAATATTTATGCACCCAACATAGGAGCACCTCAATACATAAGACAAATGTAAACAGCCATAAAAAGGGAAATCGACAGTAACACAATAATAATAGGGAACTTTAACACCCAAATTTCACCAACGGACAGATCACCCAAAATGAAAAAAAATAATAATAATAAGGAAACACAAGCTTTAAATGACACATTTAACAAGATGGACTTAATTGATATTTATAGGACGTTCCATCCAAAAACAACAGAATACACTTTCTTGTCAAGTGCACATGGAACATTCTCCAAGATAGATCACATCTTGAGTCACAAATCAAACCTTGGTAAATTTTAAAAAAGTGAAATCGTATCAAGTAACTTTTCTGACCACAACACTATGAACTAGATATCAATTACAGGGAAAAAAAAACTATAAAAATTACAAACATATGGAAGCTAAACAATATGCTACTAAATAGCCAACAGATCACTCAAAAATTCAAAGAGAAAATCAAAAAATACCTAGAAACAAATGACATTTAAAACATGACGACCCAAAACCTATGGGATGCAGCAAAAGCAGTTATAGGAGGGAAGTTTATAGCAAAGAATCCTACTTCAAGAAGCAAGAAAAATCTCAAATAAACAACCTAAAGTCACACTTAAAGCAATTAGAAAAAGAAAAAAAAATCGCAAAATTAGCAGAAGGAAAGAAATCATAAAGATCAGACCAGAAATAAATGAAAAAGAAATGAAGGAAACAGAGCAAACATCATAAAACTAAAGGGCAGTTCTTTGAGAAGATAAACACAATTGATAAGCCACTAGCCAGGATCATCAAGAAAAAAAGGGAGAAGACTCAAATCAACATTATTAGAAAAGAAAAAGGAGAAGTAACAACTGACACGGCAGAAATACAAAATATCATGAGGGATTACTACAAGCAACTATATGCCAATAAAATGGACAACCTGGAAGAAATGGACAGATTCTTAGAAAAGCACAACCTTCCAACCCTGAACCAGGAATAAATAGAAAATATAAACAGACAAATCACAAGCACTGAAATTGAAACTGTGACTAACAATCTTAGAAAAAAACAAAAGCCCAGGACCAGATGGTTTCACAGGAGAATTCTACCAACCATTTAGAGAAGAACAAACACCTATCCTCCTCAAACTCTTCCAAAATATATCAGAGGGAGGAAAACGTCCAAACTCATTCTACAAGGCCACCATCACACTGATACCAAAACCAGACAAAGATGTCACAAAAAAAGAAAAGTACAGGGCTTCCCTTGTGGCAGAGTGGTTGAAAGTCTGCCTGCCGATGCAGGGGACATGGGTTCATGCCCCCGTCTGGGAGGATCCCGTGTGCCGTGGAGTGGCTGGGCCCATGAGCCAAGGCTGCTGAGCCTGTGCATCCAGAGCCTGTGCTCCACAACGGGAGAGGCCACAGCAGTGAGAGGCCCACGTACTGCAAAAAATAATAATAATAATAATAATAAACAAACAAACAAAAAAGAAAACTACAGACAAATATCACTGATGAGCATAGATGCAAAAATCCTCAGCAAATACTAGTAAATAGAATCAAACAGCACATTAAAAGGATCTACACCATGATTAAGTGGGGTCTATCCCAGGAAGGAAGGATTATTCAATATAAGCAAATTAATCAATGTGATACACCATATTAGAAAACTGAAGGAAGAAAACCATATGATAATCTCAGTAGATGCCGAAAAACTTTTGACAAAATTCAACACCCATTTATGATTAAAACTCTCCAGAACGTGGGCATAGAGGGAACTTACCTCAACATAATAAAGGGCATATATGACAAACCCACATCCAATATTGTTCTCAATAGTCAAAAATTGAAACCATTTTCTCTACAATCAGGAACAAGACAAGGATGCCCACTCTCACCACTATTATTCAACATAGTTTTGGAAGTTTTAGCCACAGCAATCAGAGACAAAAAAGAAATAAAAGGAATCCAAATTGGAAAAGAAGATGTAAAACTCTCACTGTTTGCAGATGACATGATACTATACATAGAGAATCCTAAAGATGCTCCCAGAAAACTACTAGAGCTAATCAATGAATTTAATGAAGTAAAATGATACAAAATTAATGCACAGAAATCTACTGCATTCCTATACACTACTGATGAAAAGTCTGAAAGATAAATTAAGGAAACATTCCCTTTTACCTTTGCAACAAAAAGAATAAAATACCTAGGAGGAAACTTACCTAAGGAGACTGAAGACCTGTATGCAGAAAAGTATAAGACACTGATGAAATGAATTAAAGATGATACAAACAGATGGAGAAATATACTGTGTCCTTGAATTGGAAGAATCAACATTGTGAAAATGACTATACTATACCCAAAGCAATCTACAGATTCAATGAAATCCCTACCAAACTACTACTAGGCATTTTTCACAGAAGTAGAACAAAATATTTCACAATTTGTATGAAAATGAAAAAGACCCTGAATACCCAAGGCAATCTTTAGAAAGAAAAAATGGAGCTGGAGGAATCAGGTTCCCTGACTTCAGACAAAGTCTGAAGCTACAAAGCTACAGTAATCAACACAGTATTGTATTGGCACAAAACCAGAAATATAAATCAATGGAACAGGATAGAAAGCTCAGAGGTAAACCCATACACATATGGTCACCTTATCTTTGATAAATGAGGCAGGAATACACAGTGGAGAAAAGACAGTCTCTTCAATAAGTGGTGCTTGCAAAACTGGACAGCTACATGTAAAAAATGAAATTAGAACACTTCTTAACACCATACACAAAAATAAACTCAAAATGTATTAAAGACCTAAATGTAAGGCCAGACACAATAAAACTCTTAGAGGAAAACATAGGAAGAACACTCTATGACATAAATCACAGCAAGATCCTTTTTGACCCACCTCCTAGTGAAATGGAAATAAAAAAAAATAAACAAATGGGACCTAATGAAACTTAAAAGTTTGCACAGCAAAAGAAAACATAAACAAGACAGAAAGACAACCCTCACAATGGGAGAAAATATTTGAATACGAAGCAACTGACAAAGGGTTAATCTCCAAAGTGTACAAGCAGCTCAATACCATAAAAAAACAAAAACCCAATCCAAAAATGGGCAGAAGGCCTAAATAGACATTTCTCCAAAGAAGATATACAGATTGCCAACAAACACATGAAAGGATGCTCAACATCACTAATCATTAGAGAAATGCAAGTCAAAACTACAATGATGTATCACCTCACACCAGTTAGAATGGGTATCATCAGAAAATATACAAACAACAAATGCTGGAGAGGGTGTGGAGAAAAGACAGCCCTCTTTCACTGTTGGTGGGAATGTAATTTGATACAGCCACTATGGAGAACAGTATGAAGGCTCCTTAAATAACTAAAAATAGAACTACCATTTGACCCAGAAATCCCACTACTGGGCATATACACTGAGAATACCATAATTCAAAGGGTCATGTACCACAATGTTCATTGAAGCACTATTTACAATAGCCAGGACATGGAACCAACCTAAGTGTCCATCAACAGATGAATGGATACAGAAGATATGGCACATATATAGAATGGAATATTACTCAGCCATAAAAAGAATTGAAATTGAGTTATTTGTAGTGAGGTGGATTGACGTATAGTCTATCATACAGACTGAAGTAAGTCAGAAAGAAAAAATCAAATACAGTATGCTAACTCATAAATATGGAATCTAGAAAAGAAAAAAAAAAGAAATTGTTCTGATGAACCTAGGGGAAGGACAGGAATAAAGATGCTGATGTAGAGAATGGACTTGGGAACACAGGGAGGGGGAAGGGTAAACTGGACAAAGTGAGAGAGTAACATTAACATATATACACTACTGATTGTAAATAGATAGCTAGCATCAAGCAGCTGCATAGCACAGGGAGATCAGCTCGGTGCTTTGTGACCACCTAGAAGGGTGGGATGGGGAGGGTGTGAGGGACATGCAAGAGGGAGGGAATATGGGGATATATGTATACATATAGCTGATTCACTTTGTTACACAGTAAAAACACAACATTGTAAATCAATTATACTCCAATAAAGATATTAAAAAAAAGAAAAAAAAATTAAGTGACTTTCACATGCTAAGATATATGCCAAGAACCAAGCAAACAGATGGAATAAACAGTAGGCAGATAGAAACTTAAAATCATATTTGATGAGCCCAAGTAATTCCATCTGACATCCAGTTACAAAATTGTAGTAAATTATATTTTCTTGTTATCTCCATATGAAATCTATTGGTAAAGTAAGGCAATAACATATTGAACAATGATATTTTCTTCCTGAAACTGTCAATTACATAGAATTTTCCTTGATACTTGCCTCTCTTCTCCAGAAATGAATTTTAGCAATGCCTTACATGGCAACCTTCTTTAAAAATACACTTAGGTAAATAATGTTAATGCATTGGCATAGTCAACTCTACTGAGAAAGAGTGAAACTCCCATATAGTTTACAGACAATAATAAAACCTTACCATCTTAGGCATCCTTTGCAATGGTTCTAATCTGATTCTGATTATTTAAAGAGAGGTGTATCCATCAAAATCATTTTAGCAGTTCCACCTGAAGATCAAAGTCAACAGCATGCATATTTCTAGTGTTATGCTGCTTATTCTCTTTAGATTTTATAATAGAAGCTGAATGGATGGCACATTATATTTTAGAAATAATTTTAATTATATTGTTCCTGTGGTAAGCTAAAATAATACAGGGGAAATATTTAGGATATAAGAGTTATTTTAAGAATTTCTTAATTCCCATCTCTAGATATAATAATATCACACTTCTTGAAAGAATACTACTATAACTTACCTGAATATTTTCAACTTTATAAAATTCAGTCTTTAGCCTGACATTCAAGGCTTATTAACATTTCATTTCACCTTTACTCTCAAACAGAATTTCTAACATTATGTCCGGGAAACCCATCGTGAAAGAACCTGGGAACATTAAAAAATATTGAGCTTGCTATACTTTTTCAATTAACAAGGTTTTTGATTACCATAGAAGTTATATGTATGATTCATGGTTTTCTGATTTCCAGCTTCATATGCAATCCTATAAATCCATAAAGGACTAATCAATTCAGAAGTTGCTTTTTCTAAGAAACTTATATCTTCACCTCCTAACTGAACCCTACAAACCAAACCTGGGAATCATCTGCATTAATTCCCTGAATTTCAGTATTAGTTTTATATATTTCTTTTAAGTCACTTTAAACTTATTCATTCACATATCCAGTGCCTCAATACACTATGAATTCCTTGATTTTCATAATCCTTTTATTCCCAGCATAATATAATACTTTCTGTTGCAGATTTCTAATGAAATTACTTCTCTTTTCCTACTTAAACATTCAAATAGTATTAAAGTGTTATTTTAACTGAGATAATTATCAGCCACACATTTCTTACATATTTATGTATAGATACATTCTTAATAGTACAACAGAGATCATTTTTAGCTTAAGTTACATATACTATTTCTAGGTCTGTCAGAAGCACTTTATATAAATTGAATCTTGGGAACGTTTTCATCATTGGGGCAAGAATTAATGTTCTCAGAGTTAGAAAGGGAAAGAAGGAAGATTTATGAAGGATGAAACTAATCTGAGCTTGTTCTCTGGCTATCATCCGTTCTTCTGCTAAACCCTTTGTTAAAAGGGCTACAATGCAGCCAGTTACATTTTTAAAGCACAAATTTTATCATGTCTGTCCCTAATGAAAACCCACAGATTTATTAAATTTCCTTGATGTGGAACAGTCAGTAAAATGAAAAATGAAAAGATATTAAAAATAATATATGTAGAACACAAATGTATCTGGTCCAAAAGTCTTTAAATAGACAGGCTTTTAGAAAGAAGAAGAAAAAAACAGAGGAGAGGAAAATACCTAAGATAATGTAAGGTAATTTCACAAAACCAAAAGATAAAATTCTATATAAAAGGGGTCAGTTCATGGAACACACACACACACACACACACACACACAAATCTCTAACCATATATTATGGCATTTCAGAACACATAGAAGGATAATTATAAAAGTTTCCTGGAAGAAAACATAAAAAAACAAAAACAAACCAAAAAGATCTCCCAAATAACCCACTATGAAACATATTACTATGAAAATAAGTAATAATCAAAATGGAATTAGACTTCCCATCAGCAACAATGATGATAAAAAACAATAAAAACATCAGAATATTATATTTAATATAGATTTATTAAATTTAGCTAAATTACTGAATAATGCTGACAAAATAAAGACATTTTTACACATATAAAGAAGTTCTTAGAAAATATTTCCATAACCTATTTCTTGGCATATTATGAATGATGTCCTTTAGTGATATAAAAATTTCCTTAAGGAATTGAAGTAACAAAGGATCAAATCAGCAGAGCAGTAGTGAAACCGTGTTTCATGAATTCCTCTCTGCTGCTCGCTTAATAAGAATGCAGTTAAAATTATATCAGAATAATGGAAGAATTCCAGGAGGAAGTTTTCCCAAGGAAAAGGACATTCTAAAGATTCAGAATTTGAAATAAGGTACAAAGATTTTAAAGTACAAGATAAAAGAAAATTCGGTCATAGTATTTTAAATAATTTTAAATAAACTGTATTTACATAGTGACAATATTAATACTGATTTTTATTTTCAAATTTGACTCAATATAGAGGCTTCTATATTGAATTCACAGAAAAGAATTCACAGAAACTTGAGTCAATCAATTGTAAGATACACAATTATATAATGGAGTTCAAGGTCAAACTTTTGTTAGATACACCATATGTCACATACCACAGAGGAAAACACTAGCAGTTAAAACGTGATCCAGGATCAATAGTAAAACATGCATATTAGAATTGAAAAAAGAGTGAAAACTCTAACAATAACTAACACTTATTAAGTACTTACTATGTGCCAATTCTGGTTTTTTTAATACATAAAATAATAGAATTCTAACAGCCACTCTTCACAGTTGAGGAAACAGAGGAAAAGTGACAAAGAGTAAGCTACCCAAGACACAGGGGTAAAACACTGTACAGCAGTTATTTGAACAGGCAACTCTGTTCTTAATAAAACAAGACCAGGCAGTATTGTAGATACAAGAAACAAATGAATGAATGCTTTCCTTAAATTTGGAAAGGAGCTAGTATAAGATGCAAAGTTAATTCTATATCTATCCTGAAATCTGTGTTGGCTGGGTGTGGTGAATTATGTTAAAATGACCTAAATTTTTATTTATTATAACAGACAAAATATATAATGGTAAAGCATATTACTTAGTAAAATAGAGGTAATGAGAAAATAATAAAATAATTTAAAATATATTCTAGAGAGCAGAGGTGAGATGATGGGGTAGGATACTATTACTTTTCATTATAAAGCTATTTATTAAATCTTGTTTTAATATAATTTCTGTATCAATTTCATAAAAGCTAAATTACACACATTTAAAATGTGAATATAAATGTTATACTTCAAAACACATAAAATATTAAAATCCTGTAGTGGCTTTAATTTACCATCAAAACCTAATAGAAGTAACCAGACTTTTATCACTTGATTCTTGTTAAATCTCCCTCCTCATTGCTTGTTGCTACTAATCCAAATCCCCATTGAACGAATTCCTAAACAAAGATTGATGCAACTTTTGTAAGAACTGTTTACATTAATGTCAATTCATCATTCTACTAAAGAATTTCAGCTCTTCTAAGCTTCTTTGTTTCTTATGTCTCCTTCCCATGGGATCTTCTCACCTTAGGTCTTTAAACTTGTTAAAACTGTTTTATTGCAGGTTGCTTCCTTGTTTTGGTAGATTTTTATTTATCTCTAATCTTCATTTCATTTTTTCTTTGGATCTGGAACTCTTTCTTACTCTTATTTTATGTTCTTTTTCCAAGATCACCTTCCATGGGTGGACATAACTTGTGCTATATTTTGTAATTGAGCTTGAAATATTCTTTTATAGCTGAGTTGTAAGCTTGTCATAAGCAGGACCAGGTTAAAAGAACTTGTAGTGTCAAATTCTAGAGTTAATTTGTTCTTAAGGGCTAGTGCTGTTATAAGCTTAAAGGATGTTTTCAAGAGGTGAGGAAAGTTCCTAAGAGGTAAAGATATATAAGCATTACTATCGTATTCAGAAATACAGCTGAAATAATTTATTTCAGACCAAAGGAATGCCATTCCCTTGTTCAGATGTTATGGAAATTTGTTGTATTCAAAAAGTTTAGCTTCAAATACCACTAAATATATTAACTGAGATTTAAGTGAATCAAGTGAGCACATTAATTTCAGTTTAATAAAATTCCATCTTATATTTCTTAAATCAAACTTAACAGAAAGTATTTCATTTTGTCCAGTCAATAAGTACAATTTGGAAATTGGCAGCTGTTAGAGAAACCAAGTGTCTGATGTTAAAGCAAGTGAGGTACTTTTCTTGAAACTGAATACACTGTGCAGTCATCACTCTTCACATCTTTCACCCACTGATTTAGGTATGTTGAAACTAGATCCACATGATTCTGCTTTGTAAGGAGAATTTAAAGAGTACATCAAACATGACAATACAACATTAGGGTGTAAATAAGCAGCAAATATTGCTATCTTTCCTGGGGAAAGAATAAAGTCTTTATACTCTGTTTTAAGTTGATAGTAAGTATAAAAGAAAAGGTAAGCAGGAAGAAAATGGAAAATGCTTTTTAGTTTTAAGGAAAATGCATGCATTGTAAGGTACTTAAAAATACATATCTTCATGGGCCTCCCTGGTGGCGCAAGTGGTTGAGAGTCCGCCTGCCGATGCAGGGGATACGGGTTCGTGCCCCAGTCTGGGAGGATCCCATATGCCGCGGAGCGGCTGGGCCCGTGAGCCATGGCCGCTGAGCCTGCGCGTCCGGAGCCTGCGCGTCCGGAGCCTGTGCTCCGCAACGGGGGAGGCCACAACAGTGAGAGGCCCGCATACTGCAAAAAAAAAAAAAAAATACATATCTTCTTGTTTATATGTTTCAGGTCTAAATAGCTTTGCTTTGGTTGGTGGGCAAAAAAAAACATAAACTGTTTATTTGCTCTCAGCTAAGGAAAATTCTAACTCATGACTTCTAAATAAGAATAAGGCTTTCTCTTTTTATTTATGTATTATGAAACAAAATACAGTTTTCTTTCTAAGAAAGGGAAGTTTAATTTAATTTAGTAAAGGTTACCACATCTCTCTATCAATTGTGAAGTATTTACTAATATTGAGGGACATAAAATATGAAAATGAAAATTGAGGTTTCGAGACTCATGGCTTAATTCTATAATTTACTTATTAGCAGAACATAACTCATGTCTTGAACCATATCCAGTAAGCATGTAGGATTGTTATACAGTCTGACAATTCTTTTTTAAATATTAACTTCAACTTTGACACCATATTAAATATAGTAGTTGCAGGGCTTACTTGTTTTTTTAAAATTCTACAGTTTACAGTGTTTATAGTCTATAGGTTACAGTTTTTAAAAGAATGTACTTTGGAAATTGCATATAGAATATAATGATGGAATCCGTACTTTCAAATACAGAAAATCTCTAAAATTTCTAGTATCCATTGATGTTTATAGTCTCTGGATTGGCTGATAATGGCCTAATTCTGTGGTCCCCAACATTTTTGGCACCAGGGACCAGTTTCGTGGAAGACAATTTTTCCACAGACTGGGGTGGGCTTGTTTTCAGGATGATTCAAGTACATTGCATTTATTGTGCTCTTTATTTCTATTATTATTACATTGCAATATGTAATGAAATAATTGTACAACTCACCATAATGCAGAACCAGTGAGAGCCCTGAGCTTGTTTTCCTGCAACTAGATGGTCTCATCTTGGGGTGATGGGAGAAAGTAACACCTGAAATGTGTTGCTTATGTCCAGTCTACTCCATAAGCTGCAGCTTAATTGTCACTTGCCACTCACGGATAGGGTTTTGATATGAGTCTGCAAGTAACTGATTTATTATGGTCTCTGTGCAGTTAAACCTCTCTGCTAATGATAATATGCATTTGCAGCCACTCCCCAGCACTAGCATCACTGCCTCAGCTCCACTTCTGATCATTAGTCATTGGATTCTCATAAGGAGTGCACGACCTAGATCCCTCATGTGCACAGTTCACAGTAGGGTTTGCACTCCTATGAAAATCTAATGTCACTGCTGACCTGACAGGAGGCAGAGCTCAGGTAGTAAAGCAAGAGATGGGGAGCGGCTATAAATACAGATGAAACTTCACTCTCTCACCTGCCATGCACTTCCTGCTGTATGGCCTGGTTCTTAACAGGCCATGGACCAGTACAGGTCCATGGCTTGGGGGTTCGGGATCCCTGGCCTACATCACACAATATAGGAGGGTCTTTCAAAGACACTCCACGTTCTTCTATATCAAATGGTGTTACCCAGTAGTATGACAAGATATTTATCTCTTATTGCTTGCATCTGATTGAATATATTGCCACCTGACAGTATAAAGTGATTTATGAAACATTTACTTTTTCTTGTTATTTCCTCATAATAATTACACATAAATTTATACACATAATGGTATGTATTAGGAAGAGCTATATAAATGGGAAGTTCTGCTTTTAGTATTAGCTTATTAATAATCCTGTATGTGACTTTGTCAAACTGATTAAACTTTACTGGGATTCTGTTGTATAACAAGCTTTAAGGGATCTTTCATATCTAAAGATAAAATACTGCTGTAATAGAAGCAAATATTTCTTCCAAAATTTTTAGTGAACTAAACTTCTTTTGGGAAACTGATTTCAAATTATTTTAGAAAAGTCATAATTTAAAACACACTTTAAAAAAATAGAAAAATGTGGAATAAATCCAATTGTATATGTATTATAAACAATGAATTTCACTTGTAACTGATCTGAACTTAATAACATATCATTAAAATGAAAAAGGAGAAATTATTGAATTCAACCTCATTAGTTTTTAAGGACTGAATAACAAAATAGCTTGCCATTTTAGATATGCCCTTTTAATTAATAAAATATAGAAATTAACTAGCCTATATTATATAAATTTATGATTTATAAATTAAATTAATTTATAAATTATGAATAAATTAATTAAATTATTATAAAACACATTATTTTATAAATTATAAATAAATTATAATTATGACATTTGTGATGAGTCAATAAATACATAACTATTATACTTCCTGTTTATTGGGTGACTTTTTAGTGTGATAGGTTAAACTTTTAATTAATTACTGAAGCTTTCCATATGATGGTTTTACATGACTCTTGGACTTTGAAATCAATTTTTTCTATCATATAAAGACATTCTTTATTCCTTGGTATGTTAGAAACTATACTAATACTTCTAGGTCTTTAGTTCCTGACACTGTCTTCAGAATCTAAGCCTCTACTACAGATTGGAACCACAAATTATGTTTCTATGTGAACACTCACTGTATATTATGGGAAACATAGTAACCATGTGTGTATATGCACAGACAATTTACCAGGCTCACTCTAAATGTTTATGATTTTTTTTTTCCTTTGCTCACATTGCACCCTTTTCCACATAATTAGAAGAAGTCCATGGTACAGTCTATTTTCTGGATTTGTAATATATGACTGGAAATAATTAGAAAATTAGTAGCTATAGAGAAAAGTGAATGAGGGAGAGTACCATAAAACAAGTACTTATGGTCTAAATCAGCAGTTAGACCACAAGTACTAACTGGGGAAGGAAGATTGGGAAATGAGCAATTTTAGAGTGTTTTAGCCTTAAGAAGAGTTACAGAATGTTAAAAAAAAATGAACTGAGAAATCACAGAGAATTTAGCAAATGTTTCTATGATTTACAAATCCTTACCTTTAGGTAGAAGAAAAAAATATTTTTAAGATGTCAATATTTCCCAAATTAGTTTATACATTAAGTTTCTAATCAAAATTATATTAAGATTGTAGTAGACAGCCTTTAAGGTGGGCCCCTGATGATACTGTATGCCTGATTTTTACATATTAGTGCAATCTGCTCCCTTTGAGTATGGGCTGGACTTACTGATACACTTGAAACTAGTAGAATATGATAGAACTGATGTCATATTGTATGCTCTTTCCAATATTAGGTTAGTAAGAGTCCTGTTTCTGCTTGCACATACTCTCAAGTTCTATCTGGGTCACTCACCCTGGCAGAAACCAGCTGCCATGTTGGAAAGTAGCCTTGTGGAGATTCATGTGACAAAGTACTGTGATCTGCAAATAACTACATAAATGAGCTTGGAAGAGGATTCTTATCCTTACAGTATAACTTTCAGAAGAGACCACAGCCCAAATTGACAGATTTCTTGAGCCAGAAGCAATCAGATAAGCTGAACAAGATAACTGATTAACTGTGAGAAAATAAATGTGTAAAACTAAGTTTTGATGCAATTTATTACATGGAAATGAATAAATAATACAGAATTTGACACCTGAATGTTGGGAACTGCCAAAATAAATGACTAAAATGGGGGGAGTAAGCTTTGAAATCATGCTGCAGTCAGAATCTGGAAAAGCTGTAATTTTGAGGAGAGTGTTAATGAAAGCATTAAGTGCATTGAACACACTGTAAAATTTTGAACTTTGAAAATGTTATATATAAAGGCTAAGAAGGATAATGAGAAAAATCTTATTTGAAACTAAAGGCAATGAATTCTATTTACATAGTGACATAAAGTCACTGTTACCTGAAATTATGTAGAATATGCTTATTTGTAGGAAATTAATTTTACTCACTTAAAGTGATAATGTGTGCAGCAGTGTAATCATAAACTCATTTTCTAAGACACCACTGATTTTATACATATTTATATAAAATTATATATGCATATTATATTATATTACATATTTTATACATAAATATACATTACATATGTGTATGTAGTATATATATGCATATATATGTGTATGTATATGTATAAATATATAAATACATAAATATATATGTGTGTGTGTGTGTATATATATATATATATATATATAGTCACAGACACACACAACTCATTTTCAATATTTATTCCCTCACACCACATCCCTGAAGGCTATTTTCATCTTGGTTTCTCAGAGACCCCTGTGGATAGAGCATGTGCCATCTTGAATATTACTTATTACCACATCAGAGAGAAAAGAGGTTTGTAGGGAATCACAGTAGTGACTAAATGCTTCAGCCTTCCAGAAAATAATGCTTCTTCCTATCACAACTATTAAGATATTCAAACAATCAAAAGGAATCCATGAAACACATGTCCATGGAAAGGGAGAGTACCAGCAGTATTTGGAAAATAGTCTGAATGACAATTAAAATTATTACCAGTATTTTTCAGTGATATATCATGATGTTCAGAAAGGCTAAACATAAATGTATGAAAAGTCTACAAGAGGACACTATGAAAAATATGTTTGAGGGGTAGAGAATCAACCAAGATAAATGATGTGATGAATGTAAAGAAGGAGGGAGAGTTCAATACATCTTTATAACACACACACAGAGCCAATACACTGCTGCAATTGAGATGGCATTGGCAGTTGCTTATCCGTACTGTTTGTGATTATATACAATATTAGAGTCATCTGAATATTTTGCTTTTTTTGGTACCTTGTGTGCTACTTCAAAACCATACTTACCTATTCAATTGCCATCTTCACCTAAATTGTTTCACCATTGTTTGTAAAACAATGACAACAGCAACAACAGTAAAGTGAATTAAACTTTATTACATGCATTCTACATAATAGAGTAGTATATTTATAAACAATTGATAAATTTCTTCATCTCTATATTCTATCCCATATAATTCAAGTTATTTTTCATAGTAAGAAGAAACCTACAATATCTGACCCAAGAAAATTTAGTTTTAGTTTTTGGATTTTTCCTCCCCTACAACTGACACTATTACTATTCCTGGAATTGCACTCCAAATGCATCATGTGAGGATTCGCTTCTCAACCCTCCATATGCATAATTTGAATATTAATGTATCAACTGGAAAACTAACATTTTGTATATTAGCTTGATGGTACAACAGTAGGGGAGCAAAAAATATTTTTCCTTCTCTCCTTCTAGGTTCTTGGCTAAGACTCCCACATAATAACAAAGATTAACATGAGAAAAACAAACACAGGTTTAGTAAGATACATACCTCCTGTATTCATGGGAGATACCCAGGAAGAGTGAGTAACTCCCCCCCAGTGGCCCAAGCCACCAACTGAAGTACCATCTCCAGCTAAAGAGTAAAGATGATGTCATGGCTAGTGGGGAGGGAGGAGCCAGTTATAGGAGGTTATCAGGCAAACACAGTAAACAAAGGTAAATTTGTTATACAGATTTAAGTAGCTGCCTTCTCCATTGACAACAGTTTCTAGAAATTTGGTCTCCTTTCTCTTCCTGGTGCAAAGAGAGAGACATCCTTCCAGATACAGATTTCCCTTATAAATACATTTTTTTTTCATACAAAAGATTAACTTCTACTTTGTTTTCAGAGATTTTCTTATGTTTGCTGTTTCTTAAAATTAATCAGATCAAAATAATCCTTATGCCAAAGAGGCATATTTTTGGGGTATTATGTCCCCTTCACCACAAACCAGTGACACTTGGGTTTTGATATTTTGGGTAGAACAATTATGTACCATGAAATTATTTGTGTATTTTATTGCATTTTTAAACTCTTACCAAGTAGTAGAAAAACATTTTAAATGATTAAGCAGTGATGATACAAATATTAGAGAAAGTCCACAAACTAAAAAAATTCTGTCAAAGATTAACTTTTACAACTTTGGCAATCTTCTAGCTTTAATTTGGCATTCCTTTTAAACTAGTCCACTGCATTTCCTAGAGTAAAAGAAAAAAAACTAAAATAAAGTAAAACCATATAAAATACTCCAAAATAATACTGAAGTAAAAATGAGATATTTTATTTGTTCTCTTTCTAGGAACAGAACAAAGATCCACCTGTCACCCCAGCTCAACCTAGGAAGTCATTGTTAGGCTCATTTTTCTTTCATTAGTGTTTTAGAAATGCATTATGCAAGAAAGAAGCAGATTGCTGGTAATCTAATCACAAAGAAGGTTATAGCAACCTCCTAAAACTCAAAGGGAATGCCTGCAGGCAGCCTTCTCTTCAAATAAGGGAAAATGCTGGACAAAAAGAAAGGTACTCTCCATTATAAAGGCTTTTAACAAAGAGTACAAAGGAAAGAGAAAGGTCTATTAGGCTTTAGATGTAGAAATAGTGCCTTAGAGAAAGTATTATTCATCTTAAAAGATGCTGGCAAAGAGAGAGAAGGGGAAAGAGACACTTAGAAAGGAAGGTTTGAACTCAGATTATCACTCTATGTGATAGTAGTTCATGCTGATTCTGACCATTTTAAGCCTCTGCCCACAAACACTGAAAAATATAAAAAAATTAAACCTGAGAACTATCAATTTGGGATATAGTAACATAAAATTAGTAACATATAAATATGACTTACTGTTAATGTAAATTTTATTTCACTGAAAATAATAATTTTTCTTAATGTCATTTCAAAAAAGTTTATTTTACCTATTTTAAGATTAATATTACTTAATGTTAAATCAAACCTTTAGTGATTTTTGTTCATTTCAGTACTTTGATCCTCTGCAGAGTTCTAGATGAAAAAAGTATATAACTACATAGAGAAGCTGTATTCCTTAAAGGGGTATAAAGAGTAGATTGGGACTCAGGTGTCCAGAGAACTAATGCAGACAGTATTGAGGGTGTGCCCCCAAGGCCAGAAACACTCAGCATCTCACAGCTTTAATTCTCCTTACACTCCCGTGTAAGAAGTGTGCTGCTCTAATGCCCATTTTATGAGAAAAAGGAAGCATAAAGAGGTTAAGTAACTGGCTGAAAATTATATTAGCAAATATTGTATGCTTTAAGTGGAGTCAGTCATGAATCCAGCTCTAGCAGCTGGCTTTCAGCATTGCTGCTCTTGCACTACACTTGTTAAGAAACAAAATTCAATTGACTAAAATTCACAGATCTTATTCAACAAGTCATGAATCAAGCAGCATCCCATCTAGCAGACAGAAAGAGCACTAAGAAGCTGTACAAACTGAAAAACTTCTATAGGCAGAGGGAGCCGGAAAAGAAAGCTATACTAGCAAAAAGTGGATTGGTTGTGGCAAAGTCACTTTCCTTTAGGGGAAGGCAGGGGTCTATCAGGGAGATGACCTCGCTAATGTTGACCAGGTGATTTCTGATTTACTCCCATTACTGGGAGAAGTTGAAACTATAATTAAGTCTTAGTTTGGTGGCATGGGGTTTAGCATAAGTGACTCCATTTTGGTCATGTTGTTTTGTTTTTAACACACTCAGTGTGCTGCAGAAATGTACTCCTGCTGGCCTTTACCTAGACATGCTTGTGCCAAGTCTCATCACTTTCTGCCCATATTTTTTTTTTATGTATAAAACGTTAAGGTTGAAAGATAGAAGAACATGCCACCACAAAATAAGGATTGATATGTATTGGCATAAAGATTATTTTGAGCTGATATTTTTTGTAAAACTATAGACACAGGAGAATCTTAAAAAAGAGTAGAACTTATCCTTTTGTAAGGAAAATTTCCATTTGTAAGGGTGTCTTCCACACTGTACCAAGGCTGTTGCCCCACAATCATATCCCTGTCCCTTCCTCAAATAGAAACCAACTACTCTTATCTAAGTTTCAGGAAGAAGATGCAAAGAGAAAAAAACAAGAACTGATTAAAACCAACTAGGCTCAAGATGGCAGAAGATTTGACTTCCAGTAGACCTTGAGCCTCATTACAAACTCATTGTAATACATTAGCTAAATGACACACACACCAGTGCCATGACAGTTGACGATTGCCATGGCAACAACCAGAAAAGCCCACACAAGGACTGAAAAGAAGAGCTGCATCAGTTCCAGGTGCAAACTACACGCTTCTTCTCAGATAACTCATGACTATTCCTCCCACTCTTTTCAAAGCCCTTCATTTTACTTCGACCCTCCTATGTATTTGGTGTTTCCACCCAAATTGGTTTGAGAAGTTGATTTACCAACTAGGTTCCAGCTTCTCCATTCTTGGCCATTGAATAAAGCTTCTGCTGTTCCTGACTCAGCATTGGTTTCATTATTGGCTGCATGAATCCAATTGTAAAAAGAACCTCCCTATTTGAGACAGGAGATCTCTGGTCAGACTAGGACCCTGGTGGGGATCTGGTTGACCAGTTTGGTAATAGGATGACTCTAAATCATAAGAAACTCATCAATGGAGAAGGCTCAGCCTTAAATCTGTATACCTGCCTTACCTCTGTTCACTGTCTTTTTCCTGATATACCTTCCCTTAACTGGTCTGCAACATATTTCTTTCATCTTTAGCTGAAGCTGGTATTTAAGGTGTTGGATTGGGCCCTTTCAGGGAGTTTTACTCAGTTTTTCTGGGTATCTCCCATGCATATAGGAGGAACACATGTTAATCAACTTCTGCTTTTTCTTCTTATTAATCTTTGAATAAGGGGGGTTCCAGCATAGTTCTTAGGAAAATAGAGAAAAAAAAAATGTTTCTTCCTCTACCAAGTTTAGTTTAATACACACATTTTGCTGTTGTTCTTTTCCTCTCTTTTTTTGCTCTTTCTTATTCTCCTTTTTCTTTATATCTCTAAAATATCCCTGTGTAGTTCTAACTTATTCACCCTTTCAACATACACCTATGTCTATATGCATATGTATGCCTTTGTTTTACTATACTTGTATACTTACAGCTGTATCACTGTAAATAATTTATAATATTTATCTCATCTTTATCTATAGCATTCACCTTTATATACTTTATATTTTAGTGAAAGAAATCCTTAATAAATAGTTATTATTTCATCAGGGTCTTCAGAACCTTTTCCTTTCCTTAACTGAATGTTTTCAGAGACTGAATGTTTCAGCAGTATAAACTTAATGGGTACAATGTTTTATTTATTCTGTCTAAATGCAGAGGTAACTTGACCTTTGCATAACTGAAGCTTTTTTTTTTTAAAGAAAGTTGACATTTTAACTGCTTCTAAATGACCCAAAAAGGATTATCTGTAGTAGCACAGAGTGAATTTGGCTTTTCAAAGAAAAGGCATCTCTTGGCCTATGTGTAGGGTACCTGTGTGTGCCCCCTGAGAACAATATGTTAAACCATGTTCATCACATAAAAGCCTATTATACTAAGCATTTTGGAGAAAAATATTTTAATAAATGTTGTATTAAGACAAAGAATGAACATTATTATTATTTCTTCTTTGAAGAGTGAATGCAATTCCCTGAAAATAACAAAGATTATAAAAAATAATTTGGAGAACAAGTCTGCTAGTAACTGTAAAGCATTCTTTCATTCTTTGAGAAACTTATGGGGAAAGATGAGATAGGCAGAAACAATCACCGGGGATGTCGTAGCCTTCTGGGTGACAAATTCAAATCTGATTTGAAGGGAGAATACAAGCCAGTTTAAGGGCATGTGTGACATAGTCAGTGTGATGTGTAATAATGATTATTTTAGCCCTCTTGGATGGGGGTGATAAGCCTGCAGGGTAGAAAGCTAATGAGGGGAAAGATGCTGGTTCATAAGTCAAGTACCTCAGGATGAATCTGTTAAGAGTGTCATAGCATTCCGAACATCAGGGAACAGTCACCCAGAGAGTGTGCAAAAATCCACCTATCTGATCATTATCTCTACTACCTATAAAGCACTTTCAGACAAAAAACATACAAAAACACTCGTCAGTAGCTTTTTTTTAAAAGTTGCTTTCGTAGGAATGTGTAATATGAAAAAAAAATCAAAGTTTCCTTTTGGAATAAAAAGGAAATAAAACTGAATAATTATTTTGCATTTGTAATAAAAAATAGAAGTTCACTGACATCTTTCTCAGTTACAAATACAAAGGAAAGTCACTTGTGCCAGAAGTACAAACAGAACTGCCCTGGACTGTGGGACATTCCTCTCTAAGGACACTTGCCTCTTTCACATACCTAGTACTCTCTGAATTTCTCTTGGTCTCATTCACAATTTTGCATCTTAGAAAGGCCCAGAAAAGTGAAAGACTGAAGTGTTCAGTTAGCTTAGGACTAATCTACATATTCTAGTGTAAAGATGGAACAAAAGTAAGTTAGTAGCCAATATTGTAGGGGTTCAGAACAGGTCTCCCCAAGATGTACCACTTTGGCATGTAAATTATTTTAAGCTAAAGGCAAAGGAGACTCCAGGGGCTCAAGAGAAACTATTGCCCCTCCCTTAAATACCTGGAAGAATTTAAATAATAATTTTTTTCCCAGAAAAAGAATTACTGCCAGAAATAAATTTTATCTAAATGGCCCCACCTGTATGGCAGGGCAAACATACACCTACCAAACATCTTCACTTCTTTTTATCATTCTATGAATGACCCTCCTGTCCTTGGAAATCCCAGGCCCCTATTCTATTTCTTAGAAGAAGCTGGCATATATACTTCATTTTACATTCTGTCTTGGAACCACTCAAGTGTGTTGGTTTTCCATACATAAGGAATTAAATAGGTTTTCCTCTGTTAAACTGTTTTGTGTCATATTAATTATTCAGCCAGCCAAAAGAACCAGAAAGAAAGGAAGGGGGAATATAAATTTTTCATTTCCTGCATCATAAATACTTATCTACCTAATTATTAAGAAGTTATAAGGTAATATATGTATAAAATATATCAACAGATATGTATCACATATAGGCATATCATAGACAACTGATTATGCTTGGATAAATTCAGAAGTTTCCTAACTATAACTACTTTGACTGCGTGTACCTCTTAAAGTCCAAAAATTCAGTTTGTTTTTGGTTCTTGCCATTTTCATCTCATGTTTTGCTCAACAAACATAAAATAACAGCAATAATCCCCCCAAATAAACAAACAAAAACCTCCAAATCTCTTCTAACATAATTATTAGGGAACATATTATTTAGAAATCTTTATCCATTCTCACTGTGGTTGAAAAAACTTCAAGCAATGCATTTTATTTTACTCAGGAAGATAAATGCAAAATAATAAATAACAGGGAAAATGACAAAATACCCAAATTGTTATCTAAATCTGTCTATGACTTCTAGGCATTCTTAGCTCTCAAAATGAATTTCAGTTCTTCACAGATGCCACAGAAAGAATGTGATCCTGGAAAAGTAGATTTCATAAGTAGAATAAATTGTACTAGACAGAGAAGGAAGAAAGCAAGCAAGAGGACATTTATTAACAATTTTTTCACGTCATGTCTGACTTGAATGAAAAAGTCGTCCTTTTCCATAATCATTTACATTTTACAAAGTTTCTACAATGAATTTAATTTAGGGCAAATTATATTTTTTTCTCAACATGATATTATTTTTATAGAGATAAAATTGGATTAAAAAGAGATTTATTGGGTTTTTGGCCAATAAAACCTCAAATACTATAGCAGAATATGTAGACTCTGAAACATGTTTGATGAAAGTGAGGAAAGTCAGTTTAATTTATTTTTAAGTATAAAAGAATCTTCTTAAAAATTTAGGAGACATTATTCTGGATTCAAGGATGACATTTACATGCATTTTAGATCTTTTTGTTATTTCAAATTAATTCTATGTATTGATTTATTTTGGTACTTAGCAGGAAGTAACATAAGGCTATCATTCTCTGTCAGCTGGCTGCTTTGATACTGCAGCTGGAGAAAGCATCCCAAAGTAGCCCCAGAGCCCAGGGCTCCTGGTAATACACCCTATCTTCACACTCCTTCTCTTTCCATCTTCCTTTCAGTTACTTCTTGTTCTTACAGTTCTAAGAATTATCATAGTAATGAATTTTATGATTATTTTCTGAGAGCAATTCCCAGAATAAAGAAAAGCATAAATACTAATCCAAAACCATCCTCACCTCTGCACCATCTGAGATATTCGTTAGAACTTTATGGCAATCATAATTACCATAATGATAACAATTTACCAAGTGGTATAAAAAATATACAGCTGGTTTGAAAAACCTTGTTTTGTAATGTTTTCATATTTCATGAAATTCTACTAAAAATTCCACATTAAATTCCTGTTTTGTTTTGTTTTTGTACGAATGAGTATGTAGTATTGTCATATTTAAACTGTTGATAATTTAAAGGCCATAAAGAAGGCAGATTTTTTTAAAATTAAATTGATTGCCTTGATAAACTTCTTCATTCATTTAATTTTGTTTTTAATTTATTTTTCTATAACTTACTTATTTCCTTTTTGGTACATGTTTTCTCTCCTTAGTATTTTTCCTGTAAACTTCAAGAATTCTTTATAAATTAAAGTTTTCAACATCTTGTCTAAAGCCATTTGTGATTGTGCCTTTTAATTATGTATACACTTGTGGTTGCTTAAATTTCTATTTTATGCATTCTATAAGTTTCTCTTTATGATTCATCCACTAATTTTTATGTTTTGAATAGTCTGTTAAACTCCAAGTATTGTAAATATACTCTTGAATGATTTTTCCATTTTTCCTCTTTTCCCATATAATTCTAGTCTGGTATTTATTTTGAGATCTTGTATTAAGTAATAATCTGACTTGTACTATTTTCCTATTAGTGAGAACAACTTGCCCCCAAATTTTGTTTAAAATCCAACTCTTTTATTCACTAAATTTTATATGCCCTACTGGGATCAGGTTATTGGATATTTGTGGTAAGCAGAAATGTCTCTCTGAAAAATGTCCACATTCTAATCCCAGAACATGTGAATATTCTAGGTTTCACAGTAAAGGAGAATTAAAGTTGTGGATGGAATTAAGTTTGCAAATAGGTGATCATTCCTTATTATTCAGGTGTGAAACTGAGTAGAGCCTTTTGGGACTCCTGGGCAGGAAACCTTTCTGTTCAACCTCTGTGACCTTTCCTGAGTTCCAAATGTCAAGTTCAAACAGTTGCTAATCAAGAAAGGGAGGGAGTGTAGAGACCCGGGAGGAGCAGCCAAGAAACAATAGTGCAGCCTTGGGGCAGAACCTTCCTGGTTCTGCCTCAGAGGATAAACATAACAATATATTTGAGCTCTTTACGGAACCTAAACCCCCAACAAATGGAGTGATCATTCTTCATTCCAGAGAAGACCACCGGAGGCCAGATTAAAGGAACCAGAGAAACTCATCAAGAGATTTCCTGGGACCAGATTAAAGGATTGCTGGCGCTGTACGCACCCTAATCTTATTGGCAACCCCACTCTAGAACTATTGCTATTAAACTCCTCACCACATCCTCCACTTTGTCTGGTAAAGCAATAAAACTATTTTTTTCTACTTCACCCAAAACTCTGTCTCTAAGATTTGTTTTGACACAGTGCACAGAGGGTGAGTTTTTTGCATCAAGTGTGTCCAAGATGATCACAAGAGACATTAAAAGTGAAAAAAAATATGGAAGATGAGAATCAGTTCTATCCTATAGAACTGCTATACGAGATCCAAAACCAAAACAGAAAAAGTCATCTTTAAGCTTCTAAATTTGTAAAATTTGTTACAGTGGCATAGAAAAATGATATAGTACTGTATTTTATTGACTTCTGTGTAATCAGCACTCAGTCATTCTTATTCTCATTTTCCATTCATTCTAGAAATGTGCATTAAACTCCCTTCTAGACTCAGGGCTATAGTGAGGATGGGCAAACCAAAATACAAACGTGTAATATATCAGGTGATAATAGCTCTGAAGAATATTAAAACAAAATAACATGAAAATTAGTAAAGTTATATATATATATTCTTCTGTATGTGGGCCTCTCACTGTTGTGGCCTCTCCTGTTGTGGAGCACAGGCTCTGGACGCGCAGGCTCAGTGGCCATAGTTCACGGGCCCAGCCGCTCTGTGGCATGTGGGATATTCCTGGACTGGTGCATGAACCCTTGTCCCCTGCATTGACAGGCGGACTCTCAACCACTGCGCCACCAGGGGAGCCCCAGTAAAGTTATAGTTTATGAAGGCATACAAGAGCAAAACGAGTGAGTTTGGAGGCAGAGAAAAATTGCCTGGAGATAAAATTTTTTGAATTATTATTATGCTTTAAGCCAAAAGCCTAGGAACTACCATAGCCCTGGGTCAGTCCTAGGGTGTAAAGGAACGCTGGGGTCCTCTCAGATTTAGAGTTTCAAAAGAAAAGGAAGAAGTGACAGAGAGAAGGCAGTGAAAGGAGAGGCAGAGGGGAACTGAGATATTTTTACCATCGTAAGAGTGGATAATATGAGTAAAATTGTTTTTATTACTGCTGAAAGAAATATATTCAAGTTTCTCATTTTGTTGGAGCTATTGCATGGTTGGTTACAGTAGTAAAAAGTGTAGGAACAGTTGGTAATTTCTCTTCTTTCTATACCCAGCCCTCAAAGCTCTTAGCTCATTTTCATAGAAAAAGTACTATTTTTTTCAGGACTCACAGCATTAATGTGAAGGAATAATATGATCTTTTCTTTTAAAGTTATTTTTGTATATTAATGTCATTAAAAGAGTACAAAATACAAGTGTTAATGCATATCAAAAATTCTGAATTAATGAGGTTTTCCTTTTTTAAAATAATCTACTATGTATATTTAAGTTCCATGTTCCTATATTTTAGTTCAGCTTGATATTTTAGTTCTAATAGACTAGCACTGATATTTTGTATATGTGAATATAAAGATAATTAGTATTTCCAATTACCCATGTAATGTTATTATGCCTGAAGTCTTCATAAACCTAATATTTATTTAGTGTTTTCAGAATCATTCCACAATATATTTTTAGAGGGTAGTTTTTGCTAAAATTACATATGGTAAAATTTGGTAAGCATGATCCTTATTGTTTATATTTATTGATTAAAATATGATATCATGACCAGAAAATGAGATATAGCTTATGATGCTCAAATTTAATTTATTTCAGTACCAACAAATAGCTCTATGCAAATTAAACTTCCTAACTTGGGGTTTAAATATCTATTTGTTATTAAGAAAAATGCAAGATTGATGTTATAAAGAAACTTGCAATTTTAAGAGAGTTAAAGCAGATGGCTTATCTTTTGAAAGAAGAATGAAAAGCAAGAAGGGCAAAGAATATACTTAGTTCATGATTTGCCACTGAGGGTCTTAATGATAGCATCTGTTAGTGTTGTTAAAAAGTAGTTGATCAGAGGACAGGAAGTTACATTTGTCCAGTAATTGAGCAATGAAGCCAGCAAGTTGACTGGGACAAAGAGAGAGAAGGAAAATGAGGAAGAGATAGACGGAGATGCCTGGAAGCAAGCTTTAATGAAGCAAAGTAAGAGATATCTGGCATTTTAACAGAATGGATCAACTCCTCTGTAGTAAACTTTTATTTATTTATTTTTTCAATTTTTTCCCTTTAATCTTTAAGGTTAAATACTGGTTTTCCATTTAGATCTTATACTTAGAGTACTGTCATGCATGGATTGTTAAAAAAACAATGTGTGTGTGTGATAAACATTTATCGAAGAGCTTCATTTAAAATTTATTCTGCCAGAGGACTTTTATTCAACATTCAAAAAACAATTATAACATGCCACCTATATGTCAGGAGCTAGGTTTTTTGAGGAAGCAAACGAACAAACAAACAAAAAACTCTGCTTCATGGTTGGGAAAATAATAGTTCCATTCGGTCATAATATACCTAGAAATTTACAAAGCAAATTTCAGCTACATTGCCTATTTAATTCTCAGGACACCCTTTTGAGTTAGGTATTATTTTGCTCTTTTCTAGGTTAAGAAAATGAAGCTCAATGAGTTGAAAAAGTCATGAGTAAATGATGGAGATGACCTTTGAATTCAGAGTTTCCAAATTTAATCTATTCTTATTCATATTTATTTTTGAAAAATATAGGGATTTTAAAGTAGAAATTTCCTCATTCAGATATTCCTTACAAATTTTATTAAGAGCTCTTTATAATGAGGGAATGGTTAGAATTGTGAAGAGATACCAAATTATATGAACTATAATTCTAACATGAATTTTCTTATGTGATGGTAGGCTAGATATTGAGCACATATTCAAATATGAAAAGTCATTAAAAAACAACAACAACTTGGCAGGTAAGTTTAAAATGATGACCATGGTAATAAATCACAAAAGAAGAATTTATTTAACTTTCACTAACTCAGAAGTCACAGAGCATCAGACTGAAGTTTCCTTAGATCTTCTGTGATTTAACTAAATGAAGTAAATCAGTTTGCCAGACAAGATGTAAATATTTAAGAGAGCTATATTTTCAATCATCTTAAACATTGTGATTGCACCTGTATTTATAAAATCATTATGTGTTAATTACAAATTTGTTCTCAACAGCTTCTAAACCATAAACCAGTAAGGATCTCTCCCAGTTACTATCCTTTGAGAAAATAAGAAAAGAACATTCCTATTGTTAGGTAGTTAGACATTAGTAGCAAGGAGGTGACAATGGCGAGAAAGACAAGAAGAAGAAATCAAGTCTCACCCAGCCATCTGGGGACTCTCCCTGAACCCCATCCAGAATGGGTGAAACTATGGTCATGTGGTAGGCACCTTATCCTGATAAAGAGGGGCACAGTAACACGAGGGGACTTCCCTGGGCTGCGCATGCCCAGACCAGACAGGTGTGTAACCTGTAGTAAAACCAAACTCATTATACCATAATTATAAAAAAATCTACATGTGGCCTTGCCCCCCTGAGTGGGTGTTTCTTAGCGAGTCAAGGGTGAGAGCATGCGCAGCAGTAAACTTGTTACATAGCTTGGGACCGTCAATCAAATAATTATCCCCTGTCACTCACCCTCGCCTCCCTGCAAAATGCTCCTTAAAAGCGCCCTTAAGCCTGCATAGGAATGCTGCTTTCAATTCGCAGCAAGAGCCGGCTCTCGGCTCTCTCTCTCTTTCTCTGAGAGTGTACCTTTGCTTTGATAAACTTTGCTTTGGACTTGCTTCACTTCGCGCTCTCTCTCTCTCTCTCTTTCTCTCTCTCCGTCTCTGAGAGTGTACTTATGCTTAAATAAACTTTGCTTTGTGCTTAAGCTTAACGTGGTAGTTTGTAATTCTTTGCTTACTTTCGTGGAACCGAGATTACTTGTGTGGGCCTTCCGTTGACCTCCTCTGTCGAAGCAATTTTGTTACAATGCACGTCCACTTGGTGACGCTATAACCAGATTTTTTAATTAAATCAATTTGTGTTTTCCTGGACCAAATGTGTTTTCTTTAATAAATGAATGATGTGATGTTTCTATATTCCCCAAATAAATGAAAATATTAATCATTTCCTTAATTCAGTATATAGTCCTAAAGAATGAGAAAACAAAATACCTACTTTACTTTTGTGGATGCAAATAAAAATAATGTTTTTTTCCTTTCTATTAGGTCAGTAGGAATCCAGCATTAAAAAAATATTTAAAATTCACATTTTCATTTTTTTTATCCATTGCCATAACATTTAACTGAGTTTACTTAAACAGTTCAAATCTCAGTCACTACTATGTAAATGTTAGGTGGAATTCTTATTTTTATATGTGTACTACAAACTAAGTTCATGATAATTATTTTCCAGTCCATAAGATTTTCATGACATGTTATTATGCTTGCATCAATATAATAAAATGAGTTAAAATTCAAATATAAACTAAAGTGGGACAATTAAAAGGACTTTTAAAAATAAAAGTTAAGAAAATTCACATAGTTTTATAAGAATGGACTCTTTCATGGCAATTACTGAGACATGTTCATGTGGTACAGCCTATTTGCGTATCACCACTTTCCTTCCCTTCTCTAACCCCCTGAATGCCTGGTTCCCCTAATGCTGTCTGTGTTTTTTTTTTTCCCAATTCACTTGTTTTCTAATACAGTAGGTAAATTATCTCTATAGGATGTTCACTGTTTATTATTTGTCTCCTTCATTCTACTAGAATATAAACTCCTCAGTCAGATTTTTCTTTGATTTTAAAAGCTAAAGCAGTACTAGCCCCTTGCAGAAGTCCCTCTATTCATAGTTTGGAAAGAAGGGACAAGTGAATCTAGTATTATTTTAAGGGAAAATACCAGCTGTGCTATCTTTCTATGGGTTTATAAGTAAGTAAGAAGGAAATTGCTTTACTCCTTAAGAAGTTTCATGCTGAGAATAGTTCAAAAGGGGAAGTTTGAGTCTTCGAAGGTAGAAGATACATCCACATTTATGTAGTCATTAAACAAGCATAAATTCACATATGGTGTACCAGATGAAATTATAGGCACTGAGCATACAGATTTTAAAAGCACAATTCCTCCTTTGAGGAACTAAAAATATAACCGGCTATTTAGTTAAGAACATGACATTTGGAATTAAATCTGAATGTGAATCTGCACACTCCCTTTTTCTTTTTTAATTGGGTGTGAAACCAAGTTAATAAAACTAGAAATGTTTGATATCCCATTTGTTATATAGGGGTAATATTAAAATTTATCTCATTGAGCTTCTGTTCAAAATCGAATGAGATAAACTATACAGTATGCTGGGCATAGCAAAGGTGCTTAATAAATATCAGTCAGAAGTAATGTGGTTGTCATTTTGTTGCCAAATACAAGTCTGTGTGCCCAGCACACAGTGAGGCCAAACAGACCAAACCATCAGTGTTTGGAGCAAAGAAACACTGTAGCGTCAAGCAAAGAGAATGGGCATCTCGTGCTCAAAAGACCCAATGGTTTTCAGGGAAGAAATTTTATAGGCAAAATGTGGAGTGAGGGCTGCATGGTATGTGACTTTCTTTTGATTGGTTGGTGGTTAGGTAACAGGGTGGTTTTCTAGGAATCTTGTGCTCAGACTGAAGTTACCATCCTCCATCTGGGAAGGGGCCTTAGTTCCTTCAGAAAGACTCAAATATATATTGTTTTGTATATCCCTTGAGGAAGAACCAGGACCCTGCTTTATCACTGCATATTGTTTCTTGACTGTTCCTCCTTTGTTCCTTCCCTAATTAGTAAGTTTTGAAACTGTCCTTTGGAACTAAGGGAAGGTCTAGGTGGCTGAAGTCTTTTCCTACAAACAAGAAACGGGGGACATGGAAAGGTTTTGTACCCTGGAGGGCCCCACAGTGTCCTGCTCAGTTTCAGTTGCAATAAAATTTGGTTATTAGAGATTCCATTACCAAAAAAAAAAAAGTTCTATTTGTTTTTAATTCTGTTTTCTCATACATTTTTAGACTTACATGGTTCATCTCTCAGTAGTTTTCATAGGAAATGGGTTTTTAGTTTCTTGTAAAATGCCAAATATCCTCTCTTCTATGTGAAACATTTATTTTTCCCTTGAGGACCACTGTCCCAAGAGAGCATGAACTGCACAAAACTTGTATCTGTCTGGCATTTCTTCTTTTGGAAAATTGCTCCTCTCTCTTATATGGACCTGGCGGAGCTGTCAGTCATGCTGCTCAGTTCCTTAACACATTCAAAGAGTAAGCGTTTTACTCAAGACTGTCTAATGGTGTTGCTACTGAACTCAGGTTCAGCTGCTCATGCTTGGAAGCCAATACTAGAGCAGCAAGTGTTGGTTGGAAAAGGAAAGTTTGCTTTACTCAGTATGCCAGCAACATGGGGAGAATGTGGACTCATGTCTAAAAACAGACTCTGAAGACTCTACTCAATTATTAAAGTTTTTAAAGGGAGAATCATTTGGGGAAGGAGTGAGAGTCTTTGTTATCTTCCACTGTTATCTTCCATTTTGTTATCTTCCACTGTGATCATATTGTTTGTTCCTTTTAGTTGAACAGTGTCTGAAGCCAGCCTCAGGCATCTCAGATGTATGAGGTAATCTTGAGGTAGATTTCTGCTGCAGAGATTTCTATCAAAACACTGAAATTTCCCAAGCAATCACCTTTCTCCAGGGTCTTGCCCTACAGTTAATAACTCCATCCCTGTTCATTCTTCCTCTCTTCTGCTTTAATATCAAAAGAGTAAACAGGTCCCGTGAAAATACCATCATCTTGGGATGTTTTCTTCCCAGAGGGTTAAATTATGTAGATGTTGGGGAGAAAGAAATTTTCCTCCATACTTCTAGGTTCTTATGGCTTGTCTAATAATTAAATTGACATGAGACAGATTAATAGGAGAAAATCAAATAAAATTTAATAACAATTATATATGAGAGAGACTCGAAAAAACTGAGTAACTCATCAAAATGGCCAAAGCCTTCACCTTAAATACCATCCTCAGCTAAAGACAGAATAGGACGTTGAGAGTGAAGATAGTCATTTATGGGAGGTTACCAGGAAAGGCACTGTAAACAAGGATGATTGTATTGCAGGTTTAAGTCATTGTCTTCTCCACTGATAAGAGTTTCTAGATATTTGGTCATCCTCCTGCTTTAGGTACAGAGATTGAGACACTCCATGTTTATGGAGATTTCTGTTGCAAATGTAAATGTTTCTTACAGAAAGGCAAGTCCTACTTGGTTTTCAGAGCCCTTCCCTGTATGCTGTTTCTCAGAAAGTAACCAGCTTAAAACAATATATGCCAAAGAGCCATATTTTAGGGTGGCAAATTCTTCTGCCCTACAGAGACATCCAGTCAACCATCTCTCCTAATAGTGCTCAAATGGGCAAGGCCTAGGTACTCAATAACTTTAGAATATGCTTGCCTCAACCATTGAGGTACTTCTAAACACAATGTTTTTTTATGAATTGTTCTAATATTCTAAGTACAGAAATGTGGGACCTATTTATAGATTATTGTGTATAAATTGGAAAAGCTCTTTTCCAAATCTACCATTTTTCTACAAATGAATTTTAAGAGAATTTTGGACAGACCTTCCTTCTATTTTTCCCTTTGGATAATTTTCTATTTAATATTCATTATTCATCTAGGAGCTTCAATACTTAGGTTCAAATTTAGATGATATTCATAAAAATCATTTCAATTTTATAAATTATACACATATATGCATATATAAAGAGAGCTGTATATTCCTCTAAAATTTTCAGGGAATGTGTTGAAGTCTTTCTTGAATGTTCAGGTTTGTTGTTCTGAGAAGCAATTATGTAATTGTGCTGACGTTTCTGCAGCTAGAGCCTTGAGGTTGACTATGCAATGTGGGACCACTTACCCTTGTGCAAAATTATCTGAGATTGTTGCTTTTTGCATTTTATGTCCCTTATTTTTCTTGTCAGTAATCATTTCCTAATTGTGTATAGTTTGTTTTCTCTCAGAATTTCTTCCTTCCCCTTGTTATTTTCCTTAGTATCATGTTTATGTGACTGGAAAATGAATTACTAAACTAATTAGAATTATCTTTAAGTTAAAAGTAAATAAGCTTTAAGTGAAAAATTAAGGAATAATGGTATGATAAAACTGTTTATGTTTTAGTAAATCAATATTAAGACAATTATTTTGATCTTCAGAATTTTTTTATTAAGCTGAGTTCATGTGGGTGACATGTTGCCACATTCATGTCTCATATAACTATGTACATTCAAATATATCTAAAGATATAACTCTCTGCTTACCATTCTAGGAGCTATTCCTCTCAGTTCTGGTATAAATTATTAGTTTATCTCTAGTTTAACATGCTTAATAAAAAGTAAATAGCTTTTGCAGGGATGTTTACATTTCCTTATCCTTTCATTACTGTGATTATCAAGGATCCGTTATGAGTGTTCTCATATTTTGATTTACTTTTGGATGCACAGCAAAATCCTCAGTAGTATTAGAACTGGTCTTCAGTCAACAAGCACAGGTAGATAAGAGCCACAGGCTCAAAGCCACATAGCACTTTTATTTACTGTAAATCATCCTTTCAAGGTGTTTTTCCCTCCTTATTTTCATCATCCTTTCAAAATGTGTAGGAATCATAAGTGCCAATCATAGTTATTAGAGATAAGTTACGTGCTTAAGGAGGGGAAGGGGAAATTAAAACAGGTTGTAGGAGAGCCATGGATCTCGTTGCATTTAGGTCTTGTCATTATATGACAGCCTGAATTCTGACACTCACATGCAATATTAAAAATAGAAAACAAGCACCAGAAAAAATCAAAAGTTAATGCTGCTTCTTGCATGTTGCCAATTTGAGACATATACTGCTGAGCCATTGGCCTCTGAGGTTTTTGAATGACTGTAGTGTGTGGCATTGCTTGAAGGAAAGTACTTCTAGGATAGATCTTTACTCCACTGAATTACTTAGAACTGTTGATATTAAAATTCAACACAGGATTTTCATCATTCACTGATACATAGGGAGTTATCTAACTGTGATTGGCCGTGAGAAATACAAAGTGAACACCAGAGCACTACTTGATCTAACAAAGAATTTCATGAGAAATGCAGGAAATGAAGTTCTACAGAGACTACATTTTTTAATATCTACATATTAATAATGATATTTTAAGCTGATTTTAGAGATGTACTTATATCTATAGTGTCTGTATTACTTGAAAATAAATTAAATATTTCAAATCAAGCTACAGTAGAATACAAAATGACTAATCAGAATATAGGTTTAATGCAGGAAGTAACATTTGAACAATTGTTTACAAAGATTTATTTACATGGTTGACTTGCTGAAAATTATCTTTTAATAATCCAATTTTAATTTTCTACATTTTTAGCAATATCTTCAAAGACTGAAAATGTATTTCTTAAAATATTCAGAAACGTGAGCCATAAACATTCTAAAACAAAAAAATGATTTTGCTTAATGGTTATACTTATTCACATAATTTTATATGCTTAAATAACACATTGCATATTTAATCTTTTTTATCACTAACAATCATTATATGTAAAAGCACCTTTTGAACTAATTATATGAGAAACAGTACTTTTTGAAAGTAATTAAACTCTGAAAAGTCTTTGCTTACAGACAGCTTTCAAGCTCAAGTTTTATCACTTGATTAAAGTGTTGTATATGGAACACTTCTCCTCCTTTATCATTGTTTTCTTAACTTCTTGGGATGTAAAATATCATCTCCCATCAAAAGTAATTCTTCCTTTTAGTGCACTGGATTTCCCTCATTAAAAAAAATAAAATAAAATAAAAATGATAACTGAAAGTACCTGTTACTCCTTCATTTCTATTTAGATGGCATTTTGAAACTTTAATATTACCTTTTTTCCTGATAATATCACTACTATCAGTCTTGATATATCATTGGTATTTCCAATAACTGATAGCAATATATATTGTAAAATATTCATTTATATCAAATATCATTGAATTTGAGAAGTAAGAGCAATGTACCAACTCACCACTACATTTAGTCTACTGCTTTCCCATGTCCAAGTATAAAAGGAAGTCCTTTACCTTCTCAAGAGATAAAATCTGATATCTTTACAAACAGCCACACTTGAGTGAAATGCTATACAACATTCTCTAAAACATTTTTATAAGACACTTTTTCTTGTGCCCCTGTTGAGCACAGGGTAGGCATAATTATACATGCTATACTCTTCCAAATTTAAGATTCCATTCTTTAATTTTTCTATTACATATTCTTCATGTTCATGACAAAGATTGTTAATGATCTTTCTTTGGGAGAATACATTTAAACTAAAGAAACTCAGTTTTTCTTACATTAAAAAGATCAAGGTGAATGCAGAACTGAATACAATTTAATAACACTCCATTGCATTATGTAAGCTATATAATTAGTTACATATATTTAACTATCAAGCTTGCACAAGATTTACATTCATCTCTCAGTAACCTCCCAAATATCAATAAACTATGATCACTTGGGGTCATGAAAATTGAGTGTGAAACTGAGTATTCAATCCCAAACTGCCCAGATAGCATTATCTATATGTTATGATAGTAATCACACTACCATAGCCATCAAAGGAAAATTAAAACAGTATTAGCTTGCAAAGATTTAAATTAGATCTTATTCCCCCTTGATTATTTCTAAATTATATTTTCTTCCAGAGTTGGAACAGACCAACACAGCTGAAGGCAAAAGAAGCCCACCATTAACTGCCCAAGCACTGACCGTCTGTTGATTTCAGTCTACTGTGAACCGTGGACCAGTGAGTTTGGTAGTTGTGTTTTATCTTAGCTCTTCTCTGCTTTGAAGATTATATTTTTGCCATCTTCTCAGGGGATGCAGAAGATTAAAGGAGCTCCTGTGAGATGTGGCTACAGTACAATGGTTGAACTACACAAACTGAAAAATTTGTAAAACAGCATCAGTTGTAAATTTAGAACATCATTTGCTAGTTTTGGGGGGTTTTTTATAACTCAGAATAAGCAAAAAAATACTTTATTTTGCCTCTTTCTTGGTTCTTACAAAGTTTACTAATAGACACATTTATGAAAATTTAGTATAGGATATTTAACATCTTAGTAATATTTTACAATTTAAAATTCTTAAACATTTGTTAATAATTGGCTTTAAGTAATAGTAATACATTTTTAAATAATGAATGAATAAAAGATAAATTAAGTCAATTTTTATTCTCCAAATTGAAATAAATGAAAACTGATGCTTTTTCATTTTTGCCAATTTCTTCATCAAAATGCAAAGATTAAGTTTTATCACTGTTAAACAATTCTCACTGCCTAAATAGGCAAAAACTACATTCTCCAGAATTTCAATGTGAGAAATTTTCCAAATGAGATAAATTCAGATAATATATTAATAAATTTGAAAACAATAAAATCTAGTCCAGATGTTATGGAGACTTCCCCTCCAAAGCAATTCCATTTGTAAGTAAACCTGTTTAAGTAAGCGAAGACTTTCTAGATAGGATTAAACAACAAACTCAATTAGTTTGAATCAGTAATGCAAGTGAAGCAGATTTTAATTTAATTAAAGCTAGTAGAAGTAAAATGTCTTGTAAGATAATGGGAGATAATGGAATTTGAATTCCTCTTCCTGACAATAATATGACTAGGACTATCTGTCTGATAGGAGACTGGTACAAAGTCTTTAATAGTTACTTGGGTGGTTCTAATAATTAAAAGCAAATGGATACCTTGAATACACTAAAGAAAGAGGTAGCTAGCTCCTAGTTAGTGCTTAAAAGTCACCAATTAATGTGATTGCTCTTGTAACATTTTTACTAATGAAAAAATAGCTTTTGTAACTAAAATGCATTACACATAATATACTACTGAACAAAGTCCAACTTGTAGTTGTGGTTAGGTAAAACCACATCAGTTTTGGATGTTTTGTCATTTTCCTTAAAAAAAACTTATAAAGCTTTCTCTCTCCCATATTTATTTATGAAAATAAAAAGACATAAAAATAACCTACCAGTAATGTTTGATTATTAACAAAATAAATAATAGTAACTATACCTTACATTTATTTAACACATCATGGTTTCCAAACCTCAAGCAGGTAGAATTAATGTTTATCTTCATTTTAAGTATAAGACGATGAGAGTCTTAGAGAATTTTATTCAAATTTTCAAAGAAAATAAAACCCCACCTTTATTTTTTTTAACTTGTATTTTGTTAATTGATTTATTTTCTCTCCTGTATTGCTGCTCTGACCAACTGGCAAGACATTTCAAGGAGAAAGTTGTTAGTCAGTGATCTCATCATTTTCACATGTGGGTGAGGTGGGGTACATAAAAATCACTTTGCTTAACCTGGGGATAAATCAAAATAGATATATGAAGGTATTTTTGAGAAGCTAAGAGTATTTCTTTTACAAAATTTGAAAAACGGAAAACTATATTTTGTGGGTAGATAAGATCCAAGAATGCAGTCATATGAAAGGGACTCTTCAGACAAGATAATTTACAGTACATAGAGAATGGAATAAACCAATCTTTAGAATTCACTGTAATATAGCACATAAAAGTAAACTTGCCCCAGCATAAATGCAACTTCTGCTATAGCCCATGAAATTATCTGTTCCATCTTAGTAGGTAGCCATGTGAATAACTATAGCCACGGCTGAATCCGTCAGGGCCATCCTGTGGGACAATTTTATTCTGCCTACTGAGGTATAACAAATTTTTTCCAAGACAGAAGTAGTTGCAAAAAAAAAAAAAAAAAAAAAAAAGTTATGTTGAAACAAGTAAAACTCCAAACTTTGTAAGAAAACACAATTAAATATAAAAACAAAATGAAACATGCTCCTTTATGTAACTGTACCTTTTAATATCATGGTTCTTGACTTTCCAGTTCTCAGTTTCAGCATCTTGTGAAACCGGCTGTTCTTTTTGCTTTGGTTTAGGTTTTTGTGAAATATCCATGTATCTTCCCAATAGAATCTTGTCTACCATTCCACCAATGTTAGTCTGGTTTGAATAGGTTTCTATTTCTTGTTTCAGACTGATTACATGTCTATGTAGTATAAAGGGCAGCAATGTAAATAGAGTCTAGAATTGCACATAAATTAATCTTTTAAAAAATTACAACTCCCCAATACACTTTGCAAACATATCTGTATACTTACTATATGTTTATATTATATGTATTATATATTACAGCATTTCTTTTAAAATGTGGTACTTATTTGTTAATTTTTTCCATAACATTGGGGCATAGATTTGTTTTTTCCTTCCTTCCTTCTTCAAATATTTATTGAACTCTTACTGATTGTTAGCCACTGTTAATAGATATTATAGAAATAGTAGTGATTATAAATGTCAAAATATCTGCTTTCATTGAACTTTCATACTTAGATAGCAGAGGAAAAACATTTTTTAAAGTCAACATGTCTAATATGTCAGTGTAGACCAGTGCTATGGAGGAAACTAAATAAATGGAAAGAATTTTTTAAATGATGGAGACAGTTTCTGGGTCTGCATGTAGGAAGTTTGAAAGTTGCCACTATGTCCTTACAAATAAAAAATGAAAAGACTGAAAAATTAACAACGTTCTTGGATCTGTAAGAGAGGAGCAGCAAACTGCTGCCCTCTAAGCGGGAGAAACAGGCACATACAGAGTCATGGTGTACTGGAGCAGAAACTCATGAGCTGAAACCACCAAGAGAACCAGAATTGGAGTAGGAAAACCTGAACTGTAATTGACAAATAGCTAGAGGCCCAATGTGGACAACTCTGAGTTGTACAAAATGCTCTGGTGTACATACACTATTCAAAAAACTTTGAATATCTCTACCATTCTCTTTTGTTGTAAACATAGTTATTTTTAGTAATATTTATGTTCTTATTAGTCTTATTATTTTTTAATTATAGTAACATATAGAATGCTACTTCATCCTGAGCAGTGAGTGCAGCACATTTTATTTTCCAAAACGCCCACTGCAATATATCTGGTCCTTCAAGCTCTTCTGTAACTTTGTCACTCACCTTTCAAAAAATAGATACAATTACCTTCCCTTGTACTGAACAGGAAGCTCTTTTCCACTGCAGCAGAAGGGACACAATGTGACTACTAAGGCTAGATATAAAAGGTAATGTGGATGGACCTAGAGGGTATTATGCTCAGTGAAATAAGTCAGATAAAGACAAGTACTTTATGATATCACTTACATGTAGAATCTAAAAAAAATTAATACAAATGAATGTATATGCAAAACAGAAACAGTTGTTGATATAGAAAAACTTGTGGTTACCAAAAGGGAGAGAAAAGGGAGGAGGGGCAAATTAGGGTGTGGATTTAAGAGATACAAACTACTATGTATAAAATAGGTACACAGGGGCTTCCCTGGTGGCCCAGTGGTTGAGAGTCCGCCTGCTGATGTAAGGGACACAGGTTTGTGCCCCAGTCCGGGAAGATCCCACATGCCACAGAGCGGCTAGGCCTGTGAGCCATGGCCACTGAGCCTGCACGTCCAGAGCCTGTGCTCCGCAATGGGAGAAGCCAAAACAGTGAGAGGCACGTGTACCACACACACACACACACAAAAGATAAACAATAAGGATATATTGTATAGCACAAGGAGTTATAGCCATTTTCTTGTAATAACTTTTAAAGGAGTATAATCTGTAAAAATACTGAATCACTATGCTCTAATCACTAATATAATATTGTAAACCAATTATACTTAAATTTTTAAAAATAATTAAATTTATTATTTAGTAAAGGCAATGTGAATTTTAGCTAGTTCTTTTTCTCTCAAGATGCTTACCCTTAATCGAAAAAAACGTTACTGATGAACCTAGTGGCAGGGCAGGAATAAAGACGCAGACATAGAGAATGGACTTGAGGTCACAGGGGTGGGTGAAGGGGAAGATGGGAGGAAGTGAGAGAGTAACACTGACATATATACACTACGAAATGTAAAATGGTTGGCTAGAGGGAAGCTGCTGAATAGCACAGGGAGATCAGCTTGGTGCTTTGTGATGACCTAGAAGGTGGGATAGGGTGGGTGGGAGGGAGGCTCAAGAGGGAGAGGATATGGGGATATATGTATACATATAGCTGATTCACTTTGTTGTACAGCAGAAAATAACACAACATTATAAAGCAATTATACCCCTATAAAGATAAAAAAAAAAGAAAAAATGCTTACTCTTGAAATCTAGTTGCTATGTTTTAAGGAAGCCCAGACCAAATGGGGAGAATGCATGAATGTGTTCTAGTCAACAATAACAGCTGGCAACCAGCATCAAACATTAAACACACCAGGGAAAAATACCTTCAAGTGATTGTAAATTCATCTTCAAATCTTCCAGCTGAGGTCTCAGATATCACAGAACAGAAACACAGCAATCTGTCAGAATTCCAGACCCAAAGAATCCAAGAGTATGAATGGATTGTTTTATACCAGTAAATTTTATAGTTCTAGCAAAGGGAAGCACAATTTTGTGTTAATTTCTAGACACTAATAACTTTCCACCTGCTCATACATTTCTTTCTTTCTTTTTATTTTATTTTATTTTATTTTTCCTGTTAGAAAGTTGACATAAAATTGTGTAGCATCCTTCGGGTTAATGGTACAATTCAGCTTTTCCATGTGTTAATCTTTCCTCTCAGTTAATCTGCCTACTTAACATCCCCTTTGTTTAAGTCTCTCAAATATGAAATATTTTTTTGTAGGCAGAATTGTAAAAATGTACTCTTTCCTGAGATTTTACATCCTAATCCTCAGAACCTGTAAATATAATGACATATCACTCCCATGATATGCTACATGATACAGTTAACCTTAAAATAGGGAGATTATGCTGCTCGGTCTAAACTAATCACATGAGCCTTAAAAAGCAGAACATTTTTTTTTAGTTTGTGGCAAAAGAGAGGGTAGATTCAAAGCAGAAGAAGGACTTGACACAGCTTTGCTGGTTTGAAGATGGAAAGAGCCACAGAAGAAGGAATGCAGGTGACACCTAGGAGCAGAGACCAGCCCCTGGCTGACAGCCAGGAAGAAAATAAGGAACTACTTCCTACATCAGCAAGGAACTGGATTATCTCAACTTGAATAACTTGGAAGTGGATTTTTACCCAGAGCACCAGCATAAGTTCCAAAACTTTGATATTGGCCTTGTGAACTACTAAGCAAACAATCCAGTTAAGCCATGCTGGACTTCAGACCTACAAAACTATGGATAATAAAAAGGTACTTTTTCTTTTTAAAACCACTATTTTTTGTGGTAATTTGTCATACAGCAAAATAAAACTAATTTATGTGTCATATATTCACTTTCAGCTGTTAAATTTTCTATAAATCTACTTGAGAAATGCATGTAAAAACAAAAATTAACAACTTTACATTAATACTTTTACTGTCTTAGTCTCTTGCCTGAAACAGAGAATACAATGTATAGCCATGGGAAAAATACAGGCCACCACCCATATTTGTATGGTCCATGAAGTAGTTTTTACATTTTTATGTAGTTGAAAAATATCAAAAGAAGTATAAAATCTTATAATACATGAACATTATGTGAATTTAAGTTCATTCTATACATAAAATTGGAACACTGCCACATTCACTGGTTTACATAATGTCTATTAATGATTTCATATCCAATAGAAGGATTTCATATGCGATGACAGTGATTTGTGTAACAACATAATTTATGCTCCCCTGCCTCTGCAAATTTTCATTACTTTCTAAATTCAGAACTTGTTTTAAATTCTACCCACCCTTTCACTCAACTTAAATTCTATCATCACCATATATCTTCCCTGAGGATCTTATCCATTTGAGATTGCAAGATCAATGTAAGTATGTAACCATCATTTGACACATTTGATTTTTAATATTATTATTATTTTCATATCTTATATCCCCAACTTGTAACCAAATTTACAATTTTTCTGGAAACCAAAGGTTATGCCCCACAATTGTTTGGACAATCACAGTGCCTATCAATATGTAATATACTTGATATTAGGAATAATAAAGCATTCCATTTAGTTGTTAAAATTGTCTTTTAATCTGCACCAAATCATTTTAATTTGAATCCTTTGATAAGGGAAATAATAATGCAATATCTGAGCTTATTTGTTTTGTTGTTGTTTATTGGGGATGTGAAAGATAAAACATATTTTTCCCCTAAATGAAAGGCTTTCTTATTTTGTATATGTAGCCCTGATTTCCCTCAACAACTCTGCAAAAACAAATTCTTCTCAAACAGGGATTTAGCTAAACAAAGTTTGTCAAGTAACATTTTAGATATTACTCTTCCTATACTTCAGTTTGCTTCTGTTATAGAGGAGTAAAATCTTTCAAAAGTGAAGTATTAAGATCAAAGAAAATTAACATTAGAATCAATAATATGCATTATATATCAAGTTAAAAAATGATTTCTGCTTATTGAAGGCAGAAGTGGTAAAAGGAAACAGTAATATTTGGAACTGGAATATTCTGATCACCTAAAGGAACACCATACCCTGATTCTTTGGAAAAGCAAAATATTTTCTCTCCTTTATCCTCCTTAGTTTTCTACCTGGATTCAAGCTTATGACTCATTCTAGAATGGTATTGTAAAGAATGATAAACAATATTTCCTCTCCTTTCTCAAAGTTATGAAAAAGGCTCCAAGGAAGAGAAAATGAGTGCCACAAGCCTGTACCTTTTGCTAAGAGAGGCTGAATTGTCTCTGCAGGACTTGTTCAGAGATGGCCCATCTGGACTTTTACCCACCTACTCCATTGTCCCTCCCTCTGTCCTACACCAGCACCCTTTTCTTTCTAAACTACACATAAGGGAAGCAAGAAGTTCATTGAGATTTTTTAAAGGAAACTTATACAAAGAGAGAACTCGCTGTGAAGATGAGTATATTTCCTCTCCCATTTACGCTAGATGAGATTGCTAGCAGAAAAACACGTTAAAGGAAGTGATAGGCATGATCTGTGGAGACTGGCTCCTTAACTCCAGAAAACTGTCCCATCAGTGTTGGGAAAAAAGATGTCTCAGAGCTAATTGGAGGCAATTGGGAAAGTAAAGCTGTTTTCTGATTATACCCTACACAGTCTAATCCATTCAGCAACATAGATATTGAAGACCGACATGATAACAGGAAGCAGCACATTTAGTAATATATTTGCAGATTCCAGATGCTTTACTTTATCTGTTGAATAAAATTTTCGTGTCTCAAGAGTGGTTGATCTTGTGGGTTATATATTTGTACATCACTCCACAAATAAGATATGGTCACATCTTTACAGGATGTTGATTTCTGATTACATATTTGGAGGTTTAGCCTAATCCTTGGTAAAGGACATGGATTAGAAAATTTCCCCCAATCTCACTCTGAGTAAATGGAGAATGGGTTTCTTATTTATAACTGATGATATGGTAAGCAGTTTTCTGTCTTTCCACATGTATTGGTAATGGAATAAGTACATCAGAAAAGTTGATTATTGGTTAGAAAAAAAAAGAAAAGAAAAACACACATACATTCTGACTTATTTTGTTTGCAACATGCATGCTCAGTGGTATATTAGTCACCTATGAAAAAATTAAAACTGAGCCAGAAGTCCCCTAGTAAAACCATTATTATTTATTACACAAAAACTAGATTATTAAAGAAGTTTACACCCAGCTTAACACATTTACAGAATAATCAAATCAAACAAAATCCAGATTTATGGAGAGTTGAAATCCTAAGTAGAATAGATTTTTTTTTCCTAAAGCAACTGTAACATTGCACAGAAGAAAGACATAAGTACGTGATTAATATATTTAAATATCTCAAAGGACAGACTTAGTTGTTAAAGTTATCATTCAGGGTCAATATGACAATACACAGTGTGGAAAATATGTATAAATGATAGGAGGTGTGATTTTTTTTTAACAGAAGAGTATACAAACCTTGAAACTATAAATGGCATTTATGACCTCCACATTGTCCTCAGAGGTCTACATCCTGTTTCTTTCTTTATGGAAAGAAATCTGCATTGCAGCAGTAACTGATTAGTTTAAGTGGATTTCTGATGGTAAGTTATAATAATAATAATAATAATTCACACCTCAACAATTTGTCCTTAGAATATGAAAACACCACATTTTTCTCAAAGAGCTCAATAAAACTTTTATCTAGTGATGGGTAAAGTTCCAAATGAAGTAGATACCCTCTCAATTTTACTTTTAGAATTGTGAGGATAACACAGGGTATAGAATTTCTTTAAATTATAAAAGACTGTATAGCTCTAATTGTATTTTTCCAAACTATATTTATTGGTAAAGGCAGGGTTCCTGAGAGAAAAAATTTAATGTGATAACCCTTTAGAAAATAATAAATTATAAATAAAAACAAATACAAACTTAACCCTATATGATTTCACTGTGTCACTTCAGACAGCACAGGAAATATTCTATAGATCATTAATCCATTTTATAGTAACTCTCCTAAATTTTGAGACTGGTCTTCAAAGGTTCTATATTTTGGCTCAAATAGAGTGGAACTTGGGATACTTGGATAAACTATCTTTAGAGAGACTTTGAAAATAATCAATAGTTTGTCAAATGTATTAATCCTTGACCAGGAAGTTGGTCTTCTTTGTAGAAATAATAATGTGAATAACTTTGAACAATTTAGAGAGATAGTATGAAGATTCAAACATATCTATTTCTGGACCCATTTACTATTTTGTGTTATTTTTTAAATGATTAATTAAAAATTTTTAAACATTTAGTTTAAATAAAAATTTTCAACATTCTTTTAGTAGTAAATCACATTTAAAAACTTCTGAAGAGCACACTGTATTTCCAAGATGACTTGCATTATACTTAGATAAGCTAAACCAACCTTTAAAGTAAATTCCAATTATATTAAAAAGAAGAGATATGTCAAGGTACTTTGGATAGAATTTTTACAAGATTGCAAACAGTTTCTTGAAAATAAAGCAAAACTTTACTTTTCCCACAGTATGAATTAAAATGCATGTAAACAGTTCTTTCTATTTCTAAGATTTGTTAAAACATTTTTCATTTCATTAACATTAATTTTTTATCTCTAAAAAAAAAACAGGGCCTCCCTGGTGGCGCAGTGGTTGAGAGTCCGCCTGCCGATGCAGGGGACACGGGTTCGTACCCCGATCCTGGAGGATCCCACATGCCGCGGAGCGGCTGGGCCCGCGAGCCATGGCTGCGGAGCCTGTGTGTCCGGAGCCTGTGCTCCGCGACAAGAGAGGCCACAGCAGTGAGAGGCCCGCGTACAGAAAAAAAAAAAAGAAAAAAAAACAAACAAACAAACAAAAAAAAAAACTTGTTCTTCTGATAAGAGTAAGTTAAAGGAATTTTATCAGTATAAAATACAATTGATTTGTTCCACACCCTTGCAAACACTTGTTACATTTACTTTTTCTTAATAGCCATCTTAACATGTGTGAGGTTATGGCTCATTGTGGTTTTGATTTTGGATTGCCATAATAAAATTTTGAGCACATTTCCATAGTTTGGTTGACCACTTGTATGTCTTCTTTGGGAAAATGTCTATTAAGGTCCTTAGTCTATTTTTTAACTTGGGTTATTATCTGTAAGGCTTCCTTATATATTTCAGAAATTAACCTCTTATCAAATATATGATTTCCAAATATTTTCTCATATTCTCCAGGCTGCCTTTTCATTTTGTTGATGGTTTCTTTTGCTGTGCAGAGTCTTTTTAATCAAATGTAGTCCCACTTGTTTACATTGCTTTTGTTACTTGAGTTTTTGTTATCAATTCTGAAAAAAAAATTGCCAAGCCTAATCAAAATTGATGTCAAGGAGCTATGTTCTAGGAATTTTACAGTGTCAAGCCTTATATTCAAGTTTTTTTCCGATTTTGAGTTGATTTTTCGGTTTTGTATGAGATAGGGTTTCAGTTTCATTATTTTCCATGTGGCTGTCCAGTTTTCTCAACACCATTTTTTGAAGACATGATGGATCCTGTGTAATAAATTAATTGATCAGTTTATTTCTGGGCTTTCTATTCTGTTCTACTGGTCTATGTGACTGTTCTTATGCCAATACCATACTGTTTTGATTACTAGAGCTTTGTAATATAGATTGAAGTCAGGAAGTGGGATGCTTCCAACTTTGTTCTTTTTTCTCAAGATTTCTTTGGCTATTCTGGATTTTTGTGGTTCCATACAAATTTTAGGATTTTTTTTCTAATTCTGTGAAAAATGCCATTGGTTTTTTGATAGGGATTGCACTGATTCTGCAGATTGCTTTGCCTAGTATAGTCATTTTAATGGTATTAATTCTTCCAATCCATAAGAATTGGATATACTTCCATTTATATGTGTCATATTCAACACCTTTCATAAATGTTTTGTAGATTTCAGTATACAGATCTTCTACCTCTTTGGTTAAATTTATTCCCACATGTCTTCTTGTTTTTGAAGGATATGCCTAGTCTCTTATTCAGATCTTAGAGATATAAGGAATAGTTCTTTGAATGTTATTTTCATATTAAAAATCAGTTGAACACCTCCCTTTATTTTTCTTTATATATATATATATATATATATATATATATTTACATAAAATCATTTTGCCTTTTCTATCCTTGAAATTATTTTTTTAAATAATCAAAATTGATTAAATTACATTTTTGAGATTACCAATGTTTACCTTTTATGTTGGAAGCTTTGAAAAACATAACATCAATGACAACAACAACAGGTTATTTTTGATATTGTTTTTTTCCAAAATGCAGTTCAAATGTTCATTAGCATTTGATAACAAAATTGACATTTTCATATTAATCATTTAATCAAATATGAATTAACAAATAGAATTTAAAGGGATTTTGTATTACTTTTAAATGTTTTATTTATTTATTATTATTAATTTATTATTATTATTATTATTTCCTGTGGTAAACGGGCCTCTCACTGTTGTGGCCTCTCCCACTGCGGAGCACAGGCTCTGGACGTGCAGGACCAGTGGCCATGGCTCACGGGCCCAGCCACTCTGCAGCATGTGTGATCCTCTCGGACCGGGGTACGAACCTCTGTCCCCTGTATTGGCAGGCAGACTCTCAACCACCACACCAACAGGGAAGCCCCAAAATGTTTTATATTTTAATGATTCAATAGAAAATATCTCTAATCATTTAGCTCTCCTATTAATTAGCTCTCTTTTCAGATAAAATAAAAGAGACTGTTGATATAAGATTACCTTATATCTAATGTTTTTAACTTTCTGGTTAAGCCCTTATTTTTTCTCTGTGATCAAACCACCCTCATGGTTGTCATTTTCAAGGAAACTTAACTGATTAAAATATATTAAAATCTTTCATCAAAATAAAATGAACAATGACAATTAATAATTCCTTCAGAGTACACCTTTGTATGCTTTTATTTTTAATGGGAATGCATTTCTTTTATTTATTTATTTATTTATTTTATTTTACTTTTGGCTGTGTTGGGTCTTCATTTCTGTGTGAGGGCTTTCTGTAGTTGTGGCAAGAGGGAGCCACTCTTCATCATGGCGGGCGGGCCTCTCACTATTGCGGCATTTCTTGTTGCAGAGCACAGGCTCCAGATGCGCAGGCTCAGTAGTTGTGGCTCACAGGCCTAGTTGCTCCATGGCATGTGGGATCTTCCCAGACCAGGGCTCGAACCCATGTCCCCTGCATTAACAGGCAGATTCTCAACCACTGTGCCACTAGGGAAGCCCTATATGCTTTTTTTTCTTTTTAACCATTATTATTACTATCAGTAATTCTTATTCGTCTGAAGCATGGTCAGAAATTATATAGAGATTTCAGTGCTCAGTGAAAAGTTGTTAGCTATGTTTCACTTAGCTTTATTAATGATATAATGATATAACTTAATTTAGGATGCCAAGGAAAAATAATGATATGTTTAGTCGAAACATGTAGTGAATTTAGTTTAGCTATGCAATGCATATGATTCACTCTTTTCATGTACCTTATTATTTTCTGTCTCTTCAACTACTTTCCTTCCAAAAGAATTGAATAGCTAGATGATGGCAAAATTCATGTTACTTTTATTTGTATAAGGAAAATGGTGTGTGATTGATTATATTGACCAGAAGGACAGAATCATCTAAAAAAAATTCTCTGAGTAGCTCCGGTTTTATTACCTCAGTTAAAGATGCCAAAGGAGAGAGAGGAGGCACTGGTGGAAGCAGATGAACCATACAGGCTGGTGATGGCGAATGCAGGGTCAGTGCAGTAAGACCATACCAACCACATAGTCACCATGACCACAGTCAAGAACATTGATCTGTGAGGGTTGTCTACTCCCACGGCTCCCACTTAAACAAAGGCTGGAAACCAGTCAGAGAAGTAGATCTCGTCCATGGACAAGCTGACATGAGCCTTACTCAGGAAGTCCAGAGACCCCTGCTATCTCAGCAAGTATCCTCCTTTATGTTCTTGGCATCACTGCACACACATAGTTGCAAAAATTAAAGAGAATACATCTCCGACTGGCTCAGGACTCTACCAAGAATCTCCCAAATGCCACTCATACCAGCAAGACACAGTGCCACAGGCTGATAGGCAAAGCCTAACACAGAAAAGAATGAGCTTGGAGAACCAGGTGATGCCCCAGTCTAGGCTATGAAGACCTGTCCTGTCTCAGCTTGGTTGTCCTGCTATCCCAACCTGCATGGAGGTGATGACTCCACAGCCCAAGGTTGGGATTCCAGCACCTTTCCAACCTGACTCTTGGACCCCAAAAGAGCAGGCAGCTGAGAGCTGGCCTCCCCTGGAGAAGCCTTCAGAGCCAAGTTTAAGTGGTCTTCCTAAACTTATAACTCACTGGGCCTCCACCAGATTGTGAAGCTATAATAAATACATACATACATACTTACACACTTACATACATAAACACAAAAATAAATATACTCTTCCTGAGTAAAGCTGGATTCTCATGTCTTTTCATAAATAGATATCTGTCTTATTTATGAAAAAACAAAAAAATTCTATGCTTTTCTTTTTCTTTTTTTGAAATCTGATGGTGTCAAAATCTTTAAAATATGTTCATAATCATATAGGTTTTACAAGTAAATTTCAAAAGAATTCATGGATTTATGATTCAAATGAAAATTAAATAATTCAATTAAAAGTAAGATTACAGCCTCTTCAAATCAATGCTTTCTATTAAGCCCCTAAGAAATAGATTTTGTCAGTAGCTTCTGTGAAGATTTTAGTTATTTATAGATTTCTGTCTTGCCCTCAACTACATCTAAACTTTTTCACAAATTAATTGCTAAGAATTAGAGTTTATAATTCGACTGTGAAGTCTAAATACTCATATAACAGAGAAGGAAATAAATCTCAAAGTTAAGTGACAAAGTAACAGTAGGTCTCAAAACTGAGATAAGTTCTTCTACTACTATTAATCTGTCTCTTTCTCTCTCTTTCTCCTTAGTTTGATAATTTCTGGTCAGGAATACTCAGTGTCTTTGTGCAGAGGAGCTGAATAAATAAAATATGTGCCAACAGGGTATGCAGTCATTAGTTTAAGATGATTTTTCCACCATTTGATATAGAAAAAAAATTCTGGCTAATGCTAATTTAAGACATATATTCAGCTAGAGTCAGTGATTTTATTAATAATGCTCTACCTAAAAGAGGAGGCAGATAGATAAATGAAACAACATTTAGGCAAAAGAAAAAAAATTAGATATATGTAAGTGGCTTACAGACAGAAGATTGAAAGGAGTTTTATATAACAGTTAATTAGAACTGCTGAAAAATCGATGGCTACAGTGCATAGGAGATATCATTAAACTTTTAGACTTTGACTATCTATAAAATTTTTCCACAATAACATTGAGGTAATTTATATTTATCACAAGAAAATAATGTAACTTTTTATAAGATATAGTAGAAATGTAAATCTGACAATGAAACCCCTCCATAAATTTTCCTTTATGTTTATTCTTTATTCCTGTGTTTTAAGAAACTTTCATTGCCTCAGTTTTATCATAAAAGATTTTAATTTCTATATTACATGAAACATCTTATTAAATATAATTCTCTTAGTAAAGAAATGTTTTCTGGGATGACTGTTAATTAGAGGTACACAACATTTGTCTTCAGTCTATATTTATTAGTAAACTCTGAAACAAGTAATATTTTTATGGCTAATAAAACCAAAAGCATGACAAATAAAGGAAATCAGGATCACTACTTTTATATTAAGAAAGCAAGTTTAATATTTTTTCTGCTTCCATGTTTGATATTATAGGAGAAAAATGTATGGACAATATTTTTCCCCAAATGATTTTGGTTTTGTGTCTTTTATCCTGATATTTATAATTATATACAGTTGGCCCTTGAAAAACACAGATTTGAACTGAATGGGTCCACTTACACATGTATATTTTTCAGTACAGTCAGCTTTTTGTATCTCTGGGTTCCACATTCACAGATTCAACCAGCTGCAGATTGTGGGTTGTGTACTATGCCATTTTATATAAGGGCCTTGAGCATCCATGGATTTTGTTATCTGTGGTGGGTTCTGGAAGAAATCCCCCACATATATGTAAGGATGACTGTATACTCATATAAATTAAAAACAAAAAAAAATTAAGGGAGAAAGAAAGAAAGAAAAGAAAGTATAGTTATATAGAAAGGGAAAAACTCAAAATGGATTAAAGGCTTACATGTAAGACTTAAAACTATAAAACTCCTAGAAGAAAACATAGAGGGAAGCTTTGTGACATTGGTTTTGGCAATGACAGCAAAAGTACAAGTGAAAAAAAATCAAAACTCTCTTAATATTTTAATGTAAACTGGAAATTTTCTTCCTTTATTTTCATTTATATTATACATATATATGTGCAATTTTCAATATTGTATAGTAGACTTATTTGCATTTACTAAAACCCAAATATAATATGAACTGATTCTCATTTGTGGACTTTCAGAGAAACCAGTTTCATGTTTCTACATAGTTTAGAGTTTCTGAACAAAAAAGTTACCAGCAACAGGAGGAACATGAGAAAGCAGAACACAGAATTGTTTGTGGATTTAGATTCCCCACTATTCTGAAGGCAATAGGAGCATTACTATTTATGGTCAGTATGTTCATCGGAAGGGATGGGGTGTATTCCTTGGTATGGAGTAGCATCAGAGTGACTACAGTTTTTATCAGTGGTTAATTGGTTTGGAGTATAAATGGAAGGTGGAGTCCTGGGATGCACAATATATATGATTTTTATTTGGTAAAGATGCAGTGATAATTACAAGGATTGTGATGTGGGCTGGTTAGATTAGTGTCATTGAAGTCCTTGTAATAAGGAAATTATGGGTTACTCAGGAAATCTAGATGACAACTTGAGGAATGCTGTGATAGGCAGATGTCCTTTTTGGCATCTTTGTTGGAGAGACCATTTCTTGAAGTCACTTTGAAAATTATGCTGACTTTTCATCTTGTTTATGGTTTCCTTTGCTGTGCAAAAGCTTTTAAGTTTAATTAAGTCCCATTTGTTAATTGCTGTTTTTATTCTCATTACTCTAGGAGGTGGGTCAAAAAAGATCTTTCTGTGATTTTTATAAGAGTGTTCTGCCTATGTTTTTCTCTAAGAGTTTTATAGTATACGGTCTTACATTTCTGTCTTTAATCCATTCTGAATTTATTTTTGTGTATGATGTTAGGGAGTGTTCTAAGGTCATTCTTTTACATATAGCGGTCCAGTTTTCCCAGCACCACTTATTGAAGAGGTTGTCTTTTCTCCATTGTATATTCTTGCCTCCTTTGTCATAGATTAGGTGTCCATATGTGCATGGGTTTATCTCTGGGCTTTCTATCCTGTTCCATTGATCTATATTTCTGTTTTTGTGCCAGTACCATATTGTCTTGATTACTGTTGCTTTGTACCATAGTCTGTAGTATATTTCTGTTTCTGTGCCAGTACCATACTGTCTTAATTACTGTAGTTTGCAGTACAGCCTGATTACTCCAGCTCCATTTTTCTTTCTCAAGATTGCTTTGGCTATTCAGGGTCTTTTGTGTTTCCATAAAAATTGTAAAATTTTCTGTTCCAATTCTGTGAAAAGTGTCACTGGTAATTTGATAGGGATTGCATTGAATCTGTAGACTGCTTTGAGTAGTATAGTCATTTTCACAATGTTGATTCCTCCAATCTAAAAACATGGTATATCTCTCTATCTGTGTCATCTTTGATTTCATTCATTACTATCTTATAGTTTTCTGCATACAGGTCTTTTGCCTCATTAGGTAGGTTTATTCCTAGGTACTTTTTTTCTTTTTGTTGCAATGGTGAATGGAATTGTTTCCTTAATTTCTCTTTCTGATCTTTTGTTGTTAGTATATAAATTCATTGATTAGCTCTAGTAATTTTCTGGTGGCGTCTTTAGGATTTTCCATGTATAGTGTCATGTCATATGCAAACAGTGAGAGCTTTACTTATTGTTTTCTGATTTGGATTCCTTTTATTTATTTTTCCTCTCTGATTACTGTGGCTAGGACTTCCAAAACTATGTTGAATAATAGTGGTGAGAGTGGACACCCTTGTCTTGATCCTGATCATAGAGGAAATGTTTTCTCTTTTCACCATTGAGAATGATGTTTGCTGTGGGTTTGTTATATATGGACTATATTATGTTGAGGTAGGTTCCCTCTATGCCCACTTTCTGGAGAGTTTTTATCGTAAATCGGTGTTGAATTTTGTTGGAAGATTTTTCTGCATCTATTGAGGTTATCATATGGTTTTTATCCTTCAGTTTGTTAATATGGTGTATCACATTGATTTGCATATATTGAAGAACACTTGCATCCCTGGGATAAATCCCACTTGATCGTGGTGTATGATCCTTTTAATGTGTTATTGGATTTGGTTTGCTAGTATTTTGTTGAGGATTTTTTGCATCTATGTTCATCAGTGATATTGGCCTGTAATTTTCTTTTTTTGTCATATTTTTATCTGGTTTCAGTATCACGGTGATGGTGGCCTTGTAAAATGAGTTTGGGTGTGTTCCTCCCTCTGCAGTTTTTAGGAAGAGTTTGAGAAGAATAGGTGTTAGCTCTTCTCTAAATGTTTGATAGAATTCTCCTGTGAAGCCATCTGGTCCTGGACTTTTGTGTGTTGGAAGATTTTTAATCACAGTTTCAATTTCATTACTTGTGATTAGTCTGTTTGTATTTTCTATTTCTTCCTGATTTAGACTTGAAAGGTTGTACTTTTCTAAGAACTATCATACAAAGTGAAGTAACTCAGAAAGAGAAAAACAAATATGATATATTTACACATACATGTGGAATCCAGAGAAATGGTAGAGATAACCTTATTTGCAAAGCAGAAGTAGAGACAGAGATGTAGAGAGCAAATATATGTATACCAAGGAGGAAAAGGGGAGGGTGGGAGAAATTGGGAGTTTGGGATTGACATATATACACTATGATACTATGTATAAAATAGATAACTAATGAGAAGCTATTGTGTACTGCAGGGAACTCTACTTGATGCTCTTTGGTGACTTAAATTGAAAGGAAATCCAAAAAATAGGGGATATATGTATACATACAGTTGGTTCACTTTGTTGTGCAGTAGAAACTAACACAACATTGTACAGCAACTACACTCCAATAAAAATTAATTAAAATAAAAAGAAAATTATGCTGAAAATTGGGACAATTATGTGAATTTGAAGGTAGGAGAATGACAAAAGAGAGGACATGTTCAGCCTTAACAGGTCCTCTTTGTTAAAGCCAGGTCCTGAGAGACAGAGTAGAACCATAAATTATGGAATGAAAATTTATGATTGATGACCTCAAGAAATATGAGCCCCCAAATTTCCTTCATCCCTCAACATCACTCTTTCTGATTGATATTGTTATTCAAAATAAGAAATATATGTTTGATCTTCATCCTTGTCTCCGGCACAGACCTCTTAAAACCCTTGGAATTTCCTGAGATGAGAATGATAAATGTATCTTTTGTTTTGTAAATGAGTTAACTTTTGGAAAGCACCTAAGAATGGGGACTGTTGCCAGTGGAGCCAACCATGCAATTAGTAGGTTGGGACTTTTTTTTTTTAACATCTTTATTGGAGTATAATTTGTTGTATAACAAAGTGAATTAGCTCTATGTATACATATATCCCCATATCCCCTACCTCTTGTGTCTCCCTCCTTCCCTCCCTATCCCACCCCTCTAGGTAGACACAAAGCACCGAGGATCTGATCTCCCTGTGTTATGCAGCTGCTTCCCACTAGCTATCTATTTTACATTTGGTAGTGTATATATGACCATGCACTCTCTCACTTCATCCCAGCTTACCCTTCCCCCTCTCCATGTCCTCGTGTCCATTCTCTACATCTGTGTCTTTATTCCTGTCCTGCCCCTAGGTTCTACAGACATTTATTAATCTGTTTTTTAGATTCCATATATATGTGTTAACATACGGTATTTTTTTTTTCTCTTTCTGACTTACTTCGCTCTGTGTGACAGTCTTTAGGTCCATCCACCTCACTACAAATAACTCAATTTCGTTTATTTTTATGGCTGAGTAATATTCCATTGTATATATGTGCCACATTAGAAGGTTGAGACTTTTAACTTCCCCACCTGACCTTCAGGGAGAGGTGAGGAGCTAAGATGGCATTTTATGATTTAATCAGTCATACCTATGTAATGAAGCCTATATAAACACAAAAGGACAGGGTTTGGAGATCTTCCATATTGGTGAACACATGGAGTTTTGGGGAGAGTGGCATGCTCAGAGATGTCATGGAAGCTCCCCACTCTTCCCTATTCATCTCTTCCATCTAAGCTATATCCTTGTATTAATATAATAAACTGGTAATCAAGTAAGTAAAATGTTTCTGTGTTCTGTGAGCTACTCTAGCAAATTAATTGAACCCAAGGAGCGGGGTGGTCACTGGAACTCCCAATCTATCATCAGTTGGTCAGAAGCACAGGTGACAACCTGTACTTAAAATTGGCAACTGAAGTGGTAGGCAGTCTTGCAGGACTGAGCATTTACCTATAGGATCCAGGTAGATAGTGTTAGAATTGATTTAAATTGTGAGACTCCCACCTGGTATCCCAAAGAATTGCTTGGTTGTGTGGGTTAAAAAAAAAAAAAAAAAAAAAAAAGTTAGAATTGGATGCAGAATCCTACACCTAAATTCCATATTTCTACCCAAATCATGTTTCATTATTTATAAATCAGTATAGATCCATACCACTGGCCATCCACACAGAGTGGCAACCAATAGTATTTCCTAAAGTTATGTGCACTAAAATAGTTCTCCTTTTTTATTCTCTTTCATGACCATCCATAAGTGAAGCTGTAATTCTTTTAGCACTTTACTTTTAGTAAAGGTTAACATTTTGCACAGGACATTTGGAAACTGTTCCCAAGTTTTATTATTTTATCATCAACTAGTTATGAGAAATTATACATATGACCTTATTTGTGGATTAAGAAGGATGAGTAGACACATTGGAAGTCTGAGCTTCTTGCTTACAGAATATGCTCATGTTTTTTACAATTGTTTATGTTTGATCTCATATATAATACTACAATTTGATAATAAATTACTGATAAGCTACTCAATCTCATGGCTTATTGGAACAGATAATACTATATTCATCATGCATGGCTCAGGTTACATATATTTTGGTGTCCCACACCAAGCATTCTGTTTTTGTTTGTTTTGTTCCATAACACAGTACAAGGAAGGCTCAATTTTCCAAAGGAGATGGGTTAGAAAAACAACATGAACAGAGTTTTTGGCTTTGCCTCAAAATATAAAGATGTTTGCTGAATATAATTTTGTTATTTGTTATTTTTAATCATGACCACCTAATAAACAGTGTTGAAACATGCATCATATGGCCCAGGCATTCAACAGGCACATGAAAAGCTGCTTAACATCACAAATTATTAGAGAAATGCAAATCAAAACTACAATGAGGTATCACCTCACACCAGTTAGAATGAGCATCATCAGAAAATCTACAAACAACAAATGCTGGAGAGACTGTGGAGAAAAGGAAACCCTCTTGCACTGTTGGGGGGGAATGTAAATTGATACAGCCACTATGGAGAACAGTATAGAGGTTCCTTATAAAACTAAAAATAGAATTACCTTATGACCCAGCAATCCCACTACTGGGCATATACCCAGAGAAAACCATAATTCAAATAGACACATGCACCCCAATGTTCATTGCAGCACTATTTACAGTAGCCAGATCTTGAAAGCAACCTAAATACCCATCAACAGATGAATGGATAAAGAAGAAGTGGTACATATATACAATGGAATATTACTCAGCCATAAAAATGAATGAAATTGGGTCATTTGTAGAGACATGGATGGACATAAAGCCTATCATACAGAGGGAAGTAAGTCAGAAAGAGAAAAACAAATATAGCATATTAATGCATATATGTGGAATCTAGAAAAAATGGTACAGATGAACTGGTTTGCAAGGCAGAAATAGAGACACAGATGTAGAGAACAAACATATGGACACCAAGGGGGGCAAGCGGGGCAGTGGGTGGTGGTGGTGGTGGGATGAGTTGGGATTGACATATACTAATATGTATGAAATAGATAACTAATAAGAACCTGTGTATAAAAAATAAAATAAAATTCAAAAACAAATCAAAACAAAAAAATAAGGTCCAGGCATTGACAAAAGTAATTAAAGAAGAGAAAAATAAATGGAAAGACATTCATGTTGATGGATTCGAAGTTTTAATATTATTAAAATGTCCATACTACAGATTCAGTGCAATTCTTATTTAAATCCCAATGACATTTTTTTAACAGAAATAGCATAAACAATTCTAAAATTCATTTGGAAACACAAGGAACACCAATTAATGAAAAGGATGCTAAGAATACACAATGGGGGAAATATAGTCTCTTCATCAAATGGTGAAGATATCAAACTAGATATCCACATGTAAAGAATGAAACTGGTCCCATTTCTTACACCATATACAAAAACACAACTCAAAATGGATTAAACACTTAAATGTTAAGGCCTGAAACTGTAAACCTCTTTGAAGAAAACACAGTAGAAAAGCTTTATAACATTGGTCTTGGTAATGATTCTTTTTTTTTTTTTTGGATATGTCATCAAAGCACAGTGAACAAAAGCAAAAATAGATAACTGAGATTGTATCATAAAAACAAAAACAATAAAACAAAACAAAATATAACAACAACAACAAAAAAACCTTCTGCACAACAAAGAAAACAAAAAGTAGAGTCAAAAGGCAATTTATGGAATGGGAGAAAATACTTGCAAACCATCAATTTGAAACAGGGTTAATAAACAAAATATATTAAAAAACTCATGACTCAATAGCAAATTAAAACAAAACAAAACAAAGCAAAACAAATAACTCAGTTAAAATAAGAAGTGATAGAATTGGCCAACAGGTATATGAAAATGTACTCAACATGACTAATCATCAGGGAAATGCATATCTAAAACACAATGACATATCACCTCATGCTTGAAGGATGGCTATTATCAAAAACAAAACAAAACCAAAGACAACAAGTGTTGACAAGGGTGTGGAAATATGGGAACACTTATATATTCTTGAAGGAGTGTGCAATGTTGCAGTCGTTATGGAAAACACTTTGGAGATTACCCAAAAAATTAAAAATAGAACTACCATACAATCCAGTTATTCCACTTCTCGGTATTTATCCAAAATAATTAAAATCAGGATCTTGAGGATATATTTGCACACCCATGTTCACTACAGCATTATCCACAGTAACCAAGATGTGAAAATAACCTAAAATTCCATCAACAGATGAATGGGTAAAATGTGGTATATACCTGCAACAGAATTTTATTCAGCCTTTAAAAAGAAGGAAAGCCTGCAATATGAAACAAAAAAGATGAACTTGCAAGGCATTGTGCTAAGTGAAATAATCCAGTCACAGGAAATCATATCAAGATATATCAAGCATACAAAACATTCAAACTCCTAAAAGCAGAGAGATGAATTGTGGTTGCCAGGGGCTGGGGAAAGGGGAGATGAAGAGTTGCTATTCAATGGTTATAAAGTTTAAATTATGCAGAATGGATGAACCTGCCCATATTTAACAATATTATATGGTACACTGAAAACTCTTTTAGGAAAGCAGATCTCATGTAAAATGTTTTTTCTACAATGAGGGGGGGGCTATAGTTAAACAACAACAACAACAAAACAAACAAACAAACAAACAAAAAAACAAGGTTGCAGGATACTTGAGGACACAGCTGGACCTGAGGCTAAACTTTCTCTTGTTCTGGACACTACCTACAACTAGCAACCTTATTTTTTTTTTAAGTTATTGAATTAGAATAGTTCACTGACATATTTAACATGTTACCATTAAAATTAGAAGAGGCCAGCAACCATTGTGCTTCTTTGTATTGATTGTGGTTTGAAGTACAGTAACTTGCTTTTCATCTTAGGCAAGCTGCAAAAAATTGGACCTTTAGAAATTTACTAATATGATAAGTCTTTTAATCTTCAAAGGGCTTATATCATACCTCTGTCAATTGTATAACTCACCATATCCTGTCATCCGTATAACAGATCATCTCTGTATTATTTTGTAATACAGAGAAAGAAAATTAATATATTTCTAGGTTAAGACACTGTCTTTGTTCCATAACAGCAAACTGATACTGATCATTTTCACTAATCGGATTGGAGAAAAGAGCACTTTCCAGATCAATAGCTACATGCCAGTACCTGAGAATATGATTATTTCCTCCAACAGGGTACCACATATGGCATGGCAACTGCAATTTGAAACATCATCTGATTATGTGTGCAATAATTCTCCAATAACTAGCTGGTTTTTACACTACTCCTAGATGTGAGATTTAAAAAAAAAATGATAGAAAACATCACCTTGCATCTTTTAAATATTTATTGGTCACCCTAATCTTTGCAATTACTCAATGGATGTGGTTTTGCTTTAGGTTCTCTATTTTGGTTGAGTAAGGCAGATCAAAGAGCTTCCATTTGATACTTGCAAATATAATAGCTTTTAGTATACAGATCAGGATACCAGTATGGGGACATTTTCAGTTGCCAGAAAATAATTATCTAGTTCAATGTTATCAGCAACTGGATAAATTATTGCCTGATGGTTCAGCACATACACTGGGAATATTGTGAGATTAACTTGGGTTGAAAGTTAATTTCCTACCTGACCTCCCTAAATCTCCTTTCTGACCACAGGACAATAGTAGTATCTAGGTTCTCTAGGTATTGGCATCAATTTATAGCCTCTGTCATATAATCCCTGAAACATTCTAGGTATTTTTGTTTTCCCAGTGCTCATTCATCTGTGAAGATGCTCATAGAGGCGTTTGGAAAATACTTGGATAAATATTTAGAGTATTAACACTTAACAGTGGCACAGGGTATTTTCTCAGGGAAGACACTTCTATCATGGGATCTTGGTGTATAGAGTTAGCTTAGGTTTCAGAACTAACGGAGAGGCTAAGAATCTTTGTTGTGTTCTCTAATGTCAGAATTCTGTTCACCAGAACCCTTTACTGTTATATAGATTAAGAAATAGTAGATAATCAAAACGTTTAATTCCTAGTGTCCTCATGATTAATTAGTCACTACCACAGATCCTGGCTCAAAATACTCTGGTTTCCACTCCATTCCTGATCCCCATTATGGTCATTGCATGCATTTTGCCTCTAATGGTGAAGGTTGCAAACTGAACTCTATCCATCTTGTATTCGATAATTTACATGGAAAATATGCTATCCACTTCATTGTCATTATTCCTAGCATCCAAAAGCGTTTATCATTGAGATTTCCAAGAATGCTTGTGCTCCCCTTGCCAATATATTTTTCATTGTCTTCTTGAATGTGTTTCCTGGCCCTTAAGGGATATAGTTTGCAGGAATTGGGTGTAGATTGTAGTTAATAAAGCTGTTCAATCAATCTTATCATAAAACTTCGAATTTCATCAGAAAAGTCCTAGCATGTATGCTTCATTAATAAGCCACTATTGTTTCTATCTTCAGTTAGTTGACCAAGAAAACAACCAGATCCATTTTAAGATATACAAGCTAGCTTATATTAATTCATAAATCAAGGATAAGTACCTTTGATGAATAAATATGGAGTGAGTTAGTGGAGGGATAAAGATTATTTCTGGGGGTAGATAGGTTAAAAGCCTGTTTTCTATTTTTATTTATTTTTATGTCTTTGCATCATAAATGGGACTCAGTGGGTAAAACAGTAGGTCACTTCTCCCCAGGTCTTCCAGATTTAACATACCCATATTTATAAGTCCATCTCTTTCATTTCTATACTAGATATACATTTCTTTGCCCATTCAAGGACAGCACTTAAACAAAATTCGCTTCTCTCTTCAGCTTTTTTCTTTTTTTTTAATTCTCCCACTTTTTATAAAAACCTCCTGTGATTCCACAATTTCCTCCAAATTCTCTCTGCTCTTTATCCAAAACTCCTCAAAAAGATCACTTATTCCTCTGTCTCCAATTCGCATCTTATTTGCTTTTCCTCAAGCTTATCCCAGTCAAGATCTGACTCCTCCTCTCTCCATGCACTTAAGAGCAGGGGTCTTCTTTCTGTTTCTGGAACATGATATGCTGGCTACTACTCAGGGATTTTGAAAATGGTTCCTTCTTACCATAAGTAAGTTTGTTTGGCTATATTTATTATTTATACCTTATGTCTTTCATGTGTTTGCTATAATTTTCATTGAAGGCTTTTCTGGCCATCCTATTTAGATATTAATATATCATTCTTTCTTCAAAAATGCTACATAATTTCCTTAATTTTTATATTGAATGTAAATGCTTGTTAGATAGAAATTTCCATTAAAATAAAGGCCTTTTTAAATTCTATTTTGTTTGCTGATATATCCGCAAAACGTGTCTGGCATATGAGAAATTCTTAGCAAATATTTGTGAATCAAATTTAAAAGTGTATATTTCTAATAATGACATTTTGTTAACACTAAATCATGAGAAAGTTCAAAACATATTTGAAAATTTATTTTGTTTTATGGTATACTGTATATATATATATATATATATATATATATATATATATATATATATATCTCAGTAGTTATAGATTACTTAGTAATTGTTTACAATTAATTTTCCAGTTTTATTCTATTATAAAATAATGTACAAGATTTGTTTAGCCTATGATCAAAAAATCCATAGGATAGTTTCCTGAAACTGAAATTACTCTATTCAAATATCTGGACATGTTTAAGGTACTCAGTTTTAATATCTTACCTTCCAGAAGACCTGGACAGATTTACACACAGAAACAATCTCATGAGAGTATCTGTATGCTTGACCTCTTTAAGGTTCTATAGATAGTTCTGTGCTTTGGCACATAAGATTTTTTAAAATCTAAATGATCAGTGAAATTATTTTAAATTTTAATAAGTATGAAAAATATTGAATTACTAACAGGATATTCAGGGAACAACTATTCCCTGAAAATTGGAAAATAATATAATATATTGATACAGATTTTGTACCTTAAGATTTATCCTAATATGATCTAACAAGAACTGAAAAAGTGTAAAAAAAAATTTGTGGTGCTTTGATATAGTATTTATCCTTATAATTGTCAGAAGCTCTCAGTTTTTTTAAATATATGTTTCAATTTCATACATACACCAAAGTCTTTGAGTACAATAAAGATTAAAGGTGATTTTTAAAAGATATTATTTTCCACATATTTTGCTATTTACAAAGGCTTTTCAAAATTAATTCATCATATGATATAAAAATAGGATATGATATATCATATGATATAAAAATAGGATTACACACTCTTTCTTGAAGTTGCAAAAATAAAACTCTAAGGTGATGAGTAAAACTTGTATGAAAATATACTGTTATTTCCTTGTATTGCAGATATATTCTGATTGCAATTCAAATATTCTTTGAGTTTCACCAATATTAGCTCTAATAGCATTTCATATCTAAGGACCAATACTTCATAGGTATAATATAATATCCTGTATTAAAAAGGAAAACTATGATTCTGTCTACTCAAAGAAATAGACATGGCTGGCTTTCCACTTTCAGTCATCTAAGTTTATGAATATTGTTTATTTTATGACAATCTTCTGTTCCCCATGAAAATATCTCGTGCTCCAAATTTATTTTTCTTATTGGAAACTCATAATATCAGCAGTCTTTACAACATTAAGGTGTCAGCTCCACTCTTGTGGTTCAAAAAGCTAGCCTGTTATATTTCCATATTATATTACATTTTTATTATTGTATCTAAGAAACCATCATGACTTGTATGAGTTATTATGGAATAGAGATCACATACTAAGAACTATAAGGGTCATTCCATGATAGAAATTAACAAAGGAAATGGCATAAGAAATAAAAATAGGAAATTGTGGTGCATTGTGTAAATAAGCAGCTCTGCTACTCTGCTCAAGTGCACTATTAACTCTCTGGGATGTGAGTCCATGTTTGCCAAATATTCCAACTTCTGGAGAGAAACAAAAATGCATGGTTTTTTTTGGTGAAATAGCTTGATTTTTAGTGTTGTTAATTAATTTACATTTTAAAAAGACTGAATGCCAAATAGATTACAAGAAGAGTATCAGTCTGGCTTTATTCACTGGCAAACTGATTCACAACTTGCAGACAGTTATAGAAAAACTGGGGATGCTTGTTCCACTTTACATCATTACTTAAAGTTTGGTACAGATATTACAACCATCTGCCAAGTGATAAGATCATTATCTAATAATTTTAAACAGAATGGTAGGACTTGCAATGTTATCTCAATAAGATAGGATACTCCTGTTAAGGATCTCACTATATAATGGTAGAGATTTAATTATGGTATAGTGCTATAAATACAAAGTCACAAGGCTTGACTCTGGATTCCTTCAAACTTTTAAGTAATATGTAAGAGTTCTTGAATGGTAACCTGTATTTTGAGGGGTTTGAAATTTTAAAAATGCTTAATATTTCCAAAAGAAAAATTCAAACCAAATAATATTTTTGGAACTTATAATTAACTAATTTTCTTTTCTTTTATTTTATTTTAAATTTATTAGCATAATAGTGTAAGACTTTTTTTTTTTCTGGATAGAACTGTTTGAAATTTTTATTTATTTTTTATTTTTTTTTCTTTATAACAAATTTAATCAGTTATACATATACATATGTTTCCATATCCCCTCCCTTTTGCATCTCCCTCCCACCCTCCCTATCCCACCCCTCCAGGCGGTCACAAAGCACCGAGCTGATCTCCCTGTGCTATGCGGCTGCTTCCCACTAGCTATTTACCTTACGTTTGGTAGTGTATATATGTCCATGCCACTCTTTCACTTTGTCACAGCTTACCCTTCCCCCTCCCCATATCCTCAAGTCCATTCTCTAGTAGGTCTGTGTCTTTATTCCTGTCTTACCCCTATGTTCTTCATGACATTTTTTTTCTTAAATTCCATATATATGTGTTAGCATACAGTATTTGTCTTTCTCTTTCTGACTTACTTCACTCTGTATGACAGACTCTAGGTCTATCCACCTCATTACAAATAGCTCAGTTTCGTTTCTTTTTATGGCTGAGTAATATTCCATTGTATATATGTGCCACATCTTCTTTATCCATTCATCCGATGATGGACAATTAGGTTGTTTCCATCTCTGGGCTATTGTAAATAGGGCTGCTATGAACATTTTGGTACATGTCTCTTTTTGAATTATGGTTTTCTCAGGGTATATGCCCAGTAGTGGGATTGCTGGGTCATATGGTAGTTCTATTTGTAGTTTTTTAAGGAACCTCCATACTGTTCTCCATAGTGGCTGTACCAATTCACATTCCCACCAGCAGTGCAAGAGTGTTCCCTTTTCTCCACACCCTCTCCAGCATTTTTTAAAATTAATTTATTATTAGTATTATTATTATTTTTGCGGTATGCAGGCCTCTCACTGCCGTGGCCTCTCCCACCATGGAGCACAGGCTCCGGATGTGCAGGCCCAGTGGCCATGGCTCACTGGCCCAGCCGCTCCACAGCATGTGGGATCCTCCCAGACTGGGGCACAAACCCATGTCCCCTGCATTGGCAGGTGGACTCTCAAGCACTGCACTACCAGGGAAGCCCACGACTTTTTTTAAATATTCACAAAGGTCCACACAAAGTTTTCTTTTTTTTATGTACATTCATGGTATTGTGTGTGTCTCTGTGTGTGTTTAATTAAATTCCTTCTATGAAAGTGATGGAAATGTTACTGAAAGAATACTACTGGCATTAGTAGTCACAAAACTAAACATTTTGATGGTTAAATAATTATTTGAAAAATGTAGTCTTTAAAATGTAAAAACATTCTTTATGTATTTCAGACTTTCTCTCTTTGACTCTCGATTAGCTGCTTTGATGTAACCAGCACTTAAGTGCCATTCAAAAAAGTATACATTTAGACTGAGATTATAATGGAGTAATCATATTTTGTATATTACCTTATAATTCCAAAAGTTCTTTTAGGTCACACAAATAAAATACTTTGAATTTTTTTTCTATTGATTCAATAGCTTGATTCTAAATTTATTGTTCACTGAAAATCTTGTCTTTATTCTCAGGCTTATAGTGAGATGTGATTATATTGCTTGGGATTTTGCTCTATAGAGTAGTTATGAATTCTACATTTTATTGCAATTTTTATGAAATTTTCTAAAATATAGCTATATAAATACCAACCATGACTAGTGGCATTTAAAATTCTACACTCGTTTTGTAGACGTATGGAGCAGTGAAATATAGGGTAATGATAACCGTAGAAGAACCTTAAAACAGTTTTAAATACTTGAGATATCAGCATATATTGATTTGGCATAGCATTTGAAATATACTTTAATTTCATAAACAGAATGTTATCCCTCTTTTAAAAATTGCAAATTATTTGTGCACATAGCATTCAACATGACTGTTGGCTTTGAGCTCAGAACCCCAGCTGAAAATAGTTTGGCCAAAAATGGGAATTCATTGATCCCTCGGTCAAGTATGGCACTAAAGTTGTAGAGTTAACCCAATCCATACACAAGAATAACACCAGAAACAGCTCTCCCCTTTCTCTTTTACTGTCTATTCTGATTGTTGGTTTCAATATCAGCCAGATCTTGTCCTTTGACTACTGACAGCCTTTGAGGTGTAAATCTAACAGTTCAGTAGAGATGGATAAAATATTGTTTTTCTATTAGCTCTAGTTTAATAATAAAAAAAAATTCTTAAGAAGTTATTCAGGTAACTGATATGATTCATCATCTGATAGATGAAATTTATGAGTTAGCAGGCCATTGACCTTCTCATCTTATATTGGGTAGTGCTTCAGGACATGAGATTTAGTACCTCCAGGAAGTCCCATTTGTTGTCAAGTATATTACCCATCTTGATTGGGACCACCATATTTTCCCTCTCAGGAATAGGTGACCTACTATGCTAACCACCAGGTTCCTATTCAATGAGAAATCATTGACTGTATTTTGAACCTATGGGAAACATAGAAATTATCACAATCCGTCCATTAGTTCACACTTAAGTGTGAACCATGAGCAATCTTTTTCTAGTCTTTCCTCCTCACAAGTAACATCTAATCCATATCCAATTTCCATGAATTTTGCTTTCTAAATTTCTTCCTAATGTAGTCTATATATTTTTCAATTAAACCCAGATCTGAGGAGTAAGGATGAAATTTAACTCATCTATATTCATTGCAACAGCCATCCTATTTTTTAGATAAGTGTAGTAGACATCCAATGAGTCTTCCTGTATCCTTTCCAAATTAGTCTTCATGTTGCTACTAAATATTTTTTTTAAAATAGAATTTGACCAAGATAGCACATCAATCTACCTTCTTCAAATTACACCATATACTTATCATGACCACATTAATACTCTAAGCATCGTTGTTTTCTGAGCCCCAGATGCATATATTCTACTTCTAATATTTTTCTATCTTTAGATATCACTTTAGCATTTCTAAGTTAATGGGAATGAATTTATAATAAAACATAATTTTATCAGAAGACTTTCCTTTACCATAATTTTGATATGCATAATTTTCATAATATCTCAAATAAGTTTTCAATAATAAATTGGCAAATACAGATTACTTCTGTGAGGGTGTGTGAGTATTACAGTATTCATGTAACCATCAGTGTTATACAAATAAATGTAGTAGAATGAAAAATTCCTGTGATATTGTTGTGATAAAAATGATTACAGATACTTCTGTCATCTAAAGATAGTACATAGTTTTATATCAGTGGGAAAATAAATATTTTTTGCTCACTTTCCTCTACAAGAACCTGGAAAGGGAGAAAGAAAAATTTATATTTCTAAACTTTGCCATGTCTTTTACATATGAAGTGATGAGACACTGATTAAATGATTCTGTTCAGCAAATCCCATTAAAAATACTTTCTATATGAAAAAATAAACCCAGAGCTGAAGAGTAAGAGGGAGATTTAATTCATCTATATGATGAAATAAACAGAGGAGCTGGAGCCACTGAGCACTGGAGAACTTAGAGGCAAATTAATCTCTTATTCAATGGTGGAGCCATGTCAGGAGGTGAAACCCTAGGAAAATGGATAATGAGAACTCATTTGCAAGATGACTAAAGGACTACATAATAGTTTCAGTTTTAAAGGTTTTGAAGTTGGAAATCATGTATACATCCAGTATATTCCCCTAAAACCTTTAGCAAAATATAATATATGCACGTAAATTTTTTTGTGAGTGTTGTGTAAGAAAACTCAATTAAAAGGGGCTACATTCCTTGGCTAGTTTTGAGTAGTTAGCTCAATTAATCCAATTAAGTATTGTCACAAAGTTGTCAATTAAAAACAGCAATAGAATCTCAGTGGCATACAGAAATGAATATTTGCTTCTCATATATAAGCAGTGATTAGCTGATTCAGACTTAATTGGCTGTTTTCCAGGTATTTTTCATCCTTCTCCTGGATCAGTGAGCACGTTTGGACATATTCTTCAGGATGGCAAAAATGAAAGAGTGGAAGAAAAAGCATGCAATAATTCTTGAGGTGTAGGGATGAAACTGGCATATCATCACTTCCATCTCTTCATTATTTTACTGGTCAAAGCAAATAAAAAGACTAATCCCAGATTCAAATGTGGGACAAATATCTCCTTCATTTTAAGAAAAACTACAGTCATATATCAAAATTCATAGAGAAAGGGACATTGGAAAAATTATGTATAAACTGTTCTATATTCATCTCATCCCTATACTGGAATAAAAGATAAACTTTGCTCCAAATATTCTCCCTTGTCTCCCCTAGAATGTGCAGTGTTCGTGGAAGAAGCACCAGGCTTCAGAGCAAAGTATAATAAGAGAGTCTAGACATTTTTCTCATCAAAGATAAGAGTAATCAGAAATACCATTCTGAAGTACTTTTGAGGGATAGATTTGAAGTTCTTATGAGTCCACATGCAGCACAGTCTGTATCTTGAGCTAATTATTATCTAAGTAATTAAGGCAGTCATGTGTGAATCTTCACTGATTATCTAAATAATTGAGACAGTCATGTGTGAATCTTCACTATGCCTACTTTTAAAGAAATAATAAAAATGATATTTGACTCATTTTTGTAACATTACTGCGTATTCACAGGTAAATATTGGAAATCATTTTGGGATTGAGATTGCATCTTCAACATTTAAATTTCAGACAGAAAGTATTATCAATATTCTAAAAACTTTTGAGATTGTAAATGTCTTAGGATTTCCTCTTTTATGTTGCAGGCAATAGAATAGTTTGAGTTATTATGCAAACCAACATTAAAAAGATACATCTGCATATATCAGAGGTCACAATCTTGTCTTGGGTAAGACTGATTCAGAAAAAAATGAGGTCTCGTATGTTAGAGCATTTAAGCATAGTAGAGCTTATACCCAAGAGAATTGCTGGGAACAGCTTCAGGAAATGCCAGAGACTGATTCAGAATTGAAGACTTAAAATAGTAGATGGATTACCACAAAGTGATACAAAAATTTATATATGAAAGGAGTCCGGTGCAGATAGGTAAAATATACTGTTATGAAGCCTCTGAAGCCATCATATAAAAGTCATCAATAGTTTACAATGTCATGTGCATCAGAATAACAGCACTTAAATATTTGTAAAAGTGTATGTTGAGGAAAGGGGATTAAAACTTCAGTTTTAATTAAGCACCAAAAATAAGCATATATCACTTGATTGATATTAATGTTATAATGATATCAAGCCAAAAATAGTAGAGATGGGTAATATTAAATGAAGAAGGGAAAAACAGAATAAATCTAAGTAAGTCACCACAGAAACTCTTTGGGAGGGTGGTGGTGGGATGAATTGGGAGATTGGGATTGACATATATACACTAATATGTATAAAATAGATAAGTAATAAGAAACTGCTGTATAAAAAAATAAAATTCAATTAAAAAAAAAAGAGAAAGTATTTAGAGTGGCCTTTCAGGAAAAACATAATATAATGAAAGAGTTTTCTTTCTCTAAGTCTAGTTAATTGAGGAAAAAAAAAAAAGATAGTCAACAATTGCTACTCTCTTTAAGGAACAGTACAAGAATGCATTATGCTGGACACTGAAACTCAGACTAGGAGAGCTCATGAAGGCTGACAGCCAGATAAGTCAGTGGCCTCAAATTTCAAGGAATAGGCAGTTTACTGACCTCCAGATAGACATCTTTCCAAACCATGCACTGTGTTATTTTGTTTCCAAATATTTCAGGGTTTTTCAGAGACATTTCTATACTTGATTTTTAATTTATTACCATTGTAGTCTGAGAACAGACAATATAACTAGAATATTTTAAAATTTAGTGTATTTATTTTGTTAACCAGAATATGTAGGCCTACAAATATAAAATTTTGGGATGAATTAAAGGACTGACCATTTTGAATTGTGCTATTTTTACATCTCTCTGCAAATTATCTGATCAAAATAATGGAAGCTTATATAAAAGTTAAAAAGTTTCATTTTATGCCATAATGTCTATTAATTAAGTTAATAATTTAATTTCTTTTCTCTCAAAATGTTCTGCAGAAATAACATGTTTTCATCATTCCTCTAAAGGCAAACTTTTAAGGAATTTTCTGAATCCCAATTCTTAACCAGGAGAAAAATTTCTGTCGAGGAAGATACTTCAGGAGGCCTTCCCAAGATGGCGAAGTAGAAAGGCCCTGAGCTCAGCTTCTCTTGCAACCACATGAAAATTACAACTATTTACAGAACAACTATTGATGAAAAGGAAAATAACTTATCAGAAAAGATCTTCTACAACTGAAGATATAAACAAAGAAACAAAGTGAGATAGGTAGGAGAGGCAGAGTTGCAGTATAGTCAAGACTCATACCCCCTATGGGTGATCCACAAACAGGAGGATAATTACAATTGCAGAGTTTCTCCCTGAAGAGCAAGGGTCTGAGGCTCACATCAGGTTCCCCAGCCCTAAGGTCCTGTGCTGAGAAGATGAGCCCCCAGAACATTTGGCTTTGAAGGCCAGCAGGACTTACTTTTGGGAGACCCACAGGGCTGTGGGAAATAGAGACTTCACCCTTAAAGGGCACAGACAGAATCTCACACACTCCAGGACCAAGGGAAGAAGCAGTAATTTGAAAGGATCCTGGGTCATATCTAACTGCTGATCTTGGAGAATCCCCTGGAGAGGCAGGAGGCAAATACAGCTCACCCTGGGGAGGTAGACACAGATGGCAGCCATTTGGGGGAACCTGTTCTACCACACAGACATTGGTGCTGGCATGTGCCATTTTGTAATGCTCCATCCAGCTTGCTAGCCTCAGGACCCAGCTCTACCTCAGCCCACTATCCTGTAGGTACCAGTACTGGGACGCCTCAGAGCAAGCAACTAGATGGAAAGGGACATAGCACCCCCCTACCAGTAGATAGGCCATCTTAAAACCCTCTGAACCCACAGCCACCACTGGACATGGTCCTACCCAACAGAGGGACCAGGACCCATCCTGCAGGTACTAGATCCAGGACCCCCAGAGCCCTGCAACCAGAGACCTCAGAACCAGGTCTGCCCACTTGTGGACAGGCACCAGCCCAAGAATCCCTGGTCCTTGGCCTTGCCCACCATCAAATCTGCTCTAGAATTGGGGCCAGCCTCACCTACCAGAGGGTAGACACTATCCCCAGGACAACTGCAGCCCTCCAGCCTGCCATGGCAGGAGCCTCCTTAAACACCAGCAGACCAGTATAAGCCTCAGGACATCCCAGGCCCCTCAGTGAACTTTTTCAGGAATTGACCTCACTCACCACTGGTCAGACACCAGGTATGGGGCCCTAAGCCTTGAGGCCAGACCCCACCATTGGGTCTGCCAGTTAGTGGGCTAGTACTAGCCCTAGGACCTGTCTTCAACCACCACTGATTGAGCTCCAGGCCCTAGATCTTCTAGACCATGATTCCACCCAATAGTGAGCCAGCATTAACTCTGTGAATCCCCAGGGTTCCATATCCAGCTGCCTCATGACCCAACACCACCAACCAGTGACCTCCACACAAGGCAGGGCCTGGCAACCAACTGGACCGGGGGCCAAGCAGACCTACCAGACCCACCACAGTGGTCAACCTATCATAACAGAAGAGTCCATGCAACCCACATACTGGGCACCCCTAGAGCATATAGCTCTGGTGACCAGAGAAGGGTGTGCTGTTGGGACACATAGGAACTCTCCCACAAAAGGCCACTTCTCTAAGGCTGGGAAACATAACTAAACTAACAAATACATAGAAGTGATAATAGCAAGTTAGGCAAAATGAGGTAACAGAGGAACATGTTCCAAACAAGATAAAACCCCAGAAGAGTTAAGTGAAGTGAAAATAGGCAAACTCATGAGAAAGAGTTCAGGGTAATGATCCAAGATTACTGAAGAACTTGAAAGAAAAATGGATGCATAGAGCTAGAAGTTAAAATATTTAGCAAGGAGCTAAAAATATAAAGAACAATAAAAAAATATGAAGGATACAATAACTGAAATGAAAAAGTTACAGAGAAATTGATCAGCAAGCTGAAAGGCAGAGTAGTGGAAATCACTGAAGCTGAACAGAAAAAAAGCATAAAAAGAAATCAGGGGAGTTTAAGAGAACTCAGGGACAACATCAAGTATACTAGCATTCACATTATAGGGGGCTCAGAAGGAGAAAAGGGAGAGAAAGGGGGAGTGAACATATTTGAAGACAAAATAGCCAAAATTTCTCTAACCTGGGAAAGAACACAGACATCTCAGTCCAGAAAGCAGAGTCCCACCCAAGATCAATCCAAGGAGGACCACAAAAACACACATTGTTATTAAAATGGTAAAAAATAAAGGTGAAGAGAGAATATTAAAAGCAATATAGGAAAACCAACAAGTTACATACAAGGGAACAGCCATAAGGCTATCAGCTGACATTTCAGCAGAAACTCTGCAGGCCAGAAGGGAGAGACACTATATATTTAAAGTGATAAAAGGGAAAAATGTATGACCAAGAATATTCTAGCTGGTAAGGCTCTCATTCAGAGTTGATGGAGAGATCAAAAGTTTTACAGACAAGTGAGTTAAAAGAGTTCAACACCACCAAATCAGCTTTACAAGAAATGTTAAATGAACTTCTCTAAGAGAAAAAGAAAATGCCAGAGCTAGAAACATAAAAATTATGAAAGGAAAAAGCTCATCAGTAAAAGCAAATATACAGTAAAGTTAGTAAATAAACCATATACAAAGCTAGCAGGAAGGTTAAAAGACACAAGTGGTAAAGTCATCTGTATTGACAATAAGCAGTTAAGGGATACACAAAAAAAATAGATGTAAAATATGATGTCAAAAAGAGTAATCATGAAGGGAGGAGAGTAAAAATGCAAGCTTGTTAAAATGTGTTTGAAATTACGAGATCAGCAATTTAAAATGAGTACATATATATTGCTATATATGAACCTCATGGTAGCCACAAACCAAAAATCTATAATAGATACATACAAAAAAAGAAAGGAATCCAAAGATAACACTAAAGATAATCATACAATCACAAGAAAAAAAAATAACACAAGAAGAAGAAAAGAGATAAAAGAACTACTAAACAACTCCAAAACAATTAACAAAATGCTAATTATAAAATATAACTGCACTGAAAAGAGTAAAAGAGAACCACAACTCCATCCACAAAACATTATCAACCAGGAACACAATATTTGTTTTGGTACTTGCCGGGGGAAAAGGAAACCTGAAACTATAAACACACTTGCTACCTAGATCTTTCTCTGTACATAATGCACACGTAAAAAAATCTTAAAAAAACAATGAGGGAGAAGAAAATATGTCAGGAGACAATATATCTCTATCTTTAAAATGCAGAAGGAAATAACTGCTAAAATATTATTCAAGGTTAAGGGAAAAGTAAATATATTTTCACGTAAGTGTGAAAAATCTCCTTCCTATCTCCCTTCTGGGGAGTCTCATACTTTCTTGGCATCTACAGGACACAGTAAGATCAGTTGATTTTACTATTACAATACCTCCAATCACATTTTAATCTTTATACATTGCTAAAAGAGGAAACTTCATCATTTTGTGAGATGCCAATAAATACATAAATGGAAATTATATTATCTCTATGCATATCTTAGGAAAGATAAAATGTAAAAGAAAAAGAAAATCATTATCCACATGGGGAACCTTGAAAAAGTTTAACTAATGTATTTAACCAAAAGCAAGCATGTATAAAATAAAATTGGAAAGATTGTTCACAAAAAAACACAAAAAAACAAAAAGGAACACCATCCAAGTAAAGTCAGGACTGAGAAAGAGGATGCAATCACAGAGAAAATATCAATTAAAATATACATATGAAGACTATTGACAGCCATATGCCATGGTAAATGTGAAAGAAAATGAAATGAATAATTTCTATAGAAAAATATATATATTAGAAAAATTATTTCAAGATGATATAGTGTACTTAAAGTGACATCAGAAGTGTTAGGTTAAAAATGACAGGAAGAATCTTTTGGAGGTGATGGACAGGTTTATGGCATAAACTTGTGGTGATACCTTCATAGTTGTATACTTAACTCCAAACTCATCAAGTTGTGTACATTAATTATGTAGAGTTTTTGGTATGTAAAGAGAAAAAAATGTGTCTTCCCACTCCAAAACAAAAACATATTGTGCAATTAACACACCCACATCCACACACACAAAGAGCTCAGATTGTTTTAGAAAAGAATTCTAGGGCTTCCCTGGTGGGGCAGTGGTTGGGAGTCCGCCTGCCGATGCAGGGGATACGGGTTCGTGCCCTGGTCTGGGAAGATCCCACATGCCGCGGAGAGGCTGGGCCCGTGAGCCATGGCCGCTGGGCCTGTGCGTCCGGAGCCTGTGCTCCGCAATGGGGGAGGCCACAACAGTGAGAGGCCCGCGTACAGCAAAAAAAAAAAAAAAAAAAAAAAAGAATTCTAAAAATAAATCCAGAAAGAGATAATTTCCATTATTTTAGAAAGGAGAAAGACTTTCTAAATCACCTTATGAAACTAGAATTACTTTTTAATAAATTAAATGGGGATAGCACGGGTAAGAAAAACCATAGATGACTATCAAAGTAAAATTTTAAGCAATAAAATCTACAATGGTATGCAATAAACAAATTATATTTATCTCAGAAGCATAAGGTTTATCAATAAAAGTATTTATCAAAGTAATTTATAACATTCATAGATTAAAATAGGAATAGCTTTAAACTATTTCAATTAATGCTAAAAGTGAATTTTATAAAATTTGTGTATTCATAATATAATATCTCTGCAGCCCAGTAATAGAGGAGGTCTGATTTAATATGATAAAGTTTGTCCACCAAAAACTTACTGAAAATAATATTTAAGAAATATAGAATTATTATATTTAAAATAAGGGAAATGACAAATGCTTTTCATTTTAATTTAATTGGGAAAACTCTAGTGAGGCAAATTAGAAAAGAAAATAATAAATTATATCAGGATATAAAAGGGAAGAAACAAACTATTGTTTTCACATGATATAATTTACCAAGAAAGAATATATTTACAGAGAATTGATTATAATAAGAAAGTTGGGCTAGCTTTCATATATGTTTGTGTGTGTGTGTGTGTGTGTGTGTGTGTGTGTGATATGTGTATCAATAGCATTATTATACATTAACAACAACTGTTTGGAAGGAAACCATTTCAGAAGGGAACAAACTGTTAAGTATGGGGAAAAAATCTACTAAAACCTTGTGAGAATTTTATTCATAAATTTATAAAACTTTATTGATAGTAATGTATATAGAACAAGTTGCTCTATTAAAATATAAATATTAAATATAAACATTATATATAACATATAAATATTACATCCCATATATGTGGATGGGATAGATTTTAAGAATAAATAATGAAAAAAACCAAAGGTTATATGCATGAAGAAACAAACATTTTATGGGTAAATACATATATAATATAGCACAGATATACACTTTGTAGACATGATCATTGATGTTAGAATAATTTCCTCTGGGTAAAAAATGAGGAGGAAGTAACTTGATTTGGATTTCATTATAAATGTAATGATATTTCATTCATATGTACAAATAATTTTTTCTCAATATTTAATGATATCCAATTATTTTGTGATGTCTATTTTTGCTAATATGAAATCATCTGCAAGTCTAATTATTTTGTTGAAAATTTGATCAGCTTAATATATATATGTATAGTTTAAATTATGACTCCTTAGTTGTTTTTTTTTTTTTTTACATGTGTATTATTATGTGTTTGTGAGTTACATTTTATTTATCCTGCTTAGGTGCATTTATTTCAGTATCTAAGGATTCTTGTTTTCATCAATTCTGAGAAATTTGTAGTCATTACCTTTTGCATATTGCCTCCTTCATCTATTTTGTTTTATGTAAATCATATTAGATGTGATTGTCCATATGTTCCTACTCTCATTTTCACTTCTTTCCTTGTTAATTGTTTCTGGAAATGTATTTATTTATTCACGTCTGTGCATTGAAACAGATGTTTATTGTACTTTTTTAGTCACTTGTCTTGGGAGAGGTTTTATGGTTTCTAGACTGCCACTTTCACAGAGACTCTATTCAAAATTTTATTATGTTTCCATACATTTTTGGATGGGAAAATAATATATATTTTTCATAACAGACAAGTATTTTACTAGCTTTAATATTTTTTATATTTCTTGTTTTTTTCCTAGTAGAAGTAATATAAATGTACATTCTAAATGTATAAAAATTCTAATCATGTGTTAATATGGGACATCCCTGGTGGCACATCCCTGGTGGCACAGTGGTTAAGAATTTGCCTGTCAATGCAGGGGACACAGGTTCGATCCCAGTTCCGGGAAGATCGCACATGCCGTGGAGCAACTAAGCCTGTGTGCCACAGCTACTGAACCTGTGCTCTAGAGCCCACGAGCCACAACTACTGAGCCCACGTGCCACAACTACTGAAGCTCATGAGCCTAGAGCCCGTGCTCTGCAACAAGAGAAGCCACCACATTGAGAAGCCCATGCAACACAACAAAGAGTAGACCCCATTTGCCACAATTAGAGAAAGCCTGCACACAGCAAAGAAGACACAACACAGCCAAAAATAAATAAATAAATTTATTTTTTAAATGTATTAATAAGTTTATCATTCTTATAATCAATCAAATCATCTACTATTTACAGTGTATGTTGGTTAGTGATATAAAGGATACAAGTGTTATAATATGTAATCTCTGTCCTTTTCTCATGAAGTTATGGTTAGGTGAGTTGAGTTGACTGAATATCTACCAACCTATCTACCTAAACACACACACACAACACATATACACACAAAGAGAAAATTGTGTATGGTACCCCCATAAAACTAAAGATAAAATACGTTAAGTAATACATTTTAAACATGCTCTTCTATGCTATTTATAGTAGATATGTTAATTTATATTTAGGGGATTAAAAAATACTGCTTAAGTTGATTTACATTTCTCATTGCAAGAAATATTTCTGATTCATTTAACATTTAGAAAATGGTATCTTTGCATGAGTTTCTAAGATTGTAATAGCAAGGAAATGAATAATTAAACAGTAACAAAATTTTTTGTAAAACCAATAAATTAAGACCATTTTCACCAAAGATACAGAGATACAAATAATTTTATCATGTGCAATTACATTATAGAAATTTAATATAAAGCTAATCAATTTTTAAAAATCTTAGATGGCATCAAGTTTTGATATATTTTAAATTAATACAACCTAAATCCTTCTCCTGATGGAAGACCTTTAAAAAAGGACAAAATTTCTTATATAGAGTATTAGGCATGTCAGGAAAAGATTTTAATGTTGTAACAAATCAGTGAAGGAGTAGAGATTTACTAGTCTCAAGGGACCAATGGCCTTTTTAGGTGACTTTTAAATGTCTTTTTTGAGTGGAAGATGTAGAAGACTAAGAAATAAGGAAATGACTGTTCATGATTCACACTAATAAAACTGTAAAGTCAGAATGCATGCATATATTACAGATGCACAGAAAGCAGCTCAGCTAATTCCTCCAAGGTGAAATTTGTCTATTTCTTTCCTGAAGAAGTACAGATAGGGGAGTGATAAATTGCAATTCTCTTAGGAATAAGAATAGAGTCATGGTTCCACATTCTATTGCCAGGTCTTTTAAGAGGTATAAGGATGTGTGCAGGCCCCTGAGCATTTGTCATGAGTGGATATCCCCTTTATGATGCTTTTATATAAAGCTCAGAAAGAGACGATGTTATAGGTGAGTGTCATGTATAGGTGTCTCTAACTGTCTCAAACACAAGCAGAATCTTGAGTTTTTCAGGATAGTTATGAATGAATTGGATTCCCTGTACAGCTCTCTCACCACACCCTCATATCCCCCCCACACAACCTAACTGGCAAGAAGCCATTTCAGTAGCCAAAGGAAGAAATTACACAAATATTTCTGTTTCATATGATTTTTAGCCTTTTTGTTGAATCACTTACTTAAAGAATGAGCAAATATCTTCAAATATTGGTGCTAACACAATTCTCATATATATATATTTTTAGTTGAACCTAATGTTTAACACGTTTACATTGAGAAACAAAAAACAAACAAACAAAAAGAAAACAGCATACAGAAAATTAGTGTCGAGTTTGCTTCAAATGAATAAAAATGATAATTATGTCTAAGAAAATAAAATAGATCAATAATTCTCAAAATTTTGGTTATAGGTATATTTAACTTCTTTTAATACTTGGAAACCTAAAGATATATTGTTCATTTAGTTTATAGGTAATAATATCTACCACATTAGTTATTAATATATTATATTTAAAATTATTTGTGAAATTATTACAAACAATACTAAGCCCATTATATTCACAAAACTGGAAGATTAAAATATATTTTCTCCCCAGAATAGTGATGAGTGGAATTGTTTTACATTCTTCCCTTTTTTAAAAAAAATATCTAGCTTGATAAAAGATATCTGAATTCTTCTTTCTGCCTTTGGAGACAATCTGCTAAGGTTTGTTGTTTTGGTTGAAGTATGGGGGGAAATGTGGTCTTTTTACAGAAAGGACAACTGTATTCCAATAGACTCTTTAGCAAATTGTGAACATTCTTTGTTAATACACCCAACTGGACAAACAGGGTGGTACTCTTCCTTGATAATACACAGAAAATAGACAAACAGCTTTTGTTTTTACATTTTTTTTCAGGATTAGTTGAAAAATACAATATATCACTCTATTTCACTAAGACTGTGTTTAGTATAAAACAAGTTTTCATGCGTTTGAAAAGAGACAGCAGAAGACAGTGATCTTTTAGTGAATGGAAACAAACAAGGCAACTCATTGCCTACACAAGCTTGCTGTCTGAGAAGACTTCCCCCATAAAGCAGAGTACCAAAGAAGAGAAAGCACAGGGAAAGAGTACCAGACATCTGCTGAGGGTTCCCTAGAGTCTTAACAGAATACAGACCAGCTAATTCATATGAGGATAATTCCTGAGGCTGGGAAAGGTTCACTGGAGATTAGCAGGCAGAACAATCTCAGGAGTTCACACAAGGCCCAGAATTGTTTGTGTGCCATCAGTCGAAGTGTAAAAATATCATACTACATGGGGCATTGGTTAAAGTATTCAGTATGCTATTGCCTTAGGAATGAAAGGAAATTGGCCTTAGACAAAAAGCTGTTCTGGTCCAATCTAACAAAAAGTAAAAGCAAATCTGGATAAGACTAAAGTTTCTAAGTTACTTAACTGCATCCCACACAATCTCAAGAACATCTAAAAGAACATAAAAATAACCAGCCCCCAACAAGTTATAAATTATAATGGCTGGCATTCTATTAAAGCTCAGAAGGTATGCAAAAAAACAGAAAATAATGCCCTCTAATGAGGAGAAAATCAGTCAGTAGAAACAGACACCAAAACACCACATACAAAAAGACACTTTTAAACAACCCATGAGTCAAAAAAAGATGTCAAAAGGGAAATTAGAAATATTCTGAAAGTGTAAATGAAAACAAAACATATTAAAATCTTGGGCAATAGAGCTAGTAAACTACACACAGGGAAATTTATAACACTAAATACCAATATTGAAAAGAAGAAAGTTCCCAAATCAATTGCCTAGGTTTCTACCATAAGAAACTAGAAAAAGAAGAGAAAATGAAAACCAAAGTAAAAAGAAGAAAGAAAACAATAAATAGAAAATAGAAAAACCTGAAACAGAAAATTGAGAAAAAAAAAGAAAATCAAATCAAATCTGTATTTCTAAGATCAATAAAATTGATAAAACTCTATCTAGTTTGATCTAAAACAAAAAGAGAAAAGACACAAATTACCAAGATCAGGAATTAAGGGAAATCACTGAATCCTACAGTTATTAAATATATGATCAGGGAATGTTATTAATAAAGTTATGCTAGTAATCTTGACTCCACAGATTAAATGGACAAATTGCTTTAAACACACAAATTACCAATGCTAAATTAAGAAAAATGTCATCAGAATAGCCTGAATTTCTAGTTAAAAACCTTTTTCAAAAGTAAACTCAGCTGCTTTTCTGATGAATTCTTTGAAAACAATTAAGGAAAGATAATACTAATTCTATGTAAAATCTTCCAGAAAATTGAATATGAGGATATGTATAATTAATTCTATAATGCCAATAAACCTTGATATAAAGAACAGCCAAATACATTACCTGAAAAGAAAGCTAATGATCAATAACCCTTATAAAGTTATATGCAAAAATTATTAATATCAATTAGGTTATTCTATACCTTGGATGGAACTTTTACCTATTATGGTTTTGTCAAATACACTTTGCTCATTTGGAAAATATTGATTTACAGAGTGATACAAATTTTTCAAATTTTGACACATTTTATCATATAATATCTAAAAATCAAAGATTAATATCGTCACCAATCCCAGCAGAAAATTCTTGTAATCAGATGCTGGAAAGCTCACATTTGAAGCATTAATTTTCTTAAAAAATGTTTAAAACAGTTCAAATTTTCCCATATACATCATATTTGGAAAAGAGTCACTTAATTCAGTTTTTAATTAAGCTCACAAATATTTTTCCTCAACAAAATAATTCCACTTAAATAAAGCAGTATAAGTGATATGTACATTTTTCATTTTACTACATAGAATACTAAAAAGACGAACAAGAAAGAGTCAATAATTTTAATTGTAATTATATACAAATTATATACAATTAATTAATTGTAATTATTATTTAATTAGTAATTTTTACTTTCACCTCAAAGACATGCAAAACTCACATTTTTCTTATAATGAATGCATAGTGGTACAGAATAAAATAAATATGACTAAATACAGTTTATTTCCACAGTTTGTGCTAAGTCACCTGCATAGTTTGTGTATAGTTTGCAAAACACTGAAAAAGGCATCTTATTATTAGGATAAAAATATTTGACACCACAAACCCTCCAGAAAAGTCTCATGGATCACCAAGTTTCCACAAACCACCCTTTGAGAACCATTTAAACAGATTTTGTTGTGGGAAGAGTGCATACATAATTAGCTAACTTTTAGCATTTTCTAACTTTTTTAAGTCAAAATAACACCACTTTTGAGTGGGAAGATGGTTCACAAAATTGTACTGTTTAATTATTATTTATTTAATAATAAATATATTATTTATTATTAAATTATATTATTTATTAAATAATAAATATATAATTAATATATTATTTAATTACACATCATATGCACAATACTTTATTGGTATGAAACATTTTCAACAACAAAATATTTCTTCACATGTATTTTGAAATATATGTAACGCCCCCCCATCTGTGGAGAATATTTTGCAAGAACTAGAGTGGATGCCTGGCACCATGGAGAATGTTGAACCCTATATATACTGTGTTTTTTCCTATACATAGATACCTACAATAAAGTTTGATCTATAAATTAGGCATGTAAGAGATCAACAAAAATAACTAATAATAAAATAGAACAATTATAACAATATAATATTTATTTTTGTATTTTTTAATGTTGGAATATTGTCAAGCTACTGAATCTCTTCCCTTTTCCTTGCAATTTCATCTTCAATAAAATTATTTTAACAATTTTGGTAATTTAGATGTTGTTGAAGTGAATACCTAGAGGTAGTGTAAATGACCACCTCTCCTCTTTGGTTTATTAGTAACCGAGGTCCTTCGTTAATGACTTCTATTTATTTAGATACCAAGTTTTAAAACCTTCAAAACTATTAATGGAATAATAATTATTTTTATCATGTTTTTATTGAGGGACCATTGGATATACTTTAATTTTGATATACTCAATTAACTTTATTTTTATTTTATTTCAATTTTATAAAAGTGTATGATCCAAAACTAATGGGGATAATTTAATTTAGATTAATGATAATGTGTGTGTTTGTTGTTGCAGTTGTTTATTTTTTGCAAATGGAATCCTCTATCTATAATAGATATCCAGATAGATTTTTAAAGTCTTCACCTAAATGTAAGTTTTTACCTGGGAAATTGATACTTGCCCCTTCCTCCACACACTCTTTTTCTAACTTTCTCTCACTTTTTCTCCCTCTTTTACTCTCTTCCTCTCTCTCCTCTCTCTTTTTTTTTTTTCCTCTCTCAGTAATGGAAATTCTGCTTATACTTTCCTGTTGGGTAAGGATTTTTCTTCCTTGTTATCTAGAGTTATTATATGTACACTATCTTAATGCATTTATCTCATGAAATTTTAAAAACTTTATATGTCTAATGTATATTAGTATAAATTTTTCACCATGTTTTTTGTTTTGTGAATTAAATATCAAAAGTGAAAATGATAAAATGAATCAGGGTGATCAAATTAGTTTCTTTTTAAAAGTGAATTCTAGAATATACATTCCAGAAATAAGGACATTAATCTTGCTCATGACAATTTGCTCATGTAAAATGTTATATGATGTTTTCCATTAGACTGAAAAACTAAGGGAAACTAAAACACATATTTAATATAAATTATTATTAGCCAGCAAATCCATCATAAAATTAGTAGTGTCATTTCTTTAGACTTTTCTGTTCTAGAAAAATCTTTTGAAGAGATTGCCACTTCTAGAATAGTGTTGTAGCTTCTAATCAGCTCTTTGCTGCTTACATGTGACAGCATTCTACTATTGAGCTGGATGAAGATGCTTATGAAGTAATTGGATTTTGTTTAAAATATGATGTTTGACAATAAGACATGGTGAGTATACATTTGATCTGTGTGTGTGTATTTGAACTATTCGGAAAGTGCAGAAGTAAAAACTATTTACTTTGAGTGATTAATCATGATCTGAAAGCTTTTAAAGATTTAGATGCTTTACTTTATCTTCCAGGCATCACACATCTGATTATGTACATTTTCTTCACCTTTCCATTCAGAGCAAGATCCTCACAAAACAAATGTCATTTATTACTTTATTTATTTTCCTGTAAAAAAATTGAAGTACAGCTGACACACAATATTATATTAGTTTCAGGTGTACAACATAGTGATTCCACATTTATATACATTAAAAAATGACCACCACAATAAGTCTAGTTTCCATGTGTCACCACACAAATTTATTAAAATATTTTTGACTGTATTCCCCATGAAGTACATTTCATACTTGCAACTTATTCATTTTGTAACTAGAAATTTGTACCTCTTAATCCCTTTCACCTATTTGCCCAGCCCCCAACCTCTCCACACTGGTGACCACCAGTTCATTCTTGATATCTGTGAATCTGTTTTGTTTCATTCTTTTGTTTTGTGCTGTAGACTCCATATATAAGTTAAGTCATATGGTATTTGTCTTTGTCTGACTTATTCCACTTAGCATAATACCCTCTAGGTAGGTCCATGTTGTCCCAAATGGCAAAATTTCATTCTTTTTTATGGCTGATTAATATTTAATTGTATAAATATACCACATCTCCTTTATCCTTCATCATGGGCACTTAGGTTGTTTCCAAACCTTGACTATTTTGAATAATGCTGCAATGAACATAAGGGTGCATATATCTTTTCAAATTAGTGTTTGTGTTTTCTTGGAAAAAATACTCAGAAGAGAGAGAATTGCTGGATCTTATGGTAGTTCTATTTTTTTTTTTTTTTTAATTTTGGGGGGAATCTTCATACTGTTTTCCATAGTGGCTTCATGGATTTGCATTCCCACCAACAGTGCAGGAGGGTTTCATTGTTTTCATATCTTCACCAACACTTGTTATTTATTGTCTTTTTTACATAGATATTTTGACAGGTGTGAAGTGATATCTCACTGTGATTTTGATTTACATTTCCCTGATGATTAGTGATGTTGAGCAGCTTTTCCTGTGTCTATTGATCATCTGTATGTCTCCTTTGAAAAATGCCTAAAAAAAGAAAAAGAAAAATGTCTTTCAGGTCCTCTGCTCATTATTTATTTATTTATTTATTTATTTTCTTTTTTGCAGTATGCGGGCCTCTCACTGTTATGGCCTCTCCCATTGCGAAGCACAGCCTCCAGGCATGCAGGCTCAGCAGCCATGGCTCACGGGCCTAGCCGCTCCACAGCATGTGTGATCTTCCCAGACTGGGGCATGAACCCGTGTCCCCTGCATCAGCAGGCAGACTCTCAACCACTGCGCCACCAGGGAAGTCCCCACTGCTCATTTTTTAATTCAACTGTTTGGTTTTTTTTTTGGTATTGAGCTATGTGAGTTCTTCATATATTTTGGATATTAACCTCACATCAGATATATCAATTGCAAATATCTTCTCCCATTTATTAGGTTGTGTTTTCCTTTTATTGATGGTTTCCTTCCCTGTACATGGTTTTTGTTTGTTTGTTTGTTTGTTTTTAGTTTGATGTAGCCTCATTTGTGTATTTTTTATTTTGTTACCCTTGCCTGAGGAGACAGACCCAAAAATTATTGTTGAGACCAATGTCAAACAGCACACTGCTTATGTTTTCTTCTAGGAGTTTCATAATTTCAGGTCTTACATTTAAGTCTTTACTCGATTTTAAGATTATTTTTGTATATGGAATAAAAATAGTTGGCCACTTTCATTCTTTTGCATGTTGCAAATTTTTGAAGAGACTGTCTTTTCCCCACTGTTTATTTACAGCTCCTTTGTCATAAATGAACTGACCTTATAATTATGAGTTCATTTCTGGGCTCTCTATTCTGTTCGATTGAGCTATGTACCTGTTTTTGTGCCAGTGCCATACTGTTTTGATTGCTATAGCTTTGCAGCCTAGTTTTAAATCAGGAAGTGTAATACCTCCAGCTACGTTCTTCTTTCTTAAGGATGTTTTAGCTATTTGTGATCTTTTATGGTTCCATGCAAATTTTATAATTATTTGTTCTAGTTCTGTGAAAAATGCCATTGGTATTTTGATAAGATTGCATTGAATCTGTAGACTGCTTTAAAGTACTATGGACTTTTTAATAATATTAATTATTCAAATCCCTGAGCATAGTATATCTTCCCATTTACTTTTGATGTATTCAATGTGTTTTATAGTTTTCCGAGTACAAGTTATTTACCTCAACTTGGTTAGATTTACTCCTAGGTATTTTATCCTTTTTGATACAACCATAAATGGGATTGTTTTCTGATAGTTCATTTTTAATGTAATACAACAGATTCTGTATGGTGATTTTGTATCTTGAAACTTTAATAAATTATTAATCTTAATAGTTTTATTGGTGGTGGTCTTTGGGGTTTTTAAATCATGTCATCTGCATATAGTTGCAATTTCACTTCTTCTTTTCCAATTTTGTTGCCTTCTACCTCCTTTCATGTGTGATTTCTGTAGTTAAAACAGCAAATACTCTGTTGAATAAAAGTTGCAAGAGTGGACATCCTTGTTTTCTTCCTGATGTTAAAGGAAAGTTTTTAGCTTTTCACCACTGAGTATGATGTTAGCTGTGGAATTGTCATATTTGACCATTATTGTTTCCTCCATAATTCTGTTGCTTGGTTACTTATTCATTTTTATCACTGAATGATATTTCATTGTATGGAACTACCATAGTTTATCCATTAATTTATTGAAGGACATCTAAATTGTTTCCACATTTTGGTGATTTTGAATAAAGCTATTATAAACATTTATGTGCAGATTTTTGCTTGGACATAAGGTTTGAAATCAATTTGGCAAATAGCTAGAAGCACAGTGAGTGGATCATATATTAAAACAATATTTAGCTTTGTAAGAAACTGTCAAACTGTCTTCCTAAGTGGCTGTACCATTTTTCATTCATAGCAGGAATAGAGAAGAGTTCCTGTTTCTCTGATTTTATGCCAGCATTTGGGATTGTCAGATTTTTGGATGTTAGTAATTTTAATTGGTGTACAATGTGTCTCAATGTTGTTGTAGTTTTAATTGTTCAATTCCATAATGACACATAATGTTGACTATCTCTTTATATACTGATTTGGTACTTGCATATCTATTTTGTGAGGTATCTATTGAACTTATTTTCACATTTTTAAATTGTGTTGTTTATTTTTACTGTTGAGTTTTAAGTGTTGTACATTATTTCTACTAATTCTTTATATGTGTTTTACAATTTGCTTTCACCCAGTCAGTGACTGGTCCTTTCATTCTCTTAACAGTGTCTACAGCAGAGCAGAAGTTTTCCATTTCAGTAAACTCTCATATGATTTTATTTCTTTCATAGATTGTAACTTTGATTTTTGCATCTAAAACACATAAACCAAAAATCAAATCAGTTTTTGCCTAGATTTTTTTTTTCTAGAAGTTTTATAGTCTTTCTTTATATTTAAGTTTTTTGGTGTACATTGTGTTAATTTTTGTGAAAGTTGTGAGATCTGTCATCTGTTTCTACATTAATTTTTGGAATTTTTTAATAGGCATTGGTTGAGAAAACTGTCATTTCTCCATTAAATTTTCTTTATTCTTGTAAAAGATCAGTTTACTCTATTTATGTGATTCTACTATGGACTTGCTATTTGTTCAATTAATCTATATTTCTATTTTTTCACTAGTACCATGGTGTCTAATAACAAAAGATTTATTGAAAATCTAGAAGTAGGGTAGTGTCAGTGCTTAAACTTTGTTCTTTTTCAGCACTTTATTGACTATTTGGTGGCTCCTGCTTTTCCATATAAACTTTAAAATTAGTCATAAGTATCTACAATGTAGGTTGCCTAGATTTTCATTAGGATAGTCTTAAATTTACAAATAAAGTTAAGGATAATCACCATTATTAAGATTTTTTTCTATCTATGAACATGAAATGACTCTCCATTTATTGAAATGTTCTTTGATATCATTCATCAGAGTTTTTCAATCTTCCCCATACAAACCGTGCATATATTTTGTTAGAGACATGCCTACTTTTTTTGGTATTACTATAATGGATGTACCATGATAATGCCAACCAAAAGATGCTAGTGTAGCTGTATTAATTTCAGACACAGCACACTTCACAATAAAGAAAATTAAAAATTTTAGGTATAAAGAGAAACATTACAAAATAATACATAGGTTAATTCTCCATGAGGACTTTTTTTTGAACTATACTTTTTATCAGAGGCTGTCTTTCCAGTTGAAACTGTTACAAATAGTATTCTGGATCACTAACATGACATATACAGAATAACAAAAAGAAAACTAATTATAATAACTTAATTAGAGCTTTATTTGTACCAGATTATTATTCAAATAATTAATATGTGTTACTAAGTAATATCGTGTGGATCTAACTTAAGAAGAGATCTTCAGTGCAATAAACAGTGAATATAGGATAGAATCCTTGTGTAGTAAAATAATAAAATTTATATAATATCACTTGTTTTTAAATGTTATTCACAGAATGACAGACAAAGCAATTTTGGAAATGTGTGTGGTACAGTACTTAATTCAATTATGTTTACAATGTTTGCAAGATGTATTAATATCTTGATATTCATTTGTAAATTACTTTCTGAGAAAATTCAATGAAATGAAAATAAGATCATTTAGCACAATCATCCTGATGTTACAGGATGAAAAAAAAATATGTCAAAAGAAATAATGAATGAATGGTACAAAGAACAAATGATGTTTGCCTGCAAATGTTAGTCATTATGTTATTAGCTATTTGAACCACTATTTATGAAGGATTTTATAGGTATAATTATGCTCATTGAGAAATACAATTAGCTGTCACAGTACTTCTCCCCCTCTGGTTTTAGATATAGGAAATGCTATTAGAAGGGTGACAAAAAATTAAATACGTGAAAAACGATAGGGAAGGAATGTGTCAAGACAGGTTGCCTTCAAACTAGGAAAGTTAGGTAAAGCTTAATGTCCAAGTTGACAATCAGACACTGATCCAGTTACAATGAAAGAATAAAGAAAGCATTTTTTTTGAAAAACTTGAAGCAACTTGAAATGCAAAATCATGGTCATGAAAATATAGTGGCTGCAGTAGTGCTCCAAATTGTTTCTGAGAACTGCAGTTAAATTGAGCTGTGATAAGATTTTTGACACGAAATGAACATATAAAAATTTACAATTTCCAACTATGTCTGTTGTTCATTTCACAATGTAAATTTTAGAAATGTCAGGGAAAGCTTCTATGGCTGGAAACTTGGAAGTCCACCTTGACTGGCTCCATTTGAAAGAAATCAACACATATTGTTGTCAAACTGAGTTACTACATTTCATTCCACAGAGTAAATCTTCAGTAAAGGGCCTGTATTATTACATGCATACTCAATGACAAATAATGTATTTAAAGGGAAGAGGAGGACTTTCAAGATGGCAGAGGAGTAAGATGTTCCCCCACAAAAACATCAAAAATTCATCGGCACATGGAACAACTTCTACAGAACACCTACTGAACACTAGCAGAAGACCTCAGACTTCCCAAAAGGCAAGAAACTCCCCACATAACTAGCAGAGTGGCTGAGAGATCTTGATGCTTAGGCTGGGTGTCAGGCATGGGCCTCTGTATTGGGAGATCTGAATTCAGTACATTGATCCACTATAGACATGTAATGTTAAACAGTGAAAGCTCTCCAAGAGACCTCCAGCTCAGCTCAACACCAAGCAAGCTACAGTGCTGAAAAACCATGACAAACAACTAGCAAGACAAGAACACAACCCCACCTGTTAGAAGAGAGGCTGCCTAAAATCATAATAACTTCACAGACACACCTAAACACACCACCAGCTGTGGTCCTGCCCACCAGAAAGAAAAGATACAGCCTCATCTACCAGAACACAGGCACCAGTCCCATCTACCAGGTAGCCTACACAACACACTGAAACAAACTTACCCACTGGAAGCAGACACCAAAAAAACGGGAACTACAAACCTGCAGCCTGCGAAAAGGAGACCCCAAACATGGTAAGTTAAGCAAAATGAGACGACAGAGAAATACACAGCAGATAAAGGAGAAAGGTAAAAAACCAACCACAACAAACAAATGAGGAGGGTATAGGCAGCCTACCTGAAAAAGAATCCAGAGTACTGATAGTAAAGTGGATCCAAAATTTTGGAAATAGAATGGCGAAAATACAAGAAACTTTCAACAAGGAACTAGAAGAATTAAAGAGCAAACAAATGATGATGAACAACACAATAAATTAAATTAAAAATTCTCAAGAAGGAATCAATAGCAGAATAACTGAGGCAGAAGAACGGATAAGTGACCTGGAAGATAAAATAGTGTAAATAACTACCACAGAGCAGAAAAAAAGGAAAAGGAATGAAAATAATTGAGGACAGTCTAAGAGACCTCTGGGACAATAATAAAGGCACCAACAGTCAAATTATAGGGGTTCCAGAAGAAGAAGAGAAAAATAAAAGAACTGAGAAAATATTTCAAGAGATTATACTTGAAAACTTTACTAATATGCTAAATGAAATGGTCAATTAAATCCAGGAAGCACAGAGGTCCCATACAGGATAAATCCAAGGAGAAACATGCAAAGATGCATATTAATCAAACTATCAAAAATTAAATATGAAGAAAAAATATTAAAAGCAGCAAGGGAAAAGTAAAAAATAACACAAAAGGGAAACCCCATAAAGTTAACAGCTGATCTCTCATCAGAAACTCTGCAAGCAAGAAGGGAGTGACAGGATATATTTAAAGTGATGAAAGGGAAAAATCTACAACCAAGATTACTCTACCCAGCAAGGATCTCATTGAGATTTGGCGGAGAAAGTAAAACTTTTACAGACAAGAAAAACTAAGAGAATTGAGCATCACCAAACCAGCTTTATAGCAAATGCTAAAGGAACTTCTCTAGGCAGGAAAAACAAGAAAAGGAAAAGACATACAATAAAAAACCAGAACAATTAAGAGAATGGTAATAGGAACAGACATATCAATAATTACCTTAAATGTAAATGGATTAAATGCTCCAACCAAAAGACATAGACTGGCTGAATGGATACAAAAACAAGACCCATATGTATGCTGTCTACAAGAGGCCCACTTCAGCCCTAGGGACACATACAGACTGTAAGTGAGGGGAAGGAAAAAGATATTCCAAGCAAATGGAAATCAAAAGAAAGCTGGTATAGCAATGCTCATATAAGACAAAATAGACTTTAAAATAAAGACTATTACAAGAGACAAAGAAGGACACTACATAATGATCAAGGGATCAATCCAAGAAGAAGATATAAGAATTGTAAATATTTATGCACCCAACGTAGGAACACCACAATACATAAGGCAAATGCTAACAGCCATAAAAGGGGAAATTGACAGTAACACACTCATAGTAGGGGATTTTAACACCACAGTTTCACCAATGGACAGATCATCCAAAATGAAAATAAATAAGGAAACACAAGTTTTAAATGATACATTAAACATGATGGACTTAACTGATAGTTACAGGACATTCCATCCAAAAACAAGAGAATACACTTTCTTCTCAAGTGTTCATGGAACATTCTCTGGGATAGATCACACCTTAGGTCACAAACCAAGCCTCAGTAAATTTAAGAAAATTGAAATCATATCAAGCATCTCTTCTGACCACAACACTATGAGATTAGAAATGAATGACAGGGAAAAAAACATAAAAAATACAAACACATGGAGGTTAAACACACACTACTAAATAACCAGGAGATCACTGAAGAAATCAAAGGGGAAATCCAAAATTACCTAGAAAAAATGACAATGAAAACACAATGACCCAAAACCTATAGAATGGAACAAAACAGTTCTAAGAGGGAACTTTATAGCAATGCAATCCTACTTCAAGAAACAAGAAACAACTCAAATAAACACCCTAACCTTACACCTAAGGCAATTAGAGAAAGAAGAACAACAACAAATAATACAAATTTAGCAGAAGGAAAGAAATCATAAAGATCAGATCAGAAATTTAAAAAAAAGAAGGAAACAATAGCAAAGATCAATAAAACTAAAAACTGGTTCTTTGAGAAGATAAACAAAATTTATAAACCATTAGCCACACTCATCAAGAGAAAAAGATAGAAGACTCAAATTAATTGAATTAGAACTGAAAAAGGAGAAGTAACAACTGACACTGCAGAAGTACAAGGATCATGAAAGATTACTACAATCACTTATATGCTAATTAAATGGGCAATCTGGAAGAAATGGACAAATTCTTAGAAAATCACAACTTTCTGAGACTGAACCAGGAAGAAATAGAAAATATAAACAGACAAATCACAAGCACTGAAATTGAAATTGTGTTTAAAATTTTCCAACAAACCAAAGTCCAGGACCAGATAGGTTCACAGGCATATTCTATCAAACTTTTAGAGAAGAGCTAACACCAATCCTTCTCAAACTCTTCCAAAATATAGCAGAGAGGGGAACACTCCCAAACTCATTCTGTGAGACCACCATCACTGTGACACCAAAACCATACAAAGATGTCACAAAAAAAGGAAACTACAGGCTGATATCACTGGTGACCATAGATGCAAATATCCTCAACCAAATATTACCAAACAGAATCCAACAGCATATTAAATGGATCATACACCATGATCAAGTGGAGTTTATCCCAGGAAGGCAAGGATTCTTAAATATATGCAAATCAATTCATGTGATACACCATATTCACAAACTGAATGACAAAACCCATATGATCATCTCAATAGATGCAGAAAAAGCTTTTGACAAAATTCAACACCAGTTTTTTGATAAAAACCCTCCAGAGAGCAGGCATAGGGGGAAATTACCTAAACATAATAAAGGTGACGTATGACAAACCTACAGCCAGCATTGTTCTCAATGGTGAAAAATTGAAACCATTTCCACTAAGATAGAGAACAAGACAAGGTTACCCACTCTCACCACTGTTATTCAACATACTTTGGAAGTTTTAGCCACAACAATCAGAGAAGAAAAAGAAATAAAAGGAATCCAAATCAGGAAAGAAGAAATAAAACTGCCACTATTTTCAGATGGCATGATACTATACACAGAGTATCCTAAAGATGCTAACAGAAAACTACTAGAGCTAATCAATGAACCTTGTGAAGCAGCAGGATACAAAATTAATGCACAGTAATCTCTTGCTTTCCTATACACTAATGATGAAAAATCTGAATGAGAAATTAAGGAAACACTCCCATTTACCATTGCAAGAAAAGGAATAAAATACCTAGGAATAAGCTTACCTAAGGAGACAAAAGACCTGTGTGCAGAAAACTATAAGACCCTGATGAAAGAAATCAAAGATGAAACAAACAGATGGAGAAATATACCATGATCTTGGATTGGAAGAAACAACGTTATGAAAATGTTTACTACCCAAAGCAATCTACAGATTCAATGCAATCCCTATCAAACAAGCAATGGCATTTCTCACAGAACAAGAACAAAATATTTCACAATTTGTATGGAAACACAAAAGACTCCAAATAGAGAAAGCATTCTTGAGAAAGAAAAACATAGCTGGAGGAATCAGTTTCCCTGACTTCAAATTATATTACAAAGCTACAGTAACCAACAGAGTATGGTACTGGCACAAAAACAGAAATATAGATCAATGGAAGAAGATTAAAAAGTCCAGAAATAAACCCATGCACATATGGTCACCGTATCTTTGATAAAGGAAGCAAGAGTATACAATGGAGAAAAGACAGCCTCTTCAAAAAATGGTGCTAGGAAAACTGGACAGCTACATGTAAAATAATGAAATTAGAACACACCTTAACACCATACACACACAAAAAAACTCAGCATACATTAAGGACCTAAATGTAAGGCCAGACAGTATATACATCTTAGAGGAAAACAGAGGCAGAACACTCTAAGACATAAATCATAGGAAGATTCTTTTTGACCCACCTCCTAGAGAAATGGAAATAAAAACAAAAATAAAATAAATGGGACCTAATGAAAGAAAAGTTTTGCCCAATAAAGAAAACCATAAACAGGACGAAAAGACAATCCTCAGATTGGAGAAAATATTTGCAAATGAAATAACCGACCAAGGATTAGTCTCCAAAATATACAAGCCGCATATGCAGCTCAATAACAAAAAATCAAACAACCCAATCCAAGAATGAGCAGAAGACTTAAACAGACATTTCTCCAAAGAAGACATACAGATTGCCAACAAACTTGTGAAAGAATGCTCCACATCACTAATCATTAGAGAAATGCAAATCAAAGCCACAGTGAGGTATTACGTTACACCAGTCAGAATCGCTATCATAAAAAAATCTACAAATAATAAATGCTGGAGAGGCTGTGGAGAAAACTTACCCTCTTTCACTGTTGGTGGGAATGTAAATTGTTACAGCCACTATGGAGAACATTATGGAGCTTCCTTAAAAACCTAAAAATAGAACTACCATATGACCCAGCAATCCCACTACTGGCAATATACTCTGAGGTAACCATTATTCAAAAAGTCATGTACCACAATATTCATTGCAGCACTATTTACAATAGCCAGGACATGCAAGCAACCTAAGTGACCATTGACAGATGAAAGCATAAAGAAGATGTGGCACACATATACAATATAATATTACTCAGCCATAAAAAGAAATGAAATTGAGTTATTTGCATTGAGGTGGATGGACCTTAAGTCTGCCATACAGTGTGAAGGAAGTCAGAAAGAGAAAAACAAATACTGTATGCTAACCCATATATATGGAATCTAAAAAAAAAAAAAAAAATTGGTTCTGAAGAACCTAGGGTCAGGACATGAATAAAGACGCAGATGTAGAGAATGGACTTGAGGACACAGGGAAAGGGGGAACGGTAAGATTGGATGAAGTAAGAGAGTGGCATGGACATATATACACTGCCAAATGTAAAATAAATAGCTAGTGGGAATCAGCCACATGGTACAGGGAGATCAACCCGATGCTTTAATTCTACCTAGAGGGGTTGGATAGGGAGGGTATGAGGGAGATGCAAGAGGGAGGAGAAATGAGAATATATGCATATGTATAGCTGATTCACTTTGTTATACAGAAGAAACTAGCACACCATTGTAAAGCAATTATACTCCAATAAAGACGTTAAAAAAATAAAGTGAAAAAGGGATGCATACGGTGAAGGCTCCTTTTCTCCCCACGCAGAGTACAGAGAGTTCTGTGCAAAAGATTCAGATTATAATGAAAGAATGAAGAGCCCTACAAATTGTAGCTCAAACTGAGCTGTTTGCTTTCTTATAAATAAATCTGATAAACTTCCTAGATCGTTACTGTTTTTATAAGGCAATATATTTTTGAATGATGAGGCTGAAATTAGAGTGAAAATAAAAGAGCTCCGTCTCATCACCAACGCAAAGGCTTTGAATGTTGAATTCTTTCTAGTGTTGCCCAAATATTTTCAAGATGTTTTGCACCTTCATTGATCCACCTGCAAAATTCTTTCATATCTTATTCAACACAGACACCTAAAGAATTCATTATTCTGAATAGACTAGTAAAAAAAAAATGATTATTATGCTTTTTATTCTAATATAAAAATAACAAAAAAAATTATGGTATATAGCAATGTTAAATAATTCTTCAAAACTTTACAATTACATAAAACACAGGGAAAATAATCACTGGATTTTAACCCTAAATTTGACTTCATTTCTTTTCCCTTGACTTTTGAGTTTAGCAAGAAAATGATCAAATCATCTAATAATTTCCTTTATAATTCATATCTTCTACATAAGGTTTAAGTTATGCACAGGACTTAAGCATAGAAATTTAGAAATGAACAAATCTGTTTCATAGTTTAAATTTGGCAGTCAGGCAATAAAACAAGTTCCTGAAACTTTAGTGATATTTTTATTCTGATTTTTCATTTTTGACTAGGTTATATTATAAGTATTATTAGATAATCTTCATTGTATATATTGAATAGCAGTTTCTTTTTTAAAAAAAATAATTTTCTGAAATTCAGTCTCATATGATTCCTAGGTGAGAAAAATATTTACCTTGTTCAAAGTATTGTGCTGCTTTTTTTTTTTTAATCACGTTATCTCCATCTGAACTTCCCTTTGTTATAAGCATTAAAGGAAGTCTTCTCCATCTTGTGGTGGTTCAGAGACCTGGAAATGCGATGTAGGTATTTTGCACCATTAAGTGAGACATTAGATTTATACTGGCTCTAGGCAAGAAAAAGAATAGGAGGTTTGACTTGAAGATGCATACAAATTTAGGTTTGCCTTCTGTGGCCAGTGGTTCATTCCCTCTTGGCAGAAAATCTAATTAAAGATCCCAGGAATACAAACTCTTTTGGATTTAGTTCAGAATCCAGACTTTCATTGAAGCCCAGAGATGTGATTAAATAAAAACTGAAAAGTACATCAGACCTATAGATAAATAAAAGATACACAAAGTGGGAAAGCATTAGAACCATGACACATAATGATTGAGTTGCTCTTTAAATACACTGTTCAACATACATCTGTAATAAAATTATTTTATGAAAAATATTATCTTAATTCCCAATGTTCATATTTATTTATTAATTAAAAAAATAAATGTTATTTCCTATGATTTCAGAAAAGTGATGACACTGAAACTTACAATTCTTTCAGACTTTGGAAGAAACCTTCATTATCCACAGTGAAACTTTTAGGAAAATACATTAAATCAGAAATAGATTGTGTTACATTCATGTAATGTAATGATGTCAAAGACATATATATATATATATATATATATATATATATATATATATATATATATATATTATTAACCACCCACAGAAAAATTAAATGCAGTCATGAATACTGTATTCATTTCATTAAGAAATAAAAGTGTTACACATATGGGGAAGTAAATATCAAATATTTATAGTTAATATCTTTTAAAGAACTCCAGTGTTTAATCTTGCTCATTTTGTTGGTCACATTTTGATAGATATATTAAATATATGCATGTTGAATTTTTACTAATTTATTCTCTTTTAAAACTATCCCATTTGAAAGATGATGTTCTAAGTAATGATATCATTGTATCAGCTAATAGTGATTAATCTAAATTTTGATATTTTTCCCAGAAATTCCATTTTCAGTATTAATTCTTCCAGTAACTGAAAATTAAATTCATGTATTAATTGAAATAAAATATTTTGTAAAAACCCCAAGGTCACAGCTACAAAAGCAGGAAATCAAAAAATGAAACTTTCTATAAAATCAAAGGAACTATATTTCATTATTTTTCAGTAAACAAAATAAAAATTAAAATAAAATAATAAGCTCACTGACAAAAACCTATATTTCATAATGTCATTTCAAGCATTCTAATAATCGTGTAACAGAGAATTTTTAAAAATTAATACAACTGTATTATGGAACTTCATTTTCAAATGCATACAATATTAGATTTAACTTAAATATGTCAAAATACTAAGAAAGAGAATTTGGAAGAAGCAAATGAAGATAAGGAAATAATTTTAAAACATATAAGCATGTGGGAGAAGTCCCAAAGGAGGCCCATATGTTACCAGTTGGAAAACAACTTATAGCTTATCTGCACGTGAATAAAAATATTTCAGTCTTATATCCATGCAAGTTGTGTAAAGCAAGAATATATTTATTGGACAAAAATTAATCACTTTCTATTCAATTACCTCTTTTATCTGTAATAATACTCCATGATATATTGTCAATGACCTGAGTATTGGTCATGATTTATATATTTTCAAATTTAATTTGCATTATTTTCTTCTCCAATAATCCAAAACTTACCATTCCAGGATTGAACCTTTTCTAATTTTCTCCTGAATACTTTTGTTTTAAAATTTCTGAAAGTAAATTTAAGCCTTTTGTTCTCACTTTATTATCTGTTACTATATATTAACCTTAGGGATTCACAGAGCTTCCAATCTCTTCTTTCATTCTATAAAGTCTCTTAATTCCTTAATGAAACATTTCTTATTAGAAACATTGTATTTTGCACTAATACCCTTAAAATATAAATGTAATTTCTAACACAATAATAAACCAATAAGCATATTTTTTCTTGACTCTACTAATGATTGTATGTATCTCATAACATTAATAATATATCAACTCTATTAATAGAAAAAAACAAATAATTATAATATAATATTAATATAAATATGAAAAGAAAACAAAACTGGGAAACTAGAAGACAATAGCTAAAGGTTGACTCTCTTTTTAGTCAAATTTTGTAATCTCTCCTCACCTCAATGAAATCATTTTCTAAAATTATCTCTTTTAATTTGCTAATATATAAGGCTTCTGTAGACTTTTAAATCATACATATTTATCTATTTAACTGAGATGTTGAAAGATGATTATATATGTTTCCAGGTAAAAGTTGAACATATTTATTTTGTATTGACTCAAATTTAAATTGATTTAGTCAGTATTAAATAAATGGCAATATGCAGTTTAGGTTCTGAATATATGAAAGATTTTTTTATCTTGAGGAACACTTAGAAATGGTAGATAAAATAGAACACTTTTCAATGCATACTAGATCTTTAAAAGCAAAATATTAATGAAATTCTAATTGACCATAAATGAGGAAGGAATTAAAAAATCATAACACTTTATAACTCTATTAATCTAGGTAATTCATTTTTAAACACAGGCTGAGAATGCACAGTAAAAGGAAAATTACTCTAGAAGAACTTCAAATGTACTGTGTAGACATAGAAATATGGAGTTGATAAGTAAGATACTAAAAGGAAATTATTAAATTGTAAAAAAGATCTAAGAAAAATATGCAGAATTTCATTCAGAAGGAAAAAAATGGCATTGTGAAATAGAAAAGAGACTGTATATCTAAAACAAGTATTATGAAGAAAGGTTTGAGATAATGAGAAGATCCTACAATTAAGCAGGAATTGGCCAAGAACTCTCTAGAACTGTCAGAAGATGTGGCTTCTCAAACGAATAACACTGCACTTATTTAGGATGGAGTAAATAAACATAAATCCTCAATGAAATCTCAAATAAACAACCTAACTTTTTATGTAAGGAACTAGAAAAAGAAAAAAAATAAAAATAAGTCCTAAGTTAGTAGGAGGAAAGAAATAATAAAGATCAGAGCAGAAATAAATGAAATAGAGACTAAAAAACAATAGAAAAGCTTAATAAAACTTAAAATATGCTTCTCTGAAAAGATAAATAAATTGCTAAACCTTTAGCTGGATTCATCAAGAAAAAAGAGAGAAGTCAAATAAATAAAATTGAAACTGAAAGAAGAGAAGTTACAATAGAAACCAGAGAAGTGCAATGGATCATGAGATTACTACAAATATTATTCTCCAATAAAATGGACAAACTAGAAAAAATGCATACATTCCTGAAAACATACAATCTCCTAGAACAATATGAACAGATCAATCACCAGTAACAAATAGAATCAGATTAAAGAAAAACAAAAAAAACTGCCAAAGCACAAAAGTCCAGGACCAGCAGTCTTCTTCTCAGATGAATTCTACTAAACATTTAAAGAAGTGTTAACATATATTCTTCTCAAATTATTCCCCAAGTTGAAGAGACAGGAACACTTCCAAATTCAGCATCACCCTGATACCAAAATCAGACAAGAACACGACAAAAAAAAAAAAAAAAAAAAAATTACAAGCCAATATCACTAATGAACGTAGATGCAAAGACCCTCAACAAAATATTAGCAAAACAAATTCAACAATACATTGAAAGGTTCATACACCATTATAAAGTGGGAATTATCCCAGGGATGCAAGGATCAGTCAATATCCAAAAATTGAGAAATATGACACACCACCTTAATAAATTGAATAAAATGATCATCCCTATAGATGCAGAAAAAGCTTTTGACAAATTCAATGTCCATTTATGATAAAAACTCTCAACAAAGTGAGTGTAGAGGAACATAATACAAGTCAACATAATAAAAGTCATATATGACAAGCCTACAGTCAACATCATACTCAATAGTGAAAAACTCAATAGTGAAAAACTGAAAGCATTTCATCTAAGATCAGGAGCAAGACAATGATGTCTACTCTCACCACTGTTATTGAACATAGTACTTGAAATCCTAGCCACAGCAATTAGAGAAGAAAAAGAAGTAAAATGAATCCAAATTGGAAAGGAAGTAAAAGTGTCATTGTTTGCAGATGAAATGACACTATATGTAGAAATCCTAAAGATGTCATCAAAAAAATTACTAGAGCCAATAAATGAAATCAGTAAAGTTGCAGGATACAAATTTAATGTACAGAAATCAGCTGAGTTACTATACACTAGCAATGAACTATTAGAAAAATAAATTTTAAAAAGTAATTTACAATTGTATCAAAAATAATGAAATACTTAGGAATAAATCTGACTAAGGAGGTAAAAGAACTGTACTTGGAAAATTATAAGCCACTGATGAAAGAAATTGAAGATGACACAAACAAGTGGAAAGATATACCATGTTCATGGACTGGAAGAACTGGATACTGTTAAAATGACTATACTCCCTAAGGCAGTCTAAAGATTTAATGCAATTCCTATCAAAATGCCAATAGCATTTTCACAGAACTGGAGAGAATCTTTCTAAAATTTGTATGGAACTATAAAAGACCCCAAAGAGCCAAAGCAATCTTGAGAAAGAGGACAAATCTGGATGTATCGTTTTGCCTGGTTTCAAACTACGCTACAAAGAGAAAAAAATCAAAATAGTATGGAACTGGCACAAAAGCAGACATACCGATCAATGGAACAGAATAGCGAGCCCAGAAATAAACACAGAGTTATCTGGTCAATTAATCTGACAAACGAGTCATAAACATAATGTGGGTAAAGGCAGCCTTTTAAATAAATGGTATTGAAAAAACTGGACAGCTATGTGTAAATGAATCAAAGTGGACTACTCTCTCACACTGTATAAAAACATGAACTCAAAATGGATTAAAGGTTTAAATATAAGATGTGAAACCATAAAACTCCTAGAAGGAAACATACATAGTATGGTCTTTGACACTGGTTTTCCCAATTTTTTTTTTTTGATATGTCTCTTCAGTCAAGGGAAACTAAAGCAAAAATAAACAACTAGGACTAAATCAAACTGACAATCTTTTGCATAGGAAAGAAAACCATCAACAAAAGGAAAATATCACCTACTGACTGGGGGAAGATATTTACAAATGATATATATAACTAGGGGTTAAATTCTAAAATATAAAGAGGGAAGAGATATGGGAACATATGTATGTGTATAGCTGATTCACTTTGTTATAAAGCAGAAACTAGCACAACATTGTAAAACAATTATACTCCAATAAAGATGTAAAAGAAAAATAAAGCACCACAGAACTCAGAAAATATTTTTTAAAAATATAATTTAAATTTAATGTAAAAATAGAAAAATAAAGGACTAGAAGAAAAATAAATTAAAAAAATCTAAAATATATAAAGAAGTTATACAACTCAACAAAAACCAAACAATCTGATTAAAAAATGGGCAGAGGGGCTTCCCTGGTGGCGTAGTGGTTGAGAATCTGCCTGCCAATGCAGGGGACACAGGTTCGTGCTCGGGTCTGGGAAGATCCCACATGCTGTGGAGCAGCTAGGCCCATGAGCCATGGCCACTGAGCCTGTGCATCCAGAGCCTGTGCTCCACAACGGGAGAGGCCACAACAGTGAGAGCCTCGCATACTGCAAAATAAATAAATAAATAAATAAATAAATAAATAAATAATAAAAAATGGGCAGAGGACCTGAATAGACATTTCTCCAGAGAAGACATACAGATGGCCAACACAGACATGAGAACATGCTTCACATCTCTAATCATCATGGAAATACAAGTGAAAACCACAATGAGATATCACCTCAAACCTGTCAGAATGGCGTTTATCAAAAAGAAAAAAAATAAGTGTTGGCAAGAATGTAGAGAAAAAAGAATCCTCCTGTACTGTTGGTGGAAATGTAAATTGGTGCAGCCACCTTGGAAAATAGTATGGAGAGTCTTCAAAAAATTAAAAAGAGAACTACCATTAGATCCAGTGATTCTATTTCTGTGTATTTTTTTCCAAAGAAAACAAAAACGCTAATTTGAAAAGATATATGTAACCTTATGTTCATTGCAGTATTATTCATAATAGTCAAGATATGAAAATAATGTAGGTGTCTATTGATAGATGAATCAATGTAGAAAATAATGAAATCTTGCCATTTGTGATATGGATGGACTGAGAGGGTACTATGTTAAGGAAATCATTCAGACGGAGAAAGACAAAACCATATGGTTTCACTTCTATGTGGAATCTAAAAAAATAAAATACATGAAAAAACATAACAAAAGAGAAACAAAGTCATATATATGGAGAAAAAGTCATTGCCACAGGGGAAGGGTGTGGGGGGATGAGTGTAATAGGTTAGGGAAATGAAGAGTATAATTAACTTCCAGTTACAAAATAAATAAGTCATGGGGATGAAATGTAGAGCATGGGGAATATAGTCAGTCATAATGCATTAACTTTGTATGGTGGCAGTGAAATACATCTATGTGTATCAATATGAGTTGCACTTCATAATAATAATATTGAGCAATGAATGACATTTGTAAACTGACTTTACAATATGAAAGAGTATAATAGAAATTTTATAAATTTTACAACACAAAAAACAGTAGTGTATACTATGGAGAGTAATTTTCGTATTAAAAAGATCACAGAAACAGCAATCAGGAGGAGAAACACATACATCACAATAATAGTTACTTGTATTGGAAGGAGAAACAAGGGGAGATCTGTTCATAAATGGCCTAGCAGTTCATAACGGTTTAGGTGTAACAGAGTAGAGAGAGAGAGAGAGAGAGAGAGAGAGAGGGAGGAGGGGATGCAGGAGCATTTGTCTGTTACATTTCTTTTGAGCTTTCTACATATTTGAACTATTTCACAATTAAAAAACACTTTAGTATGATTTCACACATTCTTCATATTGCTATACTCTTTGGGTATAATCTTGTGTACTGTTCTTTAAAAAAAATGAAAGAAAAACACTATAAAACCAAATAAATCAATGAACTTATTCCACAGGACTAACTGTGATATTGAGAGCATAAAGTCTTATACACAAGAGATTTTAATGTCAAAAAAGTTAAGAAACCTTAACTTCAAAAATTGATTTGAGACACACCACCCCCCACGTTTCCAAAATATTATCTGAAACATTAAAACCACCTTGATACCAATTTATAGGAACTAGTTACATAAATTAAGATCTATCTAAATGACGTAATACTGTGCAGTTCCCTCTCCCCAAATAAGGGAAACACCTCTTCACATACTGTTTTGTAATGATCTTCACAATATACTGAAAAGTTAAAGAAAAAAACAGAAGCAAAGCAAGGTACAGAATGATGTTTCACATATGAAATTTATATGTACAATTTCATATTAACTGAGAAATAAATTAATAAAAAATAGGTATGGAACCTGATATATTTACATTTTATAGAAGGCTAACTTCTGGAATATTATATATATATATATATATATATATATATATATATATATATATATGAAATTTTGAAGCATGTAACCATCTGCTATTGACAATCTAACTTTGCATGGTAATTTCCTGGTGTCAATGTCTCTGGTGATGTACTGAATTATAGAAGATCTGAAGTATGGAGATTTAACAACTCTCTAATTAAACTGCAACATTTGTGCCACAAATGAAGACTATTTCAGAACAAATTAATATCAATAAAAAACAAGAAACTAGCCTGGGTGTTTTGTGGGAAGCTGCCAGAGCAGTCATGAGGGATAGAATAATTTGCTTCATGTCAACAGCAGCACAAAAAGTATACATTGAGTACCAGTGTCAATTAGAAGAAGTTAATGAGATATAAAAAGCTACACAATAAAGCAGGTATCCTAAGACCCTCCAGCTTTGAATAGAATGAGTAAAACAAAATTCTTTGTGGTGAATAACACAGACAATGTGTTAAAGCTTAATGAACAAACCACCAAGAAAGGGAAATAAATTTAACAATTTATGTGCATATGATCAGAATGCAAAAAGTAGGAAAATATATTTAATAAGGAGAACAGTTTTTCTGGTTAAATAATGATTATCAAAAATATTTCAGAATATTTACCATATAGTAAATTTATGCTTGCTGAAAATTCTTCACAATGAAAATTCCTGTATGAATGAATACACTGTGGATTAAAAGGTAACTATTTCTTCTCAGACTTTGTGAAATAAGAAAAATTACTGAATTACTTAGTTTTAAAAATATATTACCATAAATTGAGTTTGTAATTTTTAAAAAGTTGCTTGTATTAAAGGAATATCTTACAAATTAAATGTGGGCATTGCCCTATACTTTTAAATTTAAGATTCACTGACTAATTTAATTTGCATGGTGCTATATCCTGTTTCTTCAGTAGCATTTTATGATAAAGATTTTAAATGAATATTTGCAAATAAAATCAACAACCAATATATAGTCAATAGCAGAATTTTTAAGATCGCCATTGAAAACTGTCATAACAATGCACTACAACAAGGAGTTTACCATACTTTTTTTCAAGATGTAACTGGTAGCATGTTAGATAAAATATAGAGGATCTATTGCTCTCTCATATTCTTTTACTTAAAGCTAAAGTTCTTAAAATAGCACAAAAGGTGTTTGCTCTTTTGATAACAACGGGTTAAGAGACAGAGAGTTCTCAGGGCAATTATCAGTCAGTCATCCGAATAGAAAAGAAAACCCAGCGTAAAGACCCCAGAATCTGGAGTGGTATTTTCCTTAGAGCAATTTGCTTATTAAGAATCAGCCAAGGTTCAAGAGGTTAAGAAAGACTTTCCATACCTTTATAGAACAGGGAGGGCAAAAGTAGGAACTTTAAGCCTACCAGAGGGAACACAATCCACCATTCCCTAGTGGTGGAAAAAAACTAGAAATACTGAAAGTGTTACTCAAGTCCAATTTGGGATGGTCTATGTCCTGACATTGGATTTAGCTATATGATGATTACTAATGCTCCTAGCTTACTGCCACATGTAAATACTTTCTAGAAGAAGACAAATCATTTTAAGTCTCATGTTATTTCTATAATTTTTCTAGTGGTGTGCAAGATAAGCAATGTTAAGATAGAAAATTTTATCCTGGAATGCATTTATTGGAAAAAAAGAGAAATTAAATTAATGATGTACATATATAGGTCGAGAAGTTAATCAAAGAAGAAGTTAATATGATGAAAGTAAAATAAACTAAAGAATAAAGATCAGGAAAGAAAATTTTAAAATAAAAAATAAACACATAATGCAAGTATCAATAGTGATAACTGATGTTACTTAATAAAATAACTGAAGTTAATAAATTTATGACCTCGGGTGAGAGTAATCAAGAGAAATTATAAGGTATATTAGAAATTACATTACCAAACTTTTCATTCTCTCCCACCATCAATATCTCTATGTCTGTAAGATAATTTTATTACAATTATATGACAATATAAGTATATGTTAAGAAAATAATGGGATACAATCCTTACTATGTGGCCAATAAAATATTAGGGGCCAAAGTATCCTACCTATCCTATTTGTCTCTTTCCTTAAAGCATATATATAACTTCTGTGACTTTGTGATTTAAAATGATAAAATAAAGTTAAAGAATTATAACTATGATGTACATGGTATAACTTGAAACCCTGGTTAACATCTGATCACTGGAATATTGCTTATTTCAATGTGCTACAATTTATCAAATACATTATTGTTACCTGGCAATTGACCATATAATAACACGCACTTGGTTTGTCAAAAATCTCTGAAAGTATTAAAATCTAAATCACAAAAATAGCATCTATAAAACTGAATTAAAATATTTAAATTCTAATATAAAATTTTGTCCTAGCAATTATACTGTTTAATACCGTGAGTTCATCCTAGTTAAACACATAGTAAAAATGTATGTCACTCATTTAGCCAATGATTATATGACTTCTTTTAACAGTATTTCTCATTAACACATTTTTAAAATAGATTTATGTTTTAACTTTGAACTAGGCAGAAAGTTATTTAAGAAGGTAGAAAGATTGTTTCAGAAATTTTATCTGAAATATCTCAGGTTACTCTACATGTAATGAAGTGCACAGTTAATATTTATTTTACCCATGAATGGGTAAAAAAATGTTGAGAGTTTAGCTACACCACTCCATGGTATTTCTGCCTCAGCATCCATTTTCTTTGGCAAAGCAGCCTGGAGGGACCTTAAATTAACAGTAGCCGCCTTGTTCAAGCTCATACCCTACAAAGCAGCACACAGAATCACAGGGAATGTAAATTCCTGATGCAACTTTCCGAACAGCCCTTATGATTAACAGCTTCCTGACTCCCAGTGCATAGTCTGTCTTATATGCCTCTTAGATAATACTCCCTGTGGGGCTTACCAAAGCCCTGCTCTTTTGGTTTAAATTGACAAATATTTTTTAAACTTTTTTTTTTATTGGAGTATAGCTGATTAACAATGTTGTGATAGTTTCAGGTGCACAACAAAGGGACTCATCCATACATGTACATGTATCCATTCTCCCTTAAACTCCCCTCCCATCCAGGCTGCCATGTAGCATTGAGCAGAGTTCCCTGTGCTATACAGTAGGTCCTTGTTGTTTATCCATTTTAAATACAGCAGTGTGTACATGTGAATTAACCAATTTGGTCCCAGGCTGGGAACCCCAAAGCACTGAACCCAGGGACCCTAATAAAGGTATGTCCCAGGTTGACCTTTCTGCTTGCACTCTGCCTTGACTTCCCACTGTGGCCCCTACAGGCATGTTGGTTACTTCCTCCAGGACCTTTGAATAATAAACTTCGCTATTTCAGTTGCTCTTGTGGTCAGGTGCTGAGCCAATCTATAACTAATGAGAACCTACTATACAGCACAGGGAATTCTCAGTGCTCTGTGGTGAACTAAATGGGAAGGAAATCTAAAAAAGTGTGGACATATGTATACGTATGACTGACACTTTGCTGTACAGCAAGAAACTAACAATATTGTAAAGCAACTATACTCCAATAAAAAATAATTTAAAAAAATTTTAAATAAAAATAATGTTAAAAAAATCAGCACCCTCTGCTCCACCTAATACATGTCACTTTAACAAAATCATAGCAAAGATGGAATGAATAAAATGATTAAAATTTCATTTATTGAGACACACCCTTAAATTATTTTTTGACAGAGCTATCCAGTATAAGGAAAATAAAGTCCATAATTTTTTAAATAATCATTTTTAGTCAAATAAAGTTGATCAAAAATCAATTACCAATTACTTGATCAGAATATTCTAATATGCCAGAAAATGACCTTAATATATAAAATTTGTTCTCAAGTTATCATATTTTGCAAAGATGTATTTCCTTAACATTGGTTGATATAAATTAGTTGAAAAAAGTAAACATAACAGATATAAAATAGAATAATGTATAACCAGTGGAAATTAAGTACAGCTAAAAAGACCTGTAATGTTTTATTAGGAATTAGAATAAATGAAAAAGAAGATGATACCAGAAGCTTATAAAGCCAAAAATAATTTTGCTTTGCTTTTGCTTTTTTTGTATTTATATTTTTATGGAAGTACATATTATCTTATATGTTCAGTACTTGATTTTTTCCCAATAAATAAGTGAAAAGCAATTTGGTTCAGTGAAAAAGAAAGAATCCTTCAAGTTTATCAAAGACACCACACCAATTACCTATATGACTTGGAAAGATTAATTAATTTCTTTATGACACCATGAATTATGCTCTTTTGTCTATTAATTTAGTGTTGCCAGACAAAAAGCAAAAGCTAACATAGGCAGATGCTTTCAGTTTCCTCTACCAGTTAAAGGAATTACTCCTTTAAGGAAGTTAAAGTTACTGGTTAAAATACTTCTTTGACTTTAGTGTTTTTTGTTTGCTTTGTTTAAGACTCAGCATGCTACCTATTATCTGTATTTGCTTCAACATGTTATAATTCTTCTTTTGGGCTGAGGCTTTCAGAATCCTGACTCTACTGTTAAAATTCATTGTTTTGAATTACAGTCCATTTTTGTTAGTCTGTTTCTCCTTTCCTATAGTATCTATTGTTGTACAAATTCCAGAATTCAGATTCAGTTTCAAGAGATTTAGGGAGAGAAAGAAGATGTGAATTTAATGGTGATGAACATTCCAAGGAAAATTTCAAATTTCATGGAAGTGGTTTAAAACAGATTGCTCTTACAAATATTGTCTCATCAATTTCAAAAGATATAAACAAAACTATGACTTTATTGTTTATCCTATCACAAATTATCCACAGTTTTATCCTTTTTTCACCCTATGCAAAGAATATATTTTATAGCTGATTTTCTATGCCATTTACAAGTTTTTAGAATAAGTCTTATAATTCTGTACTTAATCTTCTTCATGAATTTGTATTACTAATGAAAAAAACCTGCTTTCACATTTAAATTTTTTTTAACTCTTTACTTTAGAATTCAAAAATTACTTTCTCTGAAATTACAATTTGTTTACCCTTTTGAAAAGCAGGTTCCTTTTGGATACAAAATGCTTATAATTTTTATGTATCATATAAATATATTTTATTTCTTACAAACTACATTATTTTACTTTTAAAAATTTTGAATGTTTATAGATTTGCAGAAGAGTTATGAAGATAGTACAGAGATTGCCCATATGCTGCCCATTTTTCCCCTATTATGAACAATATTACATTAATATGATACACTTATCACAATTAAGAAACCAATATTGATACATATTATTAACTAAAGTCTATACTTTATTAAGATTTCCTGAGTTTTTATGTAATACTCTTTTTCTCTTACAGGTTACTGTCTGGATACCACATTACAATAAGGTGTCAGGTCTCCTTAGGTTCCTCCTAAGTCTGATTTCTCAGACTTTCATTGGTCTTGATGACCTTGAAAATTTTCAGGAGTACTGGTTAGCGTTTCATGGAATGTCCCTCCATTGGGATTTTTCTGGTATTTTTCTCATGACTAAACTGGAGTTATAGATTTTTGGAAGGAAGACCACAGAGGTAAAGTACCATTTTTCTCATCATATCGGATAAGGGTACATAAAGCCAACATGCTTTGTCACATTTGTCAGCTTGCTCCACTAGAAAGTTACACTTTTTCCTCCTTTCTGTATTGTATTGCTTGCAGAAAAGCTACTATATCCAAGCCACACTTAAAAGTGTTAGTTACACTTCATGTAGAGGGTGGAGTATCTACATAAATTACTTGGAATTATTCTGCAAAAGAGATTAGTCTTTTTCCCCTCTTTTACTTATGCAATGATTATTTATATTAGTATGGACTCATGGATATTTATTTTATATGTTGGATTATAATTCAGTACTTATTTATTTTATTTCACAAAATACCCCAGTTTTGTGAGCACTTTCACTTGGGTCCTTATTTCTTTGACATACGTCTCATCACTGAGAGTTTTTGTTTGCTTATTTTCTTGTTTGTTTGTTTGTTTTAGTAATCCCTTTCTTTGTAACACTAGAAGATGTTCCAGACTTCTCTTGTACATATCTTGCTTCAGAGCTATAATTGGTCATTTCTCCAAGGAATGCTTGTCTCTTTTATTAAAGAATGATATTAGAAATGAAGATCTGTGCACAATATATAGTGTTATTTTTTAATAGAATTTTTTTAAAGGAGTTAGTTTATTTTGCCTCTAGGGAGCTTGTTCTTTCACTCTTGAAAGATGCTTTCTTGAGTATTTGTTAATATTCCACTGTTATATGTATTGACATAAACGTTTGAATCAGTAAAAGAACAATTATATATTTCATAGGTACTGCTGAATGAAGTTAAAGAAATTGTGCCTAATTCCATTAGCTTAGACTATAATAAAAAGTTGAAGGGAAATTATTTTATTTCCAGTGGTGTTCTAGATCAAGCTCTTTTCCTCTTACACACAGATATATTATCACAAGCTTGTTAGAATTCATCTTTATGTTTCCAATTTTTTCTCCCCTGAGTGAATATAGAACTCTTCTAGATCCTATGAATATAGATTCTTAAAGTATTATGATAAATGTGTAACCATCAAACATTAAAAGAGACTTCAAGTTTAAGCAGTGTTTTGTTAGCACCTGCTTGTTCATCTTTTAGTGATTTTTAATTAAAATGAAAAAAATCTGCTAAAATATAAACAATACAAAAACCCAAATAAATTTGAAACATAGTTAAAAAACACTTTATATAATGTTGAAATATAACATGAATCTCTCTAAATATTAATACACTGAAGAAAAATTGAAAATGAAACAAATTTTATGCTGTCCTCAAAACATTGTCTAAAAATAAAACATGTCTAAACATAACTTCCCCATTCTCTTCCTCCTTACTGAGACAAAACTTATGTTTCTGTCATGGGAATTCTTGAGGTAACTGAACTCATATCTTCCTTACTAAATCTATTCTTTAATTCTGTATACATTCATTAATTCATCAAGTAGTATTTGACTTAGCTCAAATTGTGTTTTCTCAAGGAGGCACTGTCATATTATCCTTTTATTAAAAAAAATAAAATAACTAGATACTTTGTATTACTTATTCCAAGTATTTCCTTAAAAGTACTTGGACTTCCCTGGTGGAGCAGTGGTTAAGGATCCACCTGCCAATTCAGGGGACACGGGTTTCAGCCCTGGGCTGGGCAGATCCCACATGCCATGGAACAACTAAGTCCGTGCACCACAAGTACTAAGTCTGCACTCTAGAGCCCTTGAGCTGAAAATACTGAGCCTACGTGCCACAACTACTGAAGCCCATTTGCCTAGAGCCTGTGCTCCACAACAAGAGAAGCCACTGCAATGAGAAGCCCGTGAACTACAACAAAGTGTAGGCCCCACTTCCCAGAACAAGAGAGAGAGCCCGCACACAGCAAAGAAGACCCAACACAGACAAAAATAAATAAATAAATAAATAAATTGCTTTAAAAAGTACTAATCACAATAAAAAATTATCATGTCCGTTTAATATCCTTATCCCACTACTAGAATATAAATTCATTGAGTAAAGAGAACATCTCTATCCATCTTATGCACTGTTGTATCCACTATCATATCCACTACTGTATACATTGAGTAATATTGTATTACTTGTATACTTGATGAGTGAATAAATAAGTGAACAATTTGAAAAATGAGAATCTACATGTTAAATAGTATTGAGAATTGTATCATATTTTAATCATAATAGCAGAGATCAGTTATAAGGCTCACTGCTCTGATTAATTTGTAGTAACTTACCACTAATAGGATAACTTTGACTACAAATTTCTATCAATCTACTCTTTTAGAAATGTTTAACCTTTGTTCCAAAGAATACTGATTTCAGAAGATGCTGTGTGGGAAGGGGTGAATTTCACACTTCAAATGAATTTCAATCTTAACTTAGTATTTAACTATAGAGATTCGTAATTGATACTGGCAAAAGTAAAATATAGGACTTTTTATTTAGTAAGCAAGCCTCTTTAACTTTTTGTATTCTAGTATTTTTCAAATGTAGTCAGTCACAAACTGTTTTTCTTTTAAATATTTGTTGTCGTTTTCTTCAAAATAGTATATCTCAGAATCTAAAGTCAGGAGTGTGCATGAAATGGAGATCTTATTTTTATATGGTTGATTGATTTTTTAAGTTCAAGACAATTTTTGAATTTGTTTCTTTTAGAATTTATGATTTTCAGATAGTCCTTCTGTTTGAAAACATCTTTTTTTATTTTATAGTCCATTGAACATGGTTATCATTCTCAAACCTATATATCCAGCAAAATTCACAGGCATAGGTAATTTAACTTATTGGTAAATTTATTGAATAGGAAACTAGAAACAAAGAATAGATCAAATGGCAATACTTATAGGGAACTTTCTCCAGGCTCACATTGATTTATTAATCATGAGAAAACTATTTTCTCAAGTCAAGAAACAGTTTTTTTTTTCTCTAATAGACTCCTGGTCTTCAATCTATTGACACTGCCACACACACACACACACACACACACACACACACACACACACAAGAAATTGTCCTTTTTTAATCTTGACATGTTCTTCATGAATCATAGTAATATTTAACCCTATTGATATTTTCTTATTGAAATATTCATTCACCATCTTTTTAAAAATAATATGTTCATAATTTTCCATTTATTAATATAAGTTTAAAGGTGGGACTTATATCACATATCTACTCAAGTTAAATATTAAATAGAGTATTCCATCTCAATTTAGCATCACCTGTGCCTTAACATGCCTTACTCCATTTAACTTCTGTGCTATATGAACATTCTCTCTTTTTTGCTTGGTTAAATCCTAATTATCCTTCAAGTTTTTTCCTTAAGTATTAGTATTACCTCCTTGCTGAATATTCTCCAACATTATCTTGATTGGTAAGTAAGCACTACCCTCTCTCTAACTGCATCTGTACCTTTCTTTATCTGAACTGATAATATCATAGTTGAATCATTCTCATATTTTTTTTCTCACTAAATTATGAATTACTTGCAGGCCAAGGTTGGGAAGATAATTTTATGAGAACCGACTTTACGTGAGTTATTCTACTAAACACTTTATCTAGTTTACCTTATTTGATACAATGATGATAAACAATATTTACCTCCATAGAGTTGAGGAGCAGGATTCTTAGGGTAATTGATTTGTTCAAGGTTAAACAACTGGTGATTAGGCACTTCTTTTAACCATACATCATCTGATGCCAGAGGTCACACTCTTCATTATCAGTTGCATTTTCCATATGTAAAGCAAAAAAAAAAATTATATTGAAAATTAAAAGAGAACTGGAATTATTGAAAGAAGAGATGACAGTCTAAGAATGGATAATTCTACCTCTGTCTAAAAAGATAGTATTTTCTGGGAATTTTGTAGGCTCTCTCACTGTTAGGCTAAATGGGTAAAGAAAATATTTGAGGTTGGTGTAAGAACATATAGGTAGTGAATGATATATATATATATAGGATTCCAAATTTGTTGCAGTTGACTCAAATAATATGTTCTTTGCATGCTGTTTATTAAGTGTTTACCAGGTATGAAACATCGGGCTATATATTTTTAGAATTCTGCCTGTTTAAAAGACTTCAGATTTATTACTAGTTCTGTTAATACTAGATTATTTTAATTACTCTATGAATAAGCTGATTTGTACATCAGTTAGCAGTGATAGAATTAAATTCATAAGGTCCTAATTAAAAGCTATCTTAGCTTGGTTGTTTGTTTTGTTTTGTCTTGTTTTTTTGTGTTACAGGAAAGCCAGTTTATTAGTTCCTTACTCTATGCTAGATACACTATAAGTAGTGATAGGATGGTGGTGAGCAAATATGTATGATGACATCTGGCCATTTGGAGCCTGTATTTTAATAAAACATAAAGGTATTAAACACATAAATACAATCATTGTAAGGCTAAAAAGAGTATCACAAGGTGCTAAGTGTTCTTTACTGAGTCACTGATTCAGACCAGATACATAATATTGTCATGATAATATCACTAATTAAAAAAAAATAATTAACTTGAAAAAAATATATATTTTTTTCATATAAACTGTCTGTTCACTGCAGGCTGTCTGGAGTCTCTGCTTCACATTATATATACTCTGATAACCAGATGATGTAGTAACCACAATTAAGAGCATGGCTATACTCTTTGGTAGATAACAAGAGAGGATGAGAGGGGATAGAACTTAGAACTGCCCATTACCACTCATATGTCTTTGGATAAAGTAAGTTTCATGAAAACACATAAAATTAAGCAGATTGAAAAGTAAAATTTTTAGATGTAGATAGAAACAGAACTGAAGATCCTTCTTGAATGCCCTAATGCCTATCCCAAAGATTTCAAATTTTGTCATGTTAATTATGGGACCTATGAAGATATAGAGAGATGCTAAATGAGAACCAACTTCTGAGCTTAGAAGAAAGATCTGCTCCTTTTCCCTAGTTGAAATTTTGAAAATTTTCAATTTTCTATAATTACTAAAAAATAAGTAGTTTGTAAAAGTAAAACCATGAAACAGAGAAATTTAACTTTCTTTAAAATAATTTTTATCTTGTACTCTATTTACGTAGAAGCTCCAGCAATATCCATCATGCTAATAAACTTTGGATATTTTCGGGGTCATTAAGTGTTCTTGGTAACATGAGAGAAATGTATAGGGTACTAGTTGTAGAAGAAAAATGTAGAGATGAAGAAGAAAATAATCTTAAGAGATCATCTGTCAGAAAATATTGCACTCTATAATTTTATTTTTTAAATATTTCTATTTTGATTTCTCTAATTTGTTACTATTAAGTTTTTGACAATGAAAGTTCTGTTACTGGGATATAAATAAAGCATACTATTTAAAATATCTGCAAGACAAGAAATAATGAAGAAACCCATTCCTAGTGGGCTGACACACCCTCCATATAAGGGTACTCCTTTATCACATAATCCAAAGGTGAATAGAAATTGACAATCAAAACAAATTAAAATAAACAAACAAACAAAAAGCACATTGGCTTCTGAGATATGTTGTAGACTTAATGGATTAGGAATAACATTAACCCAATTCAGAATTAAGTTAGAAGAAGCAGTTTTTAAATGTATATGTACACAGAAAAATACACTTCAAGTCTTTCCCCCTTTTACTGTGATTTATATTACGTCCCAAGTGATTTTTATATCTATTATTAGGGACCCAATACAATCTGAAAGGGACAGTACCACCCTTCTTTCATTATATTACTGAGCTTTGTTTTAGATAATTTGGGCAGCTACACAGAGTATCATAGAACAGGATGAAAATTTATTTATTACAGTTCTAGAGGCTGGCAAGTCCAAGATCAAGGCACAAGCAGATTCAGTGTCTGGTAGAGAATCCATTTCCTTATTCAAAGACAGCCATCTTCTCACTGTGTTCTCACATGGCCAAAAGGGTGAGAGAGAAATCTGAAGCACTATATATTTCATGAGGGATTCACCCTCATGGTCTGATCACTTCTCAAAGGCTTCTCCTCTAAATATTATTACATTGGGGATTTGCTTTCAACATATGAATTCTGAGGGAGACAATCATTAGTCTACAGGTTTCTACCCCAAGACTCCCCAAATTCATGTTCTTCTTGCACACCAAATACATTAATCAGATCCTAGTACCTCCCCCTCCAAATTATGACTTGTTCAGTATCAACTTTTAGTCTAAATTCAAAGTTGCATCTAACTATTGTCTAAATCAGATAATAATTGAGGCTCAATGGAAGCTTCATCCTGAGACAAAATTCCTCTCCAGCAATGAACTTGTGAATCAAAACATGTTATGTGTTTCCAAAACAAAATGTTAAGATAGGTATAGAATAGACATTCTTTTTCCAAAATGGCGAAAATAAACTGATAGGTCACAAGGAAGTCCAAACAAAACCTAGTGGGTATTGACCTAAGACAAGTAGACTGCTAAGTATTTCTCCAGCAAAGAAGGGTTTATCTGGAATCAGCAGAGAATTGCGATTCAGGATCTGAAGTCATGGCAAGCCATGTGCAAGTCCCTGCATGGCAAGGGAAGAACACTTTTATAGAGGGAAAATGGAAGTTAGGAAAACTATTGTAAGCAAAAAGTCTATGACTTTTCATTGGCTGAGTCCTTACTAGGAAAGAAAAGGTCTTTATTCTTCCTGTTGGCTTTGCTATACTCACAGGGCATGAGAGCTCTTCCCTCTGGCATCTTTATTCTATTTAATTGAGGATTCTGTTTATTAATTTTTTGCATTTCCTCCTTTGGATCAAGATCTTTCTCTGAAAGCATTGCTGACCAAAAGTCAGGTTTTCCTGTTTCAGTGGACTTTTATCCCTCAATAGCAGAAGGACCTTTCCTGAGTGTAGTGTCTCATGTTGGAGGAAAAGTGCACAGATTGAAAACCTACTGAGGTCACATTTGTGTAATAAGTGAGGTAAGAGGGAGAACTCTCATATGCTTTTAACTAAAGTACACAGGTTATCAAGATCATAGACATTGGAGGTCATCAATTTATTATGTCATCATCAAGGATTTGGCAGACAACCTTCCAAGAGGCCTAGTCCAGATACTTTGGGAAAGATGTCTCATCAGATATGTGCTTCAATTTTAGGAAATTTTTACTGTTAGGTCACCAGATGATGTGCAGGTCCACTCAGTGTTCTGTGCTTTCTTTAATTGTGTCCTGTGAATCCAAGAGTCTATTTCATGGAGTTTGGTTGCACAAGGGTTGGTTAACAGTACCTGATAAGGGACTCTCCAGTGAGGTTGAAGAGAGTCCTTCTGGTGTCTTTTCCAATAGATGAAACCTCCAGGTTGCAAGGTGCAGTGCTTAAGGTCTTAATCTCCCATGAGTGCACTGTGTAAAGATGGCTCTACCAAAATATAGCTATTTTTAATAGAAACAACTGGGCTTTTGCAATATTGGAATAGCTCTTCTTTTTCCTGTTGTGGGTCAAAGAGGAAGGAGCTAAGTGCATTGGGTATCCTGTGACTATCTCAAAGAGTGAGAGTTTGTGAATTCCAAAAGGAGTGAATGTGAGATTTAGAAAGAAAAATAATAATGCTTTTGGCCAAGGTATTTGGAAAGCCTCTACAGATTTTGCCAATTGAGTCTTAATAATTTTGTTAATGTATTCAACAAAAGCAGAGGATCATGGGTAGAAAGTGCAGTGAAAGTGTTGCAAAACCAACCAAACAGCACATACTTGTCAAAGCCCTGGCCAGTAAAATGGGTTGCTTGATCACTATGAAGTTCAAAAGGAGTTTGCCAAATAGGGTTAATCTTTTCCAAAAGGACTTTAGCCACAGAAAAGGCATAGTCTGTCTGCACGGAAAGGCTTTGGTCCAGTGTGAAAACATACAGACAATGACTAAAACATATTTATATTCATAAGATGGAGAAAGTTGTATGAAATCTATTTTCTCAACTTTGAAATGTCCATTAAGCTGTTAAATGTCTGGGAGCAGAGTAAACAGGATCCCTTGAGTTATACTTCAGACAAGGGGGACAAGTGAAGTAGGCACTTTTTATAGCCTTGTTAATGTTCTCCACCACTGCTCATTCATGAATGCTATCATTTTGTCAGTAGACCAATGGTGTAATCATGAACAATGTTGAGAAGTGAGAATTTTAGAGTCTCCAGTACAACTGACTTGTTACTTGGTACAAACCAGAAGTCTGTCTTTTTATCAAACCATTAATTATTGAATTTCCAATCCTATTTGTTTCCTGTGACCAATTTTTGGGCTTCTGTAGCCAATTTTTCTAACTTATCATTTGGAGAAATAGCCCTTTGGACAATGTCAGAGGTTTGGCAGCTAGTGGTCCCATTAAGGGCAGAATTTCTTGTAAAAATATCAGCAAGTTTGTTTCCCTTAGCTTCTAGAGGGTCAAGTTTAGAATGCCATAGATTCTAAATAGTAGCTAAAGTGGCAGGTTAAAGTATTGCATCTAATAATTCCTGAACATAGGGGCTGTTTTAAATTGTATTTCCACTGGACGTGAGAAAGCCAAGTTGTTTCTACAACATTCCAAAGTCATGAGTTACTAAGAAAGCATATTTACTATCAGTACAAATGTTGGCAGTTCTGTCCTTGGCCAAAGTATAGGCCCACGTAAGAGTGTTCAGCCTGTTGAGCTTAAGTAGCCATAGGTAAAGATGGGGCATCGATAATGTCAAAAGGAGTTGCAATAGCATACTCAGCAAAATATTTGCCATTGTCGTCTTTAAATAAGAACCAGCAGTGAACAATGAGAAGTCTGCATTACCTATAGGACTTTTTTGCAGATCATCATGAGGAGTCAGGAGGCAATCCCTGACCTCCAGCTGTCTTGAGGAACATCTTTAGTGACAGAGGAGAGAAGAGTAGTAGACTTAATGTTATCATAGAGATACTTGAGGAGCAAGTAAAAAAAGGACATTATAGGAGGTGAGACAGCTGGCTGAGAAATAATCAATGTGATGAGAATTCAGGAGAGCTTCTACTGCAACAGAGACAAAAGTCATTAAAGGGGATTCCACAATGAATTTCTTGGTGGCCCTAATCAAAAGGGCAGTGACTGTAATGACTCTAAGGAAAGGGAGGTGTCCCCATTTCACTGGGTCTAGCAGCTGAATATAATACCCTATAGGTCAAAAGTGATTCCTGTTTTCAGAAGAGTAAACCAAGGGCATTTCTTTCCTTTTTTATATACAAAAAAAGATAAAAGAAAATATGATACTTAGGATGTCTGAGGGCAGGTGGGTTCATCAGAGTCACCTGTGAGGCATTAAAGACTATTTAAAATTGGGTCAGAGTTATTATCGTTTAGTAACATACAAAGGTTTGGCCATAAGATAAAAAATCTCTCTTTTCTCATTTTACTATTAAGCAGTCAGGATAAGCCAAACAATGCCTTCAACAATGTGACTAGATATCTCTTCTGCTAAGGACACAATTTCATCACTAGCAAGTTTTACCTTCCACAAAATACTAGACCATGAACACAACTTCTTTGCCAAATTTATAGCAAGAATAACTTTTCTTCCTGTTTCCAATAACATGTTCCTCATTTCTATCTGAGACCTCATCAGAATGGCGTTTACGAGTAATTTTTTTTAATTTAATTTAATTTTATATTTTTAACGTTTTTATTGGAGTATAATTGCTTTACAGTGGTGTGTTAGATTCTGCTTTATACCGAAGGGAATCAGTTATATATATACATATATCACCACCTATCTTCCCTCTTACGTCTCCCTCCCTCCCACCCTCCCTATCCCACACTCCTATCAGGTCACAAAGCACTGAGCTGATCTCCCTGTGTTATGTGACTGCTCCCCACTAGCTATCTATTTTATATTTGGTAGTGCATATGTATCCATGTGTACACTACCATTCTCTCACTTTGTCCCAGATTACCCTTCCTCCAACCTGTGTCCTCAAGTGCATTTTCTAGTAGGTCTGCGTCTTTATTCCCGTCTTGCCACTAGGTTCTTCATGACCATTTTTTTTTTTTTAGATTCCATATATATGTGTTAGCATATGGTATTTGTTTTTCTCTTTCTGACTTACTTCACTCTGTATGACAGACTCTACATCATCCACCTCACTACACATAACTCAATTTTGTTCCTTATATGGCTGAATAATATTCCATTGTATATATGGGCCACATCTTCTTTATCCATTCATTTGTCAATGGACACTTAGGTTGCTTCCATGTCCTGGCTATTGTAAATAGAGTTGCAATGAACATTGTGGTACATGACTCTTTTTGAATTATGGTTTTCTCAGGGTATATGCCCAATAGTGGGATTGCCGGGTCATATGGACATTCAATTTTTAGTATTTTATGAACCTCCATACTGTTCTCCATAGTGGTTGTATCAATTTACATTCCCACCAACAGTGTATGAGGGTTCCCTTTTCTCCACACTTTCTCCAGCATTTATAGTTTGTAGATTTTTTGATGATGGCCATTCTGAAGAGTGTGACATGTTATCTCATTGTAGTTTTGATTTGCATTTTTCTAATGATTAGTGATATTGAGCATTCTTTCATGTGTTTGTTGACAATCTGTATATCTTCTTTGGAGAAATGTCTATTTAGGGCTTCTGCCCATTTTTGGATTGGGTTTTTTGATATTGAGATACATGAGCTGCTTGTAAATTTTGGAGATTAATCCTTTGTCAGTTGTTTCATTTGCAAATAATTTCTCCCATTCTGAGGGTTGTCTTTTCATCTTGCTTGTAGTTTCCTTTGCTGTGCAAAGGATTTTAAGTTTCATTAGGTCCCATTTGTTTATTTTTGTTTTTATTTCCATTACTCTAGGAGTTGGGTCAAAAAGGATCTTGCTGTGATTTATGTCATAGAGTGGTCTGCCTATGTTTTCCTCTAGGAGTTTGATAGTGTCTGGCCTTACATTTAGGTCTTTAATCGATTTTGAGTTTATTTTCATGTATGGTGTCAGGGAGTGCTCTAATTTCATTCTTTTACATATAACTGTAAAGTTTTCCCAGCACCACTTATTGAAGAGGCTGTCTTTTCTCCATTGCATATTTTTGCCTCCTTTATCAAAGATAAGGTGACCATATGTGCTTAGGTTATCTCTGGGCTTTCTATCCTGTTCCATTGATCTATATTTATGTTTTTGTGCCAGTACCATACTGTATTGATTGCTGTAACTTTGTAGTATAGTCTGACGTCAGCGAGCCTGATTCCTCCAGCTCCGTTTTTCTTTCTCAAGATTTCTTTGACTATTCAGAGTCTTTTGTGTTTCCATACAAAGTGTGAAATTTTTTGTTCTAGTTCTGTGAGAAATGCCGTGGTAGTTTGATAGGGATTGCATTGAATCTGTAGATTACTTTGGGTAGTGTAGTCGTTTTCACAGTGTTGATTCTTCCAAGCCAAGAACCTAGTGTATCTCTCCATCTATTTGAATCAACTTTAATTTCTTTCATCAGTGCCTTATAATTTTCTACATACAGGTCTTTTGTCTCCTTAGGTAGGTTTATTCCTAGGTATTTTATTCTTTTTCTTGCAATGGTAAATGGGAGTGTTTTCTTAAATTAACTTTCAGATTTTTCATCATTAGTTTATAGGAATGCCAGAGATTTCTGTGCATTGATTTTGTATCCTGCTACTTTACCAACTTCATTGATTAACTCTAGCAGTTTTCTGGTAACATCTTTAGGATTCTCTATGTATAGTATCATGTCATCTGAAAAGAGTGGCAGCTTAACTCCTTCTTTTCATATTTCAATTCCTTTTATTTATTTTTCTTCTCTCAGAGCTGTGGCTAAAACTTCCAAAACTATGTTGAATAATAGTGGTGAGAGTGGACAACCTTGTCTCATTCTTCATCTTAGAGGAAATGGTTTCAGTTTTTCACCATTGAGGACAATGTTGGCTGTCGGTTTGTCATATATGGCCTTTATTATGTTGAGGTAAGTTCCCTCTATGCCTACTCTCTGGAGGGTTTTTATCATAACTGGGTGTTGAATTTTGTCAAAATCTTTCTCTGCATTTATTGCAATGATCATTTGTTTTTTCTCCTTCAATTTGTAAATATGGTCTATCACATTGATTGATTTGCATATATTGAAGAATCCTTTCATTCCTGGGACAAACCCCACTTGAACATGGTGTATGATGCTTTTAAGGTGCTCTTGGATTCTGTTTGCTAGTATTTTGTTGAGGATTTTTGCATTTATATTCATCAGTGATATTGGTCTGTAATTTTCTTTTTTGTGACATCTTTGTCTGGTTTTGGTATCCGGGTGATGGTGACCTCGTAGAATGAGTTTGGGAGTGTTCCTCCTTTTGGTATATTTTGGAAGAGTTTGAGAAGGATAAGTGTTAACTCTTCTCTAAATATTTGACAGAATTCGTCTGTGAAGCCATATCATCCTGGGCTTTTGTTTGTTGGAAGATTTTAAATCACAGATTCAATTTCAGTGCTTGTGTTTGGTCTGTTCATATTTTCTATTTCTTCCAGGTTCAGTCATGGAATGTTGTGCTTTTTGAAGGATTTGTCCATTTCTTCCAGATTTTCTATTTAATTGACATATAGTTGATTGTAGTAATCTCTCATCATCCTTGTGTTTCTGCAGTTTCAGTTGTTACTTCCCATTTTTCATTTCTAATTCTACTGATTTGAGTCATCTCCCTTTTTTTCTTGATGTGTCTGGCTAATGGTTTATCAATTATGTTTATCTTCTCAAAGAACCAGCTTTTAGTTTTATTGATCTTTGCTATTGTTTCCTTCATTTATTTTTTAGTTTATTTCTGATCTGATATTTATGATTTCTTTCCTTCTTCTCAATTTGGGATTTTTTGTTCTTCTTTCTCTAACTGCTTTAGGTGTAAGATTTTGTTGTTTACTTGAGATGTTTCTTGTTTCTTAGGGTAGGATTGTATTGCTATAAACTTCCTTCTTAGAACTGCTTTTGCTACATCCCATAGGATTTGGGTGGTCGTGTTTTCATTGTCATTTTGTTTATAGGTATTTTTGGACTTCCTCTTTGATTTCTTCTGTGGTCTCTTGGTTATTAAGTAGTGTATTGTTTAACCTCAATGTGTTTGCATTTTTTACATTTTTTCATGTAATTGATATGTAGTCTCATAGTGTTGTGGTCAGAAAAGACATGATAAAATTTCAATTTTCTTAAATTTACCAAGGCTTGATTTGTGACCTAAGATAGGTTCTATCCTGGGGAATGTTACATGAACAATTGAGAAAATGTGTGTTCTGTTGTTTTTGGACTGAATGTCCTATAAATATCAATTAAGTCCATCTTGTTTAATGTATCATTTAAAGCTCGTGTTTCTTTATTTATTTTCATTTTGAATGATCTATCCATTGGTTAAAGTGGTGTGTTAAAGTCCCCTACTATGATTGTGTTACTGTAGATTTCCCCTTTTATGGCTTTTAGTATTTGCCTTATGTATTGAGGCGCTACTATGTTGGGTGCATAAATATTTACAATGGTTATATCTTCTTCTTGGATTGATCCCTTGATCATTATGGAGTGTCCTTCTTTTTCTCTTGTAATAGTCTTTGCTTTAAAGTCTCTTTTGTCTGATATGAGAATTGCTACTCCAGTTTTCTTTTGATTTCCATTTGTATGGAATATCTTTTTCCATCCCCTCACTTTCAGTCTGTATGTGTCCCTAGGTCTGAAGTGTGTCTCTTGTAGACAGCATATATATGGATCTTGTTTTTGTATCCATTCAGCCAGTCTGTGTCTTTGGGGTGTAGCATTTAATCCATTTACATTTAAGGTAATTATTGATATGTATGTTCATATTACCATTACCTTAATTGTTTTGGGTTCGTTATTGTAGATCATTATTTCCTTCTCTTGTGTTTCTTGCCTAGAGAATTTCCTTTAGCATTTGTTATAAAGCTGGTTTTGTTGTGCTGAATTCTCTTAGTTTTTGCCTGTCTGTAAAGGTTTTAATTTCTCCATCATATCTGAATGAGATCCTTGCTGGGTAGAGTAAACTTGGTTGTAGGTTTTTCCCTTTCATCACTTTAAATATGTCCTGCCACTCCCTCATGGCTTGCAGAGTTTCTGCTGACAGATCAGCTGTTTACCATATGGGGATTCACTTTTATGTTATTTGGTGTTTTTCCATTGTTGTCTTTAATATTTTTTCTTTGTATTTAATTTTTGATAGTTTGATTCATATGTGTCTTGATGGCTTTCTCCTTGGATTTATCCTGTATGGGACTCTGTGTGCTTCCTGGACTTGATTAACTATTTCCTTATCCATATTTAGGAAGTTTTCAATTATAATCTCTTCAAATATTTTCTAAGTCCCTTTCTTTTCCTCTTCTTCTTCTGTGACCCCTATAATTCGAATGTTTGTGCATTTAATATTGTCCCAGAAGTCCCTGAGACTTCCTTAATTCTTTTCATTCTTTTTTCTTTATTCTTCTCTGCAGTAGTTATTTCCACTATTTTATCTTCCAGGTCACTTATCTGTTCTTCTGGCTCAGTTATTATGCTATTGATTCCTTCTAGAGAATTTTAAATTTCATTTATTGTGTTGTTCATGAATATTTGTTTGCTTTTTAGTTCTTCTAAGTCCTTCTTAAATGATTCTTGCATTTTCTCCATTCTATTTCCAAGATTTTGGATCATTTTTACTGTCATTATTCTGAATTATTTTTCAGTTAGACTGCCTATTTCCTCTTAATTTGTTAAGTCTGGTGGGTTTTTACCTTGGCCCTTCATCTGCTGTGTGTTTCTTTGTCTTCTCATTTTGCTTAACTTACTGTGTTTTGGGTCTCCTTTTCACAGGCTTCAGGTTGGTCGTTTCTGTTGTTTTTGGTATCTGCTCCCAGTGGCTAACGTTGGTTCAGTTGGTTGTGTAGGCTTCCTGGTGGAGGTGACTAGTGCCTGTGTTCTGGTGGATGGGGCTGGATCTTGTCTTTCTGGTGAGCAGGTCTACATTTGGTGGTGTGTTTTGTGGTGTCTGTGACCTTATTATGATTTTAAGCACCCTTTCTGCTAATGGGTGCAGTTGTGTTCCTGTCTTTCTAGTTGTTTGGCATAGGGTGTCCAGCACTGTAGCTTGCTGGTTGTTGAGTGGAGATGGGTCTTGGCATTGAATTGGAGATCTCTGGGAGATTTTCACTGTTTGATATTACGTGGAGCTGGGAGGTCTCTGAACTTGGCTCTCCCACCTCAGAAGCACAACCCTGACACCTGGCTGAAGCATCAAGAACCTGTCATCCACATGGCTCAGAATAAAATGGAGAAAAAAAGAAAGAAAGAAAAAGATAAAATAAAATAAAATAAGATAAAATAAAAGTTATTAAAATAAAAAAACAAAAAATAATTATTAAATAAAAATTTTAAAGTAAGTAAAAAAAGAAGAGAGAAAAAAGAAGAGAACCACGAAACCAAAAAATAAATCTACGAATGATCACAAGTGATGAAAACTATACTAAAAACAAAACAAAACAAACAAAAAGAAAAACAAAAAACGGACAGACAGAACCCTAGGACACATGATAAAAGTAAAGCTATACAGACAAAATCACACACAGAAGCATGCACATACACACTCACAAAAAGAGAAAAAGGGAAAAATACATATATATTGTTGCTCCCAAAGTCCACCTCGTCAATTTGGGATGATCTGTGGTCTATTCAGGTATTCCACAGAGACAGGGTACATCAGGTTGACTGTGGAGATTTAATCTGCTGCTCCTGAGGCTGCTAGGAGAGATTTCCCTTTCTCATCTTTTTTTCACACAGCTCCTGGGATTCAGCTTTGGATTTGGCCGTGGCTCTGCATGCAGGTTGCCTGAGGGCGTCTGTTCTTTGCTCAGACCGCACGGAGTTAAAGAATCAGCTTCTTCTGGGGCTCTGGCTCACTGAGGCAGTGGGGAGGGAGGGTTACGGAGTGTAGGGTGAGCCTGTGGTGGCAGAGCCCAGCGTGACGTTGCACCAGCCTGAGGCATGCCGTGTGTTCTCCCGGGAAAGTGTCCCTGGACCCTGGCAGTGGCGTGCTGCACAGGCTCCAGAGAGGGGAGGTGAGGATAGTGACCTGTGCTTGTACACAGGCTTCTTGTTGGCTGCAGCAGCAGCCTTAGCATCTCATACCCGTCTCTGGGGTCCACGCTGATAGCTGCGACTCACGCCCGTCTCTGGAGCTCCTTTAAGCAGCGCTCTTAATCCCCTCTCCTCTTGCACTAGGAAACAAAGAGGCAAGAAAACCTCTCTTGCCTCTTCGGCTGTTCCAGAACTTTTCCCAGACTCCATCCCAGCTAGCCATGATGCACTAGCCCCTTCAGGCTGGGTTCACGCCGGCAACCCCAGTCCTCTCCCTGGGGTGTGACCTCCGAAGCGGGAGCCTCAGCTCCCAGCTCCAACCCGTCCCAGTGGGTGAGCAGACAAGCCTCTCGGGCTGGTGAGTGCTGGTCGGCACCGATCTTCTGTGCAGGAATCTCTCCGCTTTGCCCTCCGCACCCTTCTTGCTGTGCTCTCCTCCATGGCTCTGAAGCTTCCCCCTCCGCCAACCGCAGTCTGCGCCCATGAAGGGGCTTCCTAGTGTGTGGAAACCTTTCCTCCTTCACAGCTTCCTCCCACTGGTGCAGGTCCCGTCCCTATTCTTCTGTCTCCGTTTTTTCCTTTCTTTTGCCCTACCCATGTATATGGGGAGTTTCTTTCCTTTTGGGATGTCTGAGGTCTTCTGCCAGCTTTCAGTAAGTGTTCTGTAGGAGCTGTTCCACATGTAGATGTATTTCTGATGTATTTGTGGGGAGGAAAGTGATCTCCATGTCTTACTTTTCTGCCATCTTGAAGCTCCTCCTTCTTTTTTTAATTTTTAATCAGCACAGCAAATCTCTCTGCACTGGCTAGGCTGCTGGCTGAGGCAGGGAATGTGGAAGTGAGCTGAGCAGTTTTTCTGAGCTCTCCCTAGAATTACTTTTACAGGTTCATTCACAGCAATATAGTCTTTTTCTAGCATGCCCCTCCAAACTCTTCCAGCCTATACTTATTACCCAAATCCAAAGCTTTTTTCATAGTTTTAGGTATTTCTTACAGCTGTGCCTCACTCCATCAGTGCTAGTTTTTGTCTTAGTCAGTTGAGCTGCTATAGCAGAATATCATAGGCTAGGTGACTTAGAAATTTATTTTTCACAGTTCTGAAGGCTGGGGAGTCCAAGATCAAGGCACTGGTAGATTCTGTGTCTGGTGAGAATTCAAGGAATGTTCATTTTGAGATCACACTTGTTTAGGCAGGTTGAAGCCCTTCATTGCTCATCACTTGTCCCTTAAGACAATGTTTTTTCTATCCACTGTTTCTATACACACAGAGCTGAAGCATCATAGAAGCCTCAGTCATCTATTATTGGGATGGTTTTATAATCAGGAGGGGTAGACATTACTTTGGAAGGCTTTCAATACTTATTCATTTTCTGCCCATCACCTAGATAAAACTAAAATTACTTATTAAGAACTCACTGTGTTTTCAGAGGCCTGCATACTGTATTTATTCAGTCATTTCCTGACATTCTCTTCCTTGTGTTTCATTCTATCATATTATCAAACTGTTTATAGTCTCCTTTTCCATTTGTCTGTGTTCAAGTTATCATCACTCATTCTATAATTCTTCTTAGCCTTTTATCAATTTTCCTATCTCATATTGATGAGCTTTCCCAATAGAAGATTTGCTTAAACAACTAGGTAGAGCTAGTATCCTTTGCTGTGTTGCCGTTGTAACCTGAGTATACCTTTATCACCACACTAATATATACATACAAACTTATTTACTTACCTTCTTATTATGTCTTCTTAGATTATAAGAACTTTATAATAATAGTTTTCATAATTATCTCTATGTTTTCAATAAGAAGATGAATGCCTAGATATAACTGTCAGCCAATAAACATTTTTGAGCCACTGTTGATAAAAATCCATGTTATGTTAAAGGTAAAGTATCACCTGCATGCAGTAAATTCCAGAGCAACAGTTAGTAATTTTTATACAGAAACTCTAACATAACCAAAATACACTTTTACCACGTTCTGTTATATTTTACAAGATGCTATAATTTGGGGGTGGAGAGGATGCATATTGCAATATTAACATCTGGAGTTTGCATCTTTATTATATTTTATGACTTTGATAAAATAATTTTCTTTCAGTTTTGCTCTGCAAAATTGAAATAATGCTGATAACATAATTAGATGTAAAAATACATGTGAATCTTCCTTATATTAACACATTAAACTTACTTTTACATATGCAACATGCTTAAAATTATAAAAATATGTGTTTATAAGAACACTGATATGAAATATTGCATAAATTTAGTATTATACTCACTCATCTTACTCCTAATTCAAACACATCTACCTTTACCAAAATTCCTCCTAGTAATACTTTATATCACTTATTAAGTATTTTATATATGCCCATGGGAAATATTTTAATGTTTTCCTAAGAAGTGTTCACAACAAATATCTTTTAGGTACTCATTAGCAATACTATTGTTTGCAATGTGAAATTGCCCTCTCTAAGACTTAAAAAATATCATATAAATAAGAATTACTATGTTTAACTAGAATAAAAATATCTTATAAATTACTATGTTTAACTTGACCCTAGTTCTCTGAGTTTTCTAGAGCAATGTGTATATAGGTCAGTTGTATTAATACTCTCCATCTAACAAATTAGTTGGGATATTTTTATCCATATTTTTTAAACCTCTATAAAAGTCTCAGGTAGGAGTAGTTGTGGTATCTGACAATTGATCCAAGCTATTCTTTCACTTTATAAGCCCACTCTTCCTTAGGTGACCCCAAATTACCCTGTCAGATAATTTTGATATCTGTAAAGATCCTTTTGAATCTTTCTAGGATGAGACAGCCCATCCTTACCTTACACTGACCCTAGTAAAACTCATCCATTCATTCATTTCTCTCTTTAGTAAACATTTATTGAACATCTACTGCATGTCAGGTGTTGATTTAGACATTCAAGAAAAATTTGTTAATGAAATAAGCATATCACTATAATACAGCCTGAATTCTGGGACATCTCTAGTTAATGATACATTTGGTAGTTTTCTGTTGTTCTTCCTACCAAAGTACTTCTGATGCTGTAATTCTATTGCCATTGCATTTCGTGGACTATTCCCAAGGTGGTAATAGCATGCCCTTGTCCCCATGGCCTATCTCTTGAAGCCTTAAGAAGATACCAAATTGTTTCCAATGGTTGATTCCCCTGACTCAATGATCGTTTCCAAGGAGAAGTCCTTTCCTTAAATAATATTTAGCACATTCAGAAGGAGACCTCATCACAGTAGGTAGAGATGCGTATAGTTATCTGTATAAATTTTTCTTCTGCTTTTTTTCTAGAACTCACTGGTACTTAAAAATATGGATTTGGGGGTAGACTTTGTCTTGGTACACAAAAGGAACTCTCCTAGTAGCTGGAGCCACTACTCCATCCTGGAACTTAGAAGTTGGCTGTAAAAGTAGACTATTAGGGTAGAACTTCTCACTCATTCAGGGTATTTTTCCCTCTCTTTGAGTGTCCATGTCACACATTCTCCACTGTATTTGTCAGGAATTTCATAATAAGACAGGCCAGAGTTTAACGTTTACCCCATGTCGTGTCCAAACTCTAGGTAAGTTAGAAAAGTCAGGACACCAGTTTTAGTGCCTCAAAACATTCCAAGTAAGTTGATAGGCTAGGAGTTGCAGGGCCTGAACTTGGCATTTGTCAAGTACCACCATTATATATGTAAAATACTGGTGCAGTTTTTAAAAAAAGACAGAATATTGGTAATTTAATGGATGATTAAATAACTACTAATGTGTAAGAAATATTCCAAAAAATATGATGATTTAAAGCAACACTTAATATGCATTATCATATACATTTTCTGGTTCAAAATTCTTGCAGCAGTCCAGCTGATGGTGTGGTGGCTCAAAGTCTCTAATGACTTCAGCTAGGGTTCTTAAGGTTGCTATCCCAAATTTAGGTTACTAATCTTAAACTTTTCGGGTTTAGTACTATTTCATTATAGGACATAAGTTGTCTGTTAAAATACAGTGTATTTTACTCATATATATTCTCTCATTCACACATATATTTAAAAAGAAACAGCAAATCAATAATATTTTTAAATTCATTTAACAAAAAATGTGAAGAAGATAGAGTTTTCATCAGTTTATTAAAATGTTTAAATCCATATTTTAAACTATGTTTCCATTTTCTATCCACATGTACTCTAAAGTCATAGTATACTTTTCCTCTTCATGGGAAGCTGATTAATTTTAGGTATTTATTTATTTAATGTCTCACCTCCTACTCCTTAGGGTAATTTGTTTTCTATTTCTGAGCTAACTCTGTTTCTCCTCAGTGTGATGGCAGTCTCCATGTTGACAGGGATCAGTGTTGAACAAGGAGTGGCTGGAGTGCGAGCCTAGTGCAGCGTGGTAGTGGGGTGGGGGCATGCTCTGGGCCAGTCCTGGAAGGCAAGCCATAGCTCCAAACAGTTTTCAATATGCTGCCTCTCTACTGGGCCTGGGAGCAAGAAAATATGTGTCCACACTCTTCAAGAGGGTTGTCTCAGTTTCCCACGGCCCTCCTATAAGTCCCACTGGTTTTCAAGCCAGCCAAGAATCTTGTCTTCTTGGCACAGGACCTCAGGGCTGGGATGCTGGCTATATGTGGTTCAAACATATTACTCCTTAGGGAGGATCCCTGAGCCTGTGATACTCCTCTCTGTGTCACCTGCCAGTGGTGTGTTTCCCAACAAGATCATTTCTGCATCATGCATAACAGACTCCATGTGGTTCTTTCTTTATAACTTTCATTGTAGAAGAGCCATTCTGCTAGTCTTCAGATCATTCTCAGAAAGAGTTGCTGTATATATAGTTGTGGTTTTGATGTGCTCATGAGGGGAAGAGAGCCCAGAATCTTTTTACTATGACATTTTAATCTGTCCTCCTGCATGCTCTCATTTAAAGCTCATAAGAACTCTATGAACGAGGATCTATAAATGTTCTTTGCATCTGAGGCTAAGCAACATAGTTTTCCAAGTTTACACAGTTTAGAAAATTTAGACTTAAACTTTTAAATAACTGTAACTCAAAGCCATAAGAAGTAGACTTAACTGTAAGATTTGTTAATATTATTTTGCCTGAGAATGATGAACTCCTTTTTAGGCCATATTGAGTTTTAGATGATTGTAGTCCAATCAAGTGAAGGTATACATTTTCATTTTAGAGCTAGAGCCGGGCAGATGAATCTGCCTGAGATTAAAAAAGTGGTGAGGGCTTCCCTGGTGGCGCAGTGGTTTAGAGTCCACCTGCCGAGGCAGGGGATATGGGTTCATGCCCCGGTCCTGGAAGATCCCACATGCCGTGGAGCAGCTGGGCCCATGAGCCATGGCCGCTGAGCCTGCATGTCCAGAGCCTGTGCTCCGCAACAGGAGAGGCCACAAGAGTGAGAGGCCCATGTACCGCAAAAAAGAAAAAAAAAATTGTGGGGAAGCTCAACAGTGGAAATTTTTTTTTTATTTGATAATCCTCCGTGTATACCTTATTTTACTTCTTGCTTTAGAATCCTGATGGCATGGATGAAGAAGCTCTTGGATTTGTCTTTACTGTTCTCATTTTCTTCTAACATATTAAATAGTTTTGTATTTTACTGCATTTTAATTATTTCCTCAGTTTAATTTATAAATAAAAAGCTTTATTTTTAGGGCTATACTTAAAATTAGACAGCCAAAATGAGACGTATTTTCTTTTTTAGTTTCAAAATCATGCTTTTTTTACAAAAAAAATACCATACACTACTTTGTTTTCTGATTTTTTTAATAAACTTGTTTATGCATAAATTATCCTCTCAAACATCTCTGAATATATATAAAATCTTTAAAGCATTTTGCTTATTCCTATAAATGTTTATATTCTGCCTGTCTGTAAGGATAGTAATATTTTACTATTTTATGAAAAATTTAAACACCCAATGAATGACATATTATAAAGAAAGTCTATATTTTTATCACCATTCAATAATCAAACTGTGTTGTTTAATTTAAATTCTCATTCACTTATCCACCTAGATTATTTTAAAGAAGATCCCAGACATAATATTATATATTCAAGAGAAATACTACATTTTTTTTATGGCTGAGGAATACTCCAATTTATATATGTACCACATCTTTATCCATTCATCTGTTGATGGACATTTAAGTTGCTTCCATGTCTTGACTATTGTAACAGTGGTTCAATGAACATTGGGGTGCATGTATCCTTTCAAACCATGGTTTTCTCCATATATATGCCCAGGAGTGGGATTGCTGTATCATATGATAGCTCTATATTTAACTTCTTAAGGAACTTCTTCACTGTTCTCCATAGAGACTGTAACAATTTACATTCACACTAACAGTGTAGAAAGGTTCCTTTTTATCCACACCCTCTCCAGAATTTATTGTTTGTGGGCTTTTTGATGATGGCCATTCTGACTGGGGTCAGGTGACATCTCATTGTAGTTTTGATTTACATTTCTCAAATAATTAGTGATGTTGAGCATCTTTTCATGTACCTCTTGGCCATCTATATTTCTTCTTTGGAAAAATGTCTATTTAGGTATTCTGCCCATTTTTTGATTGGGTTATTTGGCTTTTGTTTTGTTTTGTTTTTGTTTTGTTTTTTTCATAATGAGCTGAATGAGCTCTTTGTAATTTTGCAGACAAATCCCTTGTCATTCACATAATTTGAAAATATTTTCTCCCATTCTGTGGGTTGTCTTTTCATTTTGTTTATGGTTTCTTTTGCTGTGCAAAAGCTTTTGAGTTTAATTAGGTTCCATTTATTTATTTTTGTTTTTATTTCCATTACTCTAGGAGACAGCTCAGAAAAATATTACAGTGATTTATGTCAAAGAGTGTTCTGCTTATGTTTTCTGCTAAGACTTTTATAGTATCCAGTCTTACATTTAGATCTTTAATTCATTTTGAGTTTATTTTTGTGTATGGTGTTAAAGAATGTTCTAATTCCATTTTAGTTACATGTAGCTGTCCAGTGTTCCCAGCACCATTTATTGAAGAAACTGTCTTTCCTACTCTTTGTCCTAGATTAATTGACCATAGGTGTGTGGGTTTATTTCAGGGCTTTCCCTCCTGTTCCATTAATCTATATTTCTGTTTTTCTACCAGTACCATACTGTTTTGATGACTGTAGTTTTGTACTATAGTCTGAAGCCAGGGAGCCTGATTCCTCCTGCTCCATTTTTCTTTCTCAAGATTGCTTTGGGTATTTGAATTTTTTTATATCTCCATGCAAATTTTAAGATTTTTTATTCTAGTTCTGTGAAAAATGCCATTGGTAATTTTATAGGGATTGCACCGAATCTGTAGATTGCCTTGGGTAGTATAGTCATTTTGACAATATTGGTTCTTCCAATCCAAGAACATGGTACAACTTTCCATCTGTGTCATCTTCGATTTCTTTCATCAGCGTCTTATAGTTTTCAGAGCACAGGTCTTTTGTCTCCTTAGGTAGGTTTATTCTTAGGTATTTTATTAGTTTTGATGTGGTGATAAATGAGATTGTTTCTTGAATTTCTCTTTCTGATCTTCCATTGTTAGTGTATAGAAATGCAACAGATTTCTGTGTATTAATTTTGTATCCTGCAACTTTACCAAATACAGTTATGAGCTCTAGCAGTTTTCTGGCATCATTTTTAGGATTTTCTATGTGTAGAATCATGTCCTCTGCAACCAGTGACAGTTTTACTTCTTTTCCAGTTTGGATCCTTTTATTTATTTTCTTCTCTGATTGCCATGGCTAGGAATTCAAAAACAATGTTGAATAATAGTGGTGAGAATGGACATCCTCATCTTGTTCCTGATCTTAGAGGAAATGCTTTCAGCCTTTCACCATTGAGTATGATTTTTGCTGTAGGTTTCTCATATATGGCCTTTATTATGTTGAGGTATGTTCCCTCTATGTCTACTTTATAGAGAGCTTTTATCATAAATGTTTGTTGAATTTTGAGGGTGTTCCATGTTGGATACATATACATTTACAATTGTTAAATCTTCATCTTGGATTGATCCTTTGTTTGTTATGTAGTATCCTCATTTGTCTCTTATAACAATCTTTATTTTAAAGTCTATTTTTTTCTGATATGAGTATTGCTACTCCAGCTTTCTTTTGATTTCCATTGCATGGAATAGCTTTTTCCATCCCCTCACTTTCAGTCTGTACGTATCCCTAGATATGAAGTGGGTCTCTTGTGGACAGCATATATACAAGTCTTGTTTTTGTATCCATTCGTCCAGTCTATTTATTTTTGTTGGAGCATTTAATCCATTTATTGTATATTTAAGGTAATTTTTGACATATATGTTCCTATTGTCATTTTCTTAATTGAAATAATTAAATAATGCCATCTGCAGCAACCTGGATGGGCTTGGATTATCATACCGAGTGAAGTAAGACAGACAGAAAAAGAGAAACGCCATATGATATTGCTTATTTATATGCAGGAAAAAGAATGATACAAATGAACTTATTTAGAAAATAAAAACAGACTTACAGACTTAGAGAACTAAGAAGGGTAAGGGAGAGAGATAGATTGGGAGTTTGGGATTGACATGTACACACAGCTATATTTAAAACAGATAACAAAAAAAGACATACTGCATAGCACAGGGAACACTGCTTATTTAGGTTATATTCTGTAATAACCTAAATGGGAAAAGAATTTGAAACAGAATAGATACATGTGTATGTTTAACTGAATCACTTTGCTGTACATCTGAAACTAACACAAATTGTTAATCAACTATGCTCCAATATAAAACAAAAATTAAGAAAAGAAGAAATAGAAACCGTTCATTATCTATGTTTAATATTTTAATATTGTCCAATATTTTGGACAATCATGATGTATCAAAATGCCAGTATCATATGTTAAAGAATAACATTAATGCTTTAATGTCATCAAGTATTATATCTAGTTAGCAATCAAATCCCTTTATCTCTATATTTATTTTACAGTTTATTTGTTGAATTCAAAATAGAAAATGTATATATTTTTAGAGTATCATAACTTGAGTCTTATTAATAGTCATTTTCCTCTCTCTCTCTCTCTTTCTCTCTCTCTTTTTGCTTTGCAATTTGCCCATTAAATAACATATAATAACATTCCTCCTTTCTGTATTTGCTTATTCATTGTTTCATTTTAAATGTTTATATTTGCTCTCTGTTTACTGGAAATTACATCTTGAAAATTTATTGGATTAATATGAGGTTTATTTGTGTACTTTCAAGAGAAGGTATGTAATGTCTAATTTTCTATGTTTATGTGATACAAATCACCATTGTTTATTATTGCTTAGAACTGTTAATTCATTAGGGATAGTAAAGTGAAAATATTCTAATATCATTCCCTTTTCACTTATTAGCTAGAATGTCTCTATAGGGAAAACATCTCTTCATCAACTCTTGTGTTACCTTGAAGTAAGTTTCTAACAATAAAGAAAGATAAATGCCTGATTTTCTACCACCCCTACCTTTATTTATTAGTATTCAGAACATCTGGTAATATCCCTAGAATTGTCTTAAAGTGACCAAAGTTTATTTTGTTTGTTTCTGAATCATTGCACACACTGAGACTTAGTGTGCTATGGTCCACTGTAGTTACTATAGTTATTGAAAATTATTCTGTTTTTGTCAGTGTGCAGCTCTTCTTTCCATTTCCTTTATAAATGATTGCAGTAATTTTTGCCTTATTGTATGATTATACTCCAGACTCATCTTCTAAGTATTTTGTCCCAGCACAGATATAAACTATTTCTACCAGGACTCCTGACTTTAATTGAAAATGGTATTTGGACACCATAATTGAGACAGTAGAATTTATCATTTCTGCTGGGTTAATAAGCCTTTTCTGTATAGTAAATACTCATCCTTATTGAAGAAAAAATACATTATGAGTTCATTCTGATATTTCCTACTCAAATTTAGGATCATGGGGATTTTACTTAATGATTTTTTAGGCTGATATTTTTATTTTAAAATAAAACACATACAGAAAAGGACAGAAAACAAATGTATAGGTTAATGAGAAAACACCTTTATGTATATAGGTAGATGTAGGTTTTTATTAAAGTAAGAACAAACTATGTGGGAGAATAAATTTTGAGGAGTAGACAATAAATTCAGTTAAGCTGGAGTTGCAATTCATTTTGAGATATTAATGTTGAGACCTATCTTAGGCTGCAGAATTCTATAGTCATCAGAGTGAAGGTGGTTATAAACATAGACATAAATAGGATTGAAAATATTCCTAAAGTTTATAAAGTTAGAAGGGAAAATATTAAAATTGAGTTCCTATGAATTTGGGTTGTGGTAAGAGTAGAAAAAAGGAAGTAGAACCAACCATAAAGATCAAAGCTGACAGGGCTCCCTGGTGGCGCAGTGGTTGAGAGTCTGCCTGCTGATGCAGGGGACACTGGTTCGTGCCCCGGTCTGGGAAGATCCCACATGCCGCAGAGCGGCTGGGCCTGTGAGCCATGGCCGCTGAGCCTGCATGTCCAGAGCCTGTGCCCGCAATGGGAGAGGCCACAACAGTGAGAGGCCCGCATACCTCAAAAAAAAAAAAAAAAATCAAAGCTGACAAAAGGGAGGCTAAATCAAAAGTTTACAGTGTAAAGAAAATAGGAAAAAAATATGTTCCTGCATAAAAAATAGATTCATATGTCAGAAATATAACAAAAAAAAAAGAAGAGAAAAGAGAAGAGAAGAGAAGAGAAGAGAAGGGAAGGGAAGAGAAGAGAGAAGAGAAGAGAAGAGAAGAGAAGGGAAGAGAAGAGGTGACCAGGAAATGGTCACTAGGGGATCATCCATGACATTTTTCAGGAGAGTTGGATTAGATTGTTGGGTCAGAAATCATATTTCTATGGTTGGGAAAGTGAATGTGGGGAAGAGGAAATAAACAGTTAAAATGATAAAGAAACTTTAAAATTGAAAAGCAAATTTCAGCCATCCAATTCTGCCCACTTTTTCAGTCAGGCTACTTTAGAAATGATCTTCTCTGAGACTCTCACTAGTCACAAGAGAAGCCAGGCTGATTCAACTTTTATAAAATTTTATATACTAGACTTCCTGTGAATATGCTATTCAAATAAGTTGTTCTCTTTTTTAAAGCCAAAAATTTGAAAGTCATTGCTTTCATATCATGTTTTATTGAATTTTTTTTTTACTTCTTTTAAAGCAGAGCAAGAAATATATGGCTTTAAGAAAGATATGTAAACACTTTAACAAAACAACATATTGTTATTTTGTAATCATTTGTAATGAAAAATTTTATTTTCTTCTCATGGTCTTTGTGTATTATTAAATTCTGTAGTGTAATGTAAATCATCTGAAGTTTTCTAAATTTCAGAAAATCAAAAATATAGAAAATTATGACATATTTTCAATACATAGTCAAATTATAAATATCAATTAAAAAAATAAAGCCATCTTAACTTTTCTCACTTATTAGAAGACAATTTTCTTCCAGGTTCCCAAGTACTAAATTAGAATATTATTGGAATGTTCTCCTATGTAGAAATGATATTTACCAAATGTACCTGTTTTTCCATCAGTGGAAACAGCTGGTAAAATTCTCTATTATTAAACACTATCTTTCATATATGTTTTCTCTTAATCTAAAACAAAAAAATATGGATCTATTTTGAAAAAAAAGTAAAATAAATTGATAAAAATGAGAATTTTGTGATTTAGTTGACACAAATTAATTATAATAAAATATTATTATATTAATAGTCTTTAGATAAGCACAATGACACTGTAGCCTCCTTTAAATACATCAATTATTTGAAAATTAAAACTTTTTGAAAATCCTCCATTGATAAATTGCTTCAATTTTCTATCAATATGAACTTTACCTTCTAATTATTATTTGAAATTTTAGGCCATAGGTTTGCAGATTTTTCTCATATGAATTATTCATTTTTTTTCTGTGCTAAAGATGGTAATTCTCTAAACTTTATTTTTTCTTCAGGTGGTTGCTAACATTGCAGTATTTTTTAAAATATTATTTTGTTAAACAAATATAATATCAATGTGTCCACTTCCTTCCCTCAACAGATGGTTAACAGCAGATGGTGCAAGTGATTGCTCATATATTTTCTTAGAACAGAATAATGAAGAAAAATTCAGGTGTGTTTATTTACCCAAATTTAACCAATTAAATAGGTTCAAAAGAGTCTCTGAATTTAACCTCACTTATATGACCCTAAGAAAGATATTTATTTTACTTATAGTCTTCTCTTGATTGATTTAACCAGTTTTCTTGTTACTTTCATTTTTAGAGCTCCATGGATTCTCCTTGGTAATTTTAAATATTTCAAATTTTAAAAGTTGACCAATAATGAATTGACAGAGGCAAAAACCACCACCAACAAGAAAAAAACACATGAACAAAACAAAAGCAGTACATTGGAGTTTACAATAAAACTTCCATTTCCTCCTAGTGCATAAACTGTGTCCTATATGAGTATAAACATACTCATAAATACATATATACATACATGTATCCATATATGTGTGTATTCGTATATTCATATCCATGCTAAAATATTTTTTGCTTTTTTGGTATATTAATTGTTTTATTTCATTGTACAGATGATTTTAATGTTTACTGCTTTTTAAAATCAACAATCATACATGAGAATTGTGTAGTTATTTTGTGTGCTATCTCTGTTTTATAGGAATGTTGTAATGGAGAATACAGGCATACTTAGTTTAATTACACTTCCTTTTATTGTGCTTCATAGATATTGCATTTTTTACAAATTTAAAGTTTGTAGCAACCTTGTGTGGAGCAAACCTGTAGTCGCCATTTTTTCCAACAGCATTTGCTCACTTCATGTCTCTGTGCCATATTTTGGTAATTCTTGCAATATCTCAAATACTTATATTACTAATATATTTGCTGTGTTGATCTGTGGTCCATGATCTTCGATGTTATGATTGTAATTCTTTGGGGGTGTCATGAAACATGCCCATATCAAAAAGGGAACTTGATAAATGTGTGTGTTCTGACCGTTCCACTGACCAGCTGTTTCCCCGTCTTCCTCTCCTCAGGCTCTTCTATTCACTAAGACATGATATTAATGATTAATATTAGTCTAGAAATGATTAAGTTTAGTGAGAATGGCATGTTGAAAGCTGAGATAGTCCAAAAGCTAGACCTCTTGTACCAAACAATTAGTCAAATCATGAATGCAAAGGAAAAGTTCTTAAAGGATATTAAATGTGCTACTCTAGTGAATTCTAGAATGATAAGAAGACAAAATAGCCTTATTGCTGATAGGGAGAAAGTTTTAATGATCCAGATAGAAGATCAAACTTGCTACAACATTTCCTTAAGGCAAAGCCTAATCCAGAGCAAAGCTCTAACTCCCTACAATTCTATGAAGCCTCAGAGAGGTGAAGAAGCCCTAGAATAAAAGTTTGAAGCTAGCAGAGGTTGATTCATGAGGTTAAAGGAAATAAGCCATCCCAATAACATAAAAGTGTAAGGTGATGCAGCAAGTGCTGATGTAGATCAAATGCTGATGAAAATCATTCTAGGCAGCTAGTTTTTTTTTAAGGTTCTTCAGATGAAAACTCTCTGCAACTTTGAGAAAATTCTTAACATATCTAAGCCTTAATTTTCTTTGTAAAGTTAAAGAATAATAGCACCCACAACATAAGGTATTGTTTAGGTATTTGTAATTTGCTTAGAACAGCGCCTGCATAGATGAAGTGTCATACAAATGACTGTTTATAAAACTTGGACTATCAAAAGCAACTCTTTTTTTCCAGCTTTGTTACTTCAAGTCTGAATCCTTGTTTGGGATGGTGTGAGGGTACATTCAGCGCCTCAATTCCATTTCCATGCATTTCATTTCTCTCTCTTCTTCCAGTAGGTAGCTACTATATATATATATATATATATATATATTTTTTTTTTTTTTTTTTTTTTTTTTTTTGCGGTACGCGGGCCCCCCCACCATTGTGGCCTCTCCCGTTGTGGAGCACAGGCTCCGGACGTGCAGGCTCAGCGGCCATGGCTCACAGGCCCAGCCACTGCGCAGCATGTGGGATCTTCCCGGACCGGGGCACGAACCGTGTCCCCTGCATCAGCAGGCAGATTCTCAACCACTGTGCTACCAAGGAAGCCCAAGTAGCTACTATTTTTATGATGTTCTTGGATCCTGGTGAAAGAGAAATATGGTAATAGAAATATCTTACCTGCCTTGATTTGGCATAGCAGGTTCATGGATTCGCACCTGATAATTTTGCTCTCATTGTGACTATATAATTGTAACTCTTTTGATGTTTCTTCACTGACTTCTTAAGACAATGTCCTTGAAGTTGTGAAAATGAAATCTCATTGATGATTAGAGTGTATATTGGTTAAATTATTTTGGAGAGATTTTAATTATACCAGAAAGTTAAAAGGCATGTACTCCGTGACCTTTAAATTTCATTTCTAAATGTCTCCCCTACAGAAATCTCATATATGTGTACAAGGACACTAATATGAGAATGTTTATTGAAGAACTCCCTGTAATGATGAACAAGAAGAAACTACCTAACCAGGCCTTAACTGATATTTAAACTAGTTATTCACACATATTGCCTGAACTCTCAATATAACTGATCAAATTTTCTCCATTAATTTTTACACTCCTTCTTTCTATACTATTTCACTTGAAAGCATTAACTCCTTTAAGTTATAATGTCTTTCCCATATCTGCCTTCTTACCCAGTTTATGACTATAATTTTTAAGGATGCATGGATTTGCAACTTACCAGCTTTGAAGACCACAATACTTAATAATGCTTATCTAAGGTGACTATTACTACAGAAAGTTCTGGAAAGTTTAAATGAAAATATAAATCATTTTATCCCTCTCCATATATTCACTATAATAAAGTCACTCAATATATTTTTAATGCTTTTAACATGACCCGTGGGGTCCAACATGATTTGGCTATAGCCCAGATTCTTCATTTTTATAGAATTTACCTCCCATATTATCCTTCTGTGGTTTTCTAAATGGATTAGTGGCTTTTCATGTCATAGCCTAAAAATACCTTTACATGCCAAAGTTATCGCCCTCATATTTTTCATTTCCTGCCTCTGTCTCTCATACACACACATACACATCACATACACATACACCCATTCATACATCACATATATGCAAACAATATTAACATAGTCTGTACTGATACAATTTCAATGTCAGTGTTTAAACATTACTTCCTTGGGGAAGTCTCCTTTGATCACATATGTGGCCATAAACTCTAACTGCAAACTGCAATCTGTTTTCATAGTTATCATTACAACTACAATTGGATAATTATGTTTCAATAACTTTTGTTTTATATCTATCTCTTCCACTATACTGTGCATTTATTATTAAATAAATGGATGAATGCATGCATGGATGAATGCATACATGAATGAATGGACAGAAACAAACCAAACTAAATTAGGATTTCCAATAAATGTCAATAAGCCACAGGTTTCTTATCTGAAAACAAACAAACAAACAAACAAAAACTAGATACATACTGTATTTTACAGAAGAGTGAGGATTAAAGAAGTGTATATATAGTGCAGTAAATTATAAAATATATACATAGTAGATTAGTAAGTTAGTAAATTAGTAATCACTGTCAGGGAGTAATTCTCTTCTCTCTTTAAAAGCTCTTTCAACGTCCTAAAGAAATTGTAAATTTACAGTAAAAGGCTACATGAGAGATTAGATAATCTGAAAACTCTCTTACTTAAACTATTTTAAAATGCTTCAGAGAGTCCCATTAAATGACTAGATAATTTGCAAAGAAACAAAGAAAAAATTCCAGGAGATAAAATCAAGGGAAAAAAAGAACACTGAATAATTCTTTATTTTTTTATTTTACTTTTATTTTTATTTAACATCTTTATTGGAGTATAATTGTTTTACCTTGTTGTGTTAGTTTCTGCTGTATAACAAAGTGAATCAGCTACACATATACATATATGCCATTATCCCCTCACATCTGCCTCTCCCTCCTACCCTCGCTAACCAACGCATCTAGGTGGACACAAAGCACTGAGCTGGTATCCCTGTGCTATGCAACTGCTTCCCACTTTACATTTGGTAGTGTATATATGTCCATGCCACTCTCTTACTTTGTCCCAGCTTACCTTTCCGCACACCTGTGACCTCAGGTCCATTCTATATATCTGTGCCTTTATTCCTGTCCTGCCCCTAGGTTTCTCAGACCCAATTTTTTCTTTTCTTTTTTTTTTTTAGATTCCACAAATATGTGTTAGCATATGGTATTTGTTTTTCTCTTTCTGACTCACTTCATTCTGTATGACAGACTCTAGTCCATCCATCTCACTACAAAAAAATCAATTTCATTTCTTTTTATGGCTGAGTGATATTCCATTGTATATATGTGCCACATCTTCTTTATCCATTCATCTGTTCATGGACACTTAGCTTGCTTCCATGTCCTGACTATTGTAAATAGAGCTGCAATGAACACTGTGATACATGACAATTTTTGAATTATGGTTTTCTTAGTGTATATCCCCAGTAGTAGGATTGCTGGGTCATATGGTAGTTCTATTTTGTTTTTTAAAGAACTCCATACAGTTCTCCACAGTGGCTGTATCAAGTTACATTCCCACCAACAGTGCAAGAGGCTTCCCTTTTCTCCACACCCTCTCCAGAATTAATTGTTTGTAGAATTTTTCATCATGGCCATTCTGACTGGTGTGAGATGATACCTCATTGTAGATTTGATTTTCATTTTTCTAATGATTAATGATGTTGAGAATCCTTTCATGTGTTTGATATCTTCTTTGGAGAAATGACTGTATATCTTCTTTGGAGAAATGTCTGTTTAGATCATCTGCCCATTTTTGGATTGGGTTGTTTGTTTTTTTGATATTGAGCTGCATGAGTTTCTTGTATATTTTGGAGATTAATCCTTTGTCAGTTGCTTCATTTGCAAATATTTTCTCCCATTCTGAGGGCTGTCTTTTTGTCTTCTTTATGGTTTTCTTTGCTGTGCAAAATTTTTTACGTTTCATTAGGTCCCATTAGTTTATTATTGTTTTTATTTCCATTTCTCTAGGAGGTGGGTCAAAAACTATCTTGCTGTGATTTCTGCAATAGAGTGTACTACCTATGTTTTCCTATAAGAGTTTTATAGTGTACGGCCTTACATTTAGTTCTTTACTCCATTTTGAGTTTATTTTTGTGTATGGTGTTAGGGAGTGTTCTAATTTCATTCTTTTACATGTAGCTCTCCAGTTTTCCCAGCACCACTAATTGCAGAGGCTTTCTTTTCTCCATTGTATATTCTTGCCTCTTTTCTCAAAAATAAGGTGACCATATGTGTGTGGTTTACCTCTGGGCTTTCTATCCTGTTCCACTGATCTATGTTGCTGTGATTGTACCAGTACCATGCTGCCTTGATTCCTGAAGCTTTGTAGCATAGTCTGAAATCAGGGAGCCTGATTCCTCCAGCTCCATTTTTCTTTCTCAACATTGCATTGTCTATTCGGGATCTTTTGTGCTTCCATACAAATTGTGAATTTTTTTTTTGTTCTAGTTCTGTTAAAAATGCCATTGGCTGTTTGATAGGGATTGCACTGAATCTGTAGATTGCTTTGTGTAGTATAATCATTTTCACAATGTTGATTCTTCCAATTCAAGAACATGGTATATCTCTCCATATGTTTATATCATCTTTAATTTCTTTCCTCAGTGTCTATAATTTTCTGCATACAGGTCTTTTGTCTCCTTAGGTAGGTTTATTCCTAGATATTTTATTCTTTATGTTGCAGTGGTAGATGGGAGTGTTTCCTTAATTTCTGTTTCACATTTTTCAGCAATAGTGTGTAGGAATGAAAGAGATTTCTGTGCATTAATTTTGTATCCTGCTACTCAATGACATTCATTGATTAGTTCTCATAGTTTTCTAGTATCATCTTTAGGATTCTCTATGCATATTATCATGTCATCTACAAATAGTGACAGTTTTACTTCTTCTTTTCTGAGTTGAATATCTTTTTTTGTTTGTTTTCTTTTACTTCTCTGATTTCTGTGGCTAAAGCTTCCAATACTATTTTGAATAATAGTGGTGAGAGTGGGCAACCTTGTCTTGTTCCTGATCTTAGTGGAAATGATTTCAGTTTTGCACCATTGAGAACAATGTTGGCTGTGGGTTTGTCACATATGGCCTTTATTATGTTGAGGTAGGTTCCCTCTATGCTTACTTTCTGAGGGGTTTTATCAAAATGGGTGTTGAGTTTTGTCAAACATTATTTCTGCATCTATTGAGATGATCATATGGTTTTTCCCCTTCAATTTGTTATTATGGTTTATCACATTGATTGATTTGTGTATATTGAAGAATCCTCACATTCCTGGGATAAACCCAACTTGATCATGGTGTACAATCTGTTTCAAGTGCTGTTGAATTATGTTTGCTAGCATTTTGTTGAGGATTTTACATCTATATTCAGCAGTGATATCAACTTGTAGTTTTCTTTCTGTGTAACAGCTTTGTCTGGTTTTGATATCAGGGTCATGGCCTCATAGAAGGAGTTCGGGAGTGTTCCTCCCTTTGCTATATTTTGGAGGAGTTTGAGAATGATAGGTGTTAGCTCTTCTCTAAACATTTGATAGAATTCGCCTGTGAAGCCATCTGCTCCTGGGCTTTTGTTTGTTGAAAGATGTTTAATCACAGTTTCAATTTCAGTGCTTCTGATTGATTGATTTATGTTTTCTGTTTCCTCCTGGTTCTGTCTCGGAAGGTTGTGTTTTTCTAAGAATTTGTCCATTTCTTCCAGCTTGTCCATTTTATTGGCATATAGTTGCTTGTAGTAATCTCATGATCCTTTGTTTTTCTTCTGTGTCAGTTGTTACTTCTCCTTTTTCATTTCCAATTCTATTGATTTGAATCTCCTCCCTTTGTTTCTTGGTTAGTCTGGCTAATGGTTTATCAGTTTTATTTATCTTCTCAAAGAAACAGCTCTTAGTTGTATTGATCTTTGCTATTGTTTCCTTCATTTCTTTTTCAGTTATTTCTAATCTTATCTTTATGATTTCTTTCCTTCTGCTAATTTCGGGGATTTTTTTTTTGCTTCTTTCTGTAATTGTTTTAGGTGTAAGGTTAGGTTGTTTCTTTGAGATGCTTCCTCTTTCTTGAGGTAGGATTGTATCCATATAAACTTCCCTCTTAGAACTGTTTTTGTACATCCCATAGGTTTTGGGTTGTTTTGGTTTAATTGTCATTAGTTTCTAGGTATTTTTGATTTCCTCCTTAATTTCTTCAGTGATTTCTTGGTTATTTACTATCATACTGTTTAGTCCCCACGTGTTTGCATTTTTTACAGTATTATTCCTATAATTGATATGTAGTCTCATAGCATTGTGGTCAGAAAAGATACCTGATACAATTTCAAATTTCTTAAATTTACCAAAGCTTGATTTGTGACCCAAGATATGATCTATCCTGATGAGTTTTCCATGAGCACTTGAGAAGAAAGTGTACTCTGTTGTTTTTGGATGGAATGTCCAATAAATATCAGTTAAATCCATCTTGTTTAGTGTTTCATTTAAAGCTTGTGTTTCCTTACTTATTTTCATTTTTGATGATCTGTCCATTGGTGAAAGTGGTGTGTTAAAGTCGCCTTCTATTATTGTGTTACTGTGGATTTCCCCTTTTCCGGCCATTAACATTTGCCTTATGTATTGTGGTGTTTCTATGTTGGGTGCATAAATATGTACAATGGGTAGATCTTTTTCTTGGATTGATCCCTTGATCATTATGTAATGTCTTGTTTGTCTCCTGCAATAGTCTATTTTAAAGTCTATATTTTCTGATATGAACATTGCTCTAAGAGCTTTCTTTTGATTTCCATTTTCATGGAATAGCTTTTTCCACCCCCTCACTTTCAGTCTGTATGTGTCCCTGTGTCTGAAGTTGGTCTATTGTAGAGAGCATATATACAGGTCTTGTTTTTGTATCCATTCAGCCTTTCTATGTCTTTTGGTTGAATCATTTAATCCATTTACATTTCAGGTAATTATTGATATGTATGTTCGTATTACCATTTTCTTAATTCATTTGGGTTTGTTGTTGTGTGTCTTTTCCTTCTCTTGTGTTTTCTGCCTAAAGAAGTTCCTTTAACATTTGTTGTAAAGCTGGTTTGTTGGTGCAGAATTATCTTAGCTTTTGCTTGTCTGTAAAGGCTTTAATTTCTTCATCAAATCTGAATGAGATCCTTGCTGGGTAGAATAATCTTGCTTGTAGGTTTCCCCTTTCATCACTTTAAATATGTCCTTCCACTCCCTTCTGGCTTGCAGAGTTTCTGCTGAAAGATCAGCTGTTAACCTTATGGGGATTCCCTTGTATGTTATTGTTGTTTTTCCCTTGCTGCTTTTAATATTTTTTCTTTGTATATAATATTTGCTAGTTTGATTAATATGTGTCTTGGTGAGTTTCTCCTTGGATTTACAGTGTATGGGACTCTTTGTGCTTCATGGATTTAACTATTTCCTTTGCCATATTAGGAATGTGTTCAACTGTAATCTCTTCAAATATTTTCTCAATTTCTTTATTTTTCCCTTCTTCTGGGAACCCTATAATTCGAATGTTGGTGCCTTTAATATTGTTCCTGATGTCTCTGAGAATATCTTTAATTCTTTTCATTCTTTTTTCTTTATTCTGTTCTGCTCTGTGATAGATGTTTACATTATGTTACCTTCCAGGTCACTTATCCATTTTCTGCCTCAGTTTTTCAGCTCTTGATTCCTTCTAGAGAATTTTAAATTTCATTTATTGTGTTGTTTATTATTTGTTTGCTCTTTAGTTCTTCTAGGTTCTTTTGAAAGTTTCTTGTATTTTCTCCATTCTATTTCCAAGATTTTGGATCATCTTTACTATCATTACTGTGAATTATTTTTCCAGTAGACTGCCTATTTTCACTTCATTCATTTTTTCTGGTTTGTTTCTACTTTGTTCCTTCATCTACTACATATTTCTCTGTCTTCCCATTTTGTTTAACTTACTGCTTTTGGGGTCTCTTTTTCACAGGCTTCAGATTCATAGTCCCATTGTATTTGGCATCTCCCCAAAGTGGGTAAGGTTGTTGGATCAGTGGGTTGTGTAGGTTTCCTGGTGGAGGGGACTTGTGCCTGTGTTCTGGTGGATGAGACTGGAACTTTTCTTTCTTGTGTACAGGACCTTGTCTGGTAGTGGGTTTGGGGTGTCTGTGAATTTATTATGATTTTAGGAGCCTCTCTGCTAATGGATGGTGTTGTGTTCCTATCTTGCTAGTTGTTTGGCATGGGGTACCCCACACTGTAGCTTGCTGGTCATGGAGTAGAGCTGGGTTTTAGCATTGAGATGAAGTTCTCTGGGAGAGATTTTGCCATTTGATAGTCTTTGGGGCTGGGAGTTTTCTGGTTGACCAATGTGCTGATCTTGGCTCTCTGACCTCAGAGGCTCAGGCCTGACACCTAGCTGGAGTACCAAGACCCTGTCAGCCACATGGCTCAGAAGGAAAGAGTGAAAGTAAAGGAAATAAATAAAAAAATAAAAAAATATTATTAAAAATAAGAAAATTAAAAAGCAATTAAGAAAACGGACAGACAGAATCCTAGGATAAATTCTAAAAGCAAAGCTGTACAGACAAAATCACAAAAAGAAGCATACACATACACACTCACAAAAATAGAAAAAGGAAAAAATATGTGTATATATATATATATATATAAAGGAAGAAAGCAACCAAATCAATAAACAAATCTACCAATGTTAATAAGCTGTAAATACTAAACCAAAATACACTTAAACCAGAAACAAATTAGATGTAGAAAGCAAACCCTAAGTCTACAATTGCTCCCAATGTCCGCCGCCTAATATTTGGGATGAATCATTGTTTAGTCATATATTCCAAAGATGCAGGGTACATCAAGTTGATTGTTGATATTTAACCTGCTGCTCCTGAGGCTGCTGGGGAAAATGTGACTTCTTTTTTTTTTTATCTGTTTGCAGAGCTCCTGGGGTTTAGCTTTGGATTTGGTCTTGCCTCTGTGTGTAGGTCACCTGAGAACATCTGTTCCCTGCCCAGACAGGACAGGGTTAAAGTAGCAGTTGATTAGGCGGCTCTGGCTCACTCAGGCTGGAGGGAGAGATGGGTATGGAATGCAACGTGAATCTGAAGCAACAGAGGTTGGCGTGATGTTGCAACAGCTTGAGGTGTGACATTTGTTCTCTTGGGGAAGTTGTCCCTGGATCATGGGACCCTGGCAGTGGTGGGCTGCACAGGCTCCCGGGAGATGTGTGGATAGTGATCTGTGCTTTCACACAGGCTTCTTGGAGGCTGCAGCAGCCGCCTTAGATTTCCCTGCTGGTCTGTTGTCCACACTGATAGCCATGGCTCGTACCTGTATCTGGAGCTCATTTAGTCAGTGCTCTGAATCCCCTCTCCTCTCGCATCCTGAAACAATAGTCTCTTGCCTCTTAGGCAGTTCCAGACTTTTTCCTGGACTCCCTCTCAGCTAGCTGTGGTGCTCTAACCCCCTTCAGGCTGTGTTCATGCAGCCAACCCCAGTCCTCTCCCTGGGATCTCAAAGCTTAAGTTTTGATTCCTCACTGGGGGCAGGAATTGAAACTTTGAACGTGAGAAGTAGATTAGAATTGAGATATATATCTATCTTTAGCATCCATGAAAGACTTCTTACTGAGCAAGGAGTTGGCTAGAAAAATAAATGCATTAGTACAGAGACAATAAGAAACTACTGTATAGGGCTTCCCTGGTGGCACAGTGGTTGAGAGTCCGCCTGCCAATGCAGGGGACACAGGTTCGTGCCCTGGTCCAGGAAGATCCCACATGCCGTGGAGTGGCTGGGCCCGTGAGCCATGGCCGCTGAGCCTGCGCGTCTGGAGCCTGTGCTCTGCAATGGGAGAGGCCACAGCAGTGAGAGACCCGTGTACCACAAAAAAAAAAAAAGAAACTATTGTATAAAAAGAACTATCATCCCTGAAGGATGACAAGAAACACTTTTTCTAAGGACTTGGGCCAAAATAATGAGCTCAGAATCAAAAATTATAAAACACATGAGGAAAACCTACTGTGGTTTATAGTTAGCACATATATCAAATAAATAAACAGATTGCATATAAAAATCTCTTTAACAATACTAACAAAATAGACAAAATTTTGAGAAATTTATAAATGAAATATAAGCAAGAGACACATAAACACTAGTAAGATATAAAATGCTTGTTTGTAATTCTTGGGATACAGGATTATTAAATACTAGAAAACACGTCTTAATCCCCAGAACCTGTCAAGATGCTGTTATATTACGTTGTTAGGGTAAATTAAGGTTACAAATTGAATTAAGGAATTAAACTGTTACAGAAACTAATACAGTTGCATTTTACGTTCACCTTAAATGTAACACTATACAGTTTTGCATGTTGTGGGGTACCTCAGTAGTCTCACACACAACACTTGCATGCAAGATCTTAGCCACATGCAACTCCTCCAGAAGCTCATGTATGATATCACACTGATGATATCTTCCTCTGACCACAATTATTTGAAAACTAATTTAGAATACACAAATATTCACAAAGGAGGCTCTAGAAGGGGATGGACCATTTTCTGACTCATGGTACAACCCCAACACCTCAGTTAAATCCCTAACAAGGCTGTTCCATCTCTGACACCATCAATTAACAGCCATTGACACTCCCAGCTCCCATGATTTTAACACAAACCCAACATCTTTTAGTCCTTTTTGAGTTCTAGAGGCAACATACTCTTCATTGACATTTGCTGTTACTTGCAAATCAGCACAGTTTACATGGGACCTTCTCTAGCAAAAGGCTCTAAGTTGAAATACAAGAAGTGTTTCCATTAATCCTGCCCAGAGAGTTTATGCCTGTTGGAGTCTTAGGACCACTGATGATGTCCATAATTACCCATGTGCTTCTGATGAATAAACTACCCTTTTTGGGCCCATTTTATGTTATTAAAGGGACAATTGCTGGGTACATATTGAGCTCTCCTGGAAAGAGGGTTCAATAGGCTCTGAACAACTGACCCTCTGTACCTAGTTCCCTATTATACCTAAGGTCACAAGAGCCAATGCCCCACACATTAGTCATGGCATCCAAAGCTTGTCTGCTATGGGATGGAGACAACCTGAGAACTCTGGCATACCCAATATGCAGGAGGGGTAGCCTCTCTGTCTTCTGTCCTTAGCCAGTCCCAGTAGAAGGTCACTCTTGGTATTGTTATCTGAATGTGACCCCCCAAATTTCATATGTTGAAATCCTAATGCACAATATTATGGTATTAGAAGGTGGGGTCGTTGAGAGATGCTAAAGTCATTGGGGTGGGGCTCTCATAAAGAAGATTAGTTCTATTATAAAAGAAGACTTCACAGAGCTCCCAATCACCCCCATGCCATGTGAGGACAGAGCTAGAGGTCTGTAGTCTATAATCCAGGAGAAGAGCTTCACTGGAAACTGATCATGCTGGCACCTAATCTTGGATGTCCAGCCTCCAGAACTGTAAGACATACATTTTTATTTATAAGTCATACAGTCTGTGGTATTTTGTTATGGCAGCCAGAATGGACTAAGACAGTTGGTTACCTGTGGAACAGTTTGGGACCAACTACGTGAGTCAGAGGGAGTTTACACACTTTATAGATGATATTGCCATCATTAAACATCAGGAAACTCATTGGGGAGTTGCTGCATTTTTCATTCCTTAACCAGGACGTCCCTAGTAAAGGTCAGGACCAGGATTAGCACAATTAGTCAAACATCAAGCAGGTATCTTGGCAAAGCATGCCCTGACCAAAAATAAGCAATATATGCACATTTACACAAAACTTTTTGGCCATCTCCTGTCCAATGGCAGCAACTATGATTTCTTAGTTTAGGGAGAGCCATTGTCTTGCTTCACAGATACTCAAAATGTAAGTCAAGGTAGTACATGTCTCTATACTTAATTCAATGATACCAGGCCTTCCCAGGACATTATTTTTACCCTTTGTAGTAGTTCTGACATCATTGATAATGATGAAGGCACTAATTTTACTTCAAAGTATATCCAGTCCTGGACTCTTAAACAAGGTTTTTAATGTAATTGTCCCCTCCCTTATCGGTTTCAGTCTACAAATCTTATAGGGTACAATAATGGCTTACTTAAGTTGAAATTCAATTAAATGAAACATGACACATTCTATTCATTAGACAACCATCAGAAATTAATTGTAAAAATGAATCAGACAATTTTTTGATCTTTGGCTGCTGACAACTTTTATGCCTTACTCCTCCTTCTTCTTATTCTGTTCCATAAACAAGGAAACTGATGAGAAAGTTCAGGTGCTCCCTTCTTTAGTACCTCCAGGAGTTTAAAGTTTATATCATGTGTAGGAAGCCTCAGCCAGATCTCACCTCGTACCACCATAAATACCACATGTCAGTCTTCTGTGCCTGCTGCCTCAAACCAGTTTTGGACCAGCTTGGTATGACTGTCTTGTTTTCTGCATAATGTTTATGTGAGTAATAAAAATTTCACACCCTCTTGGTGCATATGTGCATCATGACTCTTCACATTAAAACCTAATTTTGGTTGAATATATATAACACCTTTGTGGGGTGATCATAAAGCACAGGGCATACAAAGATTTACCAAAAATCAACTGGGCAAAGTCAAACCCAAAATTTAATAGGTAATTGAACTGTTCAGAAATTTTAGGAGAAAAAACTTAAACAGACAACAAGCATAAACCTCGCAGATAACAATGGGTATGCTAATTAATACTATAAGGATATATTTTTATATATCATACTGGAAAACAAACAAACAAACAAACTGACCACTAAGTATAACATTAACCTTTGGCTAAGATGGTGATCAAAGGAAAATCTCGAATATTGTTGGTTTTATCATAGTTCGGCCCTAATCTGTGATTTAGCAGTGTCTAGTTAATTTGAAGAGACATATGCTATATGACTAAGATGACTCAAACATCAGTTTTGCATGGAATAGTCCTAGTATTTACCTGTTTTCCTGGCATAATAATTCATAGCTTCCCTTTTTATTCTAAAAATAATCCCAGTTTGAGCAACAAGTTATTTAGCTATCCTGTCTATAATCTTGTATTTATACTACCACACATACTCTAGAGAAATTCATATACCTGTGTGCAAAGATAAATCTACAATAATGTTACTGTGGCATTGTTTTCCATAAAAAAATATAAACATATTCTATTCTCTTTTTCTTAAACAACATAAACTGTATTTTATTTGGGCGTTAGTGTGCCCAACCAAAAAAGGAAAAAAAAAATTGCCAATACTCAATTGTTCAATCCTCAATTGAGTATCCGTATGACATGGAGCTGGTTAATGATATACATGTGGAAAACTTTGGGTGGGGGTTTCAGGAAAGCACTCTGCAAAGGAGATCAACTGACTTATACCTTTATAAACACTTTTTTCATCCTTTTCCTTTCAAAATGATAACAATACCTATAATTGCAGTCTCTGTAACAGTTAAGAAGAGAAGACCAAGAGAATCACACAACCTGCACCACTGATATCTATGAGCTGCAGATTGAATACTAGCAAGCAACTAACTCTCCATGGGTAAACATTACTTGAAAAAAGTAGCCCCTTTTTAGTTAGGTTAATTTTTTTTTTTCCTGAATATCCAAAGACTGAATATAATAAAGGTGGAGTATAGTTACAGAATGACTTATTATACAATGATTAAAATGAATGAACCAGAGTTACATTAACAACATAGACTTTTGTTTTTTAAGTTGTGGAAGGGTATGTCAAATTTTATATAAAATTTTTAAATAAGGGCCTCCCTGGTGGCGCAAGTGGTTGAGAGTCCGCCTGCCGATGCAGGGGATACGGGTTCGTGCCCCAGTCTGGGAGGATCCCATGTGCCGCGGAGCGGCTGGGCCCGTGGGCCATGGCCACTGGGCCTGCGCGTCCAGAGCCTGCGCGTCCGGAGCCTGTGCTCCGCAACGGGGGAGGCCACAGCAGTGAGAGGCCCGCATACCGCAAAAAAAAAAAAAAAAAAAAAAAAAAAAAAATTTTAAATATGCAAAAATGTCTACTGTATGAGTTGATGTACTTATATGTGGAAAACTTATACAAGTATATTTGGCAAAACTTATCACAAGTAATACCATTCTTGTCTGAGGTTGGAGAGAGAAATTAAAGTTTAAGGAGAGGTACACAATGACTTAAATTTTATGGCTAATTCTTAATTACTTTAAAAATAAAAAAGTGGGTTTTTTTAGGGAACTTCAAGATGGTGGAGGAGTAGGAGGTGGAGATTACCTTCCTCCCCACAAGTACATCAAAAATACATCTACATGTGGAATAACTCCTACAGAATACCTGCTGAATACTGGCAGAAAACCTCAGAATTCCCAAAAGGCAAGAAACTCCCATCAAAGGTAGAGACGGGGGGGGGCGGGTTGGGGGAAGCTTTGAAGCCATAGAAGACAGCACAGCAACAGGGCTGCAGAGATCAAAGTGGAGAGATTCCCTCACAGAGGATCAGTGCCAATCAGCACCCAACAGCCTGAGAGGCTTCCCTGCTCACTCACCAGGGTGGGAGGGGACTGGGAACTGAAGCTCTGGCTTCAGAGGTCAGATTCCAGGGAGAGGACCGGGGTTGGCTGTGTGAACACAGACTAAAGGGGGCTAGTGTGCCACAGCTAGCTGCAAGGGAGTCCGGAAAAATGTCTGGAACTGCTTAAGAGGCAAGAGACAATTGTTTTGGGGTGAATGAGGAGAGGAGATTCAGAGAACCACCAGAACGAGCTCCACAGATGGGCACAAGACACAGCTATCAGTGTGGACACAAGAGACTGGCATGAAACACTAAGGCGACTGCTGCAGCCACCAAGAATCCTGTGTGAAAGCACAGGTCACTACCCACAACTCTCCTCCTGGGAGCCTGTGCAGACCGCCACTGCCAGGGTCCTGTGATCCAAGGACAACTGCTACGGGAAAACACGTGGCATGCCTCAGGCTGTTGCAACATCATGCTGGCCTCTGCAACCGCAGGCTAGCCCTCCATTCGGTACCCCTCCCTCCCCCTGTCTTGAGTGAGGCAGAGCCCCTTAATCAGCTGCTACTATAACACCGTACTACCTGGGCAGGGAACATATGCCCTCAGGGGACCTACACTCAGAAATGGGTCTAAACGCAAAGCTAAACCCCATGAGCTGTGGGAAAAAAGAACAGAAAGGAAAATTTCTCCCAGCAGCCTCAGGAGCAGTGTATTAAATCTCCACAATTGACTGGATGTACCCTGCGTCTGTGGAATACCTCAATATACAACGAATCATCCCAAAATTAGGGTTGTGGACTTTGGTAGCAACGGTAGACTTGAGGTTTGCTCTCTGCATCTAATTTGTTTCTTGTTTTGTGTTTATCTTACTTTAGTATTTAGAGCTCATTATCATGGGTAGATCTTCATTGATTTGGGTTACTGGATTCCTTTTTTTAATATATATTTTTTTCCCATTTTCCTCTTTTTGTGAGTGTGTATGTGTGTTTCTTTGTGTGATTTTGTTTGTGTAGCATTGCTTTTACCATTTGTCCTAGGACTCTCTCTGTCTGGGTTTTTTTGTTTGTTTGTTTGTTTCTTTGGCTGGTTGGTTGGTTTTTTAGTAAAGTTTTTAGCACTAGTAATCATTGGTGCATTTGTTTTTTGTTTGTTTGCTTGCTCTCTTCTCTCTTTCATTTTAAATTACTTTTTCTTATTTTTTGATTTTTAATAATATATTTTTGAATACTTATTTTAATTATTTATTTTATTCATTTTCCCTTTCTTTTCTTCTTTCTTTCATCTCTTTCTCTCCCTTGTCTTCTGAGCCATGTGGCTGACAGGGTCTTGATGCTTCAGACGGGTGTCAGGCCTAAGCCTCTGAGGTGCTAGAGCTGAGTGCAGGACATTGATACACCAGAGACCTCCGAGCTCCCCATAATATCAAACAGTGAAAGCTCTCCCAGGGATCTCCATCTCAATGCTAAGACCCAGCTCCACTCAACGACCAGCAGGCTACAATGAGGGACACCCTATGCCAAACAATTAGCAAGACAGGAACACAACCACATCCATTAGCAGACATGATGCTTAAAATCATAATAAGTTCACAGACCCCTCAAAACACACCACTGGACATTGTCCTGCCCACCAGAAACACAAGTTCCAGCCTCACCCACCAGAACACAGTCACTACTCCTCTCCACCAGGAAGCTGACACAACCCACTGAGCAAACTTTTCCCACTGGGGGCAGACACCAAAAATAATGGGAACTACAAACGTGCAGCCTATGAAAAGCAGACACCAAACAGAGTAAATTAAGGAAAATAAGAAGACGTAGAAATACACAGCAGATAAAGGAGAAATGTAAAAATCCAACAGACCAAACAAATGAGGAGGAAATAGGCAGCCTACCTGAAAAAGAATTCAGAGAAATGATAGGAAACATGATCCAAAATCTTGGCAATAGAATGGAGAAAATACAAGAAACATTTAATAAAGACCTAGAGGAATGAAAGAGCCAACAAAAAAATGATGAACAACACAGTACATGAAATTAAAAATTCTCTAGAAGCAACCAATAGCAGAATAACTGAGATTACAGTTGAAAACTTCCCTAAGAGGGGAACGGAAATAGACAATCATGTACAGGAAGCACAGAGACTACCAACAGGATAAATCAAGGGAGAAAAACACCAAGACACATATTAATCAAACTATCAAAAATTAAATACAAAGAAAAAATATTAAAAGCAACAAGGGAAAAGCAAAAAATAAAATACAAGGGAATCCCAATAAGGTTAACAGCTGATCTTTCAGCAGAAACTCTGCTAGCCAGAAGGCAGGGGCAGGACATACTTAAAGTGATGAAAGGGAAAAACTTACAACCAAGATTACTCTAACCAGCAGGGATCTCAAGCAGATTCAATGGAAAAATTAAAACTTTTACAGACAAGCAAAAGGTAAGAGAATTCAGCACCACCAAACCAGCTTTACAACAAATGCTAAAGGAACTTCTCTAGGCAGGAAACACAAGAGAAGGAAAAGACCTACCATAACAAGCCCAAAACAATTAAGAAAATGACAATAGGAACATAATATCAATAACTACCTTACATGTAAATGGAATAAATGTTCCAAACAAAAGACATAGAATGGCTGAATGGATACAAAAACAAGACCTGTATATATGCTGTCTACAAGAGACCCACTTCAGACATAGGGACACATACAGACTGAAAGTGAGGGGATGGAAAAAGATATTACATGCAAATGGAAATCAAAAGAAAGCTGGAGTAGTAATTCTCATATCAGACAAAATAGAGTTTAAAATAAAGACTATTACAAGAGATAAGAGACTTTAAAACCCCACGTTCACCAATGGACAGATCATCCAAAATGAAAATAAATAAGGAAACACAAGATTTAAATGATACATTAGACAAGATGGACTTAATTAATATTTATAGGAAGTTCCATCCAAAAAGAACAGAATACACTTTTTCTCAAGTGCTCATGGAACGTTCCCCAGAATACATCAAATCTTGGGTCACAAATCAAGCCATGGTAAATTTTTAAAATTTGAAATCTTATCAAATATCCTTTTTTTATCACAACACTGTAAGACTAGATATCAATTACAGGAAAAAAAATCTGTAAAATATACAAACATATGGAAGCTAAACAATACGCTACTAAATAACCAAGAAATCCCTGAAGAAATAAAAAAAAAACCTACAACAAATGACAATGAAAACACAACAACACAAAACTTATGGGATGCTGCAAAAGCAGTACTAAGAGAGTAAACTATAGCAATACAACCCTCCCTCAAGAAAAAAGAAACCTCTCAAATAAACAACCTAACCTTACACCTAAAGCAATTAGAGAAAGAACAGAAAACCAAAAATTTAGCAGAGGGAAATAAATCATAAAGATCTGACCATAAATAAATGAAAAAGAAATGAAAGAAACAATAGCACATATCAATAAAACTAAAAGCTGGTTCTTTGAAAAGATAAACAAAATTGATAAACCATTACCCAGACTCATCAAGAAAAAAAGGGAGAAGACTCAGATCAACAGAATTACAAATGAAATAGGAGAAGTAACAACTGACACTGCAGAAATACAAAAAATCATGAGAGCTTACTACAAGCAACTATATGCCAATAAAATGGATAACCTAGAAGAAATGGACAAATTCTTAGAAAAGCACAACCAGGGAGAAATAGAAAAAAAGGAAAAGACAAATCACAAGCACAGAAATTGAAACCCTGATTAAAAATCTTACAACAAACCAAAGACCAGGACCAGATGGCTTTACAGGCGAATTCTGTCAAATATTTAGAGGAGAAATAACACCTTTCCTTCTCAAGCCCTTCCAAAATACAGCAGAGGGAGGAACACTCCCAAACTCATTCTATGAGGCCATCATCACCCTGATACCAAAACCAGACAAATATTTCACACAAAAAAAGAAAACTACAGGCCAATATTACTAATTAACATAGATTCAAAAATCCTCAACCAAATATAGCAAACAGAATCCAATAGCACATTGAAAGCATCATACACCATGTACCAGTGTGGTTTATCCCAGGAATATAAGGATTCTTCAATACATGCAAATCAATTGATGTGATACACCATATTAACAAATTGAAGGAGAAAAACCATACGATCATCTTGATAGATGCAGAGAAATATTTCGACAAAGTTCGACACCTATTTATGATATAAACCCTCCAGAGAGTAGGCATAAAGGGAACTTACCTCAACATAATAAAGGCCATATATAACATACCCACAACCAACATCATCTTCAATGGTGAAAAACTGAAATCATTTCCTCTAAGATGGGGAACAAGACAAGGATGTTTTCTTTCACCACTAGTATTCAACATAGTTACATAGTTTTACCCACAGCAATCAAAGAAGTAAAAGAAATAAAAGGAATCCAAATCAGAAAACAAGAAGTAAAGCTGTCACTCTTTGGAGATGACATGATACTATACATAGGTGTATCCTAATGATGCTACCAGAAAACTACTAGAGCTAATCAATGAATTTTGTAAAGTAGTAGGACACATAATTAATGCACAGAAATCTTGTGTTCATGTACACTAATGATGAAAAATCTGAAAGAGAAATTCAGGAAACACTCTCATCTACCACTGTAACATAAAGAATAAAATAGGCAGGAATAAACCTACCTTAGGAGACAAAAGACCTATATGCAGAAAACTATAAGACACTGATGAAAGAAATTAAAGATGATAAAAACAGATGGAGAGATATACCATATATTTGGATGGGAAGAATCAACTTTGTGAAAATGACTATACTACACAAAGCCACCTATAGATTCAATGCAATCCCTATCAAGGTACCAATGGCATTTTTCACAGAACTAGAAAAAAGTGTTTCACAATTTGTATAGAAACACAAAAGACCCTGATTGGCCAAAGCAATCTTGAGAATGAAAAATGTAGCTGGAGGAATCAGGCTCCCTGACTTCAACTATACTACAAAGCTCCAGGAATCAAGACAGCATGGTACTGGTACAACAACAGAAGTAAAGACTAGTGGAACAGATAGATAGCCCAGAGGAAAACCCACACACATATGGTCAACTTATTTTAGATAAAGCCAGCATGAATATACGATAGAGAAAAGACAGCCTCTTCAATTAGTGGTGCTGGGAAATCTGGACAGCTACATGTAAAAGAATGAAATTAGAACACTCCATAATACCATAGACAGAAATAAACTCAAAATGGATTAAAGACCTAAATATAAGGCAGACACTATAATGATCTTAGAGGAAAACATAGGCAGAACACTCTATGACATAAATCACTGCAAGACCCTTTTTGACCTACCTCCTAGAGAAACTGTAATAAAAACAAAAATAAACAAATGGGACCTAATGAAATTTCAAAGCTTTTGCACAACAAAGGAAACCATAAACAAGATAAAAAGACAACCCTTTGAATTGGAGAAAATATTTGGATATGCAGCAACTGACAAAGGATTAATCTCCAAAATATGCAAGAAGCACATGCAGCTCAATATCAAAAAAAACCACACAACCCAATCCAAAAATGGGCAGAAGGTCTAAATAGACATTTCTTCAAAGAAGATACACATATGGCCAACAACCCATGAAAAGAGGCTCAACATCACTAATCATTAGAGAAATGCAAGTCAAAACTATAATGAGGTATCAACTCACACTGGTCAGAATGACAATCATCAAAAACTCTACAAACAATAAATGCTGGAGATGGTGTGGAGAAAAGGGAAGCCTCTTGCAGTGTTGGTGGGAATGTAAATCTATACAGCCACTATGGAGAACAGTATGGAGGTTCTTTAAAACCTGAAAATAGAATGACCATACAACCCAGCAATCCACGACTGGGGATATACCCTGAGAAAACCATAATTCAAAAAGAGTCATGTACCAAAATGTTCATTGCAGCTCCATTTAAAATAGCCAGAACATGAAAGCAACTTAAGTGTCCATCAGCAGATGAATGGATAAAGAATATGTGGTACATATATACAATGGAATATTACTCAGCCATAAAATGAAATGAAAGTGAGTTTTTTTAGTGAGGTGGATTGACATATAATCTGCTACACAGAGTGAAGTAAGCAGAAGGGGAAAAACAAATACCATATGTTAACACATATATATAGAATGTAAAAAAAAAAAGGTTTTGAAGAACCTAGGGGCAGGACAGGAATAAAGATGCACACATAGAGGACACAGCAAGGGGGAAGGGTAAGCTGGGATGAAGTGAGAGAGAGGCAGTGACATATATACACTACCTAATGTAAAATAGATAGCTAGTGGGAAGCAAATGCATAACATAGGGAGATCAGCTTGGTGCTTTGTGTCCACCTAGAGGGGTGGGATAAGGAGAGTGGGAAGGAGGGAGACGCAAGGGGGAAGAGATATGGGGACATATGTATATGTATAACTGATTAACTTTGTTATAAAGCAGAAACTAACACACCATTGTAAAGCAATTATACTCCAATAAAGATGTAAAAAATAAATAAATAAGTAAATAAATAATAAGAGTGAAACCAATATGGCAAGACTTAGCTGATTTGTCATTGCATAATGTTTAGTTATTTTATTCACTAGATTTTGGGTCTTCCCTCTAATAATTGATGATAAGTGGTAATTGGATATATATAAGAATTATGTGGGAGAGAGAAAAGAGCAAAATCCTTGTTCACTACTGTGTGACTTCTTTTGTATCTAATATCTTGTATGATATATTTAGAGAGGAAATATTACTGTTACTCAATGTAGGGTTTTGGTCAAACTGTTATACTTAAATGGAGTTCAATTGAGAACCATATATTTAATGTAGGTATATAAACACGGAAAACTACGAGGCATTTTATAACTGGTAATTTTGAAATTATGCTCATTAAATATCAACTATTCATATATCTTGCCCTTTCCTGGAACATTTGACCTACCCTACATATTTTCCCAGGGCTGCTGTTTAACAAATTCTATACTCAATGATCTGTTTACCTATTGATAATTATTCTGTTTACTTTTTTAAAAGATACTGTACTTATTAATTATCATGTATTTTTCTCCTTCAGTGAAACTCTGAAATTCCCTTGTAGATAGATGAAAACTATAAATATAAACCTCGAAAAAAGATTTTATGCCTTTTAATTATTTCTTGTTATAGGAACAATCACACATTTTACATTAAATTAATGTTATTAAGTGGAAACTGCAAGGGGTTTATTATTTTACTTCATTATTAGCTAAATTTCCATATCAATATCATGCTGGTAAGTATCATCAGCTATTTCATCAGTTTTATCTAAATTAATACAAACAGTAATATCCCATTATCATATAAAATAGTGCATGAACTAAATAATCATTTACTTCAAATGTTTCTAAATGTATCCATTTTACCCTACTGTATCTATTTGCAGTAATGGGAGAATATATTCTGTCTATGCATTTGCAGGATTTTACTCTTTCCTATATTCAATATAAGTGAGTCTATGCCACACTTTATAGGTAATTCCCACTCACCTACTTATTAAAGAACATCATACATGTTGAGGCTTAACACTTTACCCACTTCTCTATTATTTTCTGAGTAATAATTAGTATTACTGGGGTTCTGTAGTAAGTGATATATTGTTTTTTCTCTCACTGCTTTCAAGGATTTTTCTTTAACTTTGTTTTTTTACATTTTAACTGTCATGGGACTGGGTTGAATCTCTTTCAATTTACCCTTCTTGAAATTTGCTAAGTTTTCAGTACATGTAAAATAATGTTTTTCTTCAAATTATGGGAAACTTACAGTCATTGCCATTATGTCCTTACATAGTATTTTCTGTCAGTTTTCCTCTAATCTCTCCTTGTAATATTCCTATTACTCATATCTCTGTGGAATTAATGGTGTTCCACATTTCTCTGAGTCTCCGTTTGCTTTCCTTTGCTCTCTTTTTCAGATTGCATACTCTCTATTGGACTACCTTCAGGTTCACTAAGTCTTTTCTGTTAGCAAAAAATCTATTGTTGAGACACTGGGAATTTTTCATTTCACTTATTATACTTTTTAAATACCAAATTTCCAGTTTGTTCCTTTTTTAAAGTAATATCATTAGTGATATTTTCTAATTGATGCAACATTGCTTTGTATCCTCCTTTATATTTTTAAATGCCTCCTTTGGTTCTTTGAACATACTTAAAATAGCTGGCTTGAAATGTGTGTATCTTGAGTCCACCCTTGGGCTCCTCCAAAGCGAGTTCTTATTGCCTGTTCTTTTGTTCTTGGGTGTGGCTCACACTTTCCTACTTTGTTTTGTTTTTACTCATTTGTTTGTTTGCTTTGATGTCTCAATGTTTGTTTTTATAAAATTTGACTTTTTAATAATACAATATAGCACTTGTGAGTAATGATCCCCATCTGCCTCCCTACTCTGGTGGTAGTTGTTATTGTCATTATTGGTTTAGTCGTTTTCTTTGTTTACTTGTTTGTTTAAGGGACTTGGCTCAAATTATCCTGCAAACTATTTCTCATACAGTGTGCAGCCTCTGGTGTACCTGCTCGTTTTCTCCCTTTGTTTTCACCTTTCATCTTATCTACCAAAATGTCACCTCTGCATTTTCATATGTCATTTACTGATCAAAGATTATGCTAAAATCTGTTAGCCAGTTAAGTTGTTTCACATATATTTGGAGAAATATGTCTTTGGTAGATTGCTATTACAGTTCAGGGAGTTTACATTTTTGCCCCACATTCTACCTGGAACTAGCAGTTTAAAAATTTTCCCTCACTCACTGTTGAAGAGAAGGAGCAGGTGGGCATGTCTACAATCTTCCAAACTACAAAGATGAGTACAATTTCATTTTTAAACCATTTCCTAACAGTTGCTACTGGGTTAAGGAAACTGATTTTTAGTCAGTGTTTGGTCAGAGGTTCTGTTTAAGCCCCTTGTGAAGCTTGAGGAATGCTTTCCCACCTGTCTTGTGTCCAGTTTTATTGCTTCCAAGTGGGTGCAGCCGAGTTCATATGCACAACTTTTCTAACTCCCTGAGTTGGCTGTGATTACAGGAAGGTTATTCTTAACGGTCACCTCCCCTGAATCTCTCAAACTTTTGGCTGCTTGTATCAGGGAGCTACCAACTTCCTCTTAATTTCTCTCTCCCAATATTTCCATTCTTTTCAACAATGCCTTTAGACAAGGAATTCTCTATAAGTATTGTTCCAGATAGTCAGTCACCTTAAGTGGACCTGCAAAACTCTTTGCCTTTATGGCTTATCTTTACCCTGGGCAGAATCCCTATTCTGTTGTCTGAGAAAAGAAGACAGAGACCTCCTATTACCAGAGTGATACACTTATTCCTATTAGGTACTTGATGGGGGATGGTCTAGTGATCACTGATCCTTTTGGATTTCCCCTCTATTGTGGACATTTCTTCCCTACAAGCAAGCTGGGGGCAAAGATGATTGGGGCCCATGTTGTCTCAATCTGCTATGGCTGAGGTGGAGTTTCTGCCCTATAATTCAGAATGGGATAGAACCTAGGAGATTCCATTTTCATAGCTGTACCTGCCTGAAGTAGAGCTTCTGCTCCATGTTTTTGGGACAGTGGGTAGTGAGAATGTCAGGAAATTTTCCTTCTCATGTTGAAATCATAGTACATGGACCAGACTGGAGCTGAGAGGTGAAAGAGTTCCCACCTTATTGACCCCACCTACCCAAAGTAGAGCACCTTGTATACCGCTTCCATAGTTCAGAGCTAGGGTGGGAATAAGAGGGTAGGTCTGACTCACGTGCCACAGATGCTCTTGCTGTTCTCACTGGGATTTTGTATATTGAATGAATGATTCTCCCTTTACTCTATTCTCTCAGGTCAATTTCCACAGCCCTTAAATTATTTTATTTGTTATAGTTTTCACTAATGAAATTGTACTTTTGATGAAATGAGGGTTTTTTATCTCTTTTTTCTGCCATTACAAAACTCCTACATCAAAATATGTTAGTTTAATCATCACAATAAAAAGAAATTAATATATATATAATGCATGTTTGTTATTAATTTCTACTATTTTTTGATGGGCTTAAATATCACGTTACCCCAGCAGCCATCTTCACATGTGCAATCTAAACTTGGCTGATCCCCTTCCCTTAAAGCATGTCAGTTATTTTCCCTCTTATCACCTGTTTTACTTTCATAGCAATCAGTATAACATGTTATAACCTCTTTAATATACCATTTGATGGGGTACTTGCTGTTTGACACAAAGACTATGTTCATTTATTTACCACTTATTCAGAACACACATATGTGTGAATTTACTATTTCTTAAGTGAATGCATGAATAAGTGAATGTATAATTTTACCATAAGTCTGAATTATGTAAATTTATAGTAAATACAACAAAATTCCACATTTTGACTAGTGTGGTATAATACTAATGTGGTGTCACCGTTTGTGAGAAACTTATTTTGGACAGAACTACCTTGAAGGTAATGAAGCTTAAGCTTCAGTGTTTTTCATTTGAAAGGGTGCTTTCAATATATATAGCATATAAGTATACTTATATATCATGTGAGTGTATAAACTATATAGGTTATAGTATATGAGTAAATATATATTTACTATGAGTTAATGTAATACCTAAATATTTGTCTATACACTATCATGTCAATTTTAAAAAGAGTTGGAATTACTCTTCCATATGCTTTATTGTCTGATTAAATGTACTTATTTTGCAGAAAAAGTGATTATATGAAATTAAAATATAATTGAAAATGCTCTTTTAGTTGAGACCCAAAGCATAAACTGAAAAGAAGAAGATGTCACACACTTTGAAATGAGAAAACTTCTATATATGAAACAGAAAGTAAAATTTGATAGTCAACTTACAAAGATAGAGAATGGCATGATAGTCACTAAACTATACCTAATGAAAAATTACAACAAAAGATAAAGAACATTGTGAGAATCAGAACACTGCCAAACTAGAAATGAAAAATAAGGGAAATGCAATAATAGTTAAGTAATGTACAGTTTGTATGGTCTGAAAAGCACAAAATAATACAGATAATAAGGTAGTTATTTAGTTCACAAAATATTAAACATATAGTCACCATATGATGTAACAATTACACTACAAGGTATATTCCCAACTTAAATGAAAATGTATGCTCTCAGAAAAACTTATACATGAAGGTTTATAGCATTATTACTCCTTAAAGCCAAAAAGTGAAAATAATCCATATTTCCATCAATAGATGGCTGGATGAATAAAATGTTATATCTTCACCTAATGGAGTATTTTCATCAATAAAGGTGAGGTACTGACACATGCTTCATCATTGCAAAACTTTGAATAGTTATGTTAATATGAAATATTCTGTTAAGTGAAAGAAGTAAGTCAGAAAAAACAATTACTGTATGATTCTATTTATATGCAATGTAATGGAAGGAAAACCTATAAATACAGAAAGCAGTTTAGTGGCTGTGTAAGTGCTGGAGTGTTAGGGGTAAATTGGTAGTGACTAAGTGGTATTGCTTTTCTTTGGAATTGTGAAAATGCTATGGATTGTGATGTTTGCAACTCCGTGAATATACTAATAAACTTTGAATTATACACCTAAAAGAATACTGATAACATCTTCATTTTGAGGAATTATTTAACTTTGATAGGCACAGTGAACTTTGATATCATAGTAAAACACAGTTTATATTGCCATAATGTAATTTCATAATAAACAAATTTGAAGCCGACAGCAAAATAGTAAATAAATGTCAGGAATTAAAAATTATTTATAAGTAGTCATTAAGTAAGGATAGTTAAAATATCTTGAAATCTCTCAGACAATATAATGAAAACACTTGAAGAAGTTTTCCTGTGTTTGACAAGTCTAAAAAAGTACATGACATTACCAATTAAATTTGCAAAGCTGAAGGAAATTTCTCTAAACCACCAATACTAATAAACAATATTAATCAACCACGCTAAAAAAAAGATTGAATTTTCTTTCTGTTCTCTCTGTGGAATATATTTCTTTTACATTTTTTTTTTTTGTATTCTGAGCAAAAATTTAAAAAATAGGGAATGAAAGGGTAGGAAAAATATAGTTCTTTCAGAAAGTTAATATCTTTTGTTTTGGCTCTCATTATGTTTGTGATATAATCCTTTCCTAATTTGTAGTTTGTTGTAATTTATTTTATCATTTCAAATATTCACTTTCATACATCAGTTAACATTCATAATTTTGTGGACTATGAAATTATGTATAATTAGACTTTCACAAAGTCTGGATATGGCCCAGTGTGGTGTTTGATCATTTAATAGATTTTCACCTTTCACTCATTCTTATAACATGCAACAAAACTTTTAACAAAAGAATATGTAATGAGTATTTATAAGGCGCTGATAGGGCACTTCCCCGTGATCTGTGAGCAATAGGATATTGCTCACTGGTGACTCCAATGTCACTCAGTTTTCAAAAGCCCAAATCAAGGAGGTTCATGTTCTACTGCTTGTTGGGAAATTCCCATCAGTCTGAAAGTGCTATGATAAACAAAACACAATGATGTTTAGCAAATTTAGGAGATCCTGAAACCAGAGAACATCTGGTGATTTGAAACTGCTGCTAGAGGCCAAAAAGCCACATGTATTGCCTCTCAAGGACGATAGGGTTGATTTTGATAAATACTACAATAAGAAACCACTGCAGATGACAAGAATGCAAAATCGTTAAAGGATATTAACACAACTCCAATCAAGGAGACGTGGGGGTCTCTCCTTTCTACACTGAAGGCACCTGATTGTGCCTTTAATACTATCCTGATTGTGCCTTTAATACTATCACCAAACCTCACTGTCAGGTCAGTGGCCCTATATGCTGCCAGAGGTATTCTGTCTTCATGATTGGAATCAAGTTGGAGAAAAGAGGGGGAAGGTCCGAGAGAAATAAAGGCATGAGAAGTGGTGAAGAACTTGTTCATCTTGAACTCCAAATCACTGAAGACTTAACTTGATCATGTGCTGAGTGAAGGCATAAACTTAAAACCAAATATGAAATTGAATAATTAAAATGCAAAATATTTCATCTTAATAACAGAAAATGATAGAAAATATACAGAATTGCCCCGAGTGGTCATTTAAATCTTATTATTCTTTGGAAACAAGTAGATAATTTCTCAATAGAGTGGGTAGTTGTTACTGAAAAATAAATAAATAAATAAAAGTGTTCTTGTTTATAATTCAATAAATTAACAGCAACAGTAAGTACTTAATAAAAAATGTGAAAACATTTTAGGAATCTTATATTTAGTTGTAGACTTAGATTTCTACTCTTTGGATATTTATAAAAACAACAGAGTAAATATGCTTCAAAATGTTGTTTCAATAAATGGTTGTGTACTAAATATTCTGGTAAAAACACTCATAAAATACTATGGCATTTTAGGGAAGGGAAATACTTCTTCCAGTTATGGCTATTAGAAAAATGTCTGTGGACATTGACCTTGAAAGATTAGTGGATTTTAAATTTCTGGAGAGATGTGAAAGAATATAACATATAGGACAGAAACTTTAAATGACAGATATCGTTTGCATGGAAGATTATGTTCATGAAGGAAATACAAGTAATTTTACTCAACACCAATTTATGATAGTATTTATTTATTTGTAGTATAAATGATAGAATTAAAGATATATATGCTTATATAAAACAATTAATGCATTTTACATACTTATGGTTTGTTATTGTACCATAGTGGAAAAAAAAACTCAAAAAAGTAAAGTTTATATATTTTATTTTTGTATTCTTTTTATTACTATCTAATTCATAAAGCACCAATATCTTGATTAAAAACATTCTTTTCTCTAATAAGCTACTATGAAACACACAGCTTAGCTATTAAACATTAAAAGGGGGCTTGAAATCAGATGAGGAGTAGACAGATGATCCATAGATTAAAACAATATCAGCAAAGTCTCATCGGCCAGAAAGACTTAAATTATTCGATTAGTTAAAATGTTGTCTGCATTGCTCACCATTACATAGGCAACACAAGAGATAAATTACACCATTTCTACTTAGTTCCTAAATGGGATCTTAGAAGTGTACTTAAAAGAATCCCTGGGAGAGATGGAAGCAACTTAAGTGTCCATAATTGAATGAATGGATAAAGAAGATGTGGCACATATAAACAGTGGAATATTACTCAGCCATAAAAAGAAATGAAATTGAGTTATTTGTAGTAAAGTGGATGGACCTAAAGTCTTTCATAGAGAGTGAAGTAAGTCAGAAGGAGAAAGACAAATACTGTATGCTAACACATATATATGGAATCTAAGGAAAAAAAATGTCATGAAGAACCTAGGCGTAAGACAGGAATAAAGAAACAGACCTACTAGAGAATGGACTTTAGGATATAGGGAGGGGGAAGGGTAAACTGTGACAAAGTGGGAGAGTGGCATGGACATATATTCACTACCAAACGTAAAATAAATAGTTAATGGGAAGCAGCCGCATAGCACAGGGAGATCAGCTCAGTGCTTTGTGTCCACCTAGAGGGGTGGGATAGGGAGAGAGGGAGATGCAAGAGGGAAGAGATATGGGAACATATGTATATGTATGACTGATTCACTTTGTTATACACCAGAAACTAACACACCATTGTAAAGCAATTATACTCCAATAAAGATGTAAAAATAAATAAATAAATAATAAAAGAATGAAACATCTCAACTGGGAAAAAAAAAAGGAAAGGAAAAAAATTAGTAAAAGAAAGAATGAGCCTGATTTTCCCGAGGCCTAAATTAGTCCCTAGTCACACATCTGGCACATTGGCAGCAAGTGTTTTTTCAGGCTTCCAGGGCACCACTTAGGGCTCTACAGAGGAGACACTTGAGCACTAGAGAGAACGGAGCATGTAATTATGAAAGGTACCAAATGTCACAGGAGGCTGAAATTTGACTTCTGAGGCTCTTAACTAGTTTTAGTTTGGACGATTTCGTGGCAGAGGTTTCTTTTTTTTTTCTTTTTTTTTCTTTTTTTTTTTTTTTGCCATACGCAGGCCTCTCACTGTTGTGCCCTCTCCCATTGCAGAGCACAGGCTCCGGACGCGCAGGCTCAGCAACCATGGCTCACGGGCCTAGCCACTCTGGGGAATGGGGGATCTTCCCAGACCAGGATATGAACCCGTGTCCCCGGCATCAGCAGGCAGACTCTCAACCACTGCACCACCAGGGAAGCCCTTGGCAAAGGTTTAAATCTTTATGCCACCAGCTTGTTGTTTTATAAAGTCTCAGATTGCTGGAATGCTGGGAGGAGAGGGAAAAAAGAGAAAATAGAAAGGGAAAGGGGGAAAAAAATGAATCCTTGGGAATGAAAAGCAATAATTCTCAATTATTCCCATATCTCTTCCCTCTTGCATCTCCCTCCCACTTTGTTATACAGCAGAAATGAACACACCATTGTAAAGCAATTATACTCCAGGAAAAATGTTTTTTTTTTTAAAAAAAAAGTATTGTCAATTATTTTCTAAACATATGCATAAGAAACTTCTTTAGGGTAGAAATAAACTGAGCAAAACCCATTCTCCTTGAAAACAGTCTTTAACTGAAAACAGAGAGTAATTTCCTATGACAAAACACTCTTGTAACAAACAAAAAAAAGAAAAATGGTTATATTACTATACTTGCTTTTTTTATTTTAAAAGTGTTTGGCAAACACCTTGAACATATTAGAATTTGATTCATATATAAGTTATTTCAAAATGAAAAATAAATTTATTTTCACTGTATTTTAAGAAATCTTATGAGAAGTTAGAACGGTATAAAACACGTCTTATTCTCTCCTTGTGTCAATTGCAACTTTCATATTTTCAAAGGTTGCTTCCTTATTCCAGAATATATTTTTTAAAAATGTAAAGATCTTGTTTCTCTAATTTGCTTTTATTAGTGCATAGTAAAGCAGAATGTTAGGTTAAAATGCAAAATAATTATGTAGGCTATTTATATCACACAAATGCATTTGTGTGGAAAACAGAATAAAATTACCAATCAGATTAACACTTGCATATGCTACATGATTGATACATATATCAATGGATATCTTCTGTTTTGCAAAGTTAGGTTAGTATATGTATATTCATGGATGTGTGTCATGATCTTATTTTAATGATATAATTAATTTTTTCTTAAAAATGGTGTATACCTACAGTTACTGTAATTTCCCTGACAGAACTTTGAGTTGACAAAGTTTGAATATAACATAGGGTGGAATGGGGTTACATTTGCAATTAAGAGATAACAGGTAATAAATTTACAGCAATATTCACCAAACTAAGGTCATAATTGCTGAAATAAATTGCTGAAATTTCTGAAATGTGAAAGTATTTCATGCCTAACAGAAATCAGAATTTATATTTCAGAAATTATATTTCAAAGTGAAACTTTTTCAAAAGCAACCATGTCTTGAAAGGTACACAATTGAATAGCATGATAACCGTGATAACTATATATATATATATATATATATATATACACACCCATATATGTCTTTTATATGTCTTTTATATACATGCTTTGTAATTTTTGCTGAATGTTCTTGTGTTGTTTAAATTGCATATATTTTCAAGTTTTCTATGAAAAAATTCTAGGCCTTAAAAAGATACTCAACTCAAAATTGCTGCAAAAACTAATCTGTTTGAAGATTATTTTACATACATTTTATTGAAATAGTATACAATACTATTTGTATACTATATATATAAATACAGAAAGGCACATAAATCATAAGTGGATTTTCCTCAAGTAACCAGCACTGAATTTTGAGAAATAGAACATTGCAATTACCACAGACGTCACTACTCCCTCTCCAAGGGTAAACAATTTAGTGACTTTTAAAATAATTGTAGATTACTATGAACTGTTTTTAAATTTCATCAAAATGAAAAAATATAGTATGTTGTTCTCACTATCTGGCCACTTTAGCTAAATTTTATTTTTTGTGAGTGTCATCACATTATCATGTATAGAAACAGATTGTTATTCCCGTCATTTTATAACCTTCTATGGAATTAATATGTAGCAACTTATTTATTCACTCTACTTTTAATAGACAATTGGGTTGTTTCTAGGATGAGCCTGTTACAAATAGTGCTATAATAAACATTCTGGAATACATCTTTTGGTGAATACATATATAAATTTCTGCTTGATATATATGGAAGAAAGAAATTTCTGAATCAAAGAATGTAAGTATTTTGTGTTTTAGTAGGTATCACCAAGAAGATTTCCGAATTAGTTACACGAATTTTCATCCGCATGATGAATGAATTTGATTTATGATTAGTGATTAATGAACTTGAAGGTTTTAATATGTTTTTTAATGAAGTCAGTGTCCTTATCTTGAAGTTTCAAGTTTTGCCCATATATATCAAATTACCCATTCTTTTGTCATTGTTTTGTAAAGTTATTTTTTTTAATTTCAAGATAAAGTCTTTCTTCATATAAGATACACACATTCTCTATTGTCTCTGACTTGAGGCTTAACTTTTCATTCTCTAATTCTGTCTTTTAATGAACAAACTCTTTTCATTTTAATGTGACTCAAATGATTTTTGTGTCCTATTTGCAATCATAAAATTATGCTCATATGTTCTAAACCTAAATATTTTCTTTCACATTAAAGCTAAAATTCATCTGGAATTAATTTTTAATATAGTATGAGGGACATTGCAGGATTCATTTTATTTTCCAAATGGATATCCAGTCAACCCATCACCATCTAGTTAAAAAGTTATCATTTACCCACTGAATTATGAGAGTTTATTTATAAACTCTACATTCTATTCTATTAGTCAATCATTGTTTATTTGTGCCAACTTCATACACTCTTAATTACTGAATATATAAATTATTTATACTGGTTATGATGTCTTCGATTTTTTATTTCTAAATACTACATTGGTGATACTATACCTTTCTATCTATATATCTATCTGAATTGTCAAATTACATAAAAATCTGTGTTAATCACACACACACACACATACACACAGATGCATGTACATACACATGGGCAGATACATATTCTTCCATTTGTTTAGATCTTTTAAAATTTCCTCAGTAATGATTTATGGCTCATGTTTTTATTCTCATGTATGTGACATATTTTGATGATATTGAAACAGGTGTCAGTTTACATTTGCTCATTCCTGGTACATACATGTGTATCTGATAATTTTTAAATTTCTAATACTTTACTGAAGTATAATTTACAGAAAATAAACTGCACATGTTTAAGATGTAAATTTTGACAAGTCTTAACTTATATAAACATTCATTAAAAATCACCAGAATCCCAGAATCAATGTGTTTATCACCCACAAAACTTCCTTTATATTATTTTGTAAATCATTCCTCCCATTTCCTGACCATGAACCCAATCAAACACTGATCTGTCACAGTAGATTAGGCTGCAGTAGATTGGTAGATTAGTAGTTTACTACTAGAAATGAAATCAAACAAGTGAATTTTGTCTGAGTTCTTAGCTTATATATTTGGAGATTCATCCATGTTATTGTATGTGTCAGTAGATCATGACTCATAATTGCTGAATATCACTTAGCAATATGGTGTTGAATATTATTATATATGTATATCATAATTTTTTTATCCATCCACCCGTCTATGGACATATTGGTCATTTTGATATTTAGCTATTATGAATAAAGCTGCTAGAAACTTTTTTTATTTGGGATTTTTTGTAAACATATGCTTTTATTCCTTATGTACTAAGGTCAATTTGAACAAAAGCAGTAGCTAGAGTGTAAGGATTTCTTTTTGAACTAAATATATGATTTTTCTTTTTTAGTCTACTGGTATGGTGAATTACAATGATCATCAAATTTACACATATCTTTTCCCCACAAATATGTTTCTGTTTGTAATATCCATGTCTAGCCAGAAAGGTAGAAATCTGTATACATTTTTATTAATTATTAATTTTGTATCTTATTACCACATACAATGAGTTACTGCATCCTAAGAATAATAAAGTATAGTTAACTTTTCTTTGACTACAAACAATAAATGTTCACGTTCAACTACTGTGAAAATAGATTACAAAGAAAAAAAAAAAAGTGATATTATGTCTAGAGTTAAAACATATGACTTAATGAATCACCTCTTTTTCTTATGCATATTTTCATTAGGTGTGATATCATAGGCCATAAAATTTTGTGTGTGATTTATATTATTTAACATATAAGATTTTTTAAAAATTCCACATAACAATTTATTTAACTACCTCTCCTGAATTGAACACTTAAGCAATTTCCACTCATTTTACTATTATAAGTAATGTCTTATTGAACTTCTTTGTGCAAGACACTTTCCTTTTATTTACAGTTACTTCTATATGATTGATTCTCAGAAGTGGAATAACTGTCAATGAACATGAATAATTTGAAGACCCTTACTACCTATGACCAACTTGTTTCCCAAAAGAGATGTAACAATTTATACAATCTCCAGCAGTGTCCATTTGCCTCTAGTCTGGATAGTATTGACTGTTTTCATTTTAAACAAAGCAAAACACATCAAAAATAAAATCTGTGCTACCTTGATATATATGTTACATTTATTCTACTTCTAAACAGTTTGCCAACTCAATCCACTATTCTTTGTTACTGCAACAGGCTTGGATTTTACCCACGTATGTCATGTACTGTGTATCATTTGCCTCTTAAAGAGTGTTTCTGCCCTTGTTCTAATCATCCTTCAGTCTTTTGTCAACACCATTAAAAATGAGTTTCTCAAGCTTTAAGTTAGTTTTGTATCTCTCATGTGTATAACATAATCTCTCATCAACTCTGTATGCACAAAAAATACACAACAGAATCCCAATCACATGGTAGAGAATTAAGAAGAGACCTTATATCAACCAAAGTGTGTTTTTGTTTTGAGTTGCTGTAAAATGCTACCTCAAATCCCTACCTATATTCCCAGTCCTTGCTTTTTTGATTGTAAGCTCCATGAGGACAGGGACATGTCTATCTTAATTTGTTCACATATCCCTAATTCTAGGCCTAGTGCATGACACAGATATAGCATAATTATACAAGTGATTGTGAATATGTTTATAGTCTCTTCCTTACAATTTCAGTTTCATTCCCACATATTTCCAAAACAAATATTAATAATATATACTCAGTAATTTACTGACATGCAGATAGATTCCTGGGTATATTATGCTCTGCCCTTCCTCTTCTCTCTGAATATGCTATTGTTCATTCTATATCTAACTAAGAAATTACTTGTGACAGTGAAGTCTTAACATGAATTATTTATTCTCCCTCTGTAAATCTTTTGAGAACCTCTAGTTTAGCAAATATCTAGATTCTCTCTATATATATACTTGTCAGTTTCTTGCCTTTACAGAGATTTCCTTGAGGAAAAGAACTTTGTCTTATACATCCATGACTCAAAGGTTGCTGTGATATTATTTGCCCCATTAAGCAAAAGAACAAAAAAAAATCAACTACTTCAAGTGTTTTGTGAGAAGAGTGACTAATAGGCTTAAAATATAAGTGATGTGCCCTGTAGGAACAAAATGTGATTGAGTCCTTATGAGACAAATGTCCTAACAGACAATAGTATAACTTGGATGAACCATAGGGATGAAGGCAGGAAACACAAGAGAAGGAAAAGACCTACAATAACAAACACAAAAGAATTAATAAAATGGCAATAGGAACATGCATATCAATAATTACCTTACAGGTAAATGAAATAAATGGTCCGACCAAAAGACACTGACTTGTTGAATGGATACAAAACAAGACCTGTATATATGCTGTCTACAAGAGACCTACTTCAGACCTAGGGACACATACAGACTGAAAGTGAGGGGATGGCAAAAGTTATTTCATGCAAATGGAAATCAAAAGAAAGCTGGAGTAGCAATTCTCATATCAGACAAAAGAGACTTTAAACTAAAGACTATTATAAGAAACAAAGAAGGACACTACATAATGATCAAGTGATCAATCCAATAAGAAGATATAACAAATGTAAATATGTATGCACCCAACAGAGGAGCACCTCAATACATAAGGCAAATACTAAAAGCCATAAAAGGGGAAATCGACAGTAAAACAATCATAGTAGGGGGCTTTAACACCCCAATTTCACCAATGGACACATCAACCAAAATGAAAATAAATAAGGAAATGCAAGCTTTAAATGATACATTAAACAAAATGGACTTAACTGATATATATATATATATATATATATATATATATATATATATATATATATATATATATATATAGAGAGAGAGAGAGAGAGAGAGAGAGAGAGAGAGAGAGAGAGAGAACATTCCATCCAAAAACAAGAATATACATTCTTCTCAAGTGCTCATGGAATATTCTCCAGGATTGATCATATCTTGGGTCACAAATCAAGCCTTAGTAAATTTAAGAAAATTGAAACCATATCAAGTATCTTTTCCAACCAGAACGCTATGAGACTAGATATCAATTAAAGGAAAAAATCTGTAAAAATACAAACACATGTAGGCTAAACAATACACTACTTAATAACCAAGAGATCACTGCAGAAATCAAAGAGGAAGTCAGAAAAATATCTAGAAACAAATGACAATGAAAACACGATGACTCAAAACCTTTGGGATGCAGCAAAAGCAGTTCTAAGAGGGAAGTTTATAGCAATACAATCCTACCTTAAAACACAAGAAACATCTCAAGCAAACAACCTAACATCACACCTAAAGCAATTAGAGAAAGAAAAACAAAAAACCTCAATGTTAGCAGAAGGAAAGAACTCATAAATATCAGATCAGAAATAAATGAAAAATAAATGAAGGGAACAATAGCAAAAATCAATAAAACTAAAAACTGGTTCTTTGAGAAGATAAACAAAATTAATAAACCATTAGGCAGACTCATCAAGAAAAAAAAGGAGAAGACTCAACTCAGCAGAATTAGAAATGAAAAAGGAGAAGTAACAACTGACACTGCCGAAATGCAATGGATTATGAGAGATTACTACAAGCAACTCTATGCCAATAAAAAATACAACTGGAAGAAATGGACAAGTTCTTAGAAATGCAAAACCTTCTCAGACTGAACCAGGAATAAATAGAAAATATGAGCTGACCAATCACAAGCACTGAAATTGAAACTGTGATGAAAAATCTTCCAAAAAATAAAAGCCCAGGACAAGATGGATTCACGGGCGAATTCTAGCAAACATTTAGAGAAGAGCTAACACCTATCCTTCTCAAACTCTTCCAAAATATAGCAGAGGGAAGAACAGTCCAAAATTCATTCTACAAGGGCACAATCACCCTAATTCCAAAACGAGACAAATATATCACAAAGAAAGAAAACTCCAGGCCAATATCGCTGATGAACACAGATGCAGAAATCCTCAACAAACTACTAGCAAACAGAATCCAACAGCACATTAAAAGGATCATACACCATGATCAATTTGGGTTTATCCTGGGAATGCAAAGATTATTCAATATACACAAATCAATCAATGCGATACACCATATTAACAAATTGAAGGAGAAAAACCATTTGATCATTTCAATAGATGCAGAAAAACATTTTGACAAAATTCAACACCCATTTATGATAAAAAAAAAAAAAAACCTCCAGAAAGTAGGCATAGAGGGAAATTTCTTCAGCATTATAAAGGCCATATATAACAAACCCACAGCCAACATCATGCTCTATGGTGAAAAACTGAAACCATTTCCACTAAGATCAGGAACAAGACAAGGTTGCCCACTCTCACCATTATTATTCAACAGAGTTTTGGAAGTTTTAGCTGCAGCAATCAGAGAAGAAAAAGAAATTAAAGGAATCCAAACTGGAAAGCAGAAGTAAACCTGTCACTGTTTGCACATGACATGATACTATACATAGAGAATCCTAAAGATCCTACCAGAAAACTAGTAGAGTGAATCAATGAATTTGGTAAAGTAGCAGGATACAAAATTAAAGTACAGAAATCTCTAGCATTCCTATACACTAATGATGAAAAATCTGAAAGTGGAATTAAGGAAACACTCCCATTTACCTTTGCAACAAAAAGAATAAAATATCTAGGAATAAACCTCCCTAAGGAGACAAAAGACCTGTATACAGAAAATTATAAGACACTGATGAAAGAAATTAAAGATGATACAAAAACATGGAGAGATATACCATGTTCTTGGATTGGAAGAATCAACATTGTGAAAATGACTCTACTACCCAAAGCAATCAACAGATTCAATGCAATCCCTATCATACTACCAGTGACATTTTTCACAGAACTAGAACAAAATACTTCACAATTTGTATGAAACACAAAAGACCCCGGATAGCCAAAGGAATCTTGAGAAAGACAAATGGAGCTGGAGGAATGAGGATCCCTGTGTTCAAATTATACTACAAAACTACAGTAACCAAGACAGTATGGTACTGGGAGAAAAACAGAAATATACATCAGTGGAACAGGATAGAAAACTGAGAGATAATCCCATGCACATATTGTCACCTTATCTTTGATAAAGAAGGAAAGAATATACAGTGGAGAAAGTACAACCTCTTAAATAAGTAGTGCTGGAAAAACTGGACGGGTACACATAAAAGTATGAAATTAGAACACTCGTAACACCATACACAAAAATAAACTCAAAATGCACTAAAGACCTAAATGTAAGGCCAGACACTATCAAAATATTAGAGGAAAACATAAGCTGCACACTCTGTGACATAAATCACAGCAAGATCCTTTTTCACCCACCTCCTAGAGAAATGGAAATAAAAACAAAAGTAAATAAATGGGGCCTAATGAAACTTAAAAGCTTTTGCACAACAAAGGAAACCATAAAGAAGACGAAAAGACAACACTCAGAATGGGAGAAAATATTTACAAATGAAGCAACTGACAAAGGATTAATCTCCAAAATTTACAAGCAGCTCATGCAGCTCAATTTCAAAAAAACCCAAACAACCCATTCCAAAAATGGGCAGAAGAGCTAAACAGACAGTTCTCCAAGGAACATATACAGATTGCCAACAAACACCTGAAAGGATGCTCGTTGTCATTAATCATTAGAGAAATGCAAATTAAAACTAGAATCAGATATCATCTCACACTGCTCAGAATGGCCATCATCAAAAAATCTACAAACCGTAAATGCTGGAAAGGGTGTGGAGAAAAGGGAACCCTCATACACTGTTGGTGGGAATATAAATTGATACAGCCACTATGGAGAACAGTATGGAGATTCCATAAAAAACTAAAAATAAAACTACCATATGACACAGAAATCCCACTACTGAGCATGTACCCTGAGAAAACCATAATTCAAAAAGTGTCTGTCAACAGATGAATGGATAAATAAGATGTGGCACATATATACAATGGAATATTATTCAGCCATAAAAAGAAACAAAACTGCATTTTTTGTAGTGAGGTGGATGGATCTAGAGTCTGTTATACAGAGTGAAGTAAGTCAGAAATAGAAAAACAAATACCGTATGCTAACACATATATATGGAATCTAAGAAAAAAAAAAAGTTCATGAAGAACCAGGGGCAATATGGGAATAAAGACTCAGACCTACTTGAGAATGGACTTGGAGATATGTTGAGGGGAAGGGTAAGCTGTGACAAAGCGAGAGGGTGGCAGGGACATATATACACTACCAAACGTAAAATAAATAGCTAGTGGGAAGCAGCCACATAGCACAGGGAGATCAGCTCGGTGCTTTGTGACCACCTAGAGGGGTCAGATAGGGAGGGTGGGAGGGAGGTTGACACAAGAGGGAAGACATATGGTAACATATGTATATGCATAAGTTATTCACTTTGTTATAAAGCAGAAACGAACACACCATTGTAAAGTAAATATACTCCAATAAAGATGTTAAAAATATAAAAATAAAATAAAAAATAAATAAAATCACACATTGTATCACCAATAACTGGAAATTACTTCAATATTTTTTGCGTGTATAAACCCCTGCTATTTAAGCCATGAAAGCTAATATTAACCATAAACCTAACTCATATAATTGGGCCTTCAATTATTACAGAACTTCAATGAGATGGAAGTGCTCATAGAACTCATCCATCATTACATGTTCACCTGACTCCACTAGCAACATACTTATGGTCTTAGTTGCCCAGATGGGCCTAACACCATAGGTCATTTCTGATGTTGGTCCCTTTTTGGGGTTTTAACTACTCTTATTGTTAAGAATTTGAATTATTCCTCTGAAATTGGTGCCTCTGGTCACACTAGTTATTCAAGCAACTCAATTTAGCCCAACCAAAGTCAGCTCTGTAAAATTCTTTACTTGGTTCCGTAAGGGGTATTCCAAAGATGGGTGGGTAGAGAGGGAGACCTTATCCAGTATCAACTCAATTCTTTATTAATGTTCCAATTCAAGACCCCCGTCTTTCATTTCCAGGACACAGAATAAGCTTTAATATTTTAATAGGTATCATTTAAGGCTAGTTTGAAATTTCAGAGATGATACATACAAACACACACTAGTAAATATTAATTATAAATTTAAAATAGTTTTTTTTATTTGAATAGCACTAAAACCTATGGATTTTTTAAATACTTTACAACATTTCCACAAGAATATTTAAAACTGTAGGAGATGATTTAAAATATATATATATATATATATATATATATATATATATATATATATATATTTATATTTATATATATATATAATGGGGAATAGGCAAAGCCAGGATATGAGTAAATAGAAAATAAATGATGCTGCTTCCCAGCAGAAATATTGATATGCACATTAACGTGTAACTGGAATAAGATCAGAACAACAAAATAATCAATGTGAGTCTGGTCCCATATTTAAAACTTCTTTTTTCCTTTACTAAGAGTGTAATATATAAGCATGCATCAAAAACCACCCTTGAACTCTTATTCCTTTCAGGTTCATTTTTCCAGATCTTTATCTGGAATATATTGACCTCAACTAATTTTATCTTAGAATTCTTGTTTTTCATGGTCTTAATTATTCTCAATAATAGAAAACTTTGCATGTTAAAACGTAAAAGTGTTTTCTTGTGGCAAAAGCATACATTGTGAGAGACCCATGGGAGTGTTGCTTCTCATTCAATCCTAAATCACTTTATCTGAAGCAAAAACTTATAAGAAAATATTATATTAACTTTAATAAGAAAATTAACAGTAGATTTCTACTTAACAGTAGAAAATTTCAATAACCCCATCCCATCTAATATTTAATAGTACCATCACCATCAGTATGATATTACTCATGTCTTCAGTATGATATTACTCATGTCTTCCTTCTTTCTTCAGATATTTTTTGGCCTATGACATAAAGGCAATTCCACAAAAAATGGCCATGTCTAAGTAAACAAAATAATGTTTTTTAAAGAGCATGCAAACATATTACATGGATGTACCCTAATTAAATTACTCAATTTTTAATTTATATATATTAAAATAATATTTTAAGTTTTTGTTCTCATTAAAAGACTTGAATATTTTTGTATATACTTTTTAAACACTCACATATTAAAATATTCTCATACTCATACTAGTTCAAAATGTATGCCAATATTATAAAGGCTTTGGTACATAAGATGACTGGTCTTATGAAATACTTGGCTAGTTTATTTTCCCACTGTTTCAATGTAAAATGATGTTAATTTTCTATCTTTATACTGAATATTTTTCTCCTAAAACCTTAAAAATAAAGAACTTATCATTTTTTGTGCTGACAATTTTATGAATTTTATTTATGCATATACATTTTTAACACATTCCTTAAGAGATTTCTTTAAGAAATTTATTTAGCTTTTTTTAAAAAATAGTCAATATTTATGTATATGTATTTATATATTTACCCTTATCATTGCTTTTTGAATGGAAGCTTTGCTTTCAGCTGAGATCAGTTTTGTTCCATTGGAAATAGATATGCAATCAGGCCTCCTTGAGACAAACAAAATTTAACTTTTATCAAAAAATCTCTATTTTACTTTTGGTTCTTTAAGTCAGGTTTACTAAGATGTAATTTACATGCAGTAACTTCACGCTTTAGTTGATATATAAATTTCAATGAGATTGGACAAATTTTTATAGTTATCACCACCATAATTAGGATTTAGAATCTTCTTATCACTCCAGAAAGTTCCCTCATGTAACTTTGTAGTAAATCTCTCCTCCCTACTCCACACCCATGGCACCCCTAGATATAATTTTTGTCCCTATAATATTTCCTTTACCAGAGTGTGACATTTGCATTCCTACAATTAATGTCTGTTTAAACATTTTGTCCAGTTTTAATAAATTGAGATTTTTGTGTCCTTGTTTAATTGTAAAAGCTCTATAAATTTTGCATATAGATCCCTTATCAGATATATGTTTTGGAAAGATGTTCATCTTGTCAGTAATTTCCCTTTTCATTTACATAACAGTGGTATAAAAAGCAGATTTTTTTGATGGGGTCCAGTATATCAATCTTTTTCTTTTACTTATGGTAGTGTGTTTTGTTCTGAGAAATCCTTAGATTACACAGTGTCGAAGATTTTCTCCTTTTTCTTAGAATATTTTTCAGTTTTATATGTAAACATATAATTTATATCATATTATTATTTTTTATGTGTGGTAAAAGCTGGGATTTATTTTCAATTATTTTGCTCATAAAATATTCATTTGTTCTTGTATCATCTGTTGAAAAGACTAGAGTTTCTCTCAGTTGCCTGATCTTAGTACTTTTGTTCAAAATAAAATCAACTGACTTTATATATTTGACAGTATTTCTGAACTATTTACTCTGTTTTATTCTCTTTATGTCCACATTTATGCTAATGTTAAATTGCCTGGGTCACTGTCTTACTTTATATACAGTAAATCATAACATTAAATTCTCCATCATGGATTTTCTTTTTTCAAAATTGTTAGCTAATCTACTCCTTTGGATTTTATGTACAAATTTTAGAATCTATTTGCCAACACTAGTTAAAAAATAGAATTTTGGCTGGGTTGGTATTGCAACTATAAATCAATTTTTAAAAAATTAACATTTTGAAAATACTGAGTCAAAATTACTGTCTTCTGTTTCAAGGAGACAACTTATCTCTTTGTTTATTTGTTATACTTAATTCCTTTAACCAATGTTCTGTAGTTTTCAGCATGTATACAGGCATATCTCATTTCATTGCACTTTTCTTTATTGTGCTTAAAAGACATTGTGTTTTGTACAAATTGAAGGTTTGAGGCAACCATGCATCAAGCAAATCTATCGATGCCATTTTTCCAACATTTGCTTACATCAAGTCTCTGTGTCACATTTTGGTGATTCTCACAATATTTCAAACTTTTTCATTATTATTATATTTGTTATAGTGATCTGTAACTAGTGATCTTTGATGTTACTATTATAAAAATATTACAGCTTGTTGAAGCCTCAGATGATGGTTACAATTTTTTAGCAATAAAATATTTTTTTATTAAGTTAGGTACATTGTTTATTTAGGTAATACTATTACACACATTATATACTACAGTATAGTGTAAACATATCTTTTGTATGCACTGGGAAACCAAAAATTCCAGGTGAATCCATTTATTGCAATATTCACTTTAATGTGATGTTCTGGAACCAAATACCAATATCTCCAAGGTTTGCCTGGATATTGGCCATGCTTTGTTAGAATTATGAAAGGCTAATTCAGGACTGTGCTGCCAAATTAATCTGTTGGTTGACTCTTTATATGGTTATTGTCATAATTATGTCACCTCTTAATTAGAAACTCTCATGCTTAGAAATTTCATTGCATTAATCTCAGAATTTTGACTAATTAATAATAATATTAACTAATATTTATTTTGTGCTTATTATGTATTGAGTTGTTTCCAAAATAATTTACATACATTTTTGTCAGTAAGGCCAAAAATCCTATGAAATGTATGTTATCATCATCCTCATTTTATAGAAGGATAAATTGACATGTGTTCTTATATATTGTATTCAATGTATAAAAATGGCAAGAGTGGGCATCATTGTCTTGTTTCTCATCTTAGAGGAAATGCTTTCAGCTTTTCACCATTGAGTATGTTAGCTTTGGGTTTGGCATATATGTCCTTTATTATGTTGAGGTATATTCCCTCTATGTCCACTTTCTGGAGAGTTATTATCATCAAAAATTCTAGAAATAATAAATGCTTGAGAGGGTGTGGAGAAAAAGGAAGTCTCCAACACTGTAGGTGAGATTGTAAATTGGTGCAGCCACTTTGGAGAACAATATGGAGGTTCCTTTAAAAAACTAAAAATAGAGTTACCATATGATCCAGTGATCCCATTTCTGGGCATATATCTAGAAAAGATGAAAACTCTAATTTGGAAAGATACATGCACCCAGATGTTCATAGCAGTGCTCTTTACAATAGCTAAGACATGGAAGCAACCTAAGCGTCCATCAACAGATGAATAGATAAAGAAGATATGGTATATATACAGAATGGAATATTACTCAGCCATAAGAAAGAATGAAATAATGTCATTTGCAGCAACATGGATGGATCTAGAGATTATCATATTAAATGAAGTAAATCAGATAGAGAATGACAAATGTCATATGATATCACTTATAAATGAAATCTAAGAAATGATAAAAATGAACTTATTTACAAAACAGAAATAGACTCATAGACATGGAAAACAAACATATGGTTACCAAGAGGGAAAAGGGGAGGAGGGATTAATTAGAAGTTTGGGATTAAAATATGCACACTACTATGTATAAAATAGGTAACCAACAAGGACCTACTGTACAGCACAGTTAACGATACTCAATATCTTGTAATAACCTATAATGGAAGAAAATCTAAAAAGTATATATATATATACATACATACATATGTATATGTATAACTAAATTACTGTGATGTACATCTGAAACTATCAGTAACACAACATTGTAAATTTACTATATTTCAATAAATAAATAAATAATCTAGCAACAAATCAAAATATTTTTAAATGTATATGCTAATACATACATGTATATAAAACATATACATATGCATAATTATATACATAGATACAACAAAATTCATTAAGGCAGAACAAAATAGGTAAACTGGACTTCATTAAAACTATTTCTCTTCAAAACCTCTACTTAAAAGTAAATGAAAAGCAACAGTGGAATAAAATGTTTACAAAAAATATATAAGATCAAGAACTTGTATTCTGTGTATCTAAAGAAAATGTATAACTCATAAATGAGATAAACATGATAAAAATGTTCAGAGAGGTAAACAAATGGCACATACACACAGACACACACAGTTATACATATGACTAATATGATCAGGAAAAATGTTCAGTGTTTTAGTCATCAGGACAATTAAAGTCAATTAAGGTCACAACAGATAACACTGCACACTCCCCAAAATAGCCAAAATTAAAAGGTGGACAATACGAAGAGCTGGTGAAGATATGCAGAAACTAGAGCACTCATACATTGCTGGTGCGAATATAAAATTGTGCAACCAATTTGGAAAGCAGTTTGACAAATTCTTACAAATGTAAATATACACTTACTAAATGCCACAGCAATTTCACTCTTAGATATTTAGCTAAGAGAAATGAAAATGTATTTCAACAACAACAAAAACTGTTCAAGATTTTTCCTTGTAGCTTTCTCTTAAAGCCCCAAATTGGAAACAATACAAGTACTCATAGATAGGAGAAGAAACACATAAATGGAATACAGTACAGGAATTAAATGTTTAAAAATTGACTACAGACATCACATCAATGTGAATTAATCTCTAAAATATTACACTATTATATAAGTATATTATTCCATTCATGTCACTTTTAAAATAAGTAACACTAATCTAATGTGATAGTAGTCAAACCAGTGATTTTCTGGGATAAGGAGTGGATAATTGACTCCAGCAAGCTCTTGAGGATGATGGGAATTTTCAATATCTTAATTGTGGTAGATATACTAGTTTGTCAAAGCCCATCTATCTGAGCAGTTATAATCAGTGCATTTTATTGTAGGGCATTTACATTTTAATGAAGTGATATTATCAAATTTTAGAAATAAACCAGGAGAAAGATAGAGTAAAATCCCATTCTGACAGTTGTTCAGCAAGTTTAGAAATCAATTGGTTCCATCCAGATATAAAAGTTAAAGTTCTAGGAAAATTGCCTTCACTAAATAAATGAGGAAGAAAATAGCATTATGCATATGATTGCAGATAATAGTACATGATTATGAATGCAAAAGCATGCCTATAGCTTGTTATCTCTAAGAATAAGATATAGATCTGTTTAACTGAGCAAGGATATAGAAAATAAATTTAAAAACATACAACACAAATATGCCCACATTTAAACAATCTTGATAATTGACATTACTTGGGAAATTTGTGGTATTTTTTTTGAAATTGTAAAGCAGGTTATTGTCATATTATAGATAATGTCTAATTAGTACTCTAGGGTAATATTGGATTATATTTTTAATAAATTATTTACCTATTCATGTGTTATGTATTTGTAAAACAAAAGTTTCTATTTTATATATTTTTTATCCTTTAGAAGTAATTCCTACAGGACATGCAGATTTAAATATATTATTTCCTTTTAGATTGAAAAGAAGAATATTTGATGGTGTTTATTTTTTAACAATTGAGTTAGCCTTCTGATTTGTATAAGTAGGTTGAATTGTTTTCTGATTTTTATAAGTGGAGTGACTACACATAAATTCAGAGTTAGTCATAACATTTAGTTTAAAACCCTCATAAATATTTTTATTCTTTTTTAAACTTTGAGAATCGTTTTTGAGATAGACTATAATCTTTTGAAGCAAATTAGCTTAACTTCAGAAACTCCTCTCCTTCACTGCCAGTGCTTGTTTCTCTTTAAATATACATTTTGTGTTAAAATTATAAAGAAAATCATTATATTTTAAAACACCAAAAAAAAAAGTTTTACACACACTTGAAATCTTTTGTTTGGGAAAAAATAGAGTGCTATTAACATTTTAGGAAGATCTATAGAAATACATGAGCTTTTCAAGGAATCAATTATGCAAAAACTCTCATTATTCAATATGTCCTATTCCATATGAGAAAAAAGTACAGAAGTGAACATTAATAATTATAATCATAATAATAGCAAGAATAGAAAGTGTTTTACCTGTTTGGAGCTGACAAATGTATGCTGATACTCTCAGCACACAATATCTATTACCTGGAAGAGTTGCAATTACATAATTTTCTTTTAATTAATGTAGTTTCAGAGTTAAAGAATAAGGGGAGCTGACGTTTCTCTAAAAGAAGGACTTATGACAAAACAATTAGGAATTGACCAAATGTTAAATGTGTTGGAAAATTTATTGTGTGTTTGTGAACGAGAGGGAAAGTTTAAAGTTAAGGGAGTGTGGTAAGATGTCAAATTCCAAGTATTTTGTGAAGAAAATAGAGGGGAAAGGACATGATCAGTTGCAAGTAAAATTGTCTTCTGGGAATAAACTAAGCAAAACAAAACTTGTGAAAGATTTGTGAACAGACAAAATACGTTGTTACCCTTTTCCAATAGGTTTGCTCTGTCTCTATGTGTTTCTTGGTACAGTAAGAGGGAAGAATCTCATTGCAAACACCTGTGATAGTGTGTAGACCTATGGGGAAGAAAACAAATGATGGCCAAAAAAGAATGCAGAAAGTCCAAAGGAAAGAAACATGCAAAACAAATCATGATCATAAGAAACCAGTACAGTTGTTTCCAACATGTCAGTGTTGAAGACATAAAGTTATGAGACAAAGAGAAGAATTATGTACTAAAAACATTTCCAAAAAAATCAAACTGAAGAGTGATGTAAAAACTGAAAATAGCTTAGAATTGGATCAATTTGAACTTTAGGTACTTCTGGCAGGGCTTTATACCAAAATCTCTTAGATGCTACAAGAGGGGATATTTATGTTTAATGATCAAATGCCTATCCTTAAGAATATAGTAGGTAATCATGATCCAATAATATTCTAATAAAGGAATGAATAAAAATTCACCTTTACAAATTTAGGCATCCTCACTTCTAATACTCTCTCCATTTTCTCCTCCTTGTTAAACCAATGATGCTCATATTCCAGTATTCAGGCCACTGTCTACTTACCCTTCAGCTGTCAGCTTACAAGTCATGTTCTCTACACCAATACACCTCAAACCATCCTAGACTGGACTAGGTGACTCCCTATGTGATCATATATTATTTCTCACACTACATTTTATTATCCTTGGTATCTCATACTAGCCTTTGATAGTAAGGATAGCAGGGCTTTGTTATTCTTTGAACATAAGCCCTTAAATGTTACTTAACATATAGTAGGGTCTCAAAAATATTAACTGAATGAATACATTAAAATTTTGGGGAAAATGAGCACGAGCAGAGGCATGGGGAGAAGATAATGGCATTTGTGAGATAGGGAACAGTAGCTATCCATGGAATTGTTAGATATAAATGGAGTCCCTGAAAACCAGCCTAATTACCTAAGGATCTGCTGGAGTAGGACATGTCAATATGCTCATATGTTTTAGTACAGAAGCAATAATGATTATGATGGAGGAAAACAAAGAATTTAAAGATAATAGGTGATGAGTCAAGTATTAGAAAGATATATATATATATATATATATATATATATATATGTTGTAATGTTGGAAGTAGAAGGTAGAGGATTGACAGCAGCTCATGGACTTTTTTTTTTTTTATTTTTAACATCTTTATTGGAGTATAATTGCTTTACAATTGTGGGTTAGTTTCTGCTGTACAACAAAGTGATCCAGCTATACGTGTACATACATCCCCATATCTCCTCCCTCTTACGTCTCCCTCCCACCCTCCCTATCCATCCCCTCTTGGTGGACACAAAGCACCGAGCTGATCTCCCTGTGCTATGTGGCTGCTTCCCACAAGCTATCTATTTTACATTTTGTAGTAAACACTATTATGGACTTTTTTAAAATAAGGAAAAGTATAATTATAGACAGATTAAGTGTTGCAGAGGAAGAAAAAAGAAATTGATGAAAATTAATTTAAATTTCTGCAATTAAATATGAAAGCAAGTATGACTGAGACAAATTTGGACTTAAGATTTTAGGCAACCATGTCTAAGTAAACTATCAAATACATTCACAAATTAAACAAAAAAGTGCTCTTTAACATTATTGTTTTCTTCTTAACAGTATTCATAACTGACTAACATTCAGTCTGTCACTGAGTATGTTTGTATGAGTAAGATTTTTTTTTTTAAGTTACAAATATGACTCTAAACCAGAAGCATGGTGTTAGCTTTAATTCAAGTAGTGAATTTGAAAGTAAAACAGTTAAGGAGAAATTTCACTGGCCGGATTCTGCACAGATCTTTATTTTAATTTAATTGAATTAATTCATTTTTATTTTTTTGCACCTTTTGAGACACAATTGACAATATAACATTGTGCAAATTTAAGATGTACAACATGAAAATTTAACATATGTATATATTGTGAATTTAGTAACATGATCAGGTGAGTTAAATCCATCACCTCACATAGTTATAGTTTTTCATGGTGGGAATATTTAAGATCTACTCTTTTAGCCACTTTCAAGTATGTAATATAGACTTTTTAACTATAGTGATTACACTGAGTATTAGATACTCAGAACTTATTCATCTTTTGATCAATATCTCATTATTCCACTTCCCCACCCCCTGCCTCCTCACCCTACCCCAGCCACTGACTGGCAACCACCATTCTACTTTCTGTTTCTATGAGTTTGACTTTTTTTAATATAAGTATATATATATATATATATATATATATATATATATATACACACACATATATATATGTGTATATATATATATACATATAAGTGAGATCATGCAGTATTTGTCTTTGTCTGTCTGACTTATTTCACTTAACATTATGCCCTCAAGTTCCATCTATATTTTTGCAAATGGCAGGACTTTTTTCTTTCTTTCTTTCTTTCTTTCCTTTTTCCTTTTTTCTTTCTTTCTTTCTTTCTTTCTTTGTCTGAATAATATTCATAATAAAAAGAATAATATTCACATTTTCTTTATGCATTCATCCATTCCATGTGTTGGGTATTGTGAATAATGCTGCAATGAACATGGGCATGAAAGTATCTCTTCCAGATAGGGATTTCATTTCTTTCAGATCTACACGAAGAAGTGAAACTGCTGAATCATATGCTAGCTATATTTTTAATTTTTTGAGGGTCCTCCATATTGTTTTCCACAGTGGCTATAGCAATTTACATTCTCACCAACAATACATGAGGGTTCCCTTTTCTTCCATCCTCCCAACATTGATGTCTCTTGTCTCTTTTTATAATAGCCATTCTAACAAGTATTAGGTGATATCTCATTGTGGTTTTGATTTGCATTTCCCTGATAATTAGTGACAGTGACACTGAGTATTTTTTCATGTACCTGTTAGTCATTTGAATGTCTTCTTTGGAAAAATTTCTCTTCAGTACTTTGCCCATTTTTCAACTGTATAATTAATTAATTAATTAATTTATTTATTTATTATTTTTTGCTATTGAGTTGTATGAGTTCTTTACATATTCAATATTTTGTATATTTTCCCCTTATCAGATATGTGGTTTGCAAATATTTCTCCCATTTTGTAGATTGTCTTTTCATTCTTTTGATTGTTTTATTTTTGCTATACAGAAGCTTTTTAATTTTACACATTCCCATTTGTGTATTTTTATTTTTGTTGCTTGTGATTTTGGTCAAAAAAAATTGCTGCCAATGTCAAGAATCTTTCTTCCGATGTTTTCTTCTAGAAGTTTTACAGTTTCAGGTCTTACTTATAAGCCTTTAATACACTTCAATTCAACTTTTGTGAGTGATATAAGATAGGAGGTACAAGTTCTCTCTTTTGCATATGAATATCCAGGTTTCCCAGCACCATTTATTGAAAAGAATACATTTTCTCCATTAAGTATTGTTGACACTCTTGTCAAATATTAGGACTATATATTTATGGGTTCATTTTGGGGATCTTGCTTTCATTCCATTGTTCTACGTGTCTGATTTTACACAAATACCAGACTGCTTTTATTACTGTATCTTTGTAGTATAGTTTGAAATCAAGACAGGTGATGACTCCCGTTTTGTTCTTTTTTTCTCAGGGTTGTTTTGGCTATTTGGAGTCTTCCATATAAATTTTAGGATGTTTTTCTATTTCTGTCAAAAATACCATTGGAATTTTGACAGAGATTGCACTGAATCTACTGATGGCTCAGGGTAGTATGGACATTTTATCAATATTAATTGTTCTGATCCACAAATATGTCATATCTTGCCATCTATTGTCTTCTTCAATTTCTTTAATCAATGTCATATAATTTTCAATACACAGATCTCTCAATTCCATGGTTAAATCTATTCCTAAGTATTTTATTTATTTTTGATGCTATGTAGATGGGATTGTATTCTTTATTTCTCTTTCAGATATTTTGTTGATAGTACATAGAAATGCAACTTATTTTTCTATTTCAAATTTGTATCCTGCAACTTTACTAAATTTGTTACTTAGCTCTAACTGTCTTTTGGTGGAGTCTTCAAGATTTTCTATATATAAGATCATGTCATCTGTGAACAGAAAAAGTTACTTCTTTTTTTCTGATTTAGATGTCTTTTATTAATTTTCTTACTTAATTGCTCTGGGTAGGACTTCTAGTACTATGTTGAATACAGTGGCAAGAGTGGGCATCCTTGTCTTGTTCCCGAATTTAGAGGGAAAGTTTTACCTTTTCACCCTTGAGCATGATATTAGCTGTGGGATTATCATATATGGTCTTTATTATATTGACATATATTCTTTGATACCCAATTTGCTGAGAGCTTTTATCATGAAAGTTTATTAAATTTTATCAGTTTTTCTGTACTTATTGAGAATCATATGATTTTTACACTTCATTCTATTAATGTGATGTATCACATTTGCACATGTTGAACCATCCTTGCATTCCAGGGATAAGTCCCTTTTGACCGTGGTGTATAATCCTTTTAACGTACTGTTGAATTTGGTTTCCTAGAATTTTCTTAAGAATTTTTGCATCTATATTCATCAAGGATATTGACCCTTGTGTTCTTTTCTTATAGTGTCCTTATCTGGTTTTAGTATCAGGATAGTGCTGGCCTCATGAAATGAGTATGGACATGTTCCTCCCCTTTAATTATTTTCCAATCCCTTCAGAAAGATTGGCATTACTTCATTTTAAAATACTTCACAGATTTCACCAGTGAAACCATCTGTCTTCGGCTTTCCTTTGTTGAGAGGACTTTGAATATTGCTTCAAAGTCTTTAGTAGTTATTAGTATGTTCAGGCTTCTTATTTCTTTCTAGTCTTGGTAGATTGTATCTTTCTAAAACGTTACCCATTTCTTCTAGGTTATCACCTTTGTCTTCATATAACTATTCATAGTAACCTCTTATGACCCTTTGTATTTCTGTGGTGTCAGTTGTAATTTCTCCTCTTTATAATTTTGTTTGAGTCCTTGACACTTTTCTTGGTTAGTCTACTTAAAGGTTTATCAATTTTGCTTATCTTTCAAAATACCAACTCTTAGTTTTATTGACTTTTTCCTATTGTCTGTCTATTTTATTTATTCTGCTTTAATATTTATGATTCCTATTCTTCTGCTAACTTTGGGCTTAAATTTTAATTATTAGTGTAAAGTTAGTTTCTTTATCTGTAATATTTATTTTATTGTAGGCATGTATTGCTCTAAACTTTCCTGTCTAAAAAAAAAAAAAAAAAAAAAAAACAGTTTTATCATAGTGTGTCATGGAGAAATCTTCTTTGGGTTGACCTTGTTTGGAATCCTTTGTGCTTCCTGTACCTGGATGTTCATACCTTACACAAGATTTGGAAAGTTTTTAGTTATTATTTCTTTAAATCATCTTTCTGCTCCTTTCTCTTTCTCTTTTTTTTCTGGGACTCCATGACACAATGATTGCTTGCTTGATGGTGTCCTATACTTCATGTAGGCTTTCTTCACTCTTTTTTATTCATTTTTTTCTTTTTATTCCTCTAATTAGTTAATTTCAAATGATATGTCTTCTAGTTTGCTGATTCACTCTTCTATAGTATCACATCTGTTGTTGTAGCTTTCTATTTATTTTTATTTTTTATTTCTGTCATTGTATTCTTTAGTTCCAGGATTTCTTATTGGTAGTATTTTATGGCTTCTATTTCTATATAAAACTACCAAATGTAAAATAGATAGCTAGTGGGAAGCAGCCACATAGCAGAGGAAGGTCAGCTCATGCTTTTTGTCCACCTAGAGGGGTGGAACAGGAGGGTTGGAGGGAGATGCAAGAGGGAGGGGATATGGGGATATATGTATATGTATACCTGATTCACTTCATTATAAAGCAGAAACTAACACACCATTGTAAAGCAATTATACTCCAATAAAGATGTTAAAAAAAACTTCTTATTTTGTTCATGAGCTGTTTTCTTGATTTTATTCAGTCATTATATGTGTTTTGCATTTTATTCAGTTTTTAAAAGATGATTATTTTGAGTTATTTGTCATCAAATCATAGATTTCCATTTCTTTGAGGTCAGTTACTGGACCTTTATTAGCTTCCTTTGATGTTGTCATATTTGTCTCATTCTTCATGATCCAGGTAGCCTTCCATTAATGTCTATGTATTTAAAGGGGTAAATACCTATTCCAGCATTTAAAGACTGGTTTTAGCAGATAAATGCATTTTTACCTGATGCCCAGGCTGTTGGGATGACCTCTGGAATCACGATTGTGCTGAGTTGGAGCCAGATATGTGGCTGTCATTGGGGCACAGAGTGTCTCCTGCCTCTTCCCTGTGCCAGCAGCCCTGCTTATAGATTGTGGCTGGGAGGAGGTTGATTCCTAGTATATGGCCAATTTAGGATCTCTGGGGGTGGAGATAGAATTTTTTCTCACTGGGATTCTGGACCCTCAGGACTGCTGGCAGACTGGAAGGCTGTGGCTTTGAGAAAACTGAAACTATGTATAGGACTCTTTCCAAATCTCCAAGTATGCAGACAGAAGTTTCTTCTTCCTGGTCCCTATGCCAGCATGCCTGCTCACACACTGTGGCTGGGAGGGAGATGATGCTTAACATAGGGTCCTTTCAGGATTTGGGGGGACACAGATGGGAGTATCCCCTGTCTGGTCCCTGTACCAGAATCTGCAGTCTAACCAAGTTTGGTGGACTTACCTCTAGGGGCTCCCAGACCATACCAGGTGAGATAGAGGCTGCTCATGGCCAGTTCAGGATCCACAGCCAGGACCAAAGCTAAATGGAGGTAAAACCAAGTTCTCAGAGGCATACAGTTTATAGACAGTACCGTAGTCAGAGAATCTGCCTTCTCAAGTTGGCTGGTCAGTCAGTCACCTGGGTGAGAATCTGCCTTCTCAAGATGCCTTTCCCCAGTCTTGGAATACACCAGCTTTCTTGATCTCCTATCTGAATCCCAAAGCTACCACAAAGGCACTTTTGCCCATGAATAGAAGACAAATGATTGTTTTTGAGGAGGAATATGGGCAAAGGAAGTCTTATTTGTCTATCTTGCTGACATCACTCCTCTCTTTTAATTTTTAAAAGTCTTAATATTGTACAGATACCACAACTTTTACTTACATGTTTTATTCTCCACTTTCCATTCACTATGGTTTATTCAATATATACAATTTGTGATTCATAAAGTATATTAATTTGGAACAAATGTATTTAACTATAAGACAATTTCTATTCCTACATGCTATTAAATTATGCAAACCTAACACAAATCTCTATAGAACCTTCGAAAATATTCCAATCATTGGATTATTTAAAGTCTTTCAGAAGCACTTAACTTTTTCCTTAAAATATATTGAATTGTTAAGAGCCACTTTGAAAAATCTGTCAATAAAAAGCTAATGACAGTGTAAATGTACCCTGCAATTTATTTTGGAAAAAAAATATGATTTGACAAATTCTTTATGGAGTCAGTTTATAGAGATTGATGCAATATAATAAAAAATATAAAATGAATAATACACAGATAGATATTTATATACACAAACATATGCATATACATGTATATATGAACCCAATAACCCAAATGATAATGTAATGTAAAATAAAATAGTTTGGCTTGATTTATTCTTTATAGGCTCATTTACATAGATTGATTTGAGATTATAGATCTGTATTTTTTAAATCAAGAATATAGTATTCCAGGAAGCTAAGACTAGGCCATGGAAACAGAAGTAAATGAATAAAAGAGTCACACATTTTGAAGTTTCATATGTAGAAAATAGAAAGATCTACATGAATATAAGTAAAATATAACACTGGAATTTTGGAGAAAGGGAACATAGGGGACAGATCAAAACCTAGAGTGACTGGAGTTTAGCCACAGGTTTCCTGCTGTCCATATGGATTATTAGCTACTTTTTGAAGTGTTAATTAGTCACAATGATAATTAGGCACAAATCTTCAATGTCTTTATTCCTCAAACTTTGATGCATTCCACCTTGAAAGGGACAAAAAAGGACATTTTATTAAGGAAAATCCTCTCTTAGAGAATCAGTAACCTGTGTAATATAATTTCCAGAAAGACAAGGACAGAATTGTATGCCAAATTAAATTTTTCCTTCTAACAGTATAACAGTCAACTTAATTTTTATGTTCCATAGTGAAAGAATATTTGAGGAAATTGTTTAATTTCAGTATTTATTTATTACTATTTCTATGTATGGGGTGGGTGTGTGTGTGTGTGTATTGGTATATAAACTAGATAAAGATGAATTTTTGTTTCTGTCCCTTCCACACGAAAAGATAAAACTATGTATTGTGTACATTATGCCACAAAACAAGGAAGGATAGAAAATTTGAAAAAAAATTAGCTAAAAGCATGGTCACAGATTTTAGACAATTGTATTTAGTAGCTAAACCCAAGCTACAAATAAATTTCCTAGAAACATGGTGCTTTTAAAAACATTGGCTTTGGTCAGACAGATTTGAACTTGCATCATAGTTTCTGTTTCCCCTGTGTTTCCTTGAAAAAGTCACTCATTTATTCCTGAGTTTGTTTTCTTACTTGCAATGCAAGGATCAATAAACCAGTTTTCATACATTTGTACCCTTAAATAGGAAACCATATATAAAGGTATAAACACAGTGTTATAGTAGACAGCCAAAAATGATAGACATTATTTTTATTGTTATTATTATTGTTAATTTAAATTGATACTTGAATAACAAATCTTGATAAGTAAATTATAAATTATATTAGAAGGATTATTTAGAATTTTTTTAGTAGTAAACATAGAGTTTATGCTCAAAATTAAATGTGACAATAAATGAGTAATTTATTCCACTGCAGAGTATTATCTATTTTTCTTGGAAATGATTGGTATTCTGGTTATTTTGTAATTTGTGGTTTGCGACGGTTTTCCTAATCTCATTAATTGCATTTCCATGAATAAAGTTCCATGTACTCATTTATAGTAAATGTCAAAGTGCACTGCACATAAAACTTTAAAAAAATTTGGGACTTTTTTTCCTTAAAGATTTTCCCTGGTCGTTTTTCATCCAATAGTACTTTTTTCCATACTTACACACATCTTGTCATATACAAATGAGGGGTGACCACTAGCACACAGAATCACAAAATCAAAGTTTTTTCATTACAGCAGACACTAAATCATCAAAGGAAATGTTATGTACTCTTTCTTTTCCCTTGTTCAAGTGGCAGGCAGTGTTCCATATGGTTTTCATAAAAATAATAGTTTATATATTATCTATATGAAAAATGGCTTTTCTTCTTTTAATTCCAACAACAGACATAAAACAAAAAACTATCCTATCAAAGACAAACTGCTCACATAAACCAAAGAGTTTAAGATGCCTGAACTGAAATTAGAAATTCACTGCATCACTCTTCAAAGCACTTAAATACAGTGCTTGATAATGCTGTTATTTTGATCCTACTGTTGACACAGTTTTAGAAACAGTTACTTCCAGTTTATATTGACATATTATCATCAATTATGTTTCACCATCTGTGGATCTAATTAAGTTTACCCTTAAATTTGATTTTATGAGACATCATTCACAAGCAAGACATGCTTACTAAAGATCCTTTTTGCAAACAGAAGAAATAGAAAATAAGTTAAGATGGTCCTAAAAATTTTTCATGTTAACAAGTTGTGCATCAAATAACATTACTTAAGTTAGACTATACTAAGAGTGGTGGCTGGCTATCCCAGAATAGGGTGGTTGCTGTAAGGACTCCAGTTAACACCAAGAACATTTTTATATTTCACTATGTAGAAAGGTGGTCAAATTCATTTCCTTTCTCCTTCTCACTTTAATGTTCACTACACAAGTGTAATAAATGTTATATATTTTTTAAATTTTTCAAAAGTTGCACCTCCTTAGAAATAATGGTAATGTCATACTTGATTTTGCATTTTCATACATATTAACCCAGTGCCCTTGACCAAGTAGGCTCTTAATAGCCAGTTTAAAAATGAGCAGTGCAATGAATGATGAAAAGATGAAATGACATTTTCTCCATAGTTTGTTTAAATGAATATACTTAAAATATGTATTTTTAATTTTTTTTATTTTTAGATTTCATGTTATTGAAGAAATGAGAAAGCACACAAAGAAACAAAATAGAACATGAAATAAGTAGGGGAGCGGGAATATGTTTAAGTATCATCTTTCAATCACTTTGGATTGCAAAAGTAGTATCCAGGCATTATTTATTTATGGTAAAATATATTCCTCTTATAAAGGGTATGTTTCAAATTACTTTTGACCTAGAAAAAAAGGGCAAATAATCCAGAAAAGGGAAATGTGGCAAATAATGACAAATAGAAGATTTTTACTTATTTAATCATAAAACTATTTTCTGAAAACTGAGCATAAGGCAGAAATTGAAAACCACAATATTCTATTTAGTGACTTTTCACTGGACCATATTTGCAGGTCATCCCTGCACAGATTAATGTAAATTATATCCCTGGGCTTATTTTACAAATAAGTGGTTTGTTGGATGACAGTGAGCATCCTTCCTAAGGATATTCTATTCCAGTCACTAGGCTGAATTACAGTAAAGAGGAATATTCAATCCAAAAATAAAGGCATTATCCAGTATACTCTTCTAGTATTCCTGTGAAAATTGGTGGAAGAACTGCACCTCTAAAACAATGTTAAGAAAATCACTCAGGTGTAATTTTATTTTCAGCAGATATACTCTCAGCAATCAGAAGAAAATATATGATTACATTTAAAGAGATGTCTGTGAATAGATATATACAAACAATTTTATTATTAAAACAAACCAATATATGAACATTATACTACCAAATTTCATTTGAAAATAATCAAGGTTTATAAAGTTATTCACTTGTTTTAAAGCTAATCAGATCCCAAATTATAATCATACTGTCAGAGAATATGGACCTCTCATCACCTCCATCACATCGTCATTAGTACAATTAATAAAAGCTAAAAATGAGAGAAGTTGGACTTAGTATTATGAATGTTTTAAAGGCATTAATTTTTATTACCAGTAAACTAGATCTTTTTTCCACTTTTTATATCAGTTAATAGAAATCAAGAATTATCTACACTGAATTATCTACACTGAGCATATTGTTCTTAGAACTAAAATTAAAAAACAATAATTATATAAAGCACTGGGTTTTAATTACCCAATGAAATACCTTCTGAGGAACTGGCTTCACTAATTGTGTAGTAAGTCAACTCTTATAAAATTGCCAAACAGAAAATCTATACTCAAACGGCAAAGGAGTGCCGAAGTTGTGAGCATTTAAAATGTCCCTGTCTAGAATCCCAGGCAAATTAATATTTCAGAACATGAACATATAAAACAGTGTGATCAATATTGTATTGAAGCCTCTAAATACAATTCCTAAAACCCATAATCAAGTGCTAATAGCTACACTGTGGTCAATGTACCCTGTAAGAGTATTTCACAGAACGAAGGCCTGGAGGTTTATCAACGCCTGTAAAAAGAGTTTCTAAAGGGACATACAGGAGAGCTTTATCCTGTCGTTCAGAGATAAGAGGTCACAGATTCAAACCTTAGAATTACAATGACTGACGTGTGTGTGTATGCATGTTTGATTTTTTCATAAAAGTTGTTGACCTTCTCTATGTCCTGGGATTTCCCATCTCACTTATTATGTCATATTTCACTTTGTTTTGATTGTGTGGTGTTATAGCACTATTTTAACATCTTCATAGCAGGTGGACTTGGAGAGGTAGTGGTACCCAATGCATACTGAACTGTGAACATGTAATACCGCTCTGGTGAGAATCATGCAATCATGGGGATTACTGATTTAAAAGAAAGATCTGTGGATAACTTCTTAATTTAAGGAAAAAAGATAAAATAAAAACAGCACATATGTTACTGAATTTTAGATTAAACTCTGGTAATCATTTTGTTCAGGTACCAGCTTTGTTTGCTTTCCATCTTCTTACTCAGTTTCCAAATATCAGACTTTTTATAGTGAGCACTTCAACTGCCACAGTTGTAGTTTATACTTCAGACTTCTTTTTGGATTGAAAGCAAAATATTCATTCACTGCAGTCATTTACAAAAGTAACCATGTATCCTTTCCAAAAGTTATCATTCTTTAAAGCCACATCCACATGGCATTTAGCCGCCCTGCTTCCTGTATGCCAAGCACTGTTGTAGTTTAGTTATCATTGAATTCCCCCATAACTTGATGAATCAAAGCAATTTTATGCTAGGAAATGTGCTAAAGTTAAATAAATTTTCTTTATTTTATTCCCATATCTTCCCATATTACAGGTGAGAGAACAGAAACACAGGTATTTTCTTGAATCCGCACTAGTAATTGACAGAGCCATAGTTAAAGCCCAGGCTGCCCCACTCCAGAATGTCATCATGTCAGTCAATACACAGCACCATCAGCCATTCATAAAAGACAATTAGCCATTGGAGGCAGAGAAGGGTGGGTGTGAAGTAGAGTTAAAGCTTTTTGCTTCCTCATGAATAACGCGTTGGTGAACATACTTCTTCCTCCTTAACTGGTTGGTAGGTAAACTTAGCTTAGTGCTGTGGAAGCCAAAGTAGAAAATTCTAGAGAAGGAGACTGATCAGTGCTGTCAGATATTGCAGCAACACCCAGAAAATGGAAAAAGATTTAGCGAAAAGTAAAGTTTTTGAGATTTTAACTTAAGAGGCAGAAATCAGATCTCTGTCAGTGGTGGGTAAATGAGATGGTGAGAAAGAGAAAATATGGGATTTAGACTATTTAGGGAGATTTGGATGAAAATGGGGACAGTCTGACTAGCAGCTGGAGCAGAACATGAGTCATGGCAGTGAAATAGTAAGCTTGCTTCTTAAGTTTGAAAAGGACACAGGAAGGGAGTTTCATAATGAAGCACTGGGTAACTTGATGATCTCAGAATGAAGTAAGGCTACAACATGGTGTTTATAGACTTTTAAATAGGGGTTGAAAAAATTATAATTCTTGTATAAATTAATATTTTCCTATTCCTATGTGATATCTGATCAAACCATCTATTTCTTTAAAAGCTTAGACTCAGGTGGAATCACAGACACTTTGAATGGTGCTGTCATTCTCAAAATGCTTTGTTTGATGAAGACCCAACAACTTTATTATTATTATTATCATTACCTTTAAAATAGCACATATTATGAGAAAAAAATTAGTTCACTGTGCCCTACAATGTACGTGTATGTGAACAATTTGGTTATATCGAACGAAGCTTGAATGGCCCTTCTTCTTTTGTTGAATGAAATTGTACATTCAAAATAAAATTTCCTGAGAACACAATTTTCCTTCAAGAAACTAAATTGTAAATAAAACTCAAACAGCACTAGGGTTATATACAACAAAAAGGAGAATAATTATATTGGTAAATAAAAACTATAGGTTCTTGAACAACTATTTAAAGCAGGACAGGTGACAGCAATACACATGTTGTTATGCTTATATCTATGTAAAGTGTGAAATTCCTCACTTTTTTTTCCTTCCTCTAGTATTTTGGGTAAAGAACATTGGTGGGGCTTAACTTGATGATTTTTAGTTCATGGATAATCAGACCTTGAACAGATCTATGTAGACCTGGGGGGAGCCACCATGGACTTGGAGAAGGCTAAAGTGACAGATGGGACATTGTGTCTCCCCTTACTTTGGGGCATAAGGGCAAATATGTATTAAAAATAAAATGTTTCATTCTCATTCTTGAAAAAAGGGGGAATCATGCTTTTTAGAATATTCACCTTAGAAAATTTGTATATTATAAATTCATTATCTGTCTCTGAAATGACTATAAATCTTGTTATGCTCTTGTAAGCCTCTTTCCAGCTTTCAGGTCCAGGAGTATTTTTCTCAAGGACCTGGGAACCATCTCCTTGAGATATAAACATCAAGCGATATAGTGTCCCTCCGGGCAGCTGTGGTAGGGTAGGAGACTAACTTAGGTGAGCACCTTGTTCCAAATTGCAAAACTACCTCTTGTCACAAAGAAATGAGTTCATTTTCCTATAGATAAAGTCAATAGGCCAACATAGATGACCACACAAATTTTCAAGTGATTTTAGGATGGCTTATGAATGACAAGTGATGCTGTTGAGTCCTCTTACTTGAAGACTAGTTATTGTGTACTTTGAGAACATGTAACAGGCTCTATCTGCTTGGCTGTATAAAATGTTGAGATTTCTTCCTGTTTTTGCAATCTCTTATCGAATTTCCCGTGATGTGAACCATTTATGGTTCAATGATTAGTGAATAATAACGTTTTTTGTTTTCTTCTACATTTGTGGGGAGGTTTTCTGGGTTGGGAGGGGACTTGGTTTTTAATTATATTTCCCCAACAGAGGATAAGGTGAGATAATATTCTTTTGGACAAAAGATAATTACTTCACGTTAGGTGAAAGCATGAACTTTTGCTTTATGAAACATTGTTAGAAAGTTTAAAATCTATGCTGATTAACAAAATGAGTAGAGCCTGACTGTCAATTCATCTGCTTTTCTATTCTTAAATAGCTTCCTCCCACCACACATTTGCCAAGCATATTCTGTGGGTTCCCTTACCAACTAGTTTCATTTAAGTCTGGATGATGGAAAGTAATGCCAGGAGATTGGGGAACAGGAGAAAGGAGGAACCTATGGTATTTCTCTCCCTGTTTCTGCTCTTGGCAGCTTCTCCCGAAAGTGACTGCCTTTTCTTCAATGACTTAGCTCCCACTGAGCAGCCCCAATTCTTGGGCCTTGGTACAAAACCCCTTCCTTGGTTCCTTCAGTTTTGTTTTGTTTTTTTAATAGATCATTATTGGAGTATATTTGCTTCACAATACTGTGTTAGTTTCTGTTGTACACCAAAGTGAATCAGCCATATGCATACATATGTCCCCATATCCTCTCCCTCTTGAGCTTCCCTCCCATCCTCTCTATCCCACCCTCTAGGTCATTGCAAAGCACAGAGCTCATCTCCCTGTGCTATGCTGCGGCTTCCCACAACCTAATTATTTAACATTCAGTAGTGTGTATATGTCGATGCTAGTCTCACTTCACCCCAGATTCCCCCTCCCACCCCGTGCCCTCAAGTCCATTCTCTATGTCTACATCTTTATTCCTGTCCTGCAACTAGGTTCATCATTAATTTTTTTTAAGATTCCATATATCTGTGTTAGCATACTGTATTTATTTTTCTCCTTCTGACATACTTCACTCTGCATGACAGACTCTAGGTTCCATCCACCTCACTACAAATAACTCAATTTTGTTTCTTTTTATGGCTGAGTAACATTCCATTATATATATGTGCCACATCTTCTTTATCCATTCATCTGTCGGTAGACATTTAGGTTGCTTCCATGTCCTGGCTATTGTAAATAGTGCTGCAATGAACATTGTGGTACATCTCTCCTTTTGAATTATAGTTTTCTCAGGGTATATGACCACTAGTGAGATTGCTGGGTCATATGGTACTTCTATTTTTGTTTGTTTGTTTGTTTTTTTAGGAATCTCCATACTGTTTTTCTATAGTGGTTGTGTCAATTTACATTCCCACCCACAGTTCAAGAGGGTTCCCTTTTCACCAAACCCTTTCCAGCATTTATGATTTCTAGATTTTGATGATGGCCATTCTGACCAGTGTGAAGTGATACCTCATTGTAGTTTTGATTTGCATTTCTCTAATAATTAGTGATGTTGAGCATCTTTTCATGTGCCTCTTGGCCATCTGTATGTCTTCTTTTGTGAAATGTCTATTTAGGTATTCCACCCATTTTTTTTTTTAGGCCTGTCCCCTGCCCTCCAAACCGCCCTCCAGGCCGCATGGGTCCTTGGGGGCATAGGTGGGAGGCCGTGGAGATCAGGAGAGGCAAGCGGGAGGAGTGGGACAGGAACAGAGGGTGTTTGCCTCACCCACTAGGGCCCAGGGCACCTGCTGAGCTCCCAGCCTGGTCCCCTGCCCTCCAAGAGACCCCATCCTCCTGGCCGCATTTGTCCTGTGGGCATAGGAAGGAAGGCGAGGGGAGAACAGGAGAGGCAAGCGGGAGGGGCCCTCCAGACCGGAGGAGCTAGAGACGAGCAGAGGGCATTTGCCCAGCCCACTCGAGCCCAGAAAACCTGCTGGGCTCCCAGGTGAGATCCCCACCTGCCGAGACCAGGGGTCCGATGCACACCTGCACTCCTTTTGTTCCGTTGAGCCTAAGCTCCACCCCCCACAGCCCCCATGGCCATTTCCAGCCCTGTGGGTCCTAAGCAGAGGCACTGCCCACTGCTCAATCCTCGCCCTTGCATAGGTTCCTTCAGCTTTGAGGTGCACAATATCTTCTAGGAATTGCTAACTCTGGGATTTCTCAAAATTCGCTATTTGTCTTGGTGATTATGACATTTTAAAAACTGATTTTCTGAACTAAAATTCTATTGCGTTACCTGGTTTGGGCTCCTGATAGTTTTGCACATTTAAAATTCTTATGAGGAATTTGAGTGTGCTAGTCTTTATGGTTTTTCACTTTAGAAGAGATATAAAACAATCTCTCTCATGTTAAGACTAAATTGTCCACTATCAGTCATATATTTTAAAACAAATTAGTCTCAAATGAAATTACCACTGTTGAGATATATAGGTAGCACTTGATAAAAAGAAATAATACAATGGAAATGGCAAGCTTCTTGCCTTTTAAGAAATAAAATACCCTAACATTTTCAGCCATATTAAAACTATAAGACACATTTTAGTATTATTATAGTAGCGTCTTATGAAGGTAGGTTATCATCAATCTCTTGTTTGGGGCCACTATTATTTTTCAATCATTTATATAGTGCAGAAATAAATGTCCTTCTGTTTAAAATATTGGTCACTTAAATTATTTTTTGGAATAATTTTTTAGATGTTGTGTTGTGCAAAGTTTTCAAAATGAAATTATCTTGATCTGCAATGTCCAAAGGGCTTCATTAGGAGAGACTTTAATTATTGATAATAACCGCAAGTATACTATGGATTTAAATTTGTATGTGGTTTAACACAAAAGGCTTCATTTATTTATATGTAACAGTTCATAAATGATAGGCAGGTGATAGTAATATTCTTTAAATTTCTAAATGCTGCTTACTATGAAAATATAGAAATTCTTATTACAATAATAAAATAATTTTATATTTTGTGAATGCTTGATTTTCATTTCTCTTATCTTGCTTTATTTATATTATGCTGACACATTTTCTATATTTACAACTGTTTTCATGGTCCGCTACGCAGAATGTTTTGCAGTAGTAATTCACAATCACGTTTCAAGTAATAGCTCAAAAATCAGCTAAAATACAAAGTTAGCACAGAAAGAGTGTGCCAAAAATTAAAAAAAGCATATATTTTAAAACCAGATGGAATCAGTTTTTAATAAAAACTGTAGCATTTACTAGTTATTTAGATGTTAGCATGTAAGTTAACTACTTTTTCATTTGACTATCTCTTTTCAAGGAATTGTTAAAATATTATACAATAAAATGTTTTAATAAATCACATTCAATAATATTTTATGCTCAGTTACCATGTCATATATTTATTCTCAAACTTCTATGTACAGAAATTACAGGTAAAAAAATTAATTGATAATACAGGTTAACAATATGTATGGTGTTTATTGCCATGTCCACAGAAAGTGAAGAATTAAATCCTAAGACAGAAAATGAGCTCCCTATTATTGCACATTTCAGAGAGGCAAAAATGAGTCATCTGATGTCGCTTAGATTTTCAGCACCATGAGTCAAGAGAGGAAATATACCATTTCCTATCAAGAATATCAAAAATTGATACTTATGCTTTAAATGCTTTAAAATTCATCCTTGTGGATTAGAAGAGTATATACCAAGGGACAAATGGACTTATTATTATACGGATACTTGGTCCTGTATAACAAACTGTTATAATGCCTGTAGACAGATAGAATAGGAAAAAAAAATGACCTCACAAAATTCTCCTGGTGGTAGGTTCTTAGCAAATAGCAGGGAAGACAAATTAATGTAATGAACAAACAGGTGAGCAGCATACTCTTAAAAAATCCTTTAATCTAGCTTCAAAAGAGATGACAATTAAGTAAAAACCCACAGAGCATGATCAAAATTACACAAACACCCTGCCTTGCAAACTGTCTGAACTTAATCTGGCATGATTTCTTGCATAATAACAGAAACAAGGAACATGTTAAGTAAGGGCACGCAAATCCCAGGGAACAGACTGAAAAGCTGGAAGACATATCCCATATATGGTATGTTATTATACACATTAATTGTTCATACAATTCTCATGGGGAAACCAGAAGATGGGAGATAATGAATACATATATACATACCATGATACATTGCTTTTTGAGAACAGCACATGAAACAAAATCCTCTATGATATTTTCTACTAGATATTAAATATAATGAGCTCTGTTCACAAGGGCTGATATTCTCTCTTCATTATTTAAGAAATGTGAATAACAAGATTTATACAATTATTTAAAAGAGTGTTTATAAACAGAAGTGACACTACGTTTTCTGGCCACCTTTCCTAAACAAATGATGAACAGCAGGCCAAGAAATTTCCAATTAAGGAAAAGGACCCTCTTATTATTAAAGGACTTATCATAACAGATGAAAGTGCATTAGGGACACAAAAGGCCTCCGAAGTCAGCACATCTCTCCCTTGACCACATCTGGAAGTCCCTCTGACAAAATGGTGTGGTTCACCCTATGTCATTTTGAATCTATAGAGCAACTTATCTTCATAACGTATTTTAAATTAACCCTAATTTTGTTACTTAACTGTTTTATGTGAAGAATTATAAATGTGTAACCTAAGAAATATAAAAGCCCAGAAAAAGGTCTTTAGAAGTATAATATTCAGTATACAATTATCTTATTTTTATAATGTTTACTTTTAACTCAGTTCTAAAATGTTACAGTATAAAGGAGTAGCTTCAAGATGGTGTAAGAGTAGGTGAGGAGAGCAACTTCCTCCCCACAAATACATCAGAAATACATCTACATGTGGAACAACACTTACAGAACACCTACTGAATGCTGTCAGAAGACCTCAGACCTCCCAAAAGACAAGGAACTCCCCACGTACCTGGGTAGGGCAAAAGAAAAAAGAAAAAAAAAAAGACAAAAGAATAGGGACAGGACCTGCACCAGTGGGAGGGAGCTGTGAAGGAGGAAAGGTTTCCACACACTAGGAAGCCCCTTCGCGTGCGGAGACTGTGGGTGGTGGAGGGGAGAAGCTTCGTAGCTGTGGAGGAAAGTAGCTTCGGAGCCATGGAGGAGAGTGCAGCAACAGGGGTGCAGAGAGCAAAGTGGAGAGATTCCTTCATGGATGATTGGTGCTGACCAGCACTCACCAGTCAGAGAGGCTTGTCTGATCAACTGCCAGGGCGGGTGGGCGCTGGGAGCAGAGGCTCTGGCTTTGGAGGTCGAATTCCAGGAAGAAGACTGGGGTTGGCTGCATGAACACAGCCTGAAGGGGGCTAGTGTGCCACGGCTAGGTGAGAGGGAGGCAGGGAAAAGGTCTGGAGCTGCTGAAGAAGCTGAAACTTTTTCTTGCCTCTTTGTTTCTTGGTGCACGAGGACAGGGTAAGAACACTGCTTAAACAAGATCCACAGAAGGTCGCAAGCCGTGGCTCTCAGCACAGACACCAGAGACGGGTATGAAATGCTAATACTGCTGCTGCAGCCACCAAGAAGCCTGTGTGCAAGCACAGGTCACTATCCACACCTCCACTCCTGGGAGCCTGTGCAGCCAACCACTGCCAGTGTCCTGTGATCCAGGGACAAGTTCCCCGGGGGAACACATGGCGTGCCTCAGGCTGTTGCAATGTCATGGCCTCCTCTGCTGCTGAAGGCTGTCCCTGCATTCTGTACCCCTCCCTCCCCGTGACCTGAGTAAGCCAGAGCCCCCAAATCAGCTACTTCTTTAACCCCATCCTGTCTGACCGGGAACAGATGCCCTCAGGGGACCTAATGTAGAGGGGGGGCCACATCCAAAGCTGAACCCAGGAGCTGTGTGAACAAAGGAGAGAAAGGGGAATCTCTCACAACGACCTCAGGAGCAGCGGATTAAGTCTCCACAATCAACTGGATGTACCCTGCATCTGTGGAATACCTGAATAGACAACAAATCATCCCGAATTGAGGAGGTGGACTTAGGGAGCAATGATATATATTTTTCCCCTCATTCTCTTTTCCTGAATATGTATGTTTATGCTACTGTGTGTGATTTTGTCTGTATAGCTTTACTTTTACCATTTGTCCTAAGGTTCTGTCTGTCCATTTCTTTCTTTTTTTTTTTTTAATATAGTTTTCAGCACTTGTTATCATTGGTGCATTCGTTTTTTTTTTTTTTTTTTTTTGGCTTGGTTGCTCTCTCATTCTTCCTTTTTTAAATTACTTTAATTTTTTAAAATAATTTTTGTGTGTGTGTGTGGTACGTGGGCCTCTCACTGCTGTGGCCTCTCCCATTGTGGAGCACAGGCTCCAGAGGCACAGGCTCAGTGGCCATGCCTCATGGGCCCAGCCACTCGACAGCATGTGGGATCCTCCCAGACCGAGGCACGAACCTGTGTCCACTGCATTAGCAGATGGACTCTCAACCACTACGCCACCAGGGAAGCCAAATAATTATTTTGTTTTAGTTTAATAACTTTATGTCATTTCATTTTTCTTTCTTTCTTTCTTTCTTTCTTTCTTTCTTTCTTTCTTTCTTTCTTTCTTTCTTTTTTCCCCCCTTTTATTTCCAACTGTGTGGATGACAGGGTCTTGGTGCTCCAGCCAGGTGTCAGGCCTGTTCCTCTGAAGTGAGAGAGACAAGTTCAGGACATTGGTCCACAAGAGACCTCCAAGCTCCATGTAATATCAAACAGCAAAAAACTCCCAGAGATATCCATCTCAACTCTAAGACCGAGCTCCACTCAATGACAAGCAAGCTACAGTGATGGAAACCTTATGCCAAACAAATAACAAGACAGGAACACAACACCACCCATTAGCAGAGAGCCTGCCTAAAAACATACTAAGTTCAAAGGCACCCCAAAAAACACCACCAGACGCGGACCTGTCCACAAATAAGACTAGATGCAGCCTCATCTACCAGAGCACAGGCACTAGTCCCCTCCACCAGGAAGCCTACAAAACCCACCGAACAAACTTTGGCCACTGGGAGCAGCACCAAAAACAATGGGAACTATGAACATGCAGCCTGCGAAAAAGAGACCCTAAGCACAGTAAGTTGAGCAAAATGAGAAGACAAAGAAACATAGCAGATGAAGGAGCAAGGTAAAAACCCACTAGACCTAACAAATTCAGAGGAAATAGGGAGTCTACCTGAAAAAAATAATTCAGAATAATGATAGTAAAGATGATCCCAAATCTTGGAAATAGAATGGAGAAAATACAAGAAATGTTTAACAAAGACCTAGAACTAAAGAGCAAACAAACAATGATGAACAACACAATAAATGAAATTTAAAATTCTCTAGAAGAAATAAATATCAGAATAACTGAGGCAGAAGAACGGATAAGTGACCTGGGAGATAAAATAGTAGAAATAACTACTGCAGAGCAGAATAAAGAAAAAATAATGAAAAGAATTGAGGACAGTCTCAGAGACCTGTGGGACAATATTAAACACAACAACATTCAAATTATAAGGTTCCCAGAAGAAGAAGAGACAAAGAAAGGGACTGAGAAAATATCTGAAGAGATTATATTTGAAAACTTTCCTAATATTGGAAAGGAAATAGTTAAGTCCAGGAAGCACAGAGAGTCCCATACAGATAAAATCCAAGGAGAAATCTGCCAAGACATATATTAATCAAACAATCAAAAATTAAATACAAATGAAATATATTAAAAGCAGCAATGGAAAAGCAACAAATAACATACAAGTGAACCCCCATAAGGTTAACAGCTGATCTTTCAGCAGAAACTCTGCAAGCAAGAAGAGATGGGCAGGACATATTTAAAGTGATGAAAGGGAAAAACCTACAACCAAGATTACTCTACCCAGCAAGGATCTCATTCAGATTTGACAGAGAAATTAAAATCTTTACAGACAAGGAAAAGTTAAGAGAATTTAGCACCACCAAACCAGCTTTACAACAAATGCTAAAGGAACTTCTCTAGGCAAGAAACACAAGAGAAAGAAAAGACCTGAAATAACAAACACAAAAGAATTCAGAAAATGGTAATAGGAACATGCATATCGATAATTACCTTACATGTAAATGGAATAAATGCTCTAACCAAAAGACATAGACCGGCTGAATGGATACAAAACAAGACCCATATATATGCTCTCTGCAAAAGACACACTTCAGACATAGGGACACATACAGACTGAAAGTGAGGGGATGGAAAAAGATATTCCATACAAATGGAAATCAAAAGAAAGCTGGAGTAGCAATTCTCATAGCTGACAAAATAGACATTAAAACAAAGTCTATTACAAGACACAAGGAAGGCCACTACATAAATATTGTAGTGTAAATATTGTAAATATTTTTGCACTCAACATATGAGTACCTCAATACAAAAGACAAATACTAACTGCCATAAAAGGGGAAATCGGCAGAAACACAATCACAGTAGCAGACTTTAACACCCCACTTTCACAAATGGAAAAATCATCCAAAATGAAAATAAATAAGGAAAATAAATAAGGAAACATAAGCTTTAAATGATACATTAAACAAGATGGACTTAATCAATATGTATAGGAAATTCCATCCAAAAACAACAGAATAAACTTTCTTCTCAAGTGTTCATGGAACATTCTCCAGGATAGATCATATCTTGGGTCACAAATCAGTCATTGGTAAATTTAAGAAAATTGAAATCATATAAAGTAACTTTTCTGACCACAATGCTATGAGACTAGATATTAATTAAAGGAAAAAATCTGTATAAAATACAAACACAAGGAGGCTAAACAATACACTAACTACTTAATTACCAAGAAGTCACTGAAGAATTCAAAGAGGAAATCAAAAAATACCTAGAAACAACTGCAATAAAAACACGATGACCCAAAACTTATGGGATGCAGCAAAAGCAGTACTATGAGGGAAGTTTATAGCAATACAATCCTACCTTAAGAAACAAGAAACATCTCAAATAAACAACCTAACCTTACACCTAAAGCAATTAGAGAAAGAAGAACAAGAAAACCCCAAAGTGAGCTTAAGAAAAGAAATCATAAATATCAGATCATAAATAAATCAAAGAGAAATGAAGGAAATGATAGCAAAGGTGAATAAAACTAAAAGCTGGTTCGTTAGGAAGATTAAAAAAAAAGATAAACCATTAGCCAGTCTCATCAAGAAAAAAGGGAGAAGATTCAAATCAATAGAATTAGAAATGAAAAAGGAGAAATAACTAACACTACAGAAATAAAAAGGATCATGAGAGATCACTACAAGCAACTATAGGCCAATAAAATGGACACCCTAGAATAAATGGACAAATTCTTATAGAAGCACAACCTTCTGAGTCTGAACCAGGAAGAAAGAGAAAATATAAATACACAAATCACAAGCACTGAAATTGAAACTCTGATTAAAATTCTTCTGACAAACAGAAGTCCATGACCACCTGGCTTCACAGGCGTATTCTATCAAACATTTAGAGAAGAGCTAACATGTATCCTTCTCAAACTCTTCTAAAGTATAGCAGAGGGAGGAACACTCAATAAGGCCACCACCACTCTGATATGAAAATCAGACAAAGATACTATAAAAAAGGAAATTACACACCAATATCACTGATGAACATAGATTCAAAAATCCTCAACAAAATACTAGCAACCAGAACCCCACAGCACATTAAAAAGGTCATACAATGTCATCAAGTGGGGTTTATCACAGGAATGCAAGGATTATTCAATATATGCAAATCAATAATGTGATACACCATATTAACAAATTGAAAAATAAACCATATGATCATCTCAATAGGTGCTGAAAAAGCTTTTCACAAAATTCAACATGCACTTATGATACACAACCTGCAGAAAGTAAGAATAGAGGGAACTTACCTCGAGATAATAAAAGCCACATATGAAAAGCCCACAGCCAACATTGTTCTCAATGGTTCAAAACTGAAACCATTTCCACTAAGATCAGGAACAAGACAAGGTTTCCAACTCTAACCACTATTGTTCAACATAGTTTTGGAAGTTTTAGCCACAGCAACCAGAGAATAAAAAGAAATAAAAGGAATCCAAATAGGAAAAAAAGAAGTTAAGCTGTCCCTCTTTGCATGTGACATGATACTATACATAGAGAATCCAAAAGATGCTACCAGAAAACTGCTAGAGATAATCAATGAATTTGGTAAAGTAGCAGGATACAAAATTAAGGCACAGAAATCTCTCGCATTCCTATACACTAATGATTAAATATCTGAAAGTAAATTAAGAAAACACTCCCATTTACCATTGGAACAAAAATAATAAAATACATAGGAATAAACCTACCTAATGAGACAAAACTCTTGTATGTAGAAAACAATAAGACACTGATGAAAGAAAGTAAACATATAAAACAGATGGAGAGATATACCATGATATTGGATTGGAAAAATCAACATTGTGAAAATGACTATACTACCCAAAGCAATCTACAGATTCAATGTAATCCCTATAAAACTACCACTAGAATTTTCCACAGAACTAGAACAAAAAATTTCACAATTTGTTTGGAAACATAAAAGACCCTGAATAGCCAAAACAATCTTGAGAAAGAAAAATGAAGTTGGAGGAATCAGCCTCCTGGACTCAGACTATACTACTAAGCTACAGTAATCAAGACAGTATGCTACTGGCACAGAAACAGAAGTATAGATCAATGGAACAGGATTGAAAGCCCAGAGATAAAACCACGCACATATGGTCACCTTATTTTTGATAAAGGAGGCAAGAATATACAATGGAGAAAAAGCCTCTTCAATAAGTGGTGCTAGGAAAATTGGACAGCTCTATGTAAAAGAATGAAATTAGAACACTCCCTAATACCATAAACAAAAATAAATGCAAAATGGATTAAAGACCTAAATGTAAGTCCAGCCAGTATAAAACTTTTAGAGTAAAACATAGGCAGAACACCCTATAACATAAATCATAGAAAGATCCTTTTGACCCACCACCTAGGGAAATGGAAATAAAAACAAAAATAAAAAAAAGGACCTAATGAAACTTAAAAGCTTTTGCACAGCAAATGAAACCAGAAACAAGACAAAAAGACAACCGTCAGAATGGGGGAAAATATTTTCAAATGAAACAACGGACAAAAGTTTAATCTCCAAAATTTACAAGCAGCTCATGCAGCTCAATATCAATAAATCAAACACCTAATCCCAAAATGGGCAGAAGACCTAAATAGACATTTCTGCAAAGAAGATATACAGATAACCAACAAACACATGAAAGAATGTTCAACATCATTAATCATTAGAGATATGCAAATCAAAACTACAAGGAGGTATCATCTCACACCAGTCAGAATGGCCATCATCAAAGAATCTACAAACAATAAATGCTGGAGTGGGTGTGGAGAAAACGGAACCCTCTTGTACTGTTGGAGGGAATGTAAATTGATACAGCCACTATGGAGAACAGTATGGAAGTTCCTTAAAAATCTAAAAATAGAACTACCATATGACTCAGCAATCCCAATACTGGGCATATACACTGAGAAAAATATAATTCAAAAAGAGTCATGTACCACAATGTTCATTGCATCTCTATCTTGAATAGCCAGGACATGGAAACAAACTAAGTGTCCATCAACAGATGAATGGATAAAGAAGATGTGGCACACATATACAATGGAATATTACTCAGCCATAAAAAGAAACGAAATTGAGTTGTTTGTAGTGAGTTGGATGGACCTAGAGTCTGTCATACAGAGTGAAGTAAGTCAGAAAATGAAAAATATATACCATATGCTAACACATATATCTGGAATCTATAAAAACTATATATATATATATATATATATATATATATATATAGTCATGAAAAACCTAGGGGCAAGACAGGAATAAAGATGCAGACCTACTAGAGAATGGACTTGAGGACAGAGAGAGGGGGAAGTGTAAGCTGGGACAAAGTGAGATAGTGGCATGGACATATATACACTATCAAATGTAAAATGGATAGCTAGTGGGAAGAAGCCACATAGCAGAGGGATACTAGCTTGGTGCTTTGTGACCACTAGAGTTGTGGTATAGGGAGTGTGGGAGGGAGAGAAACCTAAGAAGGAAGAGATATGGGGAGGGCTTCCCTGGTGGCGCAGTGGTTGGGAGTCCGCCTGCCGATGCAGGGGACGCGGGTTCGTGCCCCGGTCCGGGAGGATCCCACATGCCGCGGAGCGGCTGGGCCCGTGAGCCATGGCCGCTGAGCCTGTGCGTCCGGAGCCTGTGCTCCGCAACGGGAGAGGCCACAACAGTGAGGGGCCCGCGTAAAGCAAAAAAAAAAAAAAAAAAAAAAAAAGAGATATGGGGATATAGGTATGTATGTATGTGTATATATATATATATATATATATATATATATATATATATATATATAGCTGATTTGCTTTCTTATAATGCAGAAACTAACACACCATTGTTAAGCTAATATACTCCAATAAAAATGTTAAAAAATTTAAAAAATGAAACGTTAAAACATAAAAGATGAATGTAAAAGGAAAAGACCATCAGTAAGTTTATAACTCTCAGATTAGTATTGTTGACAATAACCAGTATTGGCCAGGTTGTAAAGCAATATAAACTGCCATTCTCTACTGGTCAGAATATAAATTGGTACAACCACAATGGAAAAATGGCAGTGTGTACTCAACTTGAACATAGGCATGCCCTTTGACACTGGAATTCCACTACTAAATATATACTCAGAAGAAATTCACGCATATGTGCATCAAGAGGCATATATAAGTACATTCCTAACACTATTATTTGTAAGATCAAAAAACTAGAAAAAATTGACATATTTCTCCAAATCCTATCTTTTCTCCTTTTCATTTTTTTCAGTAGTAGTGTATTAAAATAGGCAAGGTGTGATTTATTATTCTGTATACTGCTCTTTAAATTTTAATATTAAATACTGATTACTTTACACACCTTTGCAAGTGTTTTGAAAATAAATCTGTCCTGTAAATAATCAATAATATATTTAACTGAGTTCAATATTCTGTTATTTATACGAATCTATAAATTGTTCCTATGTTTTCTTGTTAAATGAAAACAATGACAATTGCTCTCTTATTTAAATGTGTTTTGCAAATGTTTTTTCCTCTCTAAATATTAATAAATGCAGAAATGTTGGTCATCAGTACATGAACACTGTTAAGATTATTGATACACATTGCAAAATTTCTTTCCATAAAGCTGATTTAAAGTTCACTGTTCCAAAATATAATGCACAAGTATGTCCAACCTAATAAAATATTGCTTACATTAATGTAGTTCAATAAATATTCACATTTTTATTCAATTATAAAAGTTTACTAAAATATAAAGCAGTATGAAAATGGAAGTAAGAGCACTGACTTTTATAATCTCATTTCTTCCTGATAATGATGTAACTATATAGTGTACATATACCATATTTACATACATATACCACATTTTACCTACATACACACAAACTGACAGTTCCAGGATACATGTAATTACATTGCTGTGTGTTACCTAAATTAATTAAAATATTGAAGTTACATTTGTGAATCTAAGTTATATATGTATATGAAACATATGTCTTGTAGAAAATATTGAATAACTTCCAAGAAGATCCCTGACTTAAAACAAAAGTATAAACATGCATGAAGTACATTTTAAGTTAAATATTTTTAAATATAAAAAATAAAATTGCTTTTTTATTTTTATACATTTCTCTCTGTTTACTTTCTGTTTTGTTACAAAAACAAAATTAAATCAAGTAAATTGTAAAGATCTAATTGGCTTTATTGAATGATTCATGAATTAGGTATCATCCCTTCTAGCAAGTAGAGGGGAGCTCCAAAGGGCTGCAAAAAGAGAAAGGTTTTAAAAGGCAGGTCAAGGAAGTCATAAACAGAAAAATAATGATTTCAGATTTGTTTATCTTCCACTTTGGTAAAAAAAAAGAAAAAATATTAGGTGGATTACCTCATCTTTTTTTGAGAGATGGAGAAGACTCATGTGAGAGATTAACTCATTGGTGCTGACCAGAAAATTCTTGACTGACTGATTTATACTACATTTCAGAAGAACGTTGAAGCTTTAATTAGGTTAGGTATTTAAACCCCAGTTTGTTGCTATGGTCTAGCATAAGTGACTCATCTGGGCTTGTGGGTTTTTTAAAACAGTTTTTAGAATTCAAAAAATTGATATAGGGTATATATCAATACAACAATTTTTTTTCAATATTCTGCCTAAACTAATGAGTTTATTCTTAGGGACTCTTTCCTCATCATATATTTTCATTTCAGTTATTATTTATTCTCTTTGTTTTCTCCTTCTAAAATTAATACCATAGCTAGTGCATCCTTTGTGTGATTTAGAATGCTTCTTATTTTTCCCTCAAATTTTAAGTTCTTTACTTTTTACTCTGTGTATGGAGTAATTTCTTAAGGTGCTTTAACACACCAAAACACTTTTAGCAATATCAGTTATAAATATGCCAGCAATACCAATTTTAAATATGCCAGGTCTACTGAGAATTTTGAGAAAATTTCGTTATATATCCACTGAATAAGTAATAAATATTTGTTAAACAAATTGATGAACTTTTAAACATTAAACACTAAGCTACTCAAAATGAGAAAAATCCCTAGGGTATATTAATTATAAAAAAAATGTACAGGGATTATAGTATGCTGATTATGTGAATTAAAAAAAAGGGACTTCAGGTTGTAGATGCAATATGTAAATAGTCTGGAAATTGTCACTTCTGTTTTAAAAACAAGAAAACATTTTAATAAATTGAAAATCTAGATTTTTTTTTTTTTTTAGATCCAGTAGAGAATTGAAGGACCATCAAATGGAAAGCTGGGGATACAGGCAAATACAGAGAATCATGGCTGAGATTAGCTTACCTGAAACAAGCCAGTGAATTATGTAACTGATAAGAACACTAACTAGTAATCTGACAAATTACTAAAGACCAAGTATAGACTCTCCTGAGAGTTAAAATCTCCTGCGACACAGGCTTTATACCGTTTGCCTCTATCAACAATACCAGGTTTTCATAGTGAAGATCTAAAAATATATCCTCATGTGATTCAGACTCTCAGAGGGGGAAAAAAAAAACAACAACATCATTTTTGAAATATTCCCAGAGTGTTCTGCATAACGAAGAGGTCCCCTTGAAAGGAAACTACTTACGAGAGTATTACCTGTCCTGGAGTAAGTGCAGTTAACCAATTCCACCCTCCCCCCTTTAATCTGTCTGTCTCAAATAAAGGAAGGGAGAAAAGGGTAAGAAACACACTTAGAGGTCAAGGAAGCCAGGCCCACCAAAACTTACATTTAATCATAAGATTAAAGACTAGTTATACTCTCAGCCCGTTACCACCACGTCAACAAAAATAAATAATAGGGAATGCTAGAAACAAACAAACAAAAAAAACCACTGTAACAGAAATAAAGAATGCCTTTGATGGGCTCTTCAGCAGACAGAACAAGTCTGAGGAAAAAATCTGTGGGATAGAAGATAATGTCAATAGAAACTTCTCAAACTGAACTTCAAAATATTTTTAAAAGAATGAAAAAATGAACACAATATCATGAACTGTGGGAATAACATACTTTACTTAAAAGGTCAGAAGGAGAAAAAAGGAGAAGAAGAAATAGTTAATTAATAAGGGTTAAGAATTTTCCAAAATTAATGACATATCAAACCACACATTCAGCACACTCAGAGAACAGAAAGCAGGAAAAATACGATAAGCCTATACCTACACACATCATAATAAATTGTATACAACCAAAGACAAACAAATAATCTTGAAAAAAAGCCAGAGCAGGAAAACCATCTTACCTACCTGCTGAGGAAGAAAGATAAGATTTACATTTATTTCTCATTAGAAACAACATAAACAAGGACACAGTGGAAGGAAATAATATAATGTATTGAAGAAAAAACACAAACATAGAATTATGTATCCAGCAAAGTTACCCTTCAAAAGTGAATGGAAATAAGGACTTTCTTAGACAAACAAAACTGAGGATATCTGTCACAAGTAAATCTGCCTGCAAGAAATTTTAACTAATTCAGAGAGAAGGAAAATAAAATAGATCAGAGACTTGGATTAAAAACAGAAAGAAAAGGGGCTTCCCTGGTGGCGCAGTGGTTGAGAGTCCACCTGCTGATGCAGGGGACACGGGCTCGTGCCCCAGTCCGAGAAGATCCCACATGCCGCAGAGCGGCTGGGCCTGTGAGCCATGGTCTCTGAGTCTGCGCGTCCGGAGCCTGTGCTCTGCAACAGGAGAGGCCACAGCAGTGAGAGGCCCATGTACTACAAAAAAAAAGAAAGAAAGAAAAGGACTTAGACATTTCTTCAAAGAAGAGAGACAGATGGCCAATAGGCACAAGAAAAATGCTCATCTGTAATTATTAGAGAAATGCAAATGAAAACCACAGTGAGATACCACCTCACATTGGTCAAAATGGCTACCATCAAAAACATCTACAAACAATAAATGCTGGAGAGGGTGTGGAGAAAAGGGAATGCTCCTACACTGTTGGTAGGAATGTAAATTGGTGCATCCACTATGGAAAACAGTATGGAGGTTCCTTAAAAAATTAAAAATAGAGCTACCATATGATCCAGCAATCCCTCTCCTGGACATATATCTAGGAAAAATGAAAACTGTACTTCAGAAAGATACATGAACTCCAGTGTTCATAGCAACATAATTAACACGAGTCAAGACATGGAAGCAACCCAAGAGCCAAAAACAGATGGTTGGTTTAAGAAGTGGTATGCAGAGACATTCAAGATGGCAGAGAAATAAGACATGGAGATCATCTTCTTCCCCACGAATACATCAGAAATACATCTACATGTGGAACAACTCCTACAGACACATAATGAATGCTGGCAGACTCCCCAAAAGGCAAGAAACACCCCAGTTATCTGGGTAAAGCAAAAGAAAAAAGAAAAAAATGGAGACAAAGAATAGGGACAGGACCTCCACCTCTGGGAGGGATCTGTGAAGGAAGAAAAGTTTCCACACACTAGGAAACCCCTTCACTGGCTGAGATGGGGAGTGGTGGAGGAAAGCTTCAGAACCACGGAGGAGAGCCCAAAAACAGGAGTGCAGAAGGCAAAGCAGAAATATTCCTGCACAGAGTATTGGTGCTGACCATGCTGGTCAGCCTGAGAGACGTGTCTGCTCACCCCCCAGGGTGGTGGGGGCTGAGAGCTGAGGCTCCAGCTTCGGAGGTCAGATCCCAGGGAGAAGCCTGGGTTTGACTGCATAAGCACAGCTTGAAGGAGGCTAGTGAGCCACAGCTAGCAGTGATGGAGTCCGGGAAAAACTCTGGAACTGCCTAAGAGGCAAGACACCATTGTTCTGGGGTGTGCAAGGAGAGGAGATTCAGAGCACTGCCTAAACGAGCTCCAGAGATTGGTTAAAGCCACGGCTATCAGCACACACACCAGAGATGAGTATGAAATGATAAGGCTACTGCTGCAGCCACCAAGAAGCCTGTGTGCAAGTACAGGTCACTATCTACACCTCCCCTCCTGGTAGCCTGTGCAGCCTGTCACTGCCAGGGTCCTGTGATCCAGGGACAACTTACCCAGGAGAACATATGGTGTGCCTCAAGCTGTTGGAATGTCACGCCAGCCTCTGCCACTGCAGGCTCGCCCTGCATTTTGTACGTTTCCTTTACTCCAGCCTGAGTGAGCCAGAGCCCCCTAATCAGCTGCTACTTTAACCCCATCCTGTCTGAGCGAAGAACAGACGACCTCAGGTGACCTACATGCAGAGGTTGTGCCAAATCTAAAGCTGAACCCCAGGAGCTGTGTGAACAAAGAGGAGAAAGGGAAATTTCTCCCAGCAGCCTCAGGAGGAGTGGATTAAATCTACACAATCAACTAGATGTACTGTGCATTTGTGGAATACCTAAATAAACAACAAATCATCCCCAAATAGAGGCATTGGATTTTGGGAGCAACTGTAGACTTGGGGTTTTGCTGTATGCGACTGACTGGTTTCTGGTTTTATGATTATCTTAGTTTAGTATTTAGAGTTTATTATCATTGATAGATTTGTTAATGATTTGTTTGCTCTCTTCATTTATATATATATATAGTGGCATGAAGCGATCTTAAATGCATACTGCTAAATGAAAGAAGCCAGTCTGAAAAGCTACATACTGTAAGATTCTAACTATATAACATTCTGAAAAAGGCAAAACTACAGAGGAAGTGAAGTTGTCAGAGTATCAAGGTTGAGAATTGAACATGTGAAGCATGGGATTTTTAGGGCAGTGAAACTATATTGTATGACTCTGTAATGGTGGATTCCTGCATTATACATTTGTCAAAACCAATAGAAAGAAAAATACAAAGAGTAAACCCTAATGTAAATTATGGAATTTAAGTAAGAGTAATGTATAAATACTTGTGCCTTTATTATAACAAATATACCATACTAAATTAAGATGTTATTAATAAGGAAAGCTGTGCTGAAGTGTGGGTATACAGCATATGAAAAGTCTCTGTATTTTCTGCCCAATTTTCCCTAAATCTAAAACTCTTCTAAAAATAAATCTTATGAATTAAAAATAAGATAAAGTGTATACCTAAAATATCAGAATTTTTACATAAACAAAATGGTCTTAGAATATTTTACAAGAAATTTATAAGAAGTTGTTTTGTGTAACGGATAGCTCTGGGACACAGATGGGAAGGCAACACTTCACTAATTTCCTTTTGTACCTTTTACCCTGTAAAGGATATAAATAAATTACAGTTCAAATATAATTAATTAAATCACATTAAAATTAGGAATAGTAACAATACTCAAACTACTTCAGCGTTATTCAAGCTATGTATTGTAAGTAGCTCAGACTTTGAGAAAACTTAAGAAAGACACATATTTAGAAATTGCAATCTTACTAGTTCCTTTGAAATTTGTGTTTCAAAGAGTCAAATAACTACATTAGTACAGTAAAAAAGCAGTGTTAATATTGAGTTGTAATTTTAGGTGACTTAATTTTGCCCCTCTCATGACCCCAAATCATTTATCTTATTAGAATATGAAAGTGTCTATAATTTAACTATTTCTGAATTAATATCAAGTGACCTCTCTGTTACTACAAAGTAAGAAAAAAAAGTATCAAAATAAACATAATTAACTCTTATTTGGGTATTTGTTCCAGGACATTTTATTCAGCAATCTTTTTGAACACTTCACATTTACTTTGGAATTCTGTACATATATACAATGGAGTATTACTCAGCCATAAAAAATAATGAAATAATGCCATTTGCAGCAACATGGATGAACATATAGATTGTCATACTGAGTGAAGTAAGTCAGACAGACAAAGACAAATATCATATGATATTGTTTATTTGTGGAATCTAAAAAAATGGTACAAATGAACTTATTTACACAACAGAAATAGAGTCACAGATTTAAGAAACAAACTTACAGTTACCAGGGAGGAAGAGAGAGGGAGAGAAAAATTGGGAGATTGGGATTGACATATACACACTACTATATATAAAATAGATTAATAAGGACCTACTTTACTACTGTATAGCACAGGGAACTCTACTCAATACTCTGTAATGCCTTATATGGGAAAATAATCTAAAAAAGAGTGGATATATGTGTATGCATAACTGATTCACTTTGCTGTACACCTGAAACTAACATAATATTGTAAATCAACTATACTCCAATATTTCTTTTTAAATACATTTTGCAACTTGGAAGTTCTTCTGGAGTTGCGTACAATTCCCTATCAGCCAAATTTTATAAATCTATATCTGAAAACCAACTATGATAACTTCCAGAGAAACAATAGAAAATTATATCATCAAGGCCAGGATCTCTATATATTTACCTTGGCATTCCAGACATTAGCAAAATGTTTGGTAGAGAGATTGAATTTTTGTTGAATTCAGTTTGTTTATTTATTAATAAATTGTTTAAATTATTTTGCTTCATTGTACTCTGGTCTTCAGTATCACTTTAGAGAAAAATATTTATATGATTGATTACTCAATTTACTATACTTTCAGATATATTTATATCAAAAAAAAGACAATAAAAGTTTTGCTTATTTAGAATTATTCTTCTTTATTTGTTATAGAATGTACCAATACAACATGAATGGCAACAATGTTAAGAAGTAAAAAGCCCATCTGCAATTTCCTTAACTCATTACCTTTTCCAAGTAAAGTTTTACTTGTTTAACTAATTTAGATAGATGTATTGTGAGATCCAAATTAGGTACAATTTATCTCATTTTTTTTTCTCTAACATAATCATAATCAGTTTCTTTCCTGATGAACATATTTTAATGATTCTGGGTAATTTTATTCTATAAATTTAATATTTTAAATTTATTTTTTATTCGGTTGTGGCACTATTTTAAATTTATTGACATTTTTTGATGTTACAGTTTTTAGTATATATATATATATCTAAGAATATACAATTTTAACAAAAATGCTCTGAAGTTTTATACAGTGTTAATGATATAATTGGTGATTTTAGTTTAGTTACTTTTATACTGCTAAGAAAATTTCTTCAATTTACATGTCAATTTTGGGGGGGAATTGATTTTGTTATTGAGCCATAATTGACATAAAATGACTAGCAAACAAAATGTATAATTTTAAAAGTTTGATGTATGTTTATACCCATGAAACCATCAATGATACAAGAAAGATAATGAATGTATCTAGATTTTTCTGATGTTTCCCCATATCCTATTTTACCTTCTCCCTTCCTACCCTGTGCCAAGGCAACTATTAACATGTTAATTTTCATTATAGGTTCTTTTACATTTTCTCGAGTTTTATATCAATGGAATCCTATGGTATGCATTCTTTATTTGTTTATTTTCACTCAGCAAAATTATTTTGGGCTTCATCTGTGTTGTAATGGGTCACTAATTCACTCCTTTTATGGCTAAATAGTAATTTATCATGTGTGAATAATGTGGATTTTTGTCCACTCAACTGTTAATGGAATATTTCCAGTTTTGGGCTATCACAAATAAAATTGTTATATACATTATCTTTATGCAAGTCTCTTTATAAGTCTATGCTTTTATTTCTCTTGCATAAATGCCTAGGAATGAATGACTGGATCATATAATATGTATATGTTTAATTTTTTGAGACTACCCAACTAATTTCTAATAGATTACTTTCACTTTACATTCCTTTCAGCAATGTATGAGAGTTTCATATATGTTCCCTCTTAGTATAGTCAGTGTTTTAAAATTGTAACTACTCTAATAGTTGTGTAGTAGCATCTCATTGGGGGATTTATTTGCATTTCCTTAATGAATAATGATGGTGAGCATCTTTACAAGTGCTTAGTTGCTATTGAAATATCTTCTTTGGTCAAGTCCTGTTTTAACTTTTTTTTTTTTTTTTTTTTTTTTTTTGCGATACGCGGGCCTCTCACTGTTGTGGCCTCTCCCGTTGTGGAGCACAGGCTCCGGCCACACAGGCTCAGTGACCATGGCTAATGGGCCCAGCCACTCTGTGGCATGTGAGATCTTCCCGAACCAGGGCACAAACCTGCATTGGCAGGCAGACTCTCAACCACTGCGCCACCAGTGAAGCCCCTGTTCTAACGTTTTGCCCTCTTTCTATTTGTTCTATTATTGAGTTTGAGGAGTGTTCATATGATTGGTTTTCATGTCATGTATTGAATATATGATTTTCAAGTATTTCTTCTGAGTTAGTAGCTAGTTTTTCATATTCTTAGAATTGTCTTTCAAATAGATCTATTTTTAATTTTGATGAAGTGTAATTTATCAATTTTTTCTATGGATAATATTTTTTGTATGTTTAAATGACTCAATGTTTTTTCTTATGTGTTTATTTACACATCTTATAGCTTGAGGTTTTGCATTGCAGTCCATGATTTGTTTCAAAGCTTTAATTTTTTGTTTGTATGATGTAAGAGATTTGTCTACATTTTTTTAAAATTAGGTATAATTGACTTACAATGTTATATTAGTTTTAGATGTGGAACACTGTGATTCAATATTTTTCTAGATTATACATCATATAAAATTATAAAATATTGACTATATTCTCTGTGCTTTATATTACACCCTTGTAACTTATTTTATGCCTAGTAGATTGTACCTCTTTATCCCCTTCACTTATCCTGCACTTTCCCACACCCTACTCCCCTCTGGTAAACCTCTAATTTGTTCTCTGTATCTCTGAGGCTGTTTCTGTTTTGTTACATTTGTTCATTTGTTTTATTCTTCAGATTCCTCACATAAGTGAAAGCCTACACTATTTGTCTTTATCTGTCGGACATTTCCCTAAGCATAATAACTTCCAGGTCCATACACTTGATTGCAAATGGAATTTTTTTTTATTATTTATGGCTGAGAAATTTTCCATCATATATATATATATTATCCATACATTTATCTATCTATACCGCTTATTTGTTAACCATTCATACGTTTATAGGCACTTAAATTGCTTTCATATCTTGGCTATTGTGAATAATGCTGCTATGAACATAGGGATGCATGTATCTTTTTGAATTAGTGGTTTTGGATTTTTTTTTCTTTCTTTTTTTGAATATATATCCAGGAGTGTAAATACAGGACCATACAATACTTCTATTTTTAATTTTTTTGAGGAACATCTATCTTGCTTTCCATAGTGGCTATACCAATTTACACTCCTACCAGTAGTTTACTAGAGTTCCCTTTTCTCCACTTTCTTGTCTTTCGGATGATAGCCATTCTGACTTGTGTGAGGTGGTATCTCATTGTGGTTTTAATTTGCATTTCCCTGATGATTAGTGATGTTGAGCACTTTTTCATGAGCCTTTTGGTCATTTGTCTTCTTTGGAAAAATGCCTATTTGTGTCCTCTATCCATTTTTCAATTGAGTTATTTTTTGATATAGAGTTGTATATGTTCTTTACATATTTTGAATATTAACTTTTTATCAGGCATATCATCTGCAAATAACTTCTCTCATTCAGTAAGCTTTTCCTTTTTTTTCTTTTGGTGGGTTCCTTCACTGTGGACAAGCTTTTGTTTGATTAAGTAAGATTTATTTATTTTGCTTTTGTTTCCCTTGCCTGAGGAGATGGATCAAAAAATATATATATAATATATATATATATATATATATATATAATATGTATATATATATATATATATATATATATATTATATATATATATGACTATGACCTACATCAAAGTGTGTACTGCCTATGTTTTCTACTAGGAGTTTTATGGCTTCCAGTCTTACATTTAGGTCTTTAATACATTTTGAGTTTATTTTTGTATATGGTGTGAAAAAATGTTCTAATCTTATTATTTTCCATGTAGCTGTACAGTTTTCCCAACACCATAGGCTCTCCTTCTGGAGCCCTAAACACAAATGTTAGTACACCTGATGTTGTTCCAGATGTCCCTTAACTATTCTTATTTTAAAATATTTTGTTTGTTTTCATTGTGTTGATTGAGTGATCTCCATTATTCTGCCTTCCATGTAACTTCTGCATTTTTCTGTATCACCTAATCTTCTGTTAATTATTTCTAGTGTATTTTTCTTTTCAGTTATTGTAATCTTCAGCTCTGTTTGGCTCTGCTTTATATTTTCTAGTTCTTTGTTGAAGTTCTCACTGTGTTCTTCTATTTTTTTTTTTCTTGAGTTCAGTAAGCATTTTATTACTGTTGCTTTGAAGTCTTTAGCAGGGAAATTATTTATCTGTTTTATTAGTTTTTTTCTTTTCTGCTAGGTTTTGTCTTGTTCTTTCCTTTGAACCTTTCTTCTCTCTTCTTTTGTTTTACTTTCTCTGGCTGTCTATGAAATTAGGCAAAACAGTTAACTATCCCAGTCTTGAAGGCTTGTCCTTGTGTGGGAACCTCTCTATGCCAACTGTGAGTGACCTGTGGGTCTGATGGCAGTCTGGATCTGAAGTGAGCATAAGCTGTATCTTCCTCCAGGATGCACTAGCTTTCACTCCTTTTGTGGGAGATTTGGGCTGGAGTCTGAGAGGCTAAAGTTGGAATCAGGTGCAAGTCAGGGCTTCTCCTAGGCTCAATGGCAGTTACTGTCATATTAAGGGCAGGGTCATGGCCTGCGGGGCTGGAGTAGGATCCCTTAGTCTGTTGTCTTCTCCTCTCTGTGATAGCAGTCACTATCTTCGTTGGGGACATGGCCAGGGCCAGAGGACTTGGAGCTACACTTCTAAGCTGGATCCGCTCCTTTCCCTGTGGCAATAAGAGTCTGCATCTTGGACAGGGGCAGGTTTCGACTCAAGGGTTTGGAGTCACACTTCTGAGCTGGCTCTAATAAAACAGATAAATAATTTCCCTGCTAAAGACTTCAAAGCAATAATAATAAAAAATGCTCACTGAACTCAGGGGAAAAAAGAATAGAGGAACACAGTGAGAACTTCAACAAAGAACTAAAAAACATATAAAACACCCCAATCAGAGCTGAGGAATACAATAACTGAAAAAAAAAAAACTTTAGAAATGATTATCAGAAGATTAGGTGATACAGAAGAATGCAGTAGCTACTTGGAAAACAGAATAATGAAAATCACCCAGCCAGAACAATGGCTCTGCTTTTCCCTACTGTATGTGCTTGTTTTAATTGTGATATAGTGGGGAGCAGTGCTGGATCAGTAGGGGCTGAAGCAGAAGTCTGGTGTCATCTGGAGGGCACAGTGAGGTAGTCCTGCAGGGTGACCAGAGCACCAGAGCGTTTTCAATCTTCTACCTCTGCTCTGGGGCTGGGAGAAAGCAAGTCTGTGCATGTACTCTTCAGGAGTCCACTCTTGGTTTCTTACTCTTCTCCTGTGAGCCTCATTGGTTTTCAAACCAGCTAAGGGAGTTCATTTTTTCTGGTTCTGGACCCTAGGGCTGAAGTGCATATATGGGGCTCAAACCCCTTGCTTCTTATGGAGGGTCCCTGAGGCTGAGATCTCCCCTTCCTCTTCTGGGTCACCCACTAGCAGTGTGAGTCCTGACTAGACAGCTTCTCCTATCCTCCTACCAGAACTTTGTCTGGTTCTTTCTTAACAGCCTTGATTATAGAAGAGCTGTTCTTCTAGTCCTCAAATCATTCTCACAAGAGTTGCTCTATATGTAGTTGTGGTAATAATGTATTCATGGGGGGAGGTGGGCTCAGGGACTTCCTACTCCATTATCTTGAATCCCACCTTCATTGTTTTTCCATACAGATATTCATTTAATCTCATAAAATTGTTGAAAACATTTTCCTTTCCCCATTTACTTGCCATTGTACCTTTGTCAAATGTAAGTGGTCATGTGTTAGTTGGAAATCTGTGTATCTTCTTTGGAGAAATGTCTGTTTAGGTCGTGTGCCCATTTTTGGATTGGGTTGCTTGTTTTTTTTTTGTTTTTTTGTTTTTTTGATATTGAGCTGCATGAGCTGCTTAAAAATTTGGGAAATTAATCCTTTGTCAGTTGCTTCATTTGCAAATATTTTCTCCCATTCTGACGGTTGTCTTTTAGTCTTGTTTATGGTTTCCTTTGCGTGCAAAAGCTTTTAAGTTTCATTAGGTCCTATTTGTTTTTATTTCCATTTCTCTAGGAGGTGGGTCAATGCTCAACATCATTAATCATTAGAGAAATGCAAATCAAAACTACAATGAGATATCGTCTCACACTGGTCAGAATGGCCATCATCAAAACAATCTACAAATAATAAATGCTGGAGAGGGTGTGGAGAAAAGGGAACCCTCTTGCACTGTTGGTGGGAATGTAAATTGATACAGACACTATGGAGAACACCATGGAGGTTCCTTAAAAATCTAAAAATAGAACTACCATACAACCTAGCAATCCCACTACTGGGCATATACTCTGAGAAAACCATAATTATAAAAGAGTCATGTACCAAAATGTTCATTGCAGCTCTATTTACAATTGCCAGGACATGGAAGCAACCTAAGTGTCCATTAAGAGATGAATGGATAAAGAAGTTGTGGCACATATATACAATGGAATATTACTCAGCCATAAAAAGAAACAAAATTGAATTATTTGTAGTGAGTTGGATGGACCTAGAGTTTGTCATACAGAGTGAAGTAAGTCAGAAAGAGAAAAAACATATACCGTATGCTAACACATATATATGGAAACTAAAAAAAAAAAAAAGAAAGAAAAAAGAAAAAAAGAAAAAAAATGGTCATGAAGAACCTAGGGGCAAGATGGGAATAAAGACGTAGACCTACTACAGAATGGACTTGTGGATATGGGGAGAGGGAAGGGTAAGCTGGGACAAAGTGAGAGAATGGCATGGACATATATATGCTACCAAATGTAAAATAGATAGCTAGTGGGAAGCAGCCACATAGCACAGGGAGATCAGCTCGGTGCTTTGTGACCACCTAGGGGAGTCGGATAAGGAGAGTGGGAGGGAGGGAGATGCAAGAGGGAGAGATATGGGGACCTATGTATATGTATAACTGATTAACTCTGTTATAAATCAGAAACTAACATACTATTGTAAAGCAATTATACTCCAAAAAAGATGTTTAAAAAAAAAAAGTAAGTTGTCTATTCATGAATATCTATTTTTGTACTCTCTTTTGTTCAATTCATCTATGATTATTCCAGTACCAAAATATTTTGGTTTCACTAACTTTTAAGAGTCTTGAAATTAAGTACTGTTAGTTCTCCAAATTTGCTTTATCATTTTCAAAGTTGATTTGGCTATTCTGAGACATTTGCAATTCCATTTAATTTGGGATTTTGTTGTATCTGCAGATCATTTTGCAGAGAACTGCCACCTGAACAATTTTGAGTCTTCCATTCAATGAACATAACATATCTCTTTATTTTCTCAAATGTTTATTTAATTTCTCTGCAGTGTTTTAAATTTTTCAGTGTACAGATTTTTGACATTCTTGCCAAATATATCCCTAAATGTCTCCCTATATTAATTATATTGTGAGTAGTATTTCCTTTTAATTTTCATTTTTCATTTCTTCTTGTATATAGAAATACAATTTTTTATTGACCATGTGTATTATAATCTTGCTAAAATCACTCATTATTTCTTATTAGTTTTAAATATTAAATCAGGTATTCTATGTAAATAATCACTTAGTCCATGAACAAATAGAGTTTACTTCATCCAATCAAATCTGCATGGTTAGATTTTTTTTTTAATAAAAAATTATTTATTTATTTTTGACTGTGTTAGGTCTTTGTTGCTGTACACAGGCTTTCTCTGGTTGCAGCAAGTGGGGGCTACTCTTCATTGCAGTGTGCGGGCTTCTCATTTTGGTGGCTTCTCTCATTGCAAAGAATGGGATCTAGGTGCACAGGCTTCAGTATTTACAGCATACGTGCTCAGTAGCTGTGGCTCGTGGGCTTTAGAGTGCAGGCTCAGTAATTGTGGCACACGGGCTTAGTTACTCCATGGCATGTGGGATCTTCCTGGACCTGGGATCTAACCCATGTCCCCTGCATTGGCAGGCAGATTCTTAATCACTGTACCACCAGGGAAGTCCCACTGTGCATGATTTTTATTTCTTTTTCTTTGCTTATTTTGCTAGGTAGATCTTGTGAGACAATTTGTGTAGCAGTTTTGAGGTCAGACGTAATTGTGTTGTTCCTCTATTTAAGGCAAAGATATTCAGGTTTCACAAGTAAATATAGTGATATCTCTGGCTTTTCCCAGGATGTCCATTATTCAGTAAAGAAGTTTCTTTTTATTCCAAGTTCGTTAGAAGTTTTTTGTTTTTTTTTTTTTTTTTTTTTAGAATGGATGTTCCATTTAGTTATATTATTTATTCTACATATATTGAGAGAATCATATGGTTTTATATTTTTGTCTGTTGTTAATATTATTATATTTATTGACTTTAAAATGCTAAATCAACCCTGCATTTGTAGGAGAAACTGCATTTTGTCATGGTTTGTTATTATTTTATATATTGTTGGCTTTGGTTTGTTTTTTTCTAATTTTTTAAAAGTTATGTATATATATAGTTATTATATATAAAAATATAACTATATAGATATGAATAGATAGATAACTATTTTATACTTTGGATGACAATCCACTGCTTCTTTGTATATTTGTTCAAATTCTTTCAGTTTTGACCATTAAGAGGTATTTCATCTGGCTCCTGTGCTCATTTGACATGCACCCATCAATGCGTGCCTGAGTTTGCATGTGTGCATGGGTTGTCTTTTTTGAGTACTTAGCTTTTTCTGACCCTACAAGATAATTTATACTCATCATATGCATTTCCTGTCCCAGTCCTAGAATCAACGGTTAGTCTAAGGAACATTGATTTCTTTCATTAGAAAAAGGTATGAGAATTCAAGATATAGATGTTAGCAGTGCTTGCTGCTACTGGAGTATTATTTATTTTAGTCCTCTCAGATGACAGGGCACAGAAATATATGTGTGTATACCAAACTGTGCATGTGCACATAAGTATAAATATTATTTTATATAAGTATCTAGATTAAGCTAAATGTGAATTCCTTCTGACATTTCAAATTCTAGCCTATTACCACATGGACATTTCTAAACTTCTCCTCTTGCTTATCTGTAAATTCCCACTCTAAGAGAGAGAAACTTAGCTTTCACCATAGATCATCCATTTAAATAATGCTTTGATTCTAGTATTCATATATAGCAGTATCAAAATTCTAAACCTGTACACCATGAAAAACATCTTTGTCAACTAGAATGGAGTGCATATGTGCTTTTAGTCTTACAGACTCCATTCATTTCCAGTTATTTCCAATTGTCCTCCTCCCATCCCCCATACACACTTTAGATGAGATTTGTTGGTTGGATTGTTTGTTTGCTTTCATCCATTGTAATAAAATTGTATTCTCTGTTCTGGGCTTCCCCAACCTCCTAAGTGACTTTTTTTTTTTAATTGCTCACATTAATGTAAGTACATCCTTACAAGATGATCTTACTATGTCAGTATATTTTTCCTTTCTCAAAGTATCATATAATTGGAATTATATACTATTTAGACTTTTCAAACTGGATTATTTCACTTAGAAATATTTAATTAATGTTCATTAAGGTTCTTTTGAGGATTTTTTGAAGCTTGAGAGCTCATTTTTCTTATTGCTGAATAATATTCCATTATACAGATGTACTAAAATTTATCTACTCATCTATTAAAGTATACCTTGGATGTTTCCAGTTGTTTGCAATTAAGACTATATCTGAGGGGCTTCCCTGGTGGTGCAGTGGTTGAGAATCTGCCTGCCAGTGCAGGGGACATGGGTTCGAGCACTGGTCTGGGAGGATCCCACATGCCACAAGCAACTGGGCCCGTGAGCCACAACTACTGAGCCTGTGCATCTGGAGCCTGTGTTCCGCAGCAACAGGGGTCACGATAGTGAGAGGCCCATGCACTGTGATGAAGAGTGGCCCCCACTCACTGCAACTAGAGAAAGCCCTCTCACAGAAACGAAGACCCAACACAGCCAAAAATAAATAAATGAATTTTAAAAAAATAAATAAAAATAAAACAGAATATATCTGACATAAAACTTTGCATGCAGGTTCTGTGTGAACATAAGTCTTCAAAACAATTAGATAAATAGCCTGTGACACCTTTGTTGGATTTCATGAAAAGAATATGTTTAGCTTTGCAAGAAATTGTTAAAATATCACCCAAAGTGGCTGTAGCATTTTGCATTCCAACCAGCAATGAATGAGAGTTTTGCTGTTCCATATCCTTGTCAGCATTTGGTATTGATTTTTTTATTTTAGCCAATCTAATAGATATAAAGTGGTATTTTATTGTTCTTTTAATTGGCAATCCCCAGATGAAAAATAACATTGAACAATTCTTCATAGACAATTAATCAGTATATCTTCTTTGGTGAGGTATCTGTTTACATCTTTTTCATAATTATTTATTGGTCTTTTGTTTCATTTTGAGTTTTAAGGAATCTTTGTATATTTTGGATACAAATACTTTTTAAATGTATACTTACAAATATTTCTCCAGTTTTCTAGTAATGTTTTTATTCTTCTAACAGTTTCTTTCATATAGCAGAAGTTTTAACTATTAATATAAACCAATTTATCAGTGTGTTATATCAGGGATTATGGATTATATTATATTATAACATACATTATGTTTTATATCAAGGTAACTTTTTCTCCTGTAAGTTTTATAATACTGAATTTAAAAAGTTAAACCTATAATCCATTGTTTCATTTTTAGTTATTTTTTATGAAGAGTTTAACATCTTTGCTTAAATTTTTAATCAGTTGATTGATTTATTTCTTGCATGTGGACTTCCAAGAAAAAATGTTTAGTACTATTACTGAAAAGAATATCCATTTCCTTTGAAGTCCTTTGTACATTTCTCAAAAATCAGTACTGTGAGTACATTGCTGGACACTCTATTTTGTTCCACTGACCTATTACTCTATTATATTTCCTGTACTAATTTGTCTCCATTTTGGTTGTTTTTTTTATTAACTGCTGAAGTTGGGTAATGTCACTCCTCCAACTTTGCCCTTCCTCCTCAATATTGTGTTTGTTATTTAGGGTCTTTTGTCCTTCTATACAAATTTTAGACCCCTTTTGTTTATATGCAAAGAAGAGCTTGCTGACTTTTTGACTGAGCTTAAAGTTTTATTTTAATCTGGCTACGAGTTAAGCTGTGTTTAATGTTTCCTGTAACTGTGGCAGAGGCTTTAATTCCTCTTGTGTTCTGATATAATTTTCTTTGGATTCCCTAAATACACTTCCTCCTTAGACAGAGTCTTCATCTTGTAGGTCTTTGGGCTGCAGTTCAGTTATATGAAAGCCCTGTAGATGTGGTAGTAAATTATTTGGGGAAGTGTAATGTTCTATAACCTTATGATTAAATCTCAGTCTTCTAGTGGCCGTATATTCTTGGGCTCCAAACTTCACAAATGTTTCTTATTATTTATTTATTTGTTTGTTTGTTTGTTTGTTTATTTATTGTTTTAGTTAATACAGAAAGGCTAGTGTGTAATGGAAAGGGTAATTTTCTCTCAGCCAAGTTAAAATACGGTTCTGGCTAAGTTTTACTCTGGCTGATTGGGACTTTGTTAAGGAAAATGCTCTTGGAATATGTAAAAAATTATGTTTTTTACCCTTCCCTCTGCCAGAAACAAATGTTTTTTTTTCTGCACTCTTTACCATGAGAACCTGGAGATGCCTGAGCAGTTTAGCTGCTTTGCTATGGTTTCTGAAGTGAGAAACTTAAATGTTAGATTTAAATTTCATAAATACATTAAATAAAGTTTCTGGAAGGTTTTCAAGATGGCAGAGGAGTAGGAGGACGTGGAGTCCATTTCTCTCCAAAAATGCATCAAGAATACATCTACAGGGCTTCCCTAGTGCCACAGTGGTTGAGAGTCCACCTGCCAATGCAGGGGTCATGGGTTCGTGCCCCAGTCCGGGAATATCCGACATGCCACAGAGCACCTGGACCCATGAGGCATGGCCACTGAGACTGCACGTTCGGAGCCTGTGCTCCACAATGGAAGAGGCCACAACAGTGAGAGGCCCATGTACCACAAAAAAAAAAAAAAAAAAAAAAGAATACATCTACAGGTGCAACAAATCTCACAGAACACCAGCTGAACACTAACAGAAGACCTTGGACATTGGAAAGGACAAGAAAGATACCTGAATAACTGGGTAGGATGAAAGAAAGAAGGGAGAAAGTAGAGGAGAGGATGCAGGATGGGACCTGAGCCCCAGGGGAGAGATGAAGCAGAGGAGAGGTTTCTGCATTGGGGGAAACCCCATCACTGATGAGGAAATCAGTTGGGGCAGAAGGGAGGCATATGAGGCTGTTGGAGGAGGGTGAAACGGCCAGTCTGTGGCAGACACGACTGAGTGAGAACTACACAGATTGTCCATGCCATAGCCCTGCACCCCAGACTGGGACATGTGTCTGCTGGTGCACATGAGGGCTGGGATTGGAGTGTGGGGATTGGAGAGCAAACCCGGTGGTAAGACTGCTGTTGGCTGTGAGGAGACAGCCTGAGGGGATGGAGGGGGAGGAAATCCATAACCAGGAATACCTGTGGAGGAAACCCAGACTGCCGTGGAAGCATGGTGACACTGTTGAGTGACACACAGAGGGTGGAGTCGCCACTGAAGTCTCTCCCTCCCCACCTGCCAGCCACTGTCCCCCACCAGGTGCTAGGAAAGGGTAGAGAAAGAAAAAAAAAACTGTATGTTCTCACTTTTATGTGAAATCTAAAGAATCAAATGAATGAACAAATATAACAGAAACAGACTCACAGATAGGGAAAACAGATTGGTGATTGCCAGAGGGGCGAGTGTTGGGGGGAAGGGAAAAATAGGTGAGAAGGATTAAGGGATATGAACTACTAGGTATAAAATAGATAAGTTACAAGGATGTAATTTACTACATAGAGATATAGCCAATATTTTATAACTTTGTATTGAGTACAATCTGTAAAAATAAATACTATGCTGTACACCTAAAACTAATATAATATTATAAGTCAACTATACTTCAATTTAAAAAAAAGCAAAAACAAAATTCTATAATTTTATTAGATCTTTATAATGCAAAGGCTTTACAATATTATTGAACTTACAGACTTTTGAAATTGATGAACACCATAAATACTGTATGTTACTTGTAGATCACTTAGTTTGCCTTTTTCTGAGAAAATTTTATGCTGTAAAATAATGTTTCTCTGGGCAAAGAATGATTGTAAAAAAATTATTTTACTGCAATATATTTAAAATGTACTCAGCTTCAATAACAAAAATCCAAATAAAATTATTTTAAGCAATATCAAAATTCTGGAAATCAGAAAGTTCCATTATGATTAATACAGGGCTCAAAATTATTTTTGGAGTTCTAAATTTCTTTCTTTTTTTCAACTTGCCCTTCTCAGCATACGTTTTCTATGTAACTTTTCTCATGGTTTCAAGAAAACCACTGCAATACCAGAATTATATGTATACCTTAAAATATTTATTCAGGAGAGGAGCATGTCCTACAACAAACAAGGAATACTCCCAAGAATATTCTCAATATTATTCCCCTTAGTAATATTGCTCAAACTGTTGAATATATTTTACATATATATATATTTTTTCACCACCAAGTGGAATTGGACTTCATGATTAGACAATAACAATTGTAATTCCACCCTTGAGTTAGGGCCTAGATTACACATATCCTAAATCCAATGAAGTTTGAATATCTAAATAAAATTTGTATTTCTTAACAAAGAAGATAAGCAAAAATTTGTTAATCATCAACACAAATTATTTTCAAAAACTACATATTTAGGAAAATGAAAGACTTAGAAAATGAAAAGAAGAAAATGTTATACCATGTAATAAAACTCAGCATAGGAGAAATGATGGAAAATAAGTAATGTCAGAAAAAATAGATTGTTTATTTGATATAATTAGGGACCAGTGTTAATTCATTTGATGTAATATAAGTTGGCTTTAATAAATCAGTTGATACCATGTCTCAAAAAACTTACTAAGAAATTATTTGAAATTGGCTTGGATATGAGCACTGTCACTTAGACTGAAACTAACAGACCATAAATAAAAATTAATGATAAATGACATGTAGGAAATATTTTCAATTGAGAAAAATTAACATTGCTATAAATACCGTGTAAATGTAAAATTTTTTATCCATGTGAATAACAATTAAATTTTTCCAAAGAAATTACAAATGAAGTAAATTATTTCAAAGAGTTTTAACATTGTTTTTATTGTTCACTGCTTTTTTTGGATGCTAGAACTTGTGATAGAAAAGTAACTAATGAAAGATTGCACATAGGATTTTACTTTTCCTCCAAAATGATGCAGCTGTGAACATCCCTTCAAGTCTTAAGTTTATGGCTTAAAAGACATTTCCCTTAAAAAGGCTTTTCTGATGTAAGTCAAAGTGTCAGCATCTTTGAAGGAAGACATTATTTAAACCTATCAACTTTCTTTTCTTGGGGTAGTTTTCTTATATGTACTTATACATTTTGTATTGCAATTCAGTTTCTTAATATTATGTCTGTGCATACTGTATGTTTGTCTGACCTTTATCATTTATTTAACTAGCCAGGCCAAAATCACTTAGAAAACCTAAATGAAAGATAGTCTCTCTATTCATGTCAATTACAGACAACTGAAAAATATTTCCTGGATAAATTGTCAACTTAATTGTCCACTTGTTTTATCTATTTAACAATTTGTTACACAGTGCTTATTATTTGCCTGTCATTGTTCTAAGTTTTTTTTTTACAATATCTCATATATTGATAAAATAATAATTATAATTATATTTAATAATAAAGAGTATTTTCCCATTTAAAACAATTTGAAACTTTCATATTTTCCCCATTCTCTCCATAAACTCTGCTAGACAGCCTGGGTTTCAATAGTCAATCACAAAATTGCAGGAACAAATTATTGAAGCCTGGGTGACAAAAAAAAATCATGAAAGCATTATAATGGCCCGACAACTTAAGGACCTTCATACATTTAGAAATAAATCCTATTTCTTTAATCCATTATTTAGGTTTTTGGCTATATGTAAGAAAAGTTAATACTATATACATACATAGTACAAACAGAACAGGAGTCACAGATACAGAAAACAAATATGTGATTGCCAGAGGGGAGTGGGTGGGGGGGATGAGAGAAACAAGTGATAGAGAAATAAGAGGTACAAACTTCCAGTTACAAGATAAATGAGTCATGGGTATGAAAAGTACAGTGTGGGAATATAGTCAATAATTATATAATATCTTTGCATGGTGACAGATTGTGACTAGATTTTCTACGGTCATCATTTGAAAGGTGTAAAATATTGAATAACTATGTTGTGCACCAGGAACTAACATAGTGTTGTAGGTCAATTATACTTCAAAAGAAAACAAATGAACAAACAAACAAACAAACTCATAGGAAAATAGATTAGATTTGAGGAGAGGGAATTGAATGAAGGTAGTCAAAAGTACATATTTCCAGTTATAAGATAAATAATGTACAACATGATTAATATAATTAACACTGCTGTGTGTTATATATGAAATTTGTTGAAACAAAATACTTAGAGTTCCCATTACGAGGAAATTTTTTCTATTTATTTTATTCTGTATCTATATGAGATGATGGTTGTTCACTAAACTTATTGTGGAAATCATTTCATGATGTGTGTAAGTCAAATCTTAAGGCTGTACACCATAAACTTACACAGTGTTATATGTCATTTACATCTCAAAAGAACTGGAAGAAAAAAATCATAGATTTTGAAGAGATTATAAAAGATACAGCTAAAAACAAATTTTTAAAATAAACTGAAAATATGGTGAATGGCTTCCATCCTCAAAGGCACTTCACAGTTTAACTCAGGTGGATACTAACCATAATATCTGAATTACATGACTGAAGAAGAAGGTAAGAGTGAAGTACAAAGAAGGACACATTCTGGCTGAGTCAGCTTTCTTTGGGAGCCTTTCCAAGGTTGTAAAATATGTTTTGCTTGTAATTAATAAATCATAACGTTGTCACATTGTCACATGTAAAGCAGGTTGGCAATATAGTCTTTTGATCTGGGATACATATCCTACCTAAAAATCAGGGCTTTCTTTCTCTAAAGGAGAAAGAGATGATAGATGTTTTATTAGGCAATTAATAGTCTCTGAAACCCTATAGAGGCTGAAATGTAAAGTAGGTATGAAAAAGATAATAATCATGTTAAAGAATGTATATTCTTGAAGTGTATATTGAAATATGTGCAATTTAGGAAGTCACAGTTAATTTTCCTATTGGTATTTGATTTTGCTTAAAGGGTCAGATCCTAATCAATTTTATAATTTTTAATTTAATGATCAGTTATATCACAAACTGGAAGCCCAGTGATATTAACTTCTGTCTTAGTGTCTCTGAATGCTTGGAATTCCTCTCTTAATCTTCAGCTGTGTTGAAAGGCTACAAAAGCTCTAGCACAAATTCCACATTCATAAACAAAGATAACCACTTTAAAAAAATTCTATTTCATTTATTTATTTTTTATACAGCAGGTTCTTATTAGTTATCTATTTTATACATATTAGTGTATATATGTCAATCACAATCTGCCAGTTCATCCCACCCCTCCCATCGATTTCCCCACAGGTGTCCATACATTTGTTCGCTACATCTGTATCTCAATTTCTGCCTTGCAAACTTGTTCATCTGTACCATTTTTCTAGATTCCATATATATGAGTTAATATACAATATTTGTTTTCTCTTTCTGACTTACTTCACTCTTTATGACAGTCCCTAGGTCCATCCACATCTCTACAAATGAACCAATGTCATTCCTTTCATTTACTTTTCATTCATTTCCACATCTTCTTTATCCATTTGTCTGTCTATGAGCATTTAGGTTGCTTCCATGACCTCACCATTGTAGTGCTGCAATGAATATTGGGGTGCATGTGTCTTTTTGAATTATGGTTTTCTCTAGGTATATGCCCAAGAGTGGGATTGCTGTATCATACGGTAATTCAATTTTTAGTTTTTTAAGGAACCTCCATACTGTTCTCCATAGTGGCTGTATCAGTTTACTTTCCCACCAACAGTGCAAGAGTGTTCCCTTTTATCCACACCCTCTCCAGAATTTATTGTTTCTAGATTTTTTGATAATGGCCATTCTGACTGGTGTGAGATGATATCTCATTGTAGTTTTGATTTGCATTTCTTTAATGATTAATGATGTTGAGCATTCTTTCATGTGTTTGGTGGCAATCTGTATATCTTCTTTGGAGAAATGTCTATTTAGGTCTTCTGCCCATTTTTGGATTGTTTTTTTTGTTGTTGTTGTTGTTATCGAGCTGCATGAGCTGCTTGTAAATTTGGGAGATTAATCCTTTGTCAGTTGCATTTATTTACATTTTTCTACATTTTATTCCTTTTAATTTATCTCTGATCTCATAGCATTGTGATCAGAAAAGATGCTTGATATGCTTTCACATTTCTTACATTTACCAAAGCTTGATTTGTGCCCCAAGATGTGATCTATCCTGGAGAAAGTTCCTGTGCACTTGAGAAGAAAATTTAATCTACTGCTTTTGTTTAGAATGTCCTATAAATATCAATTGAATCTATCTGGTCTATTGTGTCATTTAAAACTTGTGTTTTCTTATTCATTTTCTGTCTAGATGATCTTCCCATTGGTGTAAGTGAGGTGTTAAAGTCCCCCACTATTACTGTGTCACTGTCAATTTCCTCTTTTATAAGTGTTAGCATTCATGTTATGTATGAGGTGCTCCTACATATATATATATATATATATATATATATATATATATATATATATATATACCAGGAATGAAATATAGGTAAGATTTGACAAAGCATGTATACTTAAAATAAGTGTTTGGAAAGATAACTGAGTGAAGAACATTCCAGGAATACTATACCATTCCTAAATTGTTTCAAAAATATTGTATAAACACATCCATTCGAAAAAATGTTATGGATAAGTTTCAACTGTACCAATGATACAAGTTGTAATTACAATAAGCATGTCTGATACTGAAACAAAAATTAAAATTATTTGGATTATAGATAAAAGAATACTACAATTTAGGGCATAAACTTTGGAATAAGACTTCAACATTGAAAATGACAACATAATTTACCTGAGGAAATGTGGATAAATTACTTTTTTTTTTGGTCGTGCTGCACTGCTTGCAGAATCTTAGTTGCTCAGCTGTGATTGAACCTGAGCCCATGACAGTGAAAGCACTGAGTCTTAACCACTGGACCACGAGTGAATTCTCTGGATAAATTCCTTGAAAGACAAAACTGCCAGGGTTCAGTCAAGAATAATTGTTTATCTTAAGAAAAATTTAATTTGTAATTAAAAGTTTCCCACAAAGAAAACCCCAGACTCAGATAATTTCATTGGAAAAAACTGCCAAACATATGGAAAAGACGTAAGAGCAATTCTACTCAAGCCTACCCAGAAATTTTAGAGGAGAAAATTGTATTAGTCAGGGTTCTTTAAGAAATAGATCCAATAGAGAGAGAAATACAGAGACAGAGAGAGAAAGAGGGACAGAGAGAGAGGGAGATATATGATATAGGAAATGGTGCACATTAATGTGGAGGGGGAGAAGTCCCACAGTCTGCCATCTGCAAGCTGGAGAACCAGAAAAGCTGGTGGTATAATTCAGTCTGAGGCCAAAGGCCTGGGAATTGGGCCACTGGTTTAAGTCCCAGAATTTAAAACCCTGATATCCAGGAGCTGTGATATCCGAAGGCAGGAGAAGATAGATGGTTCAGCTCAAGAAGAGAGAGTTTGCCATCCTTAGCGGTTTTGCTCCATTCAGGACCCCAAGGGATTGAATGATACCAGCCTACATCAGAGAGGGTGAATCTCTTTACTCAGTCTACTGAATCAGATACTAAAATCCTTTCAGAAACACTCCCACAGACACATCGAGAAATATTGTTTTATCGGCTATCTGGGAATCCCTTAAGACAGTCAACTTGACACATAAAATTAAACATCACAGGGAAAATTCATTCAATGAAGTGAACGTTACTCTGATACCAAAACCAAATGAAGACATTATAAGAAAATAAAACTATAAATCAATATATTTTATAAATATAGGTGCCAAAATTCTTAACAAAATTTTAGCAAGTTATGTTCAACAATACAAAAAAAAAAATAGAACCCGAAAAAAAAAAAACAAAAAACATCTTGACTAAGTGTGGTTTATTTCATGAAACAAGGTTGTTGTACATTAGCAGATTAATTATTTTAACTTATTAATGTTAAAGTTATTATTAATTAACCTTATTAATAGACTTAAAAATCATCCTAATGCAGCTAGAAAAGCATTTGGAAAAAAAAATAGTGTCCAGACTTGGTAATAATTCCTAGGAAATTAGATATAGTAAGGAATTGCTTTAGCCTAATAGAGGGCAACATAGAAACTTAGTCAACATCATACTTAATGGTGAAAGACTTAATATGGGTTAGTGTGGTGACAAGACAGAAACTGGCAGGAAACACAGATAAGAAAAGCTCACACACACACACAAATTATAAATATATATATATATGAAAATGTGAAAATTGTAGTTTCAATCAATGACACATAGTAAATTATGATAATTGCAAGAGTAAAGCTTAACAAAGGGATTGCTTTGTCACAGTGAAATATCATGTTTCTAACAGTTGTAAATATCTATTCTACACTGTGATCAATGTTCCCAGTTTTGCCTCAATGTTATTTTTCCCTTTTTACATAGTAATAGGAGTTTAGCCTTTGCTGGTATCTGAGTTAAATATCCCAGTCATCTTTGGAGCAAGATATGACCTTCTAGATAATTTCTGACTAACAAGTGTATTAGGTTTTTAATATGCATATTAATTAATGTCCTGAGTTCACATGCAATGTTTCTATAGTGGAGCAGGCTATTTTTACTTACAAGCAAATAATATCAGTGTGGTTTCTGTACCCACTTTTTACCCTGAGTAGGCATGATAAGAACTAAATACCATACACATATATAAAAGATCTGCATTTTGCGATAGGACCACTCAAAAAAATGAACATGAGGTATTTGTACAGAGGAAAGAGGCATCTATTACCTTTACCCTTATGAGAGAATCACCTTGAAACTTAATGGGAAGAATCTCCACTTGAACACAGATATGTCAGTAAATATCTCCAGATAGAAGATAAGGCTATGTGCTCAGTTTTACAAACTTGTAATTTCTCCATGATTGTTGGTCTCAAGCCTCTTGAAATACACACAAATACATCTGGAGTTAAGTAAAGCTCTCCAGGGTCTTAAATATCTATATTGTTGTAAATTAATATGTAAGTCTTTGGTTCAGACCTCAAGGTCTGCTCAGAAAGCCCTAAATGCAGAAATACAAAAATATTTTTCTCCTAATTCCACATGTGGAAGTTAAGTCATATTTTCAAAATTTCTGTTACGACATCATGCAAAGGGTGTGTCCTGCACTTTGCTTTTTTCTCTTTCTGGTGAGTACTATCCAAACATGATAGTTGGCATGGTGCCAGTCATGTGGACACTAGTATAGAAGCTTCATAATGAAAATGGCAGAACAGCAAGTTTGAATGAATCTGGCCACTGTTCTGATTTTCTATTTTTGAATAACTAATTACCCCAATACTTTGCAGATGAAACCAGCAACAATTTTATTACATCTCATGATTTTGTAGTTCAGTGACATGAATAGCTATAGTGGCTAATTCTTCTACTTTACATGATTTTGACTGAGTTTGGACTTGTATAGCTGGTTTTGTATGGAGGATCCAAGATGCCTTCACTTAAATGACTAGCCTCTTGGCAGAGAGGCTTAGAAAGCTGGGTCCAGCTCTCTTTCCATGTAGTATCAGTATCTCTGCACATGTTCTTTCTACCAGGTAACTGAACCTCTCACACAGGAGCTGTAAGTTTCAGGAGCAAGTCTTTCAAGACACAGAAAGTGGACCCTGTCAGACTCAAGGTCAGGGCAAGGAAACTAGTACAATGTTCATTCTGCCATATTCTATTGATCAAAACAGTTACAGAGTCCTCTCAGGTTGAAGGGGATACTTCACTATAGAAGTATCAAGAATGTTACCATCTTTAATATGCTACAGTCTTTGTCGTAGAGAAACCTCCATACTTACTGGCATGAATATGACTTTTATGTTAGGTAGAAATAATATTTTATATTCTAAGCAGCTACATTTACATAGAGTGTCTTTTTTAAATAATGCATCTTTTGTTAGAATTTCTTTGATGTATTATTCTTAATATTACCTAACTAAATACCAAATTCAGAGCTATATTACCTTAATTGAATATTATATATTTACTTTCCTATCTCTCATTCAGGCCACTTTTCTTAGTAATTTTGTACACCGTTTTTCTCAAAAAAGTCTCTATTTTTATCAACATTTATACATATAAACACAAACATATATATATATATATATATATATATATATATATATGCAAGACATTTCATAGGTTGGGCATTTTACTCTGTTTGAATATAACATAAATAACTGATTTTATTGCCTCTAATTTCCTCACAATAATAATGATAAAACCTCATTTTTGGTAATGGCCTCAGTGTTATTAATGCCATTATATTAAAATCAAGTACTAAATAACTTAATAAAAAAGTTAATATATAAATCAATGCCTTAGATATTTGATCATAGTGAATTTTAAACAAATGTTTCCAAAAGTGTCAGTAACTGGGATTTTTCTTTTTCTTTTTTTCCTTCAGGTTAATGCCTCACATCTATTTTCATGCCATATTATATTCTTGAAAAATTGTATGCACATAAACTGTTAAGACATATAGGAGTTTCTTTAACATGGTGAAGAGCAAACGTTTTATGTTGGCAGAAAAGCTAGAGATAGGAAAGAGCAACATTCACAGACATTCTCAGTTCCATTTCTATTGTAAGAATGAAGAATTGAGGTATTATAGTGATGTGGAAAATGTATATTTGATGTCTTTTGAAGAAAAACTAATAACAGATAGAGGAATAAACTATAGTTCAAGAGAAAGGTACAGAAAGAAAGGGGTGACAGGCTTTATGCAGCACTTGAAAGAAATCATTTCTTTTGATTGCTTGACATTCCTGAAGAGACTATTGTACATACAATTTTATCCTAGTATCTGAGCATCTATTTTTAGGATAAAGAAATTTTCCAAGCAATCAGAACTTTGATACTTAAAAAAAACTAGTGTATTTTAATAAAAAAAAACATTCCCCAAAATGAAAGGAAAGTTTAATTTATCCTCTATAAATTTGTTTTAAAGCTAGTCCCAGAAATTTACACACACTTTTGAGACCTAGTTGGATTTGGGGAAATATTGATAAGGCAGTAATAACTGCCATTAGCACTTAACTAGCATTTGTATCTTCAGGATATTCTGTCAACAACAAATGTACAGGTGTAAAATCTGAGGCATAGAATTGAAGTGGTAAGTCTAAGGCCACCATGGATTTAAAAGTATATTTTGATCGAACAATACAAAAATCTTAAGACTGATATATAAACTGTTATAAAACAAAGCATGTTATTACTGTGTATGGAGAATGAGCTATTAAAGTCAAAGACCTAAGTCTGGACCTCAGTTTTAAAAGTAGTGTCACTCCAAGAAACATTGTTTATGTATGTTTTATGAGTGATCAATGTTAAGATCAGGGTTATTTATTGCACATGTTTTTATTGTGGTTTTCAGGAGTAATAATAATTTTTCATGTATTTGATAGAAACAGGTACCTTAGAGCCTTAAAACAGTAAACAAATTGTCAATGAGGTAAAAATTTTATACAGTAAAATTCAAGATGTTAACATCCTTTCACAATCTAAATTTCATAGCGTTTGTTATTTTAAAAAACATTTTATTATAAACATCTTGAAACATAAAAGTAGAGACAATGGTAAAATGAATCATCATGGTTACATAACCTAGATGGAAAAATTACTCATTTTTTAAACATTTATTATTTTTTCTTTTTACTGAAGTATTTTAAAACAAATCCAAGATATCATGACATTTTATCTCTACATATTTCAATATAAAACTCTGTGAAATAGGACATTTTCTTACATAACTGCAATCTCATTATCATGGTGAAATAAATTTATAACAATTCTTCTGAATCAACTAATTAGTGGCTATATTAAAATTTCTGTAATTGCCCCCAAAATGCCTTTTTTTAGTTCATTTGTTTTGAAGATTATCTAAACAAGGTATACTGCAATTTGTTGTTTTATATCTTAAATAACTTTTCTCTTTGTTTTCATTGCTGTTGTAAAAAAATTCTTGTTTTCTTTCTAATTTCTGTTTGGGTCTATGATTTTTAGTTTATTTACCCTTTCTTTTCTCATTTTTAAATTGCAATATAATTCAAAGAGCATAAAATTGAGCTTCTTAAAACGTGCAATTCAGTGCTCTTTAGTATATTCATAAAGATGTGCAGCCGTCACCACTGTCTACAAACAGAACATTTTTGTCACCCCAATAAGAAACCCTATACCAGTCAATTCCTAATTCCCACCCCATCCTCCTCCATACACCTGGCAACTACTAATGTACTTCTATCTATGTATTTGATTACTCTGGGCATTTCGTTTGTATGTCATTATTCAACATGTTGTCTTTGATGTTGACTTCTTTCACATAGAATGTTTTCAAGGATCATCCATGTGTTATCATGTAGCAGTAATTTGTTATATTATGGCTGAATAATATTCCATTGTATGGATACACCACTTTTTCATTCATTCATTTATTCATTCACCCACTGATGGACTTTTAGTTTGCTTCTATGCTTTGCTTTTTACAAATAATGTGATATTAACAATCATGCTCAGGTTTTGTGTGGACATATATTTTCAGGTCTCTTGGGAATATACTTAAAATTGGGAATACACCTAAAATTGCTAAGTCATAACATGAAAAGCACATGCAACAAAAGTGAAATAAATGAGTGAGAGTACATCAAACTGAAAAGATTTGCATGGCAAAGGAAACAATCAAAAAAATGAAGTGAGGGTCTACAGGAGTGGCAGAGAAAATATTTGCAAACCATTTATCTGATAATGACTGAATATCAAAAACATATAAGGAACTCACTCAAGTCAATATTAAAAATATAAATAATCTGATTAAAATGAACAAAGAACCTAAATAGACATTTTTCAAAGAAAACATACAAATAACCCACAGGTCTATGAAAAAGTGCCCAATATCCCTAATCATCAGGTAAATGCAAGCCAAAACCACAGTGAGAGATTCTTTAAATTCTATAATGCATTACAGTTTTCAAAAGTTTCCACACACGTGATTTCATATAATCTCATTTAAAAGAAACACAATGAGATATCACCTCACACTTTTTAGGCTGGTCATTATCAAAAAGCTAAGAGATAATAAATGTTGGTAAACGTGTAGAGAAAAGAAAATCCTTATACACAGTTGGTGGGAATATAAATTGGTACAGCCATTATGGGAAACAGTATGGAGGTTCCTCAGAAATTTTAAAACAGATCTACCTATGAAGGATATGAATCAGCATTTCCATTTCTGAATATTTATTTAAAGGAATTGAAATCAGTATCGTGAAGATACATCTGCACTCCCATGTTCATTTTATTTGGCAATTATACCTCAATACAACTGGAAAATTATGAAAATAAACAAATTAAATTACTGAGTCATGTGGTAAATTTGTGTTTAACATTTACAGGAACTGGAAAACACATTTTTCCAAGATGGCTGCATCACCTTATATTTCTGAAAGCAACATATAATGGCTTAAATATCTCTACATCCATGCCAGTAATATTTATTGTCTCTGCCATTTTAAAAACCATCTTAGTGAGTATGAAGTAGTATGTTATAAACAACTTTGATTTGCATTTCCATATTGAGACCTGATGTTCAGCATCTTTTCCTGTGCTTTTTGCTTATTTGCATATCTTCTTTGGAGGATGCTTATTTTGTTTACTTAATGTTATTTAATGTTTATTTAAATATTTATTTAAATACGTGTTTTAAAAAATATTGATGTATAGCTGATTTACAATGCTGTGTTAATTTCTACTGTACAGCAAAGTGAATCATTTATACATATACATCTTTTTTTAGATTGCTTTCCTATATAGGTCACTACAGAGTACTGAGTGGAGTTCCCTGTTCCATTTAGTAGGTCCTTATTTGTAATCTATTTTATATATAGTAGTGTGTATATGTCAATCCTGTTGTCCCAGTTTATCCTTCTTCCCCTTTTCCCTGCTGGTTAGGCTTAAGGTTTTCTGCATCTGTGACTCTGTTTCTGTCTTATAAATAAGTTTATTTGTATCATGTTTTTAGATTGCACATATAAGCAATATTATATGATATTTGTCTTTCTCTATCTGACTTACTTCACTTAGTACGATAAACTCTAGGTCCACCCATATTGCTGTAAATGGTATGATTTTATTCTTTTTTTTAATTAGTTAATTTATTTTTGGCTGTGTTGGATCTTCGTTGCTGCACACAGGCTCTCTCCAGCTGTGGCATGCAGGGGCTATACTTCATTGCAGAATGGGCCACTCATTGCAGTGACTTCTCCTGTTGCAGAGCATGGGCTCTATGTGTGTGGGTTTCAGTAGTTATGGTGCATGGGCTCAGTAATTGTAGCTCGCGGGCTCTAAAGTGCAGGCTCAGTAGTTGTGGCACACAGGCTTAGTTGCTCCACGGCATGTGGGATCTTCCCAGATCAGGGATAAAACCCATGTCCCTTGCATTGGCAGGCAGATTCTTAACCACTGTGCTACCAGGGAAGTCCCAACATTATTTTATTAGTTTTTATTGCTGAGTATCATTCCATTGTATATATGGACCACGTCTTCTTTATCCATTCTTCTGTAAATGGACATTTAGGTTGTTTCTATGTCTTGGCTATTGTAAAGAGGGCTGCAATGAACATTGGGGTGCATATATCCTTTCAGACCAGTTTTTTTTTCTCCAGATATACGTCCGGGAGTGGGATTGCTAGATCATATGTTAGCTCCATTTTTAGTTTTTTTAAGGAAACTCCATACTGTTCTCCATAGTGGTTGTACCAATGTATATTCCCACCAACAGTGTAAGAGGGTTCCCTTTTCTCCACACCCTCTCCAGCATTTATGGTGTAGCCTTTTTGATGATGGCCATTCTAACCAGTGTGAGGTGGTTCCTCATTGTAGTTTTGATTTGCATTTCTCTAATAATTAGTGATGCTGAACATTTTTAAAGTGCTTTTTGGCCATCTGTATGTCTTCTTTGGAAAAATATCTAGTTAGATATTCTGACCATTTTTTGGTTGGCTCATCTGTTTGTTTGATATTGAGCTGCATGGGCTGTTTGTATGTTTTGGAGATTAATCTCTTGTCGATTGCTTCATTTGCAAATATTTTCTCCCATTCTGTGGGTCATCTTTTTTGTTTTGTTTATTATTTCCTTTGCTGTGCAAAAGCTTTTACATTTAATTATGTCCCATTTGTTTATGTTTGTTTTTATTTTCATTACTCTAGGAGGTGGATCCAAAAAGATCTTGCTGTGATTTATGTCAAAGAGTGTTCTGCCTATGTTCTCCTCTAAGAGTTTTTTTAGGGTCCAGCTTCACAGTTGTGTCTTTCATCCATTTCAAGTTTATTTTCGTATATGGTGTTAGAGAGTGTTCTAATTTTATTTTATTTTATTTTTTTACATGTAGCTGTCTAGTTTTCCCAGCACCACTTATTGAAGAGACTGTTTTTTCTCCATTGTATATTCTTGCTTACTTTGTCATAAATTAGGTGACCAGGGGTGCATGAGTTTACTTCTGGGATTTTTATTCTGTTCCATTGATCTATATTTCTTTTTTTGTGCCATTGCCATACTGTTTTGATTACTGTAGCTTTGTAGTATAGTCTGAAGTCATGGAGTCTAATTCCCTCCAGATGCATTTTTCTTTTTCAGGATTGTTTTGGCTATGTGAGGTCTTCTGTGTTTCCACATAAATTTTAGAATTTTTCCTTCTAGTGCTGTGAAAAATGTCATTGGTAATTTCATAGGGATTGCATTGAATCTGTAGATTGCCTTGGGTAATATAGTCATTTTGACAATATTGATTCTTCTAAGAATATAGTATATCCTTCTATCTGTTTAGGTTATCACTTACTTATTTCATCATCATCACATAGTTTTCAGAGTAGAGGTCTTTTGTCTCCTTACGCGGTTTATTCCTAGGTATTTTATTCTTTCTTTTGCATTGGTAAATGGGATTGTTTCCTTGATTTCTTTTTCTGATTTTAATCATTAATGTACGGGAATGCAAGAGATTTCTGTGGATTAATTTTGTATCCTGTAACTTTACCAAATTCATTGATGTGCTCTAGTAGTTTTCTGGTAGCATCTTCAGGATTTTCTATGTATAGTATCATGTCATCTGAAAACAGTGACAGTTTTACTTCTTCTTTTCCAATTTGGATTCCTTTGATTTCTTTTTCTTCTCTGATTGCCACGGCTAGAACTTCCAAAACTACGTTGAATAAATGTGGTGACAATGGGCATACTTGTATTGTTCCTGATCTCGGAAGGAATGCTTTCAGCTTTTCACCATTAAGAATGGCATTAACTGTGGCCTTGTCATATATGGCCTTTATTATTTTGAAGTAAATAACCAAATATTTAATTGAGTTACTTTTTCTTTTTTGCTGTTGTTATGTTATAAGAAAGAACTTCCTTATAATATAAATGGTTTGCAAATATTTGTCCCATCTGTAGATTACCATTTCAGTTTTTTGATGGGGTTCTTTGAAATACAATTTTTTTAAAATTATGAACATGTCAATTTTATTTATTTATTTTCTTTTGTTTATTCATTTTTGCTGTGACGTAATCTAAAGTCATAAAGATCCATACCTACTTTTCTTCCATGAGTTTTATAGGTTTAACTTTTACATTTAGGTCTTTGATTCACTTTGAGTTAATTTCTGTATATGGAAGGAGGTAAAGATCCAATCTCTTTATTTTGCTTGTGGAGAAAACCATGGAACTCTGCCAAAAACCACTTGACTCTAAACATTTGGGTTTATTTCTGGACTCTCAATTCTACTTCAGTGATATATATATATATATATATATATATATATATATATATCTCCTAATATATGATTTAATCTCTCCTGGAGAATATTTCATTTACATTTGAGAAATATGTACATTCTTGAGTTGTGGGGTAGAGTGTTGTATAGATGTCTGTTAGGTTTAGCTTGTTTTGTAGCTTGTTCAACTCTTCTATTTCTTTATGGTCTTGCATCCAATTGTTATATAAATTATTGTAACTGATATATTGATGTTTCTGAGTCATGGAATCTAGAAAACAATATTTCTTTCTAGTTTTGATGCATTACAATGAACAGCCACATGTGAGAAAAAAAAGTGTTTTCTGAACAGTGATATTATAGAGCAATGGTTTGTGAACTCATGCTATTAGTTAAAGACATAAGTACTGGATTGCCCTGGTGGTGCAGTGGTTGGGAGTCTGCCTGCCAATGCAGGGGACGTGGGTTTGTGCCCCAGTCCGGGAGGATCCTGTGTGCCATGGAGCAGCTGGGCCCGTGAGCCATGGCTGCTGGGCCTGCATGTCCGGAGCCTGGGCTCCACAATGGGAGAGGCCACAACAGTGAGAGGCCCACATACCACAAAAAAAAAAAATAAATAAAAAAGACATAAGTACTGAAATTTAGAGTAGAATTTTTATGCTTTGATAACAATTTAAGATGATAATTTTATATCTGTTGACAATAATATAACAAGAGTTTGTATTCTTTCATTTTGTTTTTATTTTTCTATTATTTTTATCATATTTTATAAAAGTAATGGTTTGTGATAAATTGAAAAAAAAATCCCTTCTTGTCCATAAACAATTTGAAAAAGATTGAGTATTAGTATTTTCACCAATAGTAGTATATATTAGACCTTTATTTAATTTTTTAGATAAGGTTACTTTCCCTTTCCATTACCCATTCCCGTCCAGGAAAAAGTTCAAATCTCTGTCACTATAAGTATATGGACAGGTGGTTGGATGGATTCCTATGTAGGATAGATTTACTTCAGATAATTTCAGTTGTGTGTGTGTGTGTTCAGTCCTACATCTCAGTTTTTTTTTTTTTTTTTTTTTTTTTTTTTGCTGTACGCGGGCCTCTCACTGCTGTGGCCTCTCCCGTTGCGGAGCACAGGCTCCGGACACACAGGCTCCGCGGCCATGGCTCGCGGGCCCAGCCGCTCCGCAGCATGTGGGATCTTCCGGGATCGGGGCACGAACCCGTGTCCCCTGCATCGGCAGGCGGACTCTCAACCACTGCGCCACCAGGGAAGCCCCTACATCTCAGTTTTAACCTTCACAAGCAATGACAATGACTACATAAAAAGAATGTGTTCCTAGATACAGATGGGCCCAAGAGGTGAAGAAATAGAGAAAATGTCTATAAATCTTAGAGGGAGATAAAGTAGCAAAAGTTGCTTGTTTATGTTTGTATGTATCTCATTATGTCATGAGTTTTATAAAGTTTTTGAACATGTTATAAGGCTAAAAGGAAGAAATTAATGAAGATGGAGCAAATGAATATTATAGCTGGGATATAGTGGAATTTAGAAGTGGGGTAGATGGCTCAATCTTGAGCATCAAAAAGAAAAAAAGTATCCATTGTGAATACTGTGATGGTGCTAAGCATATTTATGTGTATGTGTTTGCATATGTATGTGTGCATACTTTCTCATATTGTTCGCTCATGTAGTATATGAGACTTATTGTTCTTGAATATGTTATTCTAATGATGATATTGGAGAGATATAGTTTGTTCAAAGGCATTAACTTTTAAACCCCATAAGCAAAATACTAATAGCATAAAAAACTACTCACCAGGTGGGTAAAATGTTCATTCACATGAAACCCATCAATTACTTCAGGACATTTGTACTTGACATAATTTGTCATTCATGAAATGCTACTTGTGTTTACTGAATAATTTGTTGTGTGCAGGAATGAACATTTTAATTCAATAATTGTTTAATATCTCATAAGATTTATTCCTAAAACATCATCTGAAATTCTAAACATTTTGACATATAAGGAGAAAAAAGGCAACTAAATATCCCATTTCTACTTAAAAGTGTGAAGTGTAGATATACTTTGTATTTTTATATTTCCTCCTTTTATTAGACAATTTATAATCTGCATTTCAATGTTTATTACCATCCCCTAAGTAATGTATAAATAAAATATATTATTAAAATAATTATCATAAATATTTAAGGAGCAAATTATATATAATTTTCTAAAATCTCTCATTAGTACAAAACATATTTTCTTACACACTTCCAAAAATACACCATGTATAGACTTATACAACATAAAAAATCTCCTTTGAAATTATTTTATTTAATGCATCTTCATTATTATAATTTGTCACTTTACACATTCCCAGAAGAAAAGAAAAGAAAACAAACAAAAATATATGTAAGTTTCTATGATAATTAACTGGGATGTTAATCACAAATGTGTCATCCTAGATATAGCATAGAGATGGCAAGGACCAATTTGTTATCTACCACCATCCTGGAAGCAATTTATATCTCTTATAAAATCTAAGTATGGGGAGGACAATTTTACAATCTTAGTGTCATTAAAACTGTATCATTTAAGTGTCTTCCCATTTTCTTCCAAATTTGTTATCATCCATCAATATAACAACATAATATAACACAGAAAAAGAATCATTAGGGAAAACAGTAAAACAAATGAAACAAATAGGAAAGGAAGAGGGATGCTCACATATGGGTGACTGTCCTTATAGAATAAAACTTAAATAGATTTTTCACCAGAAAATTTCAGCATCCCATCAGTTTCTACTAATTTGGATATAAACTTTGTTTCCTGTAGTAAATCCCTAAATCTGTGTAATTAATATGATATATTAAGACCCAAAATTTCCAGTTCAATGCATTTGGTATCTGGTTACCAAAGACATAAAATTGTGTAATTCAAATATATTATCCCAGAGGAAATGTGACCTTTCTCTTGTAGGTCAACAAAAATAATAAATGATAAATAGAGCAGAAGAATATATATATATATATATATATATATATATATATATATATATGATGTAAGTGAATGAGTACTCTAAAGAACTCTTACCCAGAAAAGTAATTTATGAAAATGAAAAGATCAAATAAATGTTGTCAGGAAGCATGCATGATAAGAGTACTAATGAAGAGGAGCTGTACCAGAAGTCTCCAACATTTTGAGTCAGCTATACTATATTTGTAAGTTTGGTTAATATTGAACTTCTGCAATATTTATGAACTTTACCAATTTCAGGATATAGATAAACAAAAAATGTAAAATTTCATCTCATCCTTTTTTATTGAAGCACAGTTGATGTACAATGTTGTGTTAATTTCAGGTGTATAGAAAAGTGATTCAGTTATACATATATATTCTTTCTCAGATTCTTTTCCATTATAGGTTATTACAAGATATTGAAATATTTCCCTAGGATGTACAGTAGTTCTTTGTTATTTATCTATTTTATATATAATAGTGTGTATTTGTTAATTCCAAACTCCTTATTTATCCCTCCCTCTCCATCCCCTTTCCCTTTGCATAAGTTTGTTTTCCATGTTGGTCAATCTATGTCTATTTTGTAAATAAGTTAATTTGAAACATTTTTTTAGATTCCTCATAAAAGTGATATCATATGATATTTGTTTTTATCTCATCTTTTTTTTAAAAAAATTGATAACACATAACGTAAAACTGACCATTTCAGAGTGAACATTCAGTATCATTTTACACATTCACTATGTTGTATTACTTACAATTTACAGTGTTGTGGAGGGTTCCTCATAAATTCATTTAAACAGTCCTTCTTAGTTTTCTGGATGTTATTTGTCATGAAAACACATTAGATTGAGCCAAATGGTTTTTCTGCATTAACTGAGATGGTCATGGTTTTTTTTTTCCCCTTTGTACTTTAAGTGTTGATTTTTAAGAGTGTTTTTTTTTTTTTTTTTTTGCAGTACGCAGGCCTCTCACTGCTGTGGCTTCTCCCGTTGTGGAGCACAGGCTCCGGATGTGCAGGCTCAGCAGCCAAGGCTCACTGCCCAGCTGCTCCATGGCATGCGGGATCCTCCTGGACCAGGGCACGAACCTGCATCCCCTGCATCGGCAGGTGGACTCCCAACCACTGTGCCACCAGGGAAGCCCAAGAGTGTATTTCTTAATTTTCACATATTTATTAATTGTTCAAATTTCTTTCAATTATTGATGTCTATCCTCTAGCTTTTAAAATCTACTGAGTATTATGTTGTGTCCTAACATATGTCCTAAAGAATGTTTCTTGTGTACTTGAGAAGAATGTGTATCCTGTTGTAATTGGGTGGTGTATGTTATGTATATCTGTTACATCTAGTTGGTTTACAGTTGCATTAGTTTCCTGGGTGGCTTAACCAACTCAAATTTATTGGTTCATAGCTTTGGAAGTTATAATTCCAAGATCAAAGTGTCAGTGGGATTTTTCCCTTCTGCGGGCTGTGAGGAAGGATCAGTTCAATGCCTCTCTTTTAGCTTCTGGTTGATTGCTAGAAATGTTTGATGATTCTTGGCTTGGAGAAACATCACTCTAACCTTTGTCTTCATGTTGGCATGATGTTTCCCTGCATATTTGTTTGCATCCAAATTCCTTTTTATTTCAGCACCAGTCATATTGGAACAGGGGCTCACCCTACTCCAGTGTAAGCTCATCTTATCTTAACTAGTTACATTTGCAATGACTGTTACTTCCAAGTAAATTCATATTCTGAGGTACTGTAAATTTGGACTTTTACATATGAATTTTGGAAGGGACACAATTCAACCTATAACAATAAGATTTTTCCAGCCTTCAGCTTTCTTATTACCAAGTGTTGGGGAATCTCATCAGCTAGTTGGGTGCTTCTGCATTTGAGGCATCCTTCAGGAGGGTCCTGGGCAGAGTTCTCAGCAGAATCCCTGAACCAGTTAGTAAGATCTGTAGTTGGTTATTGAGTTCCATGCACCAGTTGTGGTGACCTCCATTTTCCCTAATCTTATCTCTCCCCAGACTATTCATTTGTGCTGATCCACTCAGTGTTCTGCTTAGGATGAGAAGTGGACCTCTTGGGCCATATCACAAAAGGCTGGAGAAGTTGAGGTCTCACTTTTATCTCACTTTATTGTATGGAGAGATGACAGACTGTGAGGTATCTCTTGGCAGTGAATTGTGCTGCTTTGGAGGAAGGGTGACCCATGTAAGGAAAAACTATTCTTACTTTCTTCAATGAATCTATTCTCATATTTTTCTCCACTGAGGAACTGGAACCTCTCAGCTAGACTCCCAGGCTCCTATAAAGGTATTATCATCAATAAGTGTTTGTTAAAATTGGTTTTCTATGGAAGTTTGAAGGCTACCGCCTCCTTTTTCACCATCTAACTGATGTAATTCTTAAAATTCTTTCAGCAATGTTTGTTAGTTTTCTTTACACAAGCTTTAAATCTCCTTCATTGAATTTAATCTTCCTCTTGTTAATCTTTGGATGCTATTGTGAATGTAATTGTCCACTTATACCCTTTTCAATTTTATTTACTGTGGGTACTTTGCAACTTTAATCATTTTATTAGCTCTAGTATCTTCTTTGTGGATTCTTTAGGACGTTCTGTATGTAGAATCATGTCATTTGTGAGTAGATAGAGTTTTACTTATTTCTTTCCTGTTTAAAAAATTTTTACTTCTTTTTCTTGCTGAATTGGTCTGGCTGAACTTTCAGTACAAGTTTGAACAGCAGAGGTGGAAGTGGGTAGTTTACTCTTGTTCTGGATTTAGGGAAAAAAATTTATTCGTTCAAAATTAAACATAATGTTACCTGTGTGTTTTTCATTAATGCCTTCTATCATGTTTAAGAAGTTCTGTTCTATTCCCAGTTTTCTGTGTTTTCATCATGAAATGGTGTTGGATTTTATCAAATGTCTTTTCTGCCTTAATTCAGATGATCATGTGTATTTTCCCTTCAGTCTATCTATATGGTGTATTATATGGATTATATTCTTGTCTTGAATTACCCTTGCATTCCTGGGATAAATTGCACTTGGTTATAATGTATAACCATTTTCATATGCTGTTTAATTTATTTTGACATATTTTGTTGAGGATATTTACATCCATATTCATAAAGGATTCTAGTCTGTAATTTTCTTTTCTTGTGATTTATGTGTCTTGATATTAGGGTAATGCTGATCTCAAAGAATGAGTTAGGAAGTGTTTCTTCCTTTTCATTTTTTTAATGAGTTTTAGAAGGATTGTTGTTCATTCATCTTTAAGTTTTTGTCTTCCAGTGAAGACATCTTTTCCTGGACTTTTCTTTGGTTTGAATTATTTTATTACCTAGTTAACTTGTTTAGTTGTTATCAGGTGCTGAAATTTTCTATTTCTTCTTGAGCTTCCATATTTCTAGAAATGTATCCAATTTATCTAGGTCATTTAATAATTACATAATTCCTTCTAATTCTCGTTATTTCTGTAAGCTTGATATTAAAATCCCCACTTTCATTTGTTTTCAGTTATTTTCATCTTTCTTTTTTTCTTTATCAGATTAGCTAAGGTATGTCAATTCTGTTGATCTTTTTAAAGAACCACTTTTTGGTATAATTGATTCTGTCAAAATTTTTCTTCTATTGTCTCTGTAGTTTCTTATAATCTTTATATATTTTTTTCCTTCTTCTAGCTTTCAATTTATTTGGCTCTTCTTTTTCTAGTTCCTCAAGATGTAAAATTAGATTATTGATTTGATGTTTTTCTTTTTTTTTTAATGTAAGCATTGACAGCTCTAAATTTCCCATGGAATATTGCCTTCACTGTATCTCTTAAGTTGTGATATGTTGTGTTTTCATTTGTCTCTATGTATTTTCTAATTTTTTTTGTGTCATTTATTCTTTGACCCATTCATTGTTTAATGGTGTGCTGTTTAATTTCCACATACTTGTTTATTTTCTAGGTTTTCTTCTGTTGATTACTAGATTCATTCCATTGTGATCTTAGAAAACACTTTGTACGGTTTTAATCTTTTTAAAAATGTATTGAGACATATTGTGACTTAATGTATGGTGTATCCTCGAGAATACTCCATGTACATTTATAAATAATGTGTATTCTGTTGTTATTGGCCAGAGGAATTTATATATGTTTGTTACGTCTCGTTCATCTATAAGTTGTTTAAGCCCTTAATTTCTTTATAGATCTTCTGTCTAGATGTTCTATCCATTATTGAAAGTGATGTATTGATGTTTACAACTATTGTTGTAGAACTGTCTATTTTTCCTTTCAATTCTTTCATTGGGTGGATTCCTGGTCCTAGGATACTTCAACATCAACTGGGAATAAGTCAGAAAACTTGACCCTATGAAGGCATTACAAATCAGCTGTGCATTTAGGTTTAAACTGGAACCCACTTGTTTGCTATGTTTTTGGTGAATATACATCAGAAACAACACCACCTCATATTTATGTTAATTCTCAACTTGCAAAGCATTTTGGCATGCATTAATTATTTTATATTTTCTGGTATCCATGTGAGCTAGTAGAGACAGTATAGTTATCATTTTATAAGCAGAGGACTAATCCTCTGAAGTAGTAAATATAATGCACATGATTACACTCATTCTATATGAAGAGTCAAATCTGAGCTTGCTCTTCCAAATTCTGCTTATTTTTATTTTTACATATTCTCCTCTAGCAGGATATATCACAGTCTGCTAAAGTAAGCTTGTAACCAAAATTTTTCAGTATGTAATGTGAGACAAAGCAGGTTAAATTATTGTATTGTCTGTCACACTGAACCTTTGTTCAATGTGCCAAATCATTTCATATTTAAAATATTTTTAAAGAAAACACTTTAATATATAATGTCATTTAAAGTTATCTACATATGTGCATTAAAAGAAAGTTAGACATTTTATATAGTATTTCTTTCTTATGTAGAAATTCTTATATAGGAATTATTTCTGTCCTGAAGAAAGCAATTTTAAAGAAAACATTTTAACATAAATAATCTTTATTTCTGAATAAGGAATATAAGAATTAGAACTTCTTGATATCAAACATCAGTCCATTTTAAGAAAGCTATCACAATCTACATATTTCAAAGAGTTAAATGAAAATGACAAACTGAATAAGAAAACTTCCTTTATATAATTTTCAAAAGTAAACTTACAATTAAATGTTAAAGAATTTGAGATGATTAATCTCTTTGTAGTAACTCTCCTGTGTATCTAAAAATGAATTTCTTTACGATATTTTTTATTACTTTATTTTTTGTAATTTTTATTGAGGCATAATTGACATATAACATTATATTAGTTTCAGTTTTGCCATGCAATGATTTGATATTTGTATACATTGCAAAATGGTCTCTTCAATAAGTCTAGTTAACAGCTATCACCATACATAGTTATGAAACTGTTTTATCTTATGATAAGAACCTTTAAGGTCTACTTTCCAGAATATTTTTTAAAGAGATTAGTTAAGACTACTAATCTGGACAGAAAATTATGAGTGGAAATATAAACTATCATTTTTACATATGAGAATTTGTTCTTGTATATTTTTCTTCTACTTAAATTTGTATTTCTTGGCTAACACAGGAAATAGCTACAAATGAAGGTAAAAGTAGTATGAAATGATACAATTTATGTTTGGTTCTTTAGTCAGCTGAAGAAATGTACATTTTATATAAACGCATCATATCGAAACAGTTTTCTGTACAAGTGAATCTGTGTAAAATGTTAGTTTCAAATCATTTCTACTATAATTTCAGAAGTATTTTGATAAGCATAGTTTAATGTAACTATAAATCAGAGGTAAATCTCAAGGAAACATTAAAAAAAACTTGTGAAATAAATTATCACAGGTCTTGAAAATGGTAATAATCCAGTATCTTGAGATCACTTGGTAATGTTTAACATTAGGTATTCTGTTATTTTTGTTCATGAATTAAACTATTTTAGCATCACTGTGCTATTTAAATGTAGATATTGATATTAGATGCCATGACTTTATCTTATGGCCTTTTAATCTCATTTTCTGGTCAAAAAACTAAACTCATAAATATAATAAAGGAATCGAATTCCAATATGCAAATGTTACATAAGTGACTCTTATGTGGACTGCCATTTTCCATACCTTATGTTATGCATTACCTATGATGTATTTTTGTATTAATTTAATTTATGCTTAACTAAACACCATTGATACAATATTGAAGAAAATTATTTTAAGTGTATTCATAATATTCAAAATGTGTATGTTTAAAAATATCCTTACACATTTGCAAAAAAATACTAGGGGTAAAGGAACTTATCATTTATTAATCTACCACTACTACATAGGTACTTGCCTAAAATGGTACTTTCCATTTGATTTTTTTGAACAACCATGTGAAGTAAATATTCCAATTTTCCTTTTATGTAATCAAAAGCATAGTCTCTGAGATAAGAAATAACTTCTTAAAGAAGTAAAAATACAAACACATATTTGACTGTTTTCCCATTTTGTTCCTCCCAACTACTCAATAAAATATAAGCCTTTGTGTATATTTAAAACATATACTTACTCAGGTTCTCTGAGAAGTTAAGTAATTAACCATTTGTTGATCATTTGTTGATTTGTTAAAAAATATTTTAAAATAGTATTTAAAATTTTATATAAATATCATGTCTTTGAGACTCAAATTACCCATTAATATAAATTGAACCTTCCACAAATATGACCCAATTAGCAAATTATTATTGAATTCTAATTTTATATTTCCTTAATTAAAATAGTAACTTCTAGAAAAGTTTTGTTTCTTTGAATTCTTGGAAAGTAAAATACTTTGGTTCAGCAAGGCAGTTTGCCTCAATTTTTGTTACAATTTTATTTTTTATATTTGGATCTTTTAAATTTGTGTTATGTGAAAGATCATATGCCATCTATCAGCATGACATGTGAAATTACAGAGCTGGCATTAAAGTTATATGATGTTGACAGTTTCTTCTGTTTAAATGTGCAGCATTTAATTTTCAGAGAGTATTTATTTTTCAATTTCATTTAGTGTTCTCTTTTGGAAGGCAATTTATCATGCTTGATCTACATTGTTCATTATTTAGGATTTTTTCTAGTATCATTTTGACACCTAATGCAAGAATCTTACAAAACTGAAAACATTTTTACAGTGTCTCATATTCTAATTTAATTTCATGTTGTGATACTTCATCTTTCATGGGGGAATTTTTGCTAGAGGCTTTAAATATAGCAGAGTTGAAAGTGAAAATATTTTAAAATTGGTTTATCTTTTATTATTACACCAGTATCATCTTTTTCAGTTTTGAAATCATATACATCCAGAGTCTAATTAAATATGTTTTAATATATCACAGCCAGAGTGTATGCATTTTAATTTAAAAAAAAACTGCTGTGTTGTTAATGTTGAGAGAAGTTTGGTTTAACAGAAAATGCATTTCCATCATTAGGGACCTAATTATCTATTTATGTATGAAGAGAAAGGTACAGAATCAATACAGGTACATTGTTGCTAAACATAGCCTTAATTTTTGAAATTTGATACAAAGTAGGAGAATTGGGAGTGACTCTGTACAAGAAATCTATTACATCTACCTTTGTACTTCAGATTTCTGGGACTTTTCATCACTGAATTTGAAGTATGCTCTTTTTAATCTAGAAGTAACAAATTTGTAATGTATAGTCTGTATTATTTTTTTGCCTGTTAAAAATCAAGGCATAAATTGCATACAGTGAACTACACAGATCTTAACTTTTATATTTTTTAGTTTTGGCAAATGTGTATACTCTTGTAATCCACAGCCTTATAAAAATACAGACTATTCATCACCATAGATTCAATTTTCTCTCAAACCCTAATTAGCCATAACAACACAGATTCAATTAGATTTTTAAATAATAGAAATGCAATTAGAACTGTTAGAAGATATGATTAACAAAATTATATAACATTAACCCTGTACAATATTATTTTTCTTCTTTTATGCTTTGTCTATGGTTTAAGGAATGATGTAACACCTGGAAATGCAAATAACATTCTGTAAATCTTGTTTTAGTTAATTAATATGTCCTGATTAATAGAAGGTAGATATCCACAATTTTTTCTCCTTTAAATATATGTGTGTATATTTATGCAGATAAAATATACCATTCAAATTTTAGAATAACTTTCTATGATATAGTCTAGATTATTTTTAAAACTGGTGTGGAAAAATACTACCGATTTTTCATGTTGATTTTACAATTGACCATCTTTTGGAATATCCTTATTAGATCTGATAAGTGGACTCTTCTTTTCTTTGTTTCTTTTGTTTTTCTTGCTAGACGATTCTCTTTTAAGCAAATAATATTTAAAACATTTGTAAATGTATACATTTTACATTTTAAAAATGGAACATTTGACTAAACAAGCTAAGTTTAAAAAATTAGTCTAAATTCCAGTCATGGTTACTGAGTTATCTTCTTCCCTCTCCGAAAAACCGTTTATTCTTTATGAATTTTGATGGGTTCTGTGAGGTTTCAGATGATGATATTTTTAATTCAATTTTAGTACATCTGAGAAACAATATAGCATATTACCATTTGATCTTTTACATTCATCACATATTAATATGGTCAATTCCTGTATCCTCAAGATTCTCCCTAGATCTAACATTGTACCTTGCTTCAATAGGCAATACAAATAGTTATAAATAAAATATTTTAAACATAGCTATAGAACTAAAGCCTTTTTCTGTGTAGGAAAACCACCTTATTGAATAAAAGTATAATACTCAAGAGTAATTGTACATTCCCTTCATCTGTAGGAAACTTAGAGCTAGTGATCTTTAAATAGATACAAAATAATTATGAATAGACTTACATCGGACATTTGTTGTTTAAACAAGATTCAACTCTATATTTAACTAATGATCATTTATTTTATATCTTAATAGAAATTAAGTTTACAAATAATTACATCATTTTTTATTTGGCAAAATAAATTAATATGTATTATTTTTTAATTTTATTCCTTTCTAGAAAACTGCATTCTTTAGTTGGCAAAAAAAAAAACATAAGTTTCTTAATTTTCATGACTCCCTATGGTTGAAAACAAGATGATAGGCCCAAAATGGAGTTGCTTATGCTAAGCCCCACATCACCAAATTGAGACTTAACCTTACTGCAGTTTCAGGTCTCCCAGAAATTACATCTTAAAACAATCAATCACCAGATCAGCACGTGTTTTGTTATCTGCCTGAAAGAATCCAGCCATCCCCTGAAGGAAACTACCCTTGACATAGCAAAACAGTTGTTTTTTGCCTAGTGTAACTTCTTTGTTCTTTCCTTTTTCTATAAATGTCTCTCATTTTGTACAGGTTCTAGGAGTGTCTTTCTATCTGCTAGATCGAATGCTGCCCAATTCATGAATCACTGAACAAAACCAATAAGATATTTAAAATATACTCAGTTGAATTTTGTTTTTTTTACACTACTCTCCTTACTCTGTCTTACACTTTAAATACCAGTACTTGAGCAACATAAGCCAAAGACAAAACCACAAATCAAGTTAAGATGCAGTAAGGCAGTGCTTTTCTGAGAAGGTCAAAAACTCAAGTATGCTCTCACTCACAGAACAAAAGAGTTATTTGATGTGAGGAGTACAGGAGTACTCCTCTCTTTGGGGCATTACCTGCTGATATTTCAATTTAGCATCAGTCAATATATATATTTTTTTATGATTTAAAGACTAAGAATGGAGAAATGCACTAGAATTATTCACTTTTCTTCATTCATTCATATCTCAAGCTTTCAATATCTGCTGTACACCTGTCATATTCTAATGTCTGGGCTTATCTCTGTTATCTGTCTTTATAAACCTTGCAATGTGGATAGTGTAAGAATATTGTCAGCAGAATGCAGTATGTTCTACATTACAGATATACACAGGGATGCACAGTGGGGAAGCACATGGAAAACTCAGTCATACTGAACCAATCAATCCTTAGAAAGAAACATACTTAGTTATATATTAAGAAATGACTAAGAGTTCATCAGTGGAAGAAAAGGGAAAGGGACAATATTTTTGCTTCTGTGTCTCTTAAAAATGTAAAGGAACTCTTATTTCTTATATTTCTGATAACAGAAAATTAATCTAATTAAATAAATAACATCACAATAAAGGATAAATTATCTCTCTTAACCAAGATTTTTTTCTGAATATTCATGTCATATTCTTTTTGGAATAAAAGATATCATACACTCTCACTTCATTGTTTATTTTTTGACAATGCCCTAGATAATAAATTGTTTAACAATATATTACACATTCTATAATACATGGTATTATATATAACATATACTGTATCATACATAATATGATATGATATACATTATTATATATTTATGGATACAATTAAATGCAGGCTCCTTCCCAGGTGTAGTATTTGAGACCAATATTTAAGGTTTGATCCAACCTCATCTTCTTGTAGTTTCTTTTCCTTGTTCTTTGTTAAATTTCTAGATGTTCTATGGATTGAATTGCTGATCTCATGGATCTATCAGCCTCCTCTTAGTTGATTATCAAAAACAATTGTTTTCAATAATACTCATATTCTTGAATTTCACCAAACTCTGTTCTTAAAAAGTTTGTTACCAAGGAGAGAGCTATAGAAGTATTTACTCTTATGGTTGGCTTCTCCTTATGGAAAATATCTCTTTACTAGTTACCAGACCTAGGATCAGGGACTTCTTCTCTTGGAATGATACTCTTACTTTACAACTGGGGTCCTGGATAGGGTGATAGTATCTGGGCTTCTTGGCTTGCTCCATCCACCATGTAACCTCTATTCTATAAGCAAGCTGAAGCAAGGGTAATCAGGATACAGTATTTTTGGTCTGCTATCCTTGAGAAAGAGCTTCTTCCCTACAGATGCAGGCTGGTTGGAGGAATAGAGCCCCACATCTTTCTATCTCTCTTCCTGGAATTCCTGGAATGAAGCTCAGTACTGAATGAAGATGGAGCCCTGCGTTCTTGTGCTCTGTTTCTACAACCAAAATTCGGGGGTAGGAAATAAGTGGGTCTTGAATCAAATGTCATAGACTTAAACACTGTTTTAACCAAGATGTAGTAGATTTTCTGGAATAAATATTTCTCCATTTACTTATCCATTTACATTATCCATTCCCTTATGCATATGACCCTTAAGATAATTTCCAGAGACTTTAAATGTTGTCTTTTAACACACACACACACACACACACACACACACACACATATATATATATATATATATATATATATATATAAATTTTGGTTGTCTTGCTGGGGACAGGATCTATGGAGCTGCCTATACTACCATACTAGAAATATCATATAAATTTTATAAATGTGATCACTGTGTGCTTCATGACACATGAGCAAAAAGTTGAAGAACTTGAGAAATTTGACCCTCCAAAATATATTGAGAAGTAACAGTCCAAGTTAAGGGAATAGCAAGCACAAAATCCTAAATTAGTACCATTTCTAATAAGTTTACAGAAAAGAAAGGACTCTTACATAGATGAAGAGGAGTGACCAATACATAGATATTTAGTTTTCTTTGATGGTGGTAAAGTGAATGCAATTATTTAAATATCTTCAACCACCAGCTCTGTACCACGATTTTCCACATCTATTTCTGCTTAGATATACCTTATTAAAATTACTTCCATTACTTCAAACTCAATATGTCTAAAAGTAATATCATCTTTTTAAAATTAACTAAATGTTTTGAGGACAGAGTAAACACAAGTAAAAGTCAGTCTTCTTTCTGTCATATGTCCTATTCTATTGTAATTTGTCTAAATTCCTCAACTCACTGTACACTTTTAAGCTTTTATAATGATCATCATGTATTATTTTTCTTTCAGGTTAAATGACAAGGGACAATTTCATCAGATTAATTTAATTGCTTAGAAAGTCAATGTCAGTGTTTTTATGTATAAGATGGTTAGAGATTAAGGTCACTCTTATCAGAAGTTTAGACTTTTGTAAAAAGTTTGGACTTTTTTTGTTAAAAGAAAAAAGATATTTTTATAAGTTAACTGGTATCAGCAGTCTCCATAGTGACCCAAGGATGGGACTACTTAGTTTATGACAACTTTTATCTTGTGATCTGTGGGCTTCTCTCCTCTTAAATCATATACAGAATCTAAGAATATAGTAGACTGTGAAAAAGCTTTATTTTGCCACTATAAATAGAGGCACTTCTTCATTCTTCAATAAGACATAACATAATTGCTTTAATGGAGCCAAAGAAATAAATTCTGAGATAATAATTGCATTTAATATAACCTTATAGTTTTACAAATGAGATGAAACTAAATTGTATCATTTGATATCATCAACAGTTTAAAACCCTTATTTCTCTACAGTCTCTGAAATGAAAGGTCACTGGGGCATGAATTCTGTACTACCATGATGTAGAAACCATAATTACATTAACATATATTTGGAATGTTTAAATTAAACCTATTAAAAGGACTAGCTTGGGAATTTTCCCATCTCTGTCTTATTGAATTTTAACTTTACAAATAAGCCTAATGGGTAGTTTTAACTTATTCACTTTCAAAACTACATAAATAAGATATCAAAATCTATGTTTGCCTCCCTAGGTTGTGTTCAGGTCAATATACACTTTTGGCCCAGGGCACATTTTCCCCATACTATCATAGTACTATTACTTCCTTTAAAATGAATTTCTTTCCCTCTGTAGTCCCTTATTTCTTTGCTGCTTAGTTAGTTCACTGCCTCTGATCAATTTTCCCTAAGCGTCATTCCAAAGTGCCCTTTGGAATGAGCAATTACTCCCAGAAATCGGACTTGCTAATGCTGCTCATCACTGTTTTATAACACTTAACAGTCACCACTAACTCCTTCAAGACAATTAGGCTTCCCATGTGGCCTCATGACCAAAATTCTCATTGATGGAACATTTACATAAGTATATCTACTCATTTTAAATAGAAATTTACTGTTGACAGTGGACTCCCAATGGAATGAGCCTAACAACACAAAACACTGGCCCAGAATAAACTGACTCGCATGCTATAACAAAAAATAAGATACAGACGTGTAAATGTATTACCCTTTTATTTAGTTTTGTTTTATTTTATTTTCTCTCCTAATATTCAAAGGTCAACTATAATACGTTTCATACAGTGACTTTATAGTAGTATTTCAAAAACATTTGACTTTAGGCAGTTTAATAAGGAAAATTATATTCAAACATATTTTAATCAATTTAACTTTATTTATTTATATTTTTGGTATATATATTTTTTGGCTGCACAGTGTGGCATGTGGGATCTTAGTTCCCCAACCAGGGATCAAATGTCCCCTACATTGAAAGCGTGGAGTCTTAACCACTGAACCACCAGCGAAGTCCCTAATTAATTTTAAAAAGTCATAATTTTGAACACCAATAACACTATTTTCTTCTAATATTCAATTTATTTTAATTTTATAATATCACAAGAAAATTTCTCCTATTCTGCTATATGTCTAAGTGAGCCCCATGTAGTTAACATGTAGGGCATAAAAACCTATCTAAGTATTATTCTTGATCAGCTTGAAATAAATAGTTACACACAGTATTTTTCAAGAATAAAGACAATATTATATGAAAACAATGTAAATTAATTGAAATTGGTCTACTATTTATGCAAAATTGAATAAAATATGAGTCAATTAAAGATACATTTCTTTCTTTCTGTACATCTATATCTATCTATCTATCTATTCTATTTTTTCACATTCCTGGCTTGAAGATTAAAATTATAGTGATAGTGACTATTACTGACTTACTCTATACTTAGGTTTGCCTTTATGCTATGAGACACTGAAATCCTATTATCTTAATAGATACTAAATGTGTTCTTTGTGTAAAATGATTTATGAAAAGAAATGCAGACCTGAATCTAAGAATGGATATATTACTGATGCTGATTTTTTGCACCATTAACCATATCTTCTTTATACTTAACTGCTATCATCTTTTTAATAATTGATATATTCAGTAGAAAAACTACTGCTCAACATGAGTTAGTGCAAAGTTTCTGCTAGTCACAGGTCTTGAATATAGTTTCAAAGAGAGTTAATCTGATTAAGGTAAAATTGTCTTAGATATAACTTATTTTTATACCAATAATTCATGTTTAATTTTTAAATTTTCTCAACCATTTCATTTTAATGAACTTGAAATAACAATTGACTTACTAGATATTCAAATTTTATTTTCTTATAAAATTTTGCACGTCTATTTTTTCTTTATGACAGAGTACACAGTAAAATATGTACTCCGAGATTGGTATCTTACAGTGAGAGAATAAAATAGAAAAAGGAATATAGACTCTTTTTATCTTTTTTACCTAGTATTTCTATTATTATATATTTTTCTATTATCATGTATAACATCTAAACATTTTCTCTGTCATTTTCTAAAAGCAATGCAAGACCCCCAAAGGTTATGCAGCTAACAAGAGAGATTCAGGATACATAAAACAACTATAGCAGATAGAATGGAAAGGACAAATTCACACTTATAACTGGATACATCCAAATTTTGTCTTTATGGGTAATAGAACAAGATGAGAGAAAATCAAAATGATACAGATGAGTTGAACAACACTATCAACTGACTTGAACTTCATCCAACAGTGGCACCAGCAGAATATGGATTATTCTCATGGGCATGTATGACATTGACAAAGATAAACCATAAAAAGATACTTCACCACATATAAAATAATATAATTGTATAAAAATCTACTCTGACAAGACATCAATAATCAAAGATATCTTTAAATCTCCAAAAAATTCCTAAATTTGCCATGAATCAAAGACATAAGAAGCAAAGTATAAAATATTTGAAATGAATAAAAAATAAAACAAAACTCTTTGTTAATTGCAGTTACATTTGTTCTTAAATGGAAATTCATAGAATGAAATGCTTGTATGAGATGAAAAATGTTATTAAATCAATGATCTAAGCTTAAACCTTAGAAAATAGAAAACAATTTAGGCATACTGAAAGGAATAGTAAATATAAATGCAAAAATACATGAAATTGAAATAATAAAAATATTAGATAAAGTCATAGAGTGAAATATATTTTCCTTGAGATTAATAAAATTGATAGCCAGACTGGTAATAAACAAGAGGGAAACCACAAATTATTAATATCAAGGATCAAAAGGTGACATTTATAAAAATATTATAGAAATTAATATAATTTAAAAGAACTGTTATGAAAATAATAAGGGAATATTATGAACAACTTTATGACAATCAATTTGATAAAATAAATGGATTAATTTCTTAAGGGATTCAAATTAAAATGCTCACTCAAAAATAAATATATATTCTTCAAGCTCTATATCCATTAAAATATTGAACACACAATCAGATACATTCCTACAAATTAAACTCTAGCCCCAGGTAATATTACTGTTGAATTCTGCAAAATATTGAAAGAAGAATAAATATATTCTATACAATCTCTCCCAGTAGAAGGGGAGACAACCCTACCAATTCATTTTCTGAGGTCAGAATTATCTTGCAGAAAAAGGTATACCAGAAAAGAAAACTATACAATAGTATTCATGAACATAGATTCAAAAATCCTTAAAATATCAGCAAATTTTATTCAATAATTAACAAATGATAATTCATCATGACCAATCATGGTATATTTCTTTTTAATTTTTTTGTATTTATTTAATACAGCAGGTTCATATTAGTTATATATTTTATACACATGAGTGTATATATGTCAATCCCAATCCCCCAATTTATCCCACCACCACACCCCCACCCACTTTCCCCACATCATGTCCATACATTTGTTCTCTACTTCTGTGTCACTATTTCTGCCTTGCAAATTGGTTCATCTGTACTATTTAGTCATGGCTTATTTCAGTAAATAAAGTTAATACAACATTTGAACACCAAACTATATAATTCATTTTATGAATAGTCCAAAAATAAAGAATTCATACAATCTTTTAATAGATAAAGAGAAATATTTTGTCAAAATATTGAGTGTATTCATGACAAAGCTCTCAACATACTAGGATAAGTAAGAAACTTCTTAACCCCAGTAAAGAACATCTAAAGAAAGTCTATGGCTAACATCATATTTAATAGGAAAAAAAATAGACTGATATAGCTTTTCACATAAAACCAGAAAGATGTGTATGCTCTCACCACTTATATTCAACATTATAATGGAAGTCATAGGTAATATAGTAACACAAGAAAGTGTAATAAAAGCCAAACAGATTATAAAGGAAGGAGTAAAACTCTTTTTATTTTCAGACAACATGATAATCTGATGATCTATGTAAGAAAAAATATCTAAGGTTTTATATTTTAGGTATAAAATACCTTATACCTAATAGGTGAATATAGTAATATGTCAGGATAAAGGTCAATATACAAAATCAATTGCATGTCTACACAATGAAAATAAACATTGTGCATTAGTTTTATAAATACATTTACAAAAACATCAAATAAAATTTAATTTTAGGGATATATTTAACATAGAAAATTAATAAATTTAGTATAAAAATATAAAATATTTATGAGTGTTATTAAATCAGAACAAAATAAATGAAGAGCTAAAACAGGCATAGGGATTTGAACTAATATTAGAAAATTACAATTTTTCTCAAATCAATTTAAACTCTATTAATATTTCTATTTTTTTTTTAGAATTGACAAGCTAATACTAAAAATTTATATGGAAAAACCAAAGACTTGGAATAATATAAAAGAGGGAAAGAATTAAAAGTTGGAGAGCTCATCTAAATTTAAGGCATGCTATAAGGTAACCATAATTAAGTGAGTGCAGAATTTAATTATGGATAGATATACAGAGCAACCCAATATCATAAAGGGAATGAGAAAAAAAGCCCAAAACAATCACATTGTTAACTGATTTTTGACAAATTTACCAAGTTAATACAGTAGAGAAAGAGTGGTCTTATAAGCAAATACTGCAGGAAAAGTTGGACATTCATATGAAAATAACTGATCTTTCACCTTTACTGCACACCATTTAAAAAACTTACTCAAAGTGGTCCAAAACTGAGGGCAAAAACCATAGCTTTCTATCAGAAATATAGGAAAATATGTTTGTGATCCTGGGTTATACAAATAGTTCTTTGTCACAAACACCATAAACCATAATAATGGTGTATAATACTTCATCATGATTAAAGTCTCTTGCTCATTGAAAGATTCTACAAAAATTGGAAAGACGTCTTACAGATTGTTTTTTGTTTTTTGTTTTCCTGGAATTGATTTCTAATCTCATAGCATTATGATCAGAAAAGATGCTTGATATGATTTCAATTTTCTTAAATTTACTGAGGCTTGATTTGTGACCCAAAATGTGATTTATCCTGGATCTATTTTGTCTGATATGAGTATTGATACTCCAGCTTTCTTTTGATTTCCATTTGCATGGAATATCTGTTTCCATCCCCTCACTTTCAGTCTGTATGTTTCCCTAGGTCTGAAGTGGGTCTCTTGTACACAGTATTTACATGGGTCCTGTTTTTGTATCCATTCATCCAGTCTATGTCTTTTGGTTGGAACATTTAACCCATTTACATTTAAGGTAATTATCAATATGAATGTTCCTATTACCATTTTCTTAATTGTTTTGGTTTTTTTGTTTGTTTGTTAATTTGTTTTAGGTCTTTTCCTTCTCTTGTGTTCCCTGCCTAGAGAAGTTCCTTTAGCATTTATTGTAAAGCTCTTTTGGTGGTGCTGAATTCTCTTAGCTTTGGCTTGACTGCAAAGCTTTTGATTTCTCCATCAAATCTGAATGAGACCTTTGTTGGGAAGACTATTCTTGATTGTAGGTTTCTCCCTTTCATCACTTTAAATATATCCTGCTACTCACTTCTGGCTTGCAGATTTTCTGCTGAAAAATCAGCTGATAACCTTATGGGGATTCTCTTGTATGTTATTTGTTGCTTTTCTCTTGTTGCTTTTAATATTTTTTCTTTGTATTTATTTTTTGTTAGTTTGATTAATATGTGTCTCGGCATGTCTCTCCTTGGGTTTATCCTGTATGGGATTCTCTGCACTTCTTGGACTTGGGTGATGATTTCCTTTCTCATGTTAGGGAAGTTTTCAACTATAATCTCTTCAAATATTTTCTCAGACCCTTTCTCTTTTTCTTCTTCTTCCAGGACCCTTATAATTTGACTGTTGGTCATTTAATCTTGTCCCAGAGGTCTCCAAGACTGTTTTCATTTCTTTTTTCTTTTTCTTTTTTTTTTTTAATTCTGTTCCATGGTAGAGATTTCCACCTTTCTGTCTTCCAGGTCACTTATCCCTTCTCCTACCTCAGTTATTATGTTATTGATTCCTTCTAGTGTATTTTTCATTTCAGTTATTGTCTTGTTCATCTCTGTTTGTTTGTTCTTTAGTTCTTCTAGGTCTTTGTTAAATTTTTCTTGTATCTTCTTGATCTGCACTCCATTCTTTTTCTGAGATCTTGTATCATCTTTACTATCCTTATTCTGAATTCTTTTCAGATAGATTGCTTATCTCCAAGACACCTTACAGGATGAGTGAAAGCATTTGCAAAGCACATATCTGTTAAAGGATTCTTACAACTCAGTAGTAAGAAGGCAAACAACTCATGTAAAGATAAGAATTATAAATAAGCACATGAAAGTATGCTCAATGCCTTCAGCTTTTAGAGAAAGGAAAATTTAAATTATGAAATATCATTACAAACATTACAGTATGGACAATATGAAGATGATAAATGATAGATATATAGATGATACTTAGATACATAGATAGATGATAGATATTTAGATAGATATGGGGCTTCCCTGGTGGCGCAGTGGTTGGGAGTCTGCCTGCCAGTGCAGGGGACACGGGTTCGTTCCCCGGTCCGGGAAGATCCCACGTGCCGCGGAGCGGCTTGGCCTGTGAGCCATGGCTGCTGGGCCTGCGTGTCCGGAGCCTGTGCTCCACAACGGGAGGGGCCATATCAGTGAGAGGCCCACATACCACAAAAAATAAAAATTAAAAAAATTAAAAAAAATAGATAGATATGGATTGATGGATGGAATAATAACAACCCTGACAGTATCAATAGCTGACAGGGTGCAAAGCAATTGGATTGTTCATATATTGTCAATGGAAATTCAAATTAGCACAGCCTCTTGGCCTAATAGTTTGACAATTGTTTCTAAAATCACAAGTTTTGATGTGACCCACTTAACCCACTCCACAATAGAAATGTATATATATATATATATATATATATATATATATATATAATGCTTGTATATAATCATTAATACCCCAAAACTGGAATATTGAACATATGGCTCAACATAGGGTTGAACATCTATAAAAAGGAATATTATTTAGCATGAACTGCTGGTACAATACCCTAAATGGCCCCTCCTTCCTAAAAAAGAAAATAGATGGATCTCAGAAATTTGAGTGATTGAAGAATGGGAAACGAGAATGTCATGCTATCTGATTCTATTTATATGAAAGTCTTGAAAAGGCAAAACAGTAAGGATGGAAGTCAAGTTAGTGGGTGCCAGGGTTTGCATATATTTTCCAAAAGTCACCAAATCATATACCTAAAAAGATCGACTATTTTAATATGTAATTCATATATCAATAAACTTGGAAGTAAACTTAAAAATTACAGAAAATAAAGATTTAAAAAACAGTTATGGAGGTTCCAATGACATATAGTTTGTTTCCATTTTCAACATGGTACCTCTATTAATCTCTATTAATCTCTTCTATAGAAACCAATCTTTTCTGGTAGACATTATTCAAGTCTAGTTGGGCTGCACTTCCAGAAAGTTCAGTCACTGGGGAAGAAATAAACCCATTTCATAATAATTTATTATGGTACCTAGAATCCTCACAAGATCAGAGGCTGGTGAAACTTAGTAAGCTAGTTTCCTTTGATGGCATTTAAGTCAGTGAGAAGACAGAGGGAATAAGAAGGATATATTGGAAATACATTACTAACCTCTCCATCCTTGAACACAAAGAAAAAATATCAGGTGGTTTATGCTTGCAGTTTGTCATGTGTGCTGTTCCATGGAATATGACAGTGATGATTATGTGACTCAAATAGTAAATTAACCCTTGGTCTGTTACGTATATAACTTCCCCAAACTATTTTGGTGAACAAATTTCTTTATATTTTAAGGATTTTATTCCATACACTCTTCAGCACAAGGCAGATTATAAAACTCTAAAATTCACTTTGAATGGGAGTTATTTGTTCTACTGTCAAATATGGATGAAAATCAAATTTTACCCTTGAGTAAAGGAGACCCTATTGCTAAAATAATTTGCATTTTCTGAATATGAATATATAATTACTTATTCCCTTAGATTTAGCTATTCATATCAGTATTGATTCTTATTCTTTTTTCCTCCTCTTCCCCTTTCCCATTAAAAATTTTATTGATTCCTTTGAAATAATGAAACCTCAAATAATTACAACATTACTTCTAAACAATGTATCTACATGTTGCATCTTTATTAAAATGAAAATAAGATACATAATAAATAAATGATATTAAGAGATAAACACAGATCATCAAAGTAATAAATGCACATTTTAAGTAAGTTTTTTTTTCTTAGAAATTTTAATGCTAGGATTAAGCTATAGCACTTTCTTTAAGTTTCAGGTAGATCTACTCTTTAAAGGTAGGCCATAATTTTCAGCATAATTGTGTTCCAAGACTTCTTTATCACTACTTATGAGAAATCTGAAACATACTTTCCCTCTAAGGATCTGTTAAAAGGAAAGCTTTAAAGCACAAGGAGACAAACATAAGGACATTAAAGAAATATATCTTTTGTACTTATGCCTACAACGTACACTAACATATCCCTGCTCTTAGCCAGATTAACATAAAGCCTCATGCTGAAGGTCTATGTATTTAAATCCCTATTACTTTACATAATGTCAGCTTCAATGGAAACAAAAAAATACAAGGCATGCTAAAAGGAAAGAAAAAACCTTCTGAAAAAATAAAGCAACTACCAGAATCAGATATGACACATGTGGGAATTATCAGATGAGAGAATTAAAATTATTAAAGTTAGAACTCAAAAGGAAAAAGTAAACAACATGACAGATTATGTCAATACTGTAACAGATGAAAATGCTAAGAAACTATCAATGGGAACTTTAGAAATTAGAAATATAGTAACAGAACTGAAAAATGCTTTGCATACGTTCATTAATAGACTCTACATAGGTGAGGAAAGAATCAGTGAACTTGAAGATAGGTTAATAGAAATTTTCCAAACTGAAATACAAAGAGAAATATGAATTAAAATAAAATAAAAATAAGGAAAGAATGTAAACAGAACATACAAGAACTGTAGGATAATCATAATCATTAAAAAGTAAAACTTACACACAGTTGGAATATCAGAAAAGAAGAAAGAGAGAATGTAGAAGAAACATTTTAAGTAATATGACCAGTTAGTAAATTAATAAATAAGTAATTACTAAATTAATGGCAGGCACTAAGCCATAAATTCAACAATCTGAGAGTACACCAAGAAAGATTTAATAAAAAGTAAAAAGCAAAATAACTCACAACTAAGCATACCATATTCAAACTACAGGGAAAAAAAGAGGGGAAAATATTGAAGGAAGATAAAGAAAAAAAGGACACTCATTTAGACAGAAATAAGAGTAAGAATTTCAGCAGGCTTCTCATCAAAAACCATGCCAAAAAAGGAGTGTGGGTTGAAACGTTTGAAGCGTTAAAAGGAAAAAAAAAAAAAACCTAGAAATCTATATCCAATCTATATCCTGTGAAATTATCCTTCAAAGGTGAAGAAGAAATAAAGACTCAGAAAAAAAAAATGAAAAAAGTCATTTCTAGCAGCTTTGCTCTGCAAGAAATATTAAAAGAAGTTCTTCAGGCAGAAAGAATTAAAAAGAAGATAGAGGTCAGAAACTTGGAACTACATAAAGAAGAGGGTTGCCAAAGGTATAAATGAAAACAAAATAAATTATTTGTTTCTTGTTCTTTGTTGATATGAAAGACAACCGCTTGTTTAAAGCAATTTTGTAACTATGTATCAGGAATATATAACCTATGGATAATTGATATACATGACAGCAATGTCACAAGGTATGGGAAAGAGGAATTGAGGTAAAATTCTTAAAGGTAATTGAAGAGGTTGGTTCCTGGTTATAAACCAATGTGTGTTTTTTCAGGCCTGACTATAGGCAATTATAAAGGCTTTACCTGTCATGTCTAACAGGTCAAAGCTGTGCTGCAGTCTCTGAAGAGAGTTGCATCAAGGTCTGAGGCCCCTGGACAGTAAGCTCTTCACACATATGCAGCCACAGCCTCTGTGCCTTCGTTCTGAGATCTCTTCATCTGAGGCCTTGGGCAGAAGTCCTCTTCAGCCTCCTCTGACGATGCCTCCTTAAGGGGGATAAAAGGGGATAAAATGGGGCAGGAAACCATGAAGACACTTTTCCCCATTCTGCCTCGGTACCCAGTACTTTTCCACTCCTGTCCACTCTCTCTAACCCTCCCTGAACTTAGGATCCTTAAAAGTGCCAGACCCTTCTCTTCAGGATGTCAGCAGCCAGCCAACCCGCACATATGCGCTGTTCCATCTGTCCCTTGACTGGTGCGCTGTTCCACCAGGGAAACTGAAACGCAAGAGTTGGGTTACTTTGTTCTAGCCTCTTGCTTATTGCCCACTGGGTTAAATGATTAAAGACTAAACTCTTTCATTTGTTGGCTTGTTGCTTGAGTTGGCTCCTCTGACATCCAGCAGCTCAGCTCTCTCTAGCCCAACTCAGCCGAGCTCCTGACAGAAACCGCACCACACAGGAAGTTATAGTGAAATTTGATGGTGCACATACATTATTTAAACACACATATTGTAAATTCTAGGACAACCATTAAAATAGTTTTAAGAAAAACAGAAGGATAAATAACACACAAAAAGAAAATATAAAAACAGAATCAAATAAAAAGTTGGAGAATTTGAAACCTCTCTGTTATAAATTGATAGATTAAGCAGGTAGAAAATCAGGAAGGCCAGAGTTGACCTGAACAGATCTGTCAATGAACTTGATCAAATTCACTTTACAGAATTATCCATTCAACAACAAAAGAAAACACATCTTCTCAAGCATACATGAAAGAGTTTACAGAATTAGACCACATTCAGGCCATAAAACAGAACTGGTCTGGGCAGGCTTGTAAGAAAGGTGGAGTGCTACCTCTGTTAGCCCTCACGGGAAGCTCAAACCACAGAAACCCAGTGGTCACATAGGAAACCTTCCCCACAATACCAGACCCATGCTGCAGGAACTCAAGCCAGTCTTCCTTTCCTGCTTTTTTAAACCATTTTTGGACCTGCTCGAGAGTCAACATTGCTCTCCTTAGAAAGACTTAGTATGTGATTAATAAACATTTCTATACCTTCTTGGTGCATATGTGTTTTCATCTATACTCAAACCCTATGTATGTTTGTGTGTGTTTGTGTGATTTACACACATTTAGGGTAAGTGTAGAACAATGACCTGTAATAGGTAATCAAAAATACAATTATAAGGAATTTAACATTCAGTTTGGTTTAAAATAAACTACAATTAAATATTTTTGATTTTATTAAACATAAAAAAAATTCTTTCCAAAATAAAAAGAAATGTGATGTCCCTTTAGAAACACTTAATTTGGCCAAGCTTGTAGATGGTTTAAGAATACACAATTCTTTCCAATTCATTTAATCTTTTCAGATACTATTGACTTGCTCATTCCACCTTGAGGCCATGTTTTTTTCTATCCCCCACTGTTTCCAATATATAGAAGAAAATCTGTCTGTGGATCTGAAAATCAAAATCTTTCTCACCCAACACAGATTCCTTTGAGAACCTAATAGGAAAGCAATTGGAAAAAGAGACAGGGGTTCTTCTTTACTTTTCTCTCATCCTTCCTGTTTGATATCTTTCTCTCATGACTTGGACTTATTTTGGTCTTGGTTTGTGATCACATGCTAATTTGCACAGCTCAATTCACCCAGATGGAAAATATAGCTACCTATGGGGGTAACAGCACATTTTAGACATCACTTTTTTCAAGGTCTAATGGTTTATATATCCCCAGGACTAACTTTCTTAAACAGCAGGCAGTCAGTATCTTCCCTGATTGACAAGTAGTAAAAGTGTTTTCTAAACTCTTTGTCTTAACATCTTTTACCCCTTATTGTATGTCCTAATAATTTCTAGTAATATCACTAGAGAACAAAAACACAAAAATCACTTTTTAGAGGAGAATATATTTGGGCAGAAATTTGTAGAATGTATGGCACTTACGTATTCTGCACATCTCAGTTTCTGTGTGTCGTCTAATATTCATCTATCTTGTTGACACAAGGTTAGCTACTTTGGGAACTAGTATTTGATTAATAACTTCAGGAAAGATAAAAATTTCCTTTTACATAAACTGAATGTATTTATGAGCGTATCTAACACTGCATTCATTCCCTCTCCCCCATGTTTGCAAGTAAATGCAAAAGAAAAATCAGTTTGCAATAAAAATCATTTAAACTTTAATTTAGGAGGAAGGGATATCCATTTAGGGGAAAGTATATTTTAATTTATTATTAGAGACAAATTTTGCAAGTTCTTTCAGCATAAGAATGTCTATATCCTTTCAATGAACTAGAATTCATTTATGGTGGGGAAAGCTGTACAATTTCACTCTGCAATCTCACTTACTTCAATGAAAGTACTTTAGCACCTTTACTCTCATCAGCCCCCACCTCATGTTATAACATCCCCACCTAGATGAAAAGCAGAAATAGAAGCATCAGAGTTACCCAGGGTCATCGGATTTTGTATTGGGAAATCACACTTTGAAATGTCTTTGTATTTTATCTTTATTGTTAGTTGCTACCTTAACAGAAACTAGTATAAATGCAATTAAAAAATAGAAAATGTTATCTTCCTCATGTAGGTAGCTGAATGCATGTGCTGTCTTCTCCATTTTTCCATCATGTTTCAGACAATTACACATTTTTTCCTCTGGGATCTTAGAAAAACATGATTTGTTGCCAAATGCATTAACTAACAGGGAGTAGACCACAATGATATGATTATTTGATATTAGGCTCTCTTTATGTACTACCTTTAAGGCTTCATTTCTTACTCAGTAAGATCTTCATATTCATCGGAATATCTGGAGTAGGTTTTTATATAAAGTGAAGCTTCACAAGAAATATTAGCTGTTTTAAGTAATGGTCAATCATTTAATGATTAAAGAAACTTGATCAACTGTGAAACTATTTTCTCAAGATTTCACATTGAGAAAATGAAAAAACCTGGACTAGATAATAGTTTTACTGATATGCACTATCCATGATTTTTCCTATACATGTTACTTGGATCACTTTATCTGACACTGAGAATCTACATTCATATGGTATAGTATTTTACACACTGTACTTAAATGATAATTTTATTCTAATGTCTTCCCCATAGGTTGTACTATTACTAAAAGAAAAAAAAAGAGATAACATGGCATTTATTTTAAAACCTTTAGTGCTTATCACATTATCACAGTTCTCAAATGTCACTCAGTAAATCTTTGGTGATCTGAATGAAAGTGCTATATTAATGCTATTTATAGAATGCAGGTATTGAAATGAAATAATTTAATTAAATACCACATGTAATCAGAGTATAATAATCTGGAGTCTCACAAAATATATTGCAATTTAAATCATGACAATTCTGTTCCTCCCACTACTTAACATTTTGTTATTTTTATAACAATAATGTTACTCTAAAAAACAATAACACATTCTCAAAACCTCCATTCTAAAGGCAAAATCTCACCATAATTACTTTTTTATTCTTGTATCAGAAGCAAAAGAAAAAAAACATTCATTCTTTATTAAATTCTGTTCTATGGAGATCTATAGTGTATTGACTTAGAGGTTATCGTGTTTACAGTTCAGACATATAGGGAACAACCAATGAATGATATCTCAGGTAAAACCCTGTTCATAAATAAAATGCTTAGGTAAAAGTTTTCCCATAACTCAATTACCAGCATCATATCCAGTAAAAATTTAAACTTAGGGATATAGAAGTTTACTGCAGTAGAGAGAGCATTGTTTATCTTTGAGCTGGGAGCTGAGAAAGCTGGTTATATTTTGGGCTAAACATTTGAGTTAAAGCAACTTTACTGGATGCAGTTCAACATGGTGGGCAGGACACAGTTTCCTGCGGACAGTAGGAAGTAGGATTTTGGACATATAGTCACAGCTTAAGACTTACCTCTAAAACTTTCTGTTTTTAACATCAATATATGTCAATCTCTTCAGATGTTTTAAAATGGAAATAATTATAAATGTATAAAACTAACTATAATTTTGGAATATGTATTTAAATCCATATCTACATATTTTACTAAAGTGAATTTATTTACAATTGATTTTCAATTGCTTTAATATGAAATCATAATAAATGCACTTTTACCTTTTTAACTTTTACAGCATTATATTCATTTTTAAATTTGTGAGCATGTTATTACCTATTTTGTGTTGGCTATAGGATACAGAAAGAAATTCATATGCTTCAGAATTGGGTAAATACCAAAGAGCACTATTGCTGAATCATATGATAAAAGCGTGATTACTTTTGTAAGAAACTGTCAAACTCTCTTCCAAAGTGTCTGTACCATTTTGCATTCCTATGAGCAATGAGTTCCTGTTTCTCCACATCCTCCCCAGCATTTGTTGTTGTCAGTGTTCCAGATTTTAGCCTTTTTAATAATTGTTGTTTAATTTACATTTCCCTAATGACATATGATGTGGAGCATCTTTTCATATGCTTATTTGACATCTCTCTATCTTCTTAGGTGAGATGTCTGAAGGTTTTTGGGTCATTATTTTTGATTGTTTATGATTTGAAAATTGCATGCTTACATGTAGGTTTTTTGGGCATTTGTCATGCTTGATGTTCTCAGATCTTTCTGAATCTATGGTTTAGTATTTGGCATTATATTACAGAAATTATTGGTCATTTTTCTTTTAAATATCTATTCTTCCTCTCTTTTTCTGTCCTGACATTTCCATCATGCATATGTTATACATTTTATTATTGTCCCACAGTACTTGAATATTCTGTTCTATTTTTTTTTAAGTCTTTATTCTCTTTGTTTTCCAGTTTGGGGGGTTTCTATTGAAATACCCTGAGCTCAGAGATTCTTTCCTCGACCATGAGCTCATCAAAGGCATTTCTCATTTCTATTATACTGAGTTTTATTTCTAACGTTTTTTTTTTTTTTTTTTTGGTTCATTCTTAGGATTTCCATCTCTCTGTTTACCTTGCCCATCTGTTCTTGTATGATGTCTATTTTTCCATGAGAGCCCTTAGCATATTAATCATAGTTGTCTTAAATTCTCCTTCTCATAATTCCACCATCCTTGCCATGTCTGGCTCTGTCTTGCTCTGCCTTTTCACGTTGTGTTTTTCACCTTTTGGTATACCATACAATTTTTCTTGATAGCCAGACAGGATGGACTGGATAAAGGAACTGCTGTAAATTGGCCTTCACTAATGTGGTGTTGAGGGCTCAGGGGAAACATTTTTAGTCCTGTGATTAGGGCTCAGTATTTTAGTGAGCCTATGCCTGCCTCTGGACTGTGATATTCACAAGTGTTTAATATTTTTCTACTCCCCTTAGGTGGGAGAGGTTGGCTACAGTGGTCTTGAATTTTTTTTTTCCCCTTCTCCCAGTCAGTTAGGATTTGATAACATGCCAGCAGGTTAGGCTCCACTGAACTAGTTTCTGCTGAGGGCAGCCTGTGCTAAGAACAGAGTGCTCTGGTGTATTTCAAAATGATTTGTTTTCCCCAGCCTCTTCTTTTTGTAGGAGGGGATTTTCCTCTGGTATTTACAGTGGGGACCTGGTTGAGCTCCTGGAGGTAAATATCACGTTGTGCTCCCCACAGCAGGACTCATTCCCCATGGAGTTTTAACTCTCAGAATTGTCCACACTGAACCTCCAGCAATTTGACAATTGCAGTTCTTGTTTTCCTATTTAGGCACTGGCTCTCATGACAGTTTCTGCTCATGTCTCTGCTTTGGTTAAGTTGTTATTCTGTGTATTTTTTTGCCCATCTGATCTCTTTTGGGAACAGTGATTTGCCTTCTGTCCTCACCTCTCTTGGGGATTCTAGAAGAATTGAAGAAGATTTCTCAGTCTTTCAGCTTTTACTTGTGTTGGGACAAAGTGGTGGCTTCTACACTTCTTACATGCAGAACTGGAAAGCTCACAATTATTATTTATTTAGTAAATGTTCATTGAAATTTTACTCTGTGCCAGAAATCTACTAGAAGGGAATTCAACACAAGTAAGACAGACAAAATTTATTTATTTTCTAGATGTTTATGGTTTACTAATGGACAATTATAAAGACTTTTAATATTAACTGATTCAATTTTAGAGCTAAAAAAGGAAGCACAAATTGTTAAAGAGAGGCAAAACCTGATCTTGCTGTAGAAGAATACATTATTTCTCTATGGCTGAAATTCTGGTACTTATATAATCTAACTGATCTCATAATAACCTTGCCATAAAAAAATTTATTATAGTATACTAGATTAAGATACTGAAAAGAAAATCAAAGAGGTAGAACGACTTTCCTATAGGCAACCAAGTACAAGACAAATGATAATTCAAATCATCAAACTTCTAGCTGTTTTAAGTATAAATCGATGCTATTGTCTGAATGTTTATATGCCACAAAAATTCATCTGTTGAAGTCTTAATCCCCAAAGGTGATGGTATTAGATCCTTTGGGAGGTGCTTAAGTCATGATTGTGGAACTCTGGTGAATGGAATTAGAGCCTTATAAAAGAGGTTGTGAAGAGATCCTGGAACATTTCTGCCATGTGAGGACACAAGAAAAGTCTCACTTGACATGCTGTCCCCCTGACCTCAGACTTCCAGCCTACATTATTGTGAGAAATAAATATTTATTTTGTATAAGCTACCTAGTCTGTGGTATTTTGTTATAGCACCTAATGGACTTATACAGTATATAACCTACATAAACTTCAGTAAATTGTCTTAATAGTATGGTCTTTTTCAGGCTAGCATATAATTCACGAATACTGAGAATATAAAACAATTGTTTATCAATATGAAAGGAAAGTGAGTGCTTAACAGAAAGGTTAGAAAATAAATTTAAATCTTAATATGTTTGCCACTGGCATTCAGATTTTCTGGCTGACATCAGACAAGTTATTAACATGTTAAAATTGTGAATTCACTAACTGTATAATAAATTGGATATTAATACTGACTCCACTGTGTAGACAGTTTATGTGATTCAGCCAATACACTTCTGTTAAATGCTCAGAAGACAGAAAAATCACATAAAGGTAGTAGAAATAGTCCTTAGATTATATTTTCTCATCAAGAATAAGGATTTTGTGGTGTATACACTATAAGAATCTATTATAAAGTCACTAAATGGTCACCAGAGCTCACGTCAAAGATTTTTATTTTGAAGACAAATTTATTATCATATCACTACTGGTTAAAAGAAGAAAGGAAGAGGAAAAAAGGAAAGAGAGAGGGAAAGAGGGAAGGAAGGAAGGAAGGAAGGAAAGAAGGAATTAAAGACCAAACAATGTGACAGCAGATTACCTCACTGTATAGAAATATAGAAATAAATGAAAATATTAACAAGGCACCCAAGTTAAGGGATGTGTCTATGATGTAACAGAGTTATAGTCAGAAAGTCTGGAGCTAAACCCTCATCTAGGATATATTGTGTTTAACTTTGACCACCACTCTTTATTTCTCTAAATTTCAAATTCCTCATTTTAAATGTTGGATGATTATGCAGTCCATGGAACTGCTGTAAAGGTGAAAAAGAATGAGATGTATTGAAAAGCCATTGACATATTGTGTAGCACCCAGTTGAGGCTCTACAAATGCTTGATTGTTTCTTAATCAATCAAACAGTTAGTGACAGTCAAAGGAGATAGAAATTGAAAAAAATGACAAGGATGACAAGAACATGGAGATATAGAAATGAAAAGAAAACTTAAAACCCTGCATCACTTTATTTTTTATTTTTTTATTTATTTATCTTTTTCTTTGGAGTATGTGGGCCTCTCACTGCTGTGGCCTCTCCCGTTATGGAGCACAGACTCTGGACCCACAGGCTCAGCGGCCATGGCTCACAGGCCCAGCCACTCTGCGGCATGTGGCATCTTCCTGGACTGGGGCACGAACCCATGTCCCCTGCATCGGCAGGTGGACTCTCTACCACTGTACCACCAGGGAAACCCCACTTTATTGTTTTTGACAACTAAACTCAATGAAACTAACTGAACATTATAGCTCAGAGTGGGAGTCAACTGATGGATGTGACTGTGCCCTGGGTAAGATACTTCCTGGAATCACTTATGTTGAGGAGTTCTTCAGCATAGATGAATCTGTTATATCTTAATAATGTTAATATAATAATCATCATAATAACCATCATAATAATAATCTAAGTAACTGCAAAGTCATTTTCTAGGAAATCAGATAGTTTCCTTTTATTTATCTGTGGGAGGGAAAAATTAAAGGGATTGAAAAATTATTATTAAAGAATATGGATCTAGTGGCATAGCTTTCAATCCTGGGGCTGTGAAGAAAATATTTTTAACAGTTTGTCAATATGAAGATTTTTACAAGACTTCCTCACTGATCCACCTCCACCTCAGTGATAATATGGGGACGTGTTAATTATCCACTAGATTAGAAACGCAAGTATTTGTAGACATATATTGCCTCTGCTAATTTTTTTTTTTTTTACAGCTAGTATGGGAAATAGCTTAGCTTGTTTGGGGAATATTTATAATTTAAATAATAAAAGCTTGAGGACCTATAAATAAATTTCATCTTTCTAAGTTTAGGAGAATGAACTAGTCAATTCAAGAGACCAAGGGAACACTAATCTCTCTCAAATAAATCCCACACTATACAGCTTTGGGAATGTTTGCTATCCATTTAAATAACCATAAAGATGAATGTTTTGATATTTCACTTGGAGACTTAGGGGTCAGAATGTATACTTTAGTTAAAGTATATATTGAAGGTTATCTCTTTTGAGCTTCTCTCTTAAAATTATATAAATGTAGTTTGTTAATCTACCAATTACTTTAGTTACCAATTAAGGTACATTTTTTCTTATTCAAATATTTTGATTATTTATTTTTAATCATGCTATATTGAAACATATATAAAATCAGAAAAAAATAGTCTCTCTTGCATGTACCACCATATTTACTTTATTTTTTTAAATTAATTGTTATTGAAGTATAGTTGGTTTACAATGTTGTGTTAGTTTTGGCTGTACAGCAAAGTGAATCAGTTATACATATACATATAGCCACTCTTTTTTTAGATTCTATTCCCATTTGGGTCATTACAGAGTTTTGAATAGAGTTCCCTGTACTATACAGTAGGTTCTTATTAGTTATCTGTTTTATATGTAGTAGTTTGTATATGTCAATCCCAATCACCCAACTTATCTCTCCCCCCACTTTTCACCTTGGTAACCATAAGTTTGGTTACCAAGGGGAAACCAAACTGTGTCCTACATCTGTGACTCTATTTCTGTCTTGTAAATAGGTTCATTTGTACCATTTTTTAAGATTCCACATATAAACAATATCATATGATATTTGTCTTTGTCTGTCTGACTTACTTCACTCAGTATGACAATCTCTAGGTCCATCCATGTATGCTGCAAATGGCATTATTTCATTCTTTTTTATGGCTGAGTAATATTCCATTGTATATATGTACCACATCTTCTTTACCTATTCTCTGTCAATGGACATTTAAGTTGTTCGATGTCCTGGCTATTGTAAATAGTGCTGCAATGAATATTCGGGTGCATGTATCCTTTCAAATTATGGTTTTCTCCAGACTTATGCCTAGGAATGGGATTGCTGGATCATATGGTAGCTCTATTTTCAGTTTTTTAAGGAACCTCCATACTGTTCTCCATAGTGGCTGTATCAATTTACATTCCCACCAAAAGTGTAGGAAGGTTGCCTTTCTCCACACCCTGTCCAGCATTTATTTATTGCTTGTAGATTTTTTGATGATGACCTTTTTTCTGACCAGTGTGAGGTGATACCACATTATAGTTTTGATTTGTATATCTCTAATAATTAGTGATATTGAGCATCTTTTCTTGTGCCTCTTGGCCATCTGTATGTCTTTGGAGAAATGATTTTTTAGATCTTCCACCCATTTTTTGATTGGGTTGTTTGTTTATTTGATATTGAGCTGCATGAGCTATTTGTATATTTTGGAGATTAATCCCTTGTTGGTTGCTTCATTCGCAAATATTTTGTTCCATTTTTTGAGTTTTATTTTCATGGTTTCTGTTGTTATTGAAAAGCTTTTAAGTTAATTAGGTCCCATTTGTTTATTTATTTTATTTTCATTACTCTCGGAGGTGGATCAAAACAGATCTTTCTGTGATTTATGTCAGAGAGTATTCTGCCTATGTTTTCCTCAAAGAGTTTTATAGTATCCAGTCTTACATTTAGGTCTTTACTCCATTTTTAGTTTATTTTTGTGTCCACATGAAATTAGGACATTCTCTAACATCATATGGATTATAATTTTAAAACTAGGGAAAAAGAAAAGAAGGAAGAGAAAGAAAGCAGGAGGTTGGGGGGAGAGGGAGAAAAAGAAGGAAGGACAGAAAGAGCTTCATGTATAGAACTAAAACTTGAGCTTCCTTGTCCCCTCCAGTTCTACTTCCTCAGAGGAATTCTGTATGTTGAAATAGTGTATAACATTCCCATACTTAAACATTTTTACCATGAATATTTAAATTCCTGTCAAACACAAAATTTCTCAGCATATGTCTTATCTTCTCCTGGAGCCTTTTGTTGTAATTATTTCTGGGAAATTTCTGAATACCTGGGAAAGAGAAGAAATTCATGTTGTTATTCATTGGGTTTTGGTAGAGGTAGAAAATTTCACATAAGGTGGAGTTTGGGAAAACTGTTTACTCAGAATAAAAAGAAGAAATCTGATAGTTATTTTTCCAGTTAATCCAGAAGGCATGATCACTGTAAAGCAGAGATGGCTGCATTAAAGGAATAATAGTATCTATGTGAAACATCCATTTATTATGCATTAGTGTTAATTTAAAAGGACAGGTGGTATCACATACAGAATATTTCATTGACATAGGAATCAAGTATCTTGACTTATTCTCTCAAATCTGTCATTAGATAGCAAGCTTGACATCAGCAAGTTAGTTAACTTCTTCATCCCCATTTCTTTATCTATAAGGTAATGAAGGACTGGATATGTATTTTTATAAGTATTTTACAGCTTGAAAATCATATTATTCTAAAAACTTATATGGTATTATACTTTATCAATTTTAAAGGAACAAAAATCACAAAGAAGTATTGATTATAATTCATCTGTGCATAATCCAGGAAAGATCACTAATAAAATAATTTCTTTTGTATTGGACATTGGATTATCTGCATTGCATCTTGAGACCTGAAAAATTCTATTTATAGAATTAGGATTATGGATATCTATTAACCTGTTACATTTACACATTTTGTATTTTACTTGCAGTATTTAAAATGGGAGGGTGAAGAGTTTGCATTGTACTTGTCAACATTTAACCTTGAATATGTCAAGAAGTATTAGCCAATAATTTGTTTCTTTGTATAATATACTCCCAAATCCACAGAGTTACAGTGATTCTAACTGCACATAATATTTGATATAAACTCATTTGTGGTCAAAAATGAAATTCAAAGCAATCTCTAAAATGATAGTTTTCACTTTGCACTATTACATTGTGGCATTGTGCTACTCACAAGCTATTATGTGAATTCACAGTTCTTTGCTTAGTACACAAAAACTTAACTCCTTTTCACAGAGAAAATTATAGACCATTAAGTTACACTGTAACTCAGAATAGAATAAACAAGGAAAAAACAAATTATAAAATCTCAATCAGTCTTTCTGGCTGAAATATATACAATAACATTTAACCTGGTATGATAGTCTGATTAGAGAAGTATTAATTAAACACATCTGAAAGGTGGTTTTTAAATAATTTAAAATTTATTTAGAAAACATATAAACCATTAAAATACACATTTATCAAATATTTTTCTTAGTCATACTTATAATCATTGGGTGATAATGTTGTAAAGCTTTTTTTTTTGAATTGTAGATTGTTCAAAGATATTTCTTTCAAACATGGTTATATATCTAGAGACCTCAGTTTTGGGAAAACAATTTCTATACGTGATAGAGAGCCACAGTTCTCCAATGAGAGGCATTTACTGTTCATCAAACATACTCACTCAGCAGCAGAGGGAGATTCCAAGTTCTCTGTATTCTTCACGGATGGATCCTGTGTCAGTAACAAATGCCCTTGGGCTGGACCAGCAACATTAATTCTCCAGATAATCAGAGTCAAGGAAGGACAGCCATTCATTCAAGGAACAAAGAAATTACCAAACAAGTCTATGATAAAGACAGTTCAGGGTGGAGTTCTAGTAAAGATAAGGATACATGTAGTATTTTGAGTCTCATAATGATTCAAGAGGAAAGTCTAGTTTCTTCAATGATGGTGAAAGTGACTAAAGGGAAAGTTTGATGATAATGAAGAGAGTGACTATAACAACACTGGCTGCCGTGGTGACAGATGTGGCTTTGGAAAATTTGAACATGGTAGAAACTGTCACTGGTGTGACAAATAGATAAAGATGTTTGGTCAAAACCATTTCCAAGTGACTGCTTGGAACAGGAACTTTTTTCTGAAGATAACACTGGGATTAACTTTGAGAAATATGACATTTCAATTGAGGAAAAAGGCAATAGCCCTCTCCCACACATTGAATGTTTTATTGATGTTAAGATGGGAGAAACTATTCTGGGAAACATCAAGTTTAATTGTTATACTCACTTGGCTCCACTGCAAACGTGTGCTATTCTTTTTATGAAAGAGAAAAGACACTTGACGTCTTGTACCCAAACAGCACCTGTAAAAATTGCAGCATTTCTCTTGCCGATCTTGAGTCAGATTTATTCAGATGGTCAAGGAGAGACTTTGAGTGCCATGGAGGAAAACAGAAGGTAAAGGCAATATCCAATATCCAATCTCTTTGGTATTAGCATCAACAAGAGAGATTTGGCAGTACCAATCTGTGAGGAAGCCAGAAATTTTTCATACTGGCCTGGAGACAGTCCTTACATCATTTATGATGATGCTGATATTGGTTAGCAGATTCAATACTTAGAATGTGGATGGCACATGTTACTTGCTCCTCCTGGAGGCCTGGTAGACATGATGGAAAGGGAAAATATTAGAGTTCCACAAATACTTGGTGTTGGATAATGTGAATCTTATATTGATATGGGATTTGAACCTCAGATATATTGAATATTTGAACAAGATATTATGCCACCAAAGAGAGTTTATCATAACATGTTTAGTGCTCCTTTCCCTAAGGAAATACAGATACTTGCTCATGATTTCTTGGATGAATACATCTTTTTGGCTGCAGAAATATTGGCTCTACCTCTGAGAACCTCACATCAAAAGAGTAAGACAAACAGTTATTTCTGCTTAACCTTTTAAAAGCAACAGGAAATAATTCATTGACCTTAGTGTTTGTGGAGACCAGAAAGGTGTGGATAGTCTGGAGGACATTTTACACCATGAAGGATATGCTTGTACCAGTATCCATGGAGGATGATCTTGGAGAGACAATGAAGAAGTCTTCACCAGTTCCTCTCAAGAAAAAGCCCAATCCTAGTGGTTAGAGCAGGAGCAGCAAGAGGACTTCACATTTCAAATGGCAAACAAGTTGTCAATTTTGACTTGCCAAATGGTATTGAAGAAAATGTACATTGCTTTGACTGCACAGGATGTATAGGAACCTTTGACCTTGCCACATTGTTCTTTAACAAGAGGAACATAAATATGACTAAGGTTTTGTTGGATTTTCTTGTGGAAACTAAATAAGAAGTGCCATCTTAGTTTGAAAATAAAACATATCAACACCATTACAAGGGTAGCTGTCATGGACATTCTAAGAGTAGTAGATTCTGTGGAAGATTTGTGCCAGACGTTATCCACATAGTAGTGTTTTTAGCAATTCCAGCTTCAGTAGCAGCTGTACTGGCAGCAGCAGAGGTGATGGTAGCAGCTGCAGAGAGTTTGGTGGATGTGGCTATGGAAGCTTCTATAACAGCGATGGATATAGAGGACATTTTAACTACTGGGGGATTGACTAATGGAGCAACTAGCCTACTTTGTAGTAGATCATCCTGCCAAACAAGCTAATATGGAAACCACATGTAATTTAGCCAGATTATACCTTGTATAGTCTCAAGAATTTGTAGCAAATTACCAACTGTGATACTCCATTGATTCTTTTTTTCTTAAAGGGAACTCAATGTCACAAAAAGAGATGAAAGGAAAAATCAGTGGTCTTGTTCAGAAGATAGTTTGAAGACTTCCATTGCTGTAGTTTGGATTAATTCCCCTCCACCTGCCCCCAACCCAAACTACATGTATAATTGTGTGACTGCAAATCATTTGTTTGTTAATGTAATATGCTTTTAACTTTAGACAATTTTTATTTTGATGTCCTATTGGCTCAGTAATGCTCAAGATATCAATTGTTTTGACAAAATAAATTTACTGAACTTTGGTAAATTTTTTTGTTGTAAATCTATACATTTTAAATTTAAGCACACATTTACACACAAAACTCTATTCATTACTTAAGTATTTAAAGAGTAGACTGACTTTATTATAGCAAATGTCTATTTTAAGGATATTTGACTTCCCAAATATGTCATTATAGAGAATAGCAGATATATGTTTTCCAGATTAAAATATTGAGATAATAGTGCCATCCTTTCTCCCTAATATAAAAATGTGCTTTGCCTTATGATTGTAAGAAGATCTGATTCTAATGAAGAAAATGTCACACATATGGGGCATACAGAAAATTACCAGAGAGACTTAATGGGTCCTGATGAATGTATCTAGTACAGGAAAATTAAACAGTACCTGATTACAGTTTGCTAATACTAGGCTCATCTGTGTACACATTTAATTTATGGTTTTAATTTACCTTTAATGTAAAATATAACTTCCAAGGATTTAATATATCACTTGTTCTTAATGAACCTGTCATGAATGTGAGTTAGTATTATATGATTTTTAGAAGCAGTCTTGGAGTCTAAGAAAAATTCAACTAAATCACAGTTTTTAATGTTTACTATATGAATAAAATATGCCTGCAATAATACTTTAGTAGTTAGTGGTGACATTTGCCTTGAATGGAAAAGAACAGATAATAATAATAAAAAAGAACATAAAAAAAGACATCCCTTAGAATTTTCTATATTAGCCTAGTTTAGTAAGGTAGGACATATGACTTGAAAGGGCTGATCTTCTGGATATTCAATTTCAAGTGTTTAGTGTTTACAGAAAAGAGTTCAAGGAAAAAAATCTGGAAGAACGAAAAGAAATAAGATTTATTGTGCGACTTAAGGGCAGAAGTTAAAAACTCTTAATCATGAGCTAAAAGTTCACCAATGGCTTTATTCTGATCACATATATCCTGTTAACCACATTTATATCTGTTGCTTTAATTTAAAAACATTCTCTCCTAAATAACACTTCAAAAATATATCAGCTTTAATTTTTCATTTTAAGTATTTAAGAAAATATTCTACAAAGCAGAATTTAACAGAAAGATGAGAAAAATAATAAGAAATCCTCACGCACTGTGATTAATATGTTTTACTGGTTTATCTTGCTTCTGTATCATGAATCAGGTTAGAAATGTGATTTTTTACTCAGCTTTTATTTTTATTTATTGGTCTAACACATCTGAAATATACACCACATCATTTTTCTGTTGAAATTTGTCCTTTTCTATGTTCATATTAGAAAACAAAACATAATTTCCATTTTAATTAAAGCTGGGGACTGAGAAATCTATAGTTGAAAACTTTTTATACTCATTTCTTTTTTAGTTAGAATATAAAATATGTCTAAAGAGCCTTAGCTTATTTTGAGTCCTGGAAGAAAAAGGGATATTTCTGGAGGTCTCAGGAGGTTGTAAGTCAATTCCACTGCCTGATTGAGAGCAGAGGGCCATCCAGGACCAGCATTTCTCACAGGTTCAAGCTAAAATGGCCCAGTGTATTACAAGTTACAAACACTTTAGTAAGTTCAGCATTCTTTTTCCAAGAGACTAAATAAACAAACAAGTAAACAAATAAAGGCTGTAAACTATTCTTGTCAAGTTTTCATTATCATTTGATCCTCTAATCTCACTATAATGAAAAATGAATTTTTTACTAAAATAAAATAATAAAAAAGGTATAGTTTTGCAATGAGCTCCCTCCTGCAATTCCTACAGCAGGAATTACAAACCTGCTGTATAGCCAAAAAAAAAAAAAAAAAAAAAAAAATGGAATTACAAAAAGTTAAACAATTGACTGGTATTTAGCATCAGTTTGGTAAACTTCTTTTACATTAAATTGAGACATAACTGTTTCCCTAACAATTATAGTGAAATGTTATGTAAACCCACCAAAGTAGTAATAGAAAGGAAAATAATTTTTCCCAATTGCATGTGTTTATATTAATAGATATTCTGCCAACATCATGAGCTTCTTCTATGTGTCTGAAAGATCAATAGACTTGACTTGTTGAATTGTGGCTGAACTAATTACATAACTTCAAGCTTGAGAACATATTTTTCACTTACCAAGAAACAATTTAAAAATGAATACATACACATAAAGAATAAAATGTACTTGGGCACCTCATGAAAGAACAGTATAGAGCAATGGTTCAGGATACAGAACAACTGGGTGTGAATCTCAGCTCTTTTTTCCTTATATGCAAACTTGGACAAGGTACATATTATTTTGTATTTGTTTCCTCATTTATAAAAGGAAAATAGTAATATCTACTTCACTAGGTTTTTGTGAAAATTAAATGAACTGATGCATATGAAGAGCTTAAAATAGAGCCAGCTATATTACACATGCTTGGAACTGAGATATGACAGACTTCTTTTATGGTAGCAAATATAAATATAATATTTCCCTAAGTACTGGTCACTAATTGGTTGATTATATTCTTTGTTTCTAAGTTATTGACTTTAGTTTTTATCTTATTTATCATAATTTTAGTTTGTTTCCCTATGGTGAGAAATTATTTTTTTAATTATAGACTTAGTATTACTTGTGTATCATATATAGAAAATGCTAAAATTCAATGTGATTATTAAGACATTCTTTTCAAAGAGTATTCAAATAAAAGTAAACAATGTCCTCAAGTAAAGGTGACTATTCTACAATGTAAAATAGCTGAATGGATGAAGTGTATTGAAGATTGTTAAGCCAAAAGGAAAAAAAAAAGGAAAAGTGTGGTCTTATATCTCTAACCACTGTCTATAAGTTTTAAACATAAAGATAGAGAGCAGAGTTAAGATGGAAGAATAGGAGGACGCAGAATTTGTCTCTCCTACAAGTACATCAAGAATACATCTAGGGGTATCGGCTTTCAGTCGGAGCGCAGGGAGAGGACTGGGGCTGGCGGCAGGAAGAGAGCCTGAAGGGGTTAGTGCACCACGGCTAGCCTGGAGGGAGTCCGGGGAAAGGGTCTGGAGTTGCTGAAGAGGCAAGAGTCTTTTTTCACTTTCACTTTCGTTTCCTGGTGTGCGAGGAGAGGGCATTAAAAGGGCTGCTTAGGGAAGCGCCGGAGACAGGCGCGAGCCGCGGGTAAGGCGTGGACCTCGGAGACGGGCGTGGGCCGCCGCCGCCGCCCGCCGCGGCCCGCCGCCGCCGCCGCTGCCCGCCGCGGGCAGCCGCCGCCGCCGCCGCCGCCACCGCCGCCGCCGAGGCCCGCCGCCGCCGCCGCCGCCCCCGCGGCCCGCCACCGCCGCCGCCTGCCGCCGCCCGCCGCCGCCGCCGCCGAGGCCCGCTGCCGCCGCTGCCCCCCGCCGCCCGCCACCGCCGCCGCCTGCCGCCGCCCGCCGCCGCCGCAGCCGCGGGGCCTGTGTGCGAGCGCGGGTCACTGTCCGCCCCGCCTTCCGGGGGACCTGTGCACCCCGCCACTGCCGGGGTCCCGAGACCCGGGGACGGCTTTCCCGGGAAAGCGCACGGAGCGCCACGGGCTGCTGCAACGTCACGCCGGCCTCTGCCGCCGCAGGCCCGCCCCACACTGCGCGCCCCTCCCTCCCCTCTGCATGAGTGAGCCAGAGCCCCCGAATCAGCGGCTCCTTTAAACCCGTCCTGTCTGAGCGAAGAACAGACGCCCTCCTGCGACCTACGCACAGAGGCGGGGCCAGGTCCAAGGCTGAGACCCGGGAGCTGTGAGAGCAGAGTCAGGGAAATCTCTCTGTGCAGCCTCGGAGGCAGCGGATTAAAGCTCCACGGTCCATTTGATGTGCCCTGCGTCTGTGGAGTGCATGAATGGACAGCGAATCATCCCAAATTGAGGAAGTGGACTTTGAGGACAAGATTTAAGACTTTCCCCCCTTTTCCTCTTTTTACAACGAATTATTCCAAAGTAAGGAGGTGGACTTAGAGAGCAAGATTTCAGACTTCTTGCCCTTTTCCTCTTTTTACAACGAATTATCCCAAATTGAGGAGGTGGGCTTGGAGAGCAAGATTTTTGATTTTGCCCCCTGCTCTCTTTTTGTGAATGTGTATGTGTAATCTTCTGTGTAAGATTCTCTCTGTATAGCTTTGCTTCCACCATATGTCCCAGGGTTCTATCGGTCCGTTTTTTTTTTTTTTTTTCAATAATTACTTTCTAATTTTAATAACTCTACTATATTTCATACTTTATTCTACTTTACTTTACCTGCTCTTTCTTTTTTTCCTACCTTCCCTTCCTCCCTCCCTCCCTCTGCTCTTCCTTTCCTTCTTTCTTTTTCTTTCCTCCCTCCCTCCCACCCTTCTCCTTTCCACTTTCTTTTTCTTTCCTTCCTCCCTCCCTCCCTCCTGTCTTTCTTTCTTTCTTTCCTTCCTCCCTCCCTCCCTTCTTCCATTCACTCTTCCTTTTGCTTTCATTGCCCACTCCCTCCCTCCTTTCTTTCCTTCTTTCTTTCCATCCTTCCTCACTCCCTCCCTCCTTTCTTTCTTCCTTCCTTCCTTCCTTCCTTTCTTCCCTTCTTCCTTTCTTTCCCTCTCTCTTTCTTTCTTCTACTAATTCTTTCTTTCTGCTTTTTCTCCCTGTTATTCTGAGCTGGGTGGATGAAAGGCTCTTGGTGCTGCAGACAGGAGCCACTGCTGTGCCTCTGAAGTGGGAGAGCCAACTTCAGGACACGGGTCCACAAGAGACCTCCCAGCTCCACATAATATCAAGCAGCGAAAATCTCCCAGAGATCTCCATCCCAACACCAGCACCCAGCTTCAGTCAACGACCAGCAAGCTACAGTGCTGGTCACCCTATGCCAAGCAACTAGCAAGGCAGGAACACAACCCCACCCATTAGCAGAGAAGCTACCTAAAACAATAATAAGGCCATAGGCACCCCAAAACACACCACCAGACGTGGACCTGTCCACCAGAAAGACAAGATCGAGCCTCAACCACCAGAACACAGGCATTAGTCCCCCCCACCAGGAAGCCTATACAACCTACTGAAACAACCTTAGCCACTGGGGTCAGACACGAAAAACAACGGGAACTACGAATCTGCAGCCTGCAAAAACACAGTAAGATAAGCAAAATGAGAAGACAGAAAAACACACAGCAGGTGAAGGAGCAAGATAAAAACCTACCAGGCCTAAGAAATGAAGAGGTAATAGGCAGTCTACCTGAAAAAGAATTCAGAATAATGATGGTAAAGATGATCCAAAATCTTGGAAATAGAATAGACAAAATGCAAGAAACAGTTAACAAGGACCTAGAAGAACTAAAGATGAATCAAGCATCGATTAAAAACACAATACATGAAATAAAAAATACTCTAGATGGGATCAATAGCAGAATAACTGAGGCAGAAGAACGGATAAGTGAGGTGGAAGATAAAATAGTGGAAATAACTGATGCAGAGCAAAATAAAGAAAAAAGAATGAAAAGAACAGAGGACAGTCTCAGAGACCTCTGGGACAACATTAAACGCACCAACATTCGAATTATAGGGGTTCCAGAAGAAGAAGAGAAAAAGAAAGGGACTGAGAAAATATTTGAAGAGATTATAGTTGAAAACTTCCCCAATATGGGAAAGGAAATAGTTAATCAAGTCCAGGAGGCACAGAGAGTCCCATACAGAATAAATCCAAGGAGAAATACACCAAGACACATATTAATCAAACTGTCAAAAATTAAACACAAAGAAATCATATTAAAAGCAGCAAGGGAAAAACAACAAATAACACACAAGGGAATCCCCATCAGGTTAACAGCTGATCTCTCAGCAGAAACTCTACAAGCCAGAAGGGAGTAGCAGGACATACTTAAAGTGATGAAGGAGAGAAACCTGCAGCCAAGATTACTCTACCCAGCAAGGATCTCATTCAGATTTGATGGAGAAATTAAAACCTTTACAGACAAGCAAAAGCTGAGAGAATTCAGCACCACCAAACCAGCTTTACAACAAATGCTAAAGGAACTTCTCTAGGCAAGAAACACAACAGAAGGAATATACCTACAATAACGAACCCAAAGCAATTAAGGAAATGGGAATAGGAACATACATATCAATAATTACCTTAAATGTAAATGGACTAAATGCTCCCACCAAAAGACACAGAGTGGCTGAATGGATACAAAAACAAGACCCATATATATGCTGTCTACAAGAGACCCACTTCAGACCTAAAGACACATACAGATTGAAAGTAAGGGGATGGAAAAAGATATTCCATGCAAATGGAAATCAAAAGAAAGCTGGAGTAGCAATTCTTATATCAGACAAAATAGACTTTAAAATAAAGACTATTAGAAGAGACAAAGAAGGACACTACATAATGATCAAGGGATCGATCCAAGAAGAAGATATAACAATTGTAAATATTTATGCACCCAACATAGGAGCACCTCAATACATAAGGCAAATACTAACAGCCATAAAAGGGGAAATCGACAGTAACACAATCATAGTAGGGGACTTTAACACCCCACTTTCACCAATGGACAGATCGTCCAAAATGAAAATAAATAAGGAAACACAAGCTTTAAATGATACATTAAACAAGATGGACTTAGTTGATATTTATAGGACATTTCATCCAAAAACAACAGAATACACATTTTTCTCAAGTGCTCATGGAACATTCTCCAGGATAGATCATATCTTGGGTCACAAATCAAGCCTTGGTAAATTTAAGAAAATTGAAATTGTATCAAGTATCTTTTCCGACCACAATGCTATGAGACTAGACATCAATTACAGGAAAACATCTGTAAAAAATACAAACACATGGAGGCTAAACAATACACTACTCAATAACGAAGTGATCACTGAAGAAATCAGAGAGGAAATTAAAAAATACCTAGAAACAAATGACAATGGAGACACGACAACCCAAAACCTATGGGATGCAGCAAAAGCAGTTCTAAGGGGGAAGTTTATAGCAATACAATCCCACCTTAAGAAACAGGAAACATTTCGAGTAAACAACCTGACCCTGCACCTAAAGCAATTAGAGAAAGAAGAACAAAAAACCCCCAAAGCTAGCAGAAGGAAAGAAATCATAAAGATCAGATCAGAAATAAATGAAAAAGAAATGAAGGAAACGATAGCAAAGATCAACCAAACTAAAAGCTGGTTCTTTGAGAAGATAAACAAAATTGACAAACCATTAGCCAGACTCATCAAGAAAAGAAGGGAGAAGACTCAAATCAATAGAATTAGAAATGAAAAAGGAGAAGTAACAACTGACACTGCAGAAATACAAAAGATCATGAGAGATTACTACAAGCAACTCTATGCCAATAAAATGGACAACCTGGAAGAAATGGACAAATTCTTAGAAATGCACAACCTGCCAAGACTGACTCAGGAAGAAATAGAAAATATGAATAGACCAATCACAAGCACTGAAATTGAAACTGTGATTAAAAATCTTCCATCAAACAAAAGCCCAGGACCAGATGGCTTCACAGGCGAATTCTATCAAACATTTAGAGAAGAGCTAACACCCATCCTTCTCAAAGTCTTCCAAACAATTTCAGAGGAAGGAACACTCCCAAACTCATTCTACGAGGCCACCATCACCTTGATACCAAAACCAGACAAGGATGTCACAAAGAAAGAAAACTACAGGCCAATATCACTGATGAACATAGATGCAAAAATCCTCAACAAAATACTAGCAAACAGAATCCAACAGCACATTAAAAGGATCATACACCATGATCAAGTGGGGTTTATCCCAGGAATGCAAGGATTCTTCAATATATGCAAATCAATCAATGTGATACACCATATTAACAAGTTGAAGGAGAAAAACCATATGATCATCTCAATAGATGCAGAGAAAGCTTTCGACAAAATTCAACACCCATTTATGATAAAAACCCTGCAGAAAGTAGGCATAGAGGGAACTTTCCTCAACATAATAAAGGCCATATATGACAAACCCACAGCCAACATTGTCCTCAATGGTGAAAAACTGAAACCATTTCCACTAAGATCAGGAACAAGACAAGGTTGCCCACTCTCACCACTCTTATTCAACCTAGTTTTGGAAGTTTTAGCCACAGCAATCAGAGAAGAAAAGGAAATAAAAGGAATCCAAATCGGAAAAGAAGAAGTAAAGCTGTCATTGTTTGCAGATGACATGATACTATACATAGAGAATCCTAAAGATGCTACCGAAAAACTACTAGAGCTAATCAATGAATTTGGTAAAGTAGCAGGTTACAAAATTAATGTACAGAAATCTCTGGCATTCCTGTACACTAATGATGAAAAATCTGAAAATGAAATCAAGAAAACACTCCCATTTACCATTGCAACAAAAAGAATAAAATATCTAGGAATAAACCTACCTAAGGAGACAAAAGACCTGTATGCAGAAAATTATAAGACACTGATGAAAGAAATTAAAGATGATACAAACAGATGGAGAGATATACCATGCTCCTGGATTGGAAGAATCAATATTGTGAAAATGACTCTACTACCCAAAGCAATCTACAGATTCAATGCAATCCCTATCAAACTACCACTGGCATTTTTCACAGAACTAGAACAAAAAATTTCAAAATTTGTTTGGAAAAACAAAAGACCCCGAATAGCCAAAGCAATCTTGAGAACGAAAAAAGGAGCTGGAGGAATCAGGCTCCCTGACTTCAGACTATACTACAAAGCTACAGTAATTAAGACAGTGTGGTACTGGCATAAAAACAGAAAGATAGATCAGTGGATCAGGATAGAAAGCCCAGAGATAAACCCACGCACATATGGCCAACTTATCTTTGATAAAGGAGGCAGGAATGTACAGTGGAGAAAGGACAGCCTCTTCAATAAGTGGTGCTGGGAAAACTGGACAGGGACATGTAAAAGTATGAGATTAGATCATTCCCTAACACCATACACAAAAATAAGCTCAAAATGGATTAAAGACTTAAATGTAAGGCCAGAAACTATCAAACTCTTAGAGGAAAACATAGGTAGAACACTCTATGACATAAATCACAGCAAGATCCTTTTGGACCCACCTCCTAGAGAAATGGAAATAAAAACAAAGATAAACAAATGGGACCTAATGAAACTGAAAAGCTTTTGCACAGCAAAGGAAACCATAAACAAGACCAAAAGACAACCCTCAGAATGGGAGAAAATATTTGCAAATGAAGCAACTGACAAAGGATTAATCTCCAAAATTTATAAACAGCTCATGCAGCTCAATAGCAAAAAAACAAACAACCCAATCCAAAAATGGGCAGAAGACTTAAAGAGGCATTTCTCCAAAGAAGATATACAGACTGCCAACAAACGCATGAAAGAATGCTCAACATCATTAATCATTAGAGAAATGCAAATCAAAACTACAATGAGATATCATCTCACACCAGTCAGAATGGCCATCATCAAGAAATCTAGAAACAATAAATGCTGGAGAGGGTGTGGAGAAAAGGGAACACTCTTGCACTGCTGGTGGGAATGTGAATTGGTACAGCCACTATGGAGAACAGTATGGAGGTTCCTTAAAAAGCTAAAAATAGAACTACCATATGATCCAGCAATCCCACTACTAGGCATATACCCTGAGAAAACCATAATTCAAAAAGAGACATGTACCAAAATGTTCATTGCAGCTCTATTCACAATAGCCCGGAGCTGGAAACAACCTAAGTGTCCATCATCGGATGAATGGATAAAGAAGATGTGGCACATATATACAATGGAATATTACTCAGCCATAAAAAGAAACGAAACTGAGCTATTTGTAATGAGGTGGATAGACCTAGAGTCTATCATACAGAGTGAAGTAAGTCAGAAAGAGAAAGACAAATACCGTATGCTAACACATATATATGGAATATAAGAAAAAAAAAATGTCATGAAGAACCTAGGGGTAAAACGGGAATAAAGACACAGACCTACTTGAGAATGGACTTGAGGATATGGGGAGGGGGAAGGGTAAGCTGTGACAAAGCGAAAGAGAGGCATGGACATATATACACTACCAAACGTAGGCTAGATAGATAGTGGGAAGCAGCCGCAGAGCACAGGGAGATCAGCTCGGTGCTTTGTGACTGCCTGGAGGGGAGGGATAGGGAGGGTGGGAGGGAGGGAGATGCATGAGGGAGTGGATGTGGGAACAGATGTATATGTATGACTGATTCACTTTGTTATAAAGCAGAAACTAATAAAAAAAATGGAAAAAAAAAAAAAAGAATACATCTACAGGGCTTCCCTGGTGGCACAGTGGTTGAGAGTCCGCCTGCCGATGCAGGGGACACGGGTTCGTGCCCCGGTCTGGGAAGATCCCACATGCCGTGGAGCGGCTAGGCCCGTGAGCCATGGCCGCTGAGCCTGCGCGTCCGGAGCCTGTGCTCTGCAAGGGGAGAGGCCACAACAGTGAGAGGCCCGCCTACCGCAAAAAAAAAAAAAAAAAAAGAATACATCTACAAATGGAACAATTCTAACAGAGTACTTGCTGAATATTAGTGGAAAATTTCAGACACCTACAAGGACAAGAAAAATCCCTTCACAGCTGGGTAGGATGAAAGAAAGAAAAGAGGAATCAATAAAAGGACCAGCAACCCTGGTGGGAAGCTGAAGGTGAGGAGAGGTTTCCACAGTCAGAAAAACCTCCTCATGGTGGGCAAGTTGGCTGGGAGAGAAAGGCACTTTCAGGGGATCAAAGCAGAATGAAGCACACAGTCTGTGGAAGGCAAGACAAAGTAAGAACTGTGCACTTAGTCTATACTGCCACCCTGCACACCGCAGCCTGAGTTGTGTGTCTCCTGTTGCAGAGGTGGGCTGGATGCTGGAAAGTGAGGCTTGGAACCTGGACCCAGGGAGGGGACAGTTGTCTGTGAAAAGACAGCTTGAAGGGACAGGAGTAAGGAGCTCCACAACCAGGAAAGTTTGTGGAAAAAGCTTGGGACAACATAGAAACAAGGCATCATTGTTGAGTAGCATGCAAAGGATGGGGCTCTCACTGTAACCTCCTTCCCCACCTGTTGGCTTCAGCCTCCATGGGCACCAATCTGAGCAAGATCACCCTTCTCTCAGGCCAATGTCTCTTCCACCCTCATAGGCTCTGTGGTTTTGAGCACCACCCATCACAAAGCCTCGTCAGGGATCAGCCCTGGGCACCCCTGCCTGAGATGGGAATCCACTACTGCTGGCAGGGGCTGAGTGATAAAGCATGGGATTAGGAGAGCAGATCGGGGAGAGGAGCACTGTTTGATGTGCAGATATAACAGAAGGGACAGAAGTGAGGAACTCTGTGGCTGGGAGTACCCATAAAAGAAGTATGGTCTGCCTAGGAAATGAGGTGCCATTGCTGAATTGTTGGCAAGGGGCGGGGCTGCCACTGCCCCCACATACTAGCCCTTGCCTCCATGGGCACTGGGAGGGACTCCCACCAGAGAAAGTTCACCAGAGTCTGTTGCAACTACCTTCCAGTTTCTGTTGCAGACACTTCATGCACACCCCAGTTGTAGCTGCCATACCCCTCCATGGCCTGAATGAGTAAGTGTGCACCGATCAGTCACTGGTTTCACTCCTCTCTCCTGTGTGGGCAACAGAAGCCTGAAGATGGCACACATGCAGAGGTGGGGCCAAAAGCAGAGCTGAGCACCAGGGGTGGTACAACTAAGGAAGAGGTTCGGAAAGCTCTCCATGCAGCTGCACAAGCCTACAATTTGAATGTTGTTGCATTTAATGTTTTCCCAGAAGTCTCTGAGACTGTACTCAATTCATTCTTTTTTTCTTTATTCTGCACTGCAGAATTGTTTTCGAACATTCTGTGTTCCAGCTCACTTATCGGTTCTTCTATCTAAGTTATTCTGCTATTGAGTCCTTCTAGTATATTTTTCATTTTAGTTACTGGGTTGTTCATCACTGGTTGTTTGTTCTTTAGTTCTTCTAGGTACTCATTAAATATTTCTTGTATCTTCTTGATCCATGCTTCCATTCTCTTTACAAGATCTTGGATGATTCTTACTATAATTACTCTGAATTATTTTTCAGGTAGATTGCCTATTTCCTCTTCATTTATTTGGTGTTTGTTTTTACCTTGCTCATTCGTCTGCAACATATTTCTTTGCCATCTCATTTTGTCTGACTTACTCTGTTTATGTTCTCCTTTTGGCAGGCTGCAAGGTCATAGTTCCTCTTGCTTCTTTTATATGCTCACTGGTGTGTGAGGATGGTCCAAATGTTTGTGTGGGCTTCTTTTTTTTTTTTTTTTTAATTTTTATTTATTTATTTATTTATTTTTGGCTGTGTTGGGTCTTCGTTTCTGTGCGAGGGCTTTCTCTAGTTGCGGCGAGTGGGGGCCACTCTTCATCGCGGTGCACGGGCCTCTCACTGTCACGGCCTCTCCCGTTGCGGAGCACAGGCTCCAGACGCGCAGGCTCAGCGACCATGGCCCACGGGCCCAGCCGCTCCACGGCATGTGGGATCCTCCTGGACCGGGGCACGAACCCACATCCCCTGCATCGGCAGGCAGACTCTCAACCACTGCACCACCAGGGAAGCCCCTGTGTGGGCTTCTTAGTGAGAGGGACTGGTGTCTGTGCTCTGGTGGGTGGAACTGAGTCTTTTCCCTCTGATGGGAAAAGCCACATTATGCAGTGTGTTTTGGGGTGTCTGTGAGCTTCATACAACTTTAGGCAGCCTATTTGCAGATGGGTGGGGCTGTGCTCCTGTCTTGCTGGTTGTTTGGTGTGTTGTGTCCAGCTCTGGATTCTGCATCCAGTTGGGTGGAGCGGCATCTTGGTGTCAAGATGGATACTTCTGGGAGAGTGCAAGCTAATTAATATTTCCTTGTCTTGGGAACTCTCTGGTGATCCAGCTTCCTGGACTCAATATTCCCACCCTGGAGGCCCAGGCCTGACCCCTGGCTGGAGACCCAAGAACCCACAAGCTTCACAGCAGTGCCAGAGTAAAAAGAAAGAAAAATAAGGAAAAGAAAACAAAGAGACAAATGAAACTCAATACAAACAGCAAAGACAAAAACAAACAGGAACACACACACACACACACAAGTAAAAAAGAAGAAAGAAAACAAACAGACAAATCAAAACAAACAGACAAATCATACCCAAGACAAATGATAAAAACAAAATCAAAGAGAAACAAAGAAGCAGACAGAAAAGAAAAAAAAGAAGAAAAAATAACAAACAAAAGAACTCAAAAATGAAAGCTATCCATAAAGACTAAATTAACAAAACCAAAAAATGAAAAAAAAGTACAAAGTAAAAAAAAGAAATCAAAGAAAACATTAAACACATAAAAAAGACCAAAAAAAGAAAAACAAAAAAGAAAAACAAAAAAAACCCTCACAAAAGAACAAAAAGGTAAAGTAAAAATAGAAAAGTTAAAAAATATTAAAAATTAAAAAAAATAAAAATAATAAATAATAAAAACACCACCAACAACAATGGAACAATATAAAACACACACAAAAAAAGAATACTAGTACTAAGCATATTTTACGGGGGTCTCCTCTGTCTGTGTCCTTGCTCCCACAGTGAGCCACAGACAACCTCCCCCTCCCAAGGAGGCCCTCAAATACCTCTAAGTAGGTCTCTGGACCTCCTGTGGGTCCTGTGAGGCCAGCTGTCTCTGACCTGGCCCAATTCCTGCGTGTACTTGCTCCCAAAGTCCATTGTTGCTGTAGCTAAACTGGTCTCAGTTGTGTGAACACTCATTTTCTATTCAGATATTTCAGGGTTTACCAAGGTAATTGCAGGGATTTAATTAATAGCTTGTGCAGCTTCATGGAGAGCTTTCCAATCCTCTTCCTTAGTTGTACCATCCCTGGTGCTCAGCTCTGCTTTTGGCCCCACCTCCACATGTGTGCCACCCTCAGGCTTCTGTTGCCCACACAGGCAAGAGGAGTGAAACCAGTGACTGATCGGTGCACACATACTCATTCAGGCCATGGAGGGGTATGGCAGCCACAACTGGGGTGTGCATGAAGTGCCTGCAGCAGAAACTGGAAGGTAGTTGCAACAGACTCTGGTGAACTTTCTCTGGTGGGAGTCCCTCCCAGTGCCCATAGAGGCAAGGGCTGGCATGTGGGGGCGGTGACAGCCCCACCCCTTGCAAGCAACTCAGCAATGGCACCTCATTTCCTAGGCATACCATGCTTCTTCTAGAAGAAAGAAAGAGAAAGGGTCTGAGAAAATATTTGAAGAGATTACAGTTGAAAACTTCACTAACATGGGAAAGGAAATTGGCACCCAAGTCCAGAAAGGGCAGAGTCCCACACAGGATAAACCAAGGAGAAACATGCTGAGAAATATTAATCAAACTAACAAAAATTAAAAACAAAGAAAAATATTAAAAGCAGCAAAGGGAAAGCAACAAATAACATACAAGAGAATCCCCATAAAGTTATCAGCTGATTTTTCAGCAGAAACTCTGCAGGACAGAAGGGAGTGGCAGGATAGATTTAAAGTGGTGAAAGGGAAAAACCTACAAACAAGATTATTCTACCCAGCAAGAATTTCATTCAGATTCAATGGAGAAATCAAAAACTTTACAGAGAAGCAAAAGGTAAGCAAATTCAGCACCACCAAACCAGCTCTACAACAAATGCTAAAGGAACTTCTCTAGGCAGGAAACACAAGAGAAGAAAAACACACAAAGGCAAACCCAAAACAATTAAGAAAATTGTAATAGGAACATACATACTGATAATTATCTTAAATGTAAATGGATTAAATAATCCAACCAAAACGTACAGACTAGCTGAATGGGCACAAAAACAAGACCCATATATATGGTGTCTACAAGAGACCCACTTCAGACCTAGGGACACCTACAGACGGAAAGTGAGGGGTTGGAAAAAGATATTCCATGCAAATGGCAATCAAAAGAAAGCTGGAGTAGCAATACTCACATCAGACAAAATAGACTTTAAAATAAAGACTATTACAAGAGACAAGGAAGGACACACATAATGATCATGAAATCAACCTGAGAAGAAAATATAACAATTATAAATATGTATGCAACCAACATAGGCACTGCAATACATAATGCAAGTGCTAATAGCCATAAAAGGGTAAATTGACAGTAACACAATAATAACGGGGAACTTTAACACTCTACTTACATGAATGGATAGATCTTGGGGACAGAAAGTTAAAAAGGAAATACAAAGCTTAAATGGAAACTTAATTGGTGTTTATAAGACATTCCATTGGAAAGCAGAATAATACACTTTCTTCTCAAGTGCACATGGAACATTCTTCAGGATAGATCACATCTTGGCTCACAAATCAAGTCTCAGTAAATTTAAGAAAATTTAAGTCATATCAAGTATCTTTTCTGACCACAACATTGAGATAAGAATCAATTCTGGGGAAAAAAAACCTCTAAAAAACACAAACAAAAGGAAGCTAAATAATGTGCTACTAAATAACCAAGAGATCACAGAAGAAATCAAAGAGGAAAAAAAAAATCTAGAAAAAAATGACAACAAAATCATTACAACCCAAAACCTATGGGATACAGCAAAAGCAGTACTAAGAGGAAGATTGTAACAATACAATCCTACCTGAAGAAACAAGGAAAATTTCAAATAAACAACCTAACCTTACACATAAAACAAATAGATAAATAGCAAAAACAACAGAAACACATCTCAAAGTTAGTAGAAGGAAAAAATCATAAAGATCAGGTCAGAAATAAATGAAATAGAAACAAAGAAAACAGTAGCAAAGATCAATGAAACTAAACGCTGGTTCTTTGAGAAGATAAATAAAATTGGTAAATCTTTAGCCAGACACATCAATAAAAAATGGGAGAGGAGTCAATCAATAAAGTTAGAAATGAAAAAGTAGAAGTTATAACTAACACTGCAAAAATACAAAGGATCATAAGAGACTACTACAAGCAACTGATATGCCAATAAAATGGACAACCATGAAGAAATGGACAAATTCTTAGAAAAGCACAACCTTCCAAGACTGAACCTAGAAGAAATAGAAAATATGAACAGACCAATCACAAGTAATGAAATTGAAACTCTGATTAAAAATCTTCCAACAAACAAAAGTCCAGGACCAGATGGCTTCACAGGTGAATTCCATCAGACACTTAGAGAAGTGGTAAAACCTATCCTTCTCAAACGCTTCCAAAAAATTGTAGATGGAGGAACACTCCCAAACTCATGCTATGAGGCCACTATCACCCTAATACCAAAACCAGACAAAGATACTACAAAGAAAGAAAATTGCAGACCAATACCACTGACGAATATAGATGGAAAAATCCTGAACAAAATTCTGGCAAACAGAATCTAACAACTCTTTAAAAAGATCATACACCATGATCAAGTCAGATTTATCCCAGGGATGCAAGCATTCTTCAATATATGTAAATCAATCAAATTGATACACCAAATGAAAAAATTGAAGAATAAAACCATATGATCATCTCAATAGATTTAGAAAAAACTTTTGACAAAATTCAACACCCACTTATGATATAAACTCTCCAGTAAGTGGTATAGAGGGAACCTACCTCAAAATAATAAAAGCCATATACAACAAACCCACAACAAACATCATTCTCAATGGTGAAAAACAGAATGCATTTCCTCTAATATCAGGAAAAAGACATGAATATCCACTCTCACCACTATTATTTAACATATTTATGGAAGTTTGAGCCACAGCAATCAGAGAAGAAAAAGAAGTAAAAGGAATCCAAATTGGAAAAAAAGTAGTAAAACTATCACTGTTTGCAGATGACATGATACTATATATATAGAAAAATCTAAGAATGCCACCAGAAAACTACTATAGCTAATCAATGAATTTGTTAAAGTAGAAGTATACAAAATTAATGCACAGAAATCCCTTGCATTCTTAGACACTAACAAAGAAATATCAAAAAGAGAAATTAAGGAAACAATCCCACTCACCATTGCAACAAAAATAATAAAATACCTAGGAATAAACCTACCTAAGGAGGTAAAAATCCTGTATTCAGAAAGCTATAAGACACTGATGAAATAAATCAAAGATGACACAAACAGATGGAGTGATATACTATGCTCTTGGATTGGAAGAATCAATATTGTGAAAATGAGTATACTTCCCAAAGTAATCTACTGAATCAATGAAATCCCTATCAAATTACCAATGGTGTTTTTCACAGAATTAGAACAAAATATCTTAAAATTTGTATGGAGACACAAAAGTCCCTGAATAGCCAAAGCAATCTTGAGGGGGAAAAAAAAAAAAAAAACCAGAGCTGGAGGAATCAGGCTCCCTGACTTCAGACACTACTACAAAGCTATAGTAGTCAAGACAGTATGGTACTGACACAAAAAAAGAAACATAGATCAATGGAAGAGAATAGAAAGCCCAGAAATAAACCCACCTACTTATGGTCACCTAAGCTATGACAAAGGAGGCAAGGATATACAATGTAGAAAAGACACTCATTTCAATAAGTGTTGCTGGGAAAATTGGACAGCTACATGTAAAAGAATGAAATTAAAACACTCCTTAACACCATACACAATAAACTCAAAATGGATTAAATACCTAAATGTAAGCCCATAAACTATAAGTCTCTTAGAAGAAAATATAGGCAGAACACTCTTTAACATAAATCACAGCAAGATATTTTTGACCCACCTCCTAGAGTAATGGAAATAAAAACAAAAATAAACAAATGGGAACTAATGAAACTTAAAATCTTTTGCACAATAAACAAAACCATAAACAAGATGAAAAGACAACCCTCAGATGGGAGAAAATATATATAAAATATTCATTGGACCAAGGTTTATCCTACCTAATATACAAAAAGCCCATGCAGCTCAATTAAAACAAACAAACAAACAAACAAACAAAAAAACACAAAAAAACTCACAAACAATGCAATCCAAAAATGGGTAGAAGACCCAAATAGACTTTTCTCCAACAAAGACATACAGATGGCCAAAAGACACATGAAAAATTGCTGAACGTCACTAATTATTAAAAAAATGCAAATCAAAACTACAATGAGGTATCACTTCACACAGGTTAGAATGGGCATCACCAGAAGCCTACAAACAATAAATGCTGGAGAGGGTGTGGAGAAATGGGAACACTCTTGCACTGTTAGTGGGAATCTTAATTGATACAGCCACTATGGAGAACAGTATGGAGGTCCCTCAAAAAACTAAAAATAGAATTACCATATGACCCAGCAATCTCACTACTGGGCGTATATCGAGAGAAATCCATAATTCAAAAAGACATATGCACCACAATGTTCATTGCAGCACTATTTACAATAGCCAGGTAATGGAAGCAACCTAAATGTCCATCCACATATGAATGGATAAAGAAAATGTGGTACAGATATACAATGGAATATTAGACACAAAATGGAACAAAATTGGGTCATTTGTGGAGACATGGGTGGACATCGAGACTGTCATACAGAGTGAAGTAGTTCAGAAAGATAAAAACAAATACCATATATTAATGTATATATTTGGAATCTAGAAAAATGGTACAGATAAACTGGTTTGCAAGATAGAAATAGAGACACAGGTAAAGAGAACAAACCTATGGACACCAACGGGGGAAAGCAGAGAGTGGGTGGTGGGATGAAGTGGGCGATCGGGATTGATACATATACCGTAATATGTATAAAGTAGATAACTAATGAGAACCTGCTGTATAGCACAAGGAACTCTATTCTCTGTACGGTAGAAAGTAGCACAATATTGTAAAACAGCTATACCCCAATAAAAAACATTAGTACACAGAAATCTCTTGCATTCTTATACACTAAAAATAAAAGATCAGAAAGAGAAATTAAGGAAACAATCCCATTTATCATCACAACAAAAAGAATAAAATACCTAGAAATAAACCTACCTAAGGAGGAAAAAGAACTGTATGCAGAAAACTATAAGATACTGATGAAAGAAATCAAAGAAAACACAAACAGATGGAGGGATATACCATGTTCTTGGATTGAAAGAATCAATACTGTGAAAATGACTATACTACTCAAGCCATTTACAGATTCAATGCAACCCCTATCAAATTTCCAATGGTATTTTTCACAGAAATAGATTAAAAAAATTTACAATTTATTTGGAAACACAAAAGACCCCAAATAGCCAAAGCAGTCTTGAGAAAGAAAAACGAAGCTAAAGGAATCAGACTCACTGACTTCAGACTGCACTACAAAGCCACAGTAATCAAGACAGTATGGCACTGACACAAAAACAGAAATAGAGAACATAATAGAAAGCCCAGAGATAAATCCATGCACCTATGATCACCTAATCTATGACAAAGAAGGCAAGATATACAATGGAGAAAAAAGTCTCTATAATAACTGATGCTGGGAAAACTGGACAGCTATATGTAAAAGAATGAAATTAGAACACTCCCTAACACAATACACAAAAATAAACTCAAAATGGATTAAAGATCTAACAGACACTATAAAACTCTTAGAGGAAAACATAAGCAGAATACTCTTTGACATAAATTGCACCAAGATCTTTTCTGACCTACCTCTTACAGTAATGAAGGTAAAAACAGGGACTTCCCTTGCAGTCCAGGGGTTAAGACATTGACTTCCAATGCAGGGGTTGCAGATTTGATACCTGGCTGGGTACCTATGATCCCACAAGAATCGTGGCCAAAAAACCAAAACATAAAACATATTGTAACAAATTCAATAAAGACTTTAAAACATGGTCTATATCAAAAGAGAGAGAGAGAGAGAGAGAGAGAGAGAGAGAGAGAGAGAGAGAGAGAAAAGAAAAACAAAAACAAACAAATGGGACCTAATTAAACTTAAAAGTTTTGGACAGCAAAAGAAACCATAAACAAGACAAAAAGACAACCCTCACAATGGGAGAAAATATTTGCAAATGAAGCAATTTACAAAGGATTAATCTCCAAAATATACAAACAGCTCATGCAGCTCAATGTCAAATAATCAACTCAATCAAAAAATGGTGGAATACCTAAACAGACATTTATCCAAAGAAGACATACAGATGGGCAACAAACACATGGAAAGATGGTCAACATCACAAATTATTAGAGAAATGCAAATCAAAACTACAATGAAGTGTCACCTCACCACACTCAGAATGGCCATCATCAAAAAATCTACAAACAATAAATGCTGGAGAGGGTGTGGAGAAGAGGAAACCCCCTAACATTGCTAGTGGGAACATAAATTGATGCAACTATTATGGAGAACATTATGGTAGTTCCTTAAAAACTAAAATAGAACTATCATATGACCCAGAAATCCCACTACTGGTCATATACCCAGAAAACCATAATTCAAAAAGATACATACACTCCAAAGTTCATTGCAGCACTATTTACAATAGCCAGGACATAGAAGCAATCAGAATGTCCATCAACTGAAGAATGGATAAAGATGTGGTACATATATACAAAGGAATATTACTCAGACATAAAAAGGAACAAAATTGTGTCATTTGCAGAGAAGTGGATGGACCTAGAGACTGACATACAGAGTGGAGTAAGTCAGAAAAAGAAAAACAAATATCATATATTAATTCATATATGTGGAGTCTAGAAAAATGGCATAGATGATCTTATTTGCAAAGTAGAAATAGAGACACAGACGTAGACAACAAACTTATGGATACTTAGGGGGAAAGGGGGTTGGTGGGATGAATTGGGAGATCGGGATTGACATATATACACTGCTATGAATTAAATAGATAACTAATGAGAACATATTGTGTAGCTCAGGGAACTCTACTCAGTGCTCTGTGGTGACCTAAATGGGAAGGAAATCCAAAAAAGAGGTGATATATGTATATATATATAGCTGATTCACTTTGTTGTGCAGCAGAAACTGACACAGCAGTGTAAAGCAACTATTCTCCAATAAAAAGCTTTTTTTTTAATTAAAAAAAATAGCATTTGGGAGACAATACAGGTAGTCATGAATTAAAGCAGTGGGAAAGGAGAGGAGGGGACTTATTTGGGGAATATTAAGGTATGGAATTTTAGAATGACAGGGGATAAGGGAGTGGGAAAGTATAGGAAAACTGACAAATGTGTGGAAAATTGATGGGATGGTGATACCATTAGTTGAAAAAATAAATCCAGTTTTGAGTGAGTATAAATTTGAAGATATAGAGTTTGAGATTTGTATGGGATATTCAGGTGGGAATCTCTGCTTGTCAATTAGAAGTATATTACTTGGACTGAAATGAGATGTCCATTCCAGAGGTAGAGATTTGAAGGTTAATCAGCTTATAGACAGCAGCTAAAGCCATGGGATAAATGTCATCCACTGATGGTTTATAGAAAAGAGAATGAGGGCACTTCTGGTTCTGAAATATGGCAGACCAGGAACTTGAGAACATATCCAATGTAAACACATAAACATGTAAGATATAAGGCAGTAAAGCTTATTAGAGCAGAGCTGCACTCAGAAAGTAGTGGATGGACTGGGAGTTTGGGGTTAGTAGATGCAAACTATTCATTTATAATGGATAAACAACAAGGTCCTACTGTATATCACAGAGAACTATATCCTGTCTCCTAGGATAAACCATAATGAAAAAGAATATTAAAAAGAATGTATATATGTATATAACTGAGTTACTTCTCTTTATAGAAGAAATTAATACACCATTGTAAATCAACAATATTTCAATAAAAATTTTAAAAAAATAGATATAATGATAAAGTTGATATAGTTATATTACAAGATTAAGAAAGTAGAAATACTAAAAATGATACTCAGAATTTTACTACACTATAAAACTGTTACTTCTGATTACAAAGGAAGGTATCTTATAGACAGGTAAATAAATGATTGATTTTGAAAATATTTCAAATATCAGAATATTAACAGAATGAAATTTAGGAACTACATCCTCAAAACAAAAACAGTATAACATACGAAGATGTCATCTCTCTATAGGCGTAGATAATATACTCAGATATTTAAGTCTACTGTTGCACTGTAAATAATTAACTGACATGTGTGGCCTATACCAGTTTCTTATACTGAGAAAATATAAAACCCCATCACGAGTAATACAAAATCATTTGTTAATCAAATTTCATTGAAATATTCTATTTTATGGTAAAAATTTAATTTTGTGAGAAAAAACGTTTAGAAGAAATTTTTAAATATTATCAGTATTAGCATCTTCACTCATAGAAATAATCATCATTTCATTCCTGCAAGGATAGTGGTATGCTGAAGGGATGCAGAATATTGCAGAATATAATTGAATTGCTAAATTCACGAGATTCACTAGATTTGGCTCAAGTATCACTGAGTAATGGTTTCATTTCATATCTATAGTTAAGAAAGCTTAAGCTTTATTACTTTAAAGTAATATTTGATCTGGGCATTATTAATGTGAGGTTATAAGTTGATATACCGGCATACTTTGTTTTTCTGTGCTTCACTTCATTGAGTATCTCAGATATTGCATTTTATACAAATTGAAGTTTTGTGGCAACCCTGTATAAAGCAAGCCTATAGGCACCATTTTTCTAACAGCATTTGCTCCTATATGATTCTTGGTTACAGTTTGGTGATTCTCATACTATTTCAAACTTTCATTATTATTATATTTGTTATGGTGATCTGTCGTCAGTGAGTTTTGATGCTACTATTCTAATTGTTTTGGCATGCCACAAACCATACCATATGACAGCAAACTTATTCAATAAATGTTGTGTGTGACAATCTGCTCCACTGATCAGCCATCCCCCCATATTTCTCCCTCTCTTGGGACCTCCCTCTTCCTGAGATACAACAATATGGAAATTAGACCAATTAATAACCCTCCAGTGACTTCTAAGTGAAAGGAAGAGTCACACATCTCTCACTTTAAATCAAAAGCTAGAAATGATTTAGCATAGTGAGGAAAGCATGTAGAAAGCTGAGATAGGCCAAAAGCTAGGCCTCTTGCACCCAACAGTTAGCCAAGTTGTGAATGCAAAGGAAAAGTTATTGAAGGAAATTAAAAGTGCTACTCTAGTGAACACATGAATGATAAGAAAGAAAAACAGCCTTCTTGGTGACATGAAGAAAGTTCTAGTGGTCTGGATAGAGGATCAAACCAAATGCAACATTCGCTTAAACCAAAGCCAATCCAGAGCAAGGCCCTAACTCTCTTCAATTCTGGCAAGGCTGAAAGAGATGAGGAAGATGCAGAAGAAAAATCTGAAGTTAGCTGAGGCTGGTTCATTAGGTTGAAGGAAAGAAGCCATCTCCATAACACAGAAGTACAAGGTAAAGAAATAAGTGCTGATGTAAAAGTTTCAGCAAGTTATTCAGACACTCTAGTCAAGATAATGAAGGTGGATACACTAAACAACATATTTTCAATGTAGACAAAACTACTTTATATTAGAAAAAGATGTTATCTAGTACTTTTCATAGCTAGAGAGGATAAGGCAATGTCTAGCTTCAATTCTTCAAAGGACAGCCTGACTCTCTTTTTAGGGGTTAATATAGTTGGTGACTTTAAGTTGAAGCCAACACTCATTTATTACCATTCCAAAATTGTATGGCTCTTAAAATTTATACTAAGTCTAGTTTTCCTGTGCTCTATAAATTGAACAGCAAAGTCTGGATGATAGTACATCTGTTGACAACATGGTTTATTGAACATTTTAAGCCCAAAGTTGAAAGCTACTGCTCAGAAAAAAAAAAAAAAATCTTTAAAATATTCCTGTTCATTGACAAGGTACCTGGTCGTCCAAGAGCTCTAATAGAGATGTACGAGGAAATTGATGTTATTTTCACACTTGCTAATACAACATCTGTTCTGCAGCCCATGAATTAAGGAATAATTCGACTTTCAAGTCTTATCATTTAAGAAATGAATTTCATAAGCTTATAGCTGACATAGATAGTGATTCCTCAGATAGATCTGGACAAAGTAAATTGAAAACCTTCTGGAAAGGATTCTCCATTCTAGGTGACATTAAGAACATTTATAATTCATGAGAAGTGGTTACAGTATCAACATTAATAGGAATTAAGGAGAAGTCAATCCCAACTCTCATGGATAACCTTGAAGAATTCAAGACTTCAGTGAAGGAAGTAACTGCAGATGTGGTGGAAGAAGCAAAAGAGCTAGAATTAGAAGTGGAGACTGAAGAAGTGACTGAATTACTGTAATCTCATGATAAAACTTTAATGGATGATGAGTCACCTTTTATGGATGAGTAAGGAAAGTGGTTTCTTGAGATGGAATATACTCCTAGTGAAGCTGTGGTGAAGATTGTTGAAATCACAACAAAGGATTTAGAATATTACATGAACTTAGATGATAAAGCAGAAGCAGGTTTTGATAAGCAGCAGGTTTTGTAATTTTGAAAGAAGTTCTACTGTGGGTTAAATGCTATCAAACAACACTGCATGCTACAGAGAAATCATTCACGAAAGGAAGAGTCAATTGATGAGGCAAACTTCATTGTTGTCTTATTTTAAGAAATTGCCACGGCCACCCCAACCTTCAGCAACCACCACCCTGGTCAATCAGCAGCCATTAGCATCGAGGCAAGACCCTCCACCAGCAAAAAATTATGACTTGCTGAAGGCTTAGATGAAGGTTAACATGTTAGACCAATAAAGTTTTTTTTTTAATTAAGTTATGTATATTATTTTTTAGACAAAATGCTATTGTATACTTAATAGACTACAGTATAGTGTAAACATAAATTTTATATGCACTGGGAAACCAAAAATTTGTGTGACTCTATTGTGATATTCACTTTATTGTGGTATTTGGAATTGAACTTACAATATCTCTGAGGTATGCCTGTAGTTATAATTTTAAAAGATCAGCTAATTGGAAATATGTATGACTAGCATATTTTGATAGTCTATCAACTTTCTGTCCTTTTCATATAAACATTAAGGCTTTAAAATTTGATAATTATTTATCAGAAATAAATCATTTTTTTCAAATTAAAATACATGTTATCTCTTCCACATTATCAAATGCAATTAAGTTATTCTCAAAAACAAAATTTTCAAGGGGAGAGTGTTGATAATAACAACAAAGTGAAAATACAATTCTCTATGTTGTTATCTAAAAAGTAAACTAAAAGTTAAAATGACTCATAATAAGAGAAAATTAATTATATCTATGTATATATGTATATGCTTTCTATGTAGGTATAATTTGTATCATATATATATTATATACTAATATATATATATATATATATATATAATTTCTGGGAACGAAATATATAATATTTACTTATCAAAATTACAGATAACCCCTTATATGATAGAGAGAAATTATACCAAAGTTTCTTAAAATATCTATGTTTGTGTCAAGTACAGTTTAAGAGAAGGGAAGACTAAAGAGTTTATGTGCTATAATAATTCTAAACAAAGAAGAGGAAAAAATACTAGCATATTAAATTACATATTATAAATTCAACCTGACAATGTAGAATCCAATGATAATGACAATAATACATTCATAGATTATACATAACATTCATGGTTACATGAAACACAAACTTTCAAGAGAAAACAAATACTCAATATATTATAAGTAATTAGGATACAAGAAACTTAGAAAGTTAGAATATAAATTCAAATTAGAATAGTCCAGAGCAAAAGACAGAATACCTATTGATCATTAAAAGAAAACAGCATATTTAGTAGTACTTTTCACATTGAATAAGAATTGGAGCCAAAGAACTGCCCAAACTAAGCCACATTTATAATGAGAAAGTCAGCTTTGCACAGTGGCAGTGTCATAGCCAATGAGGTTTATCCAATGTATGATTATTGTTAATTGAAAAATTTTCCCAATAATGAGAGAGTCAGTCAGAGTCAGAAGATTCCATTAAGACTAAGAAGTGATCATGACATATTCCCTAAGTTTCCAGGCTCCATAAAAAATACCAGGCAGGAAAAAAGTCAGAGTGAGTGTGGAAGAGAGGGAGACACAAGTGCACTGTCAGTGTAGTCAAATAGTGTACAAGCTTTGGAGTAGAGTGTGGTTTACTCTCCTATTAGCCAAGTGTATGTATGTGTGTGAATATGTGTGTTTTCTAAAAAGAGAGATTGAAAGCTTGTCACCTGGATTTTAGGCAAAAGGAAAGAAACCTTTCTAAAAGGTTTAAAGAAAACCTTTACTTGAAGACTTGACTGTGTAAAGTATAAGGAATTTGTGTGATGCTGTCTTGAAAAATGACAAAGAAAAAGTTGATGACATGGTGACTTCTTTAGGATTAAAAATTGGAGCTCATGTGGCATGACATTCAGATCCTTAAGTTCAAATTAATGTCATCTGCAGTCAGTGACTACCCATATCCCCTGCTATTCTTGTTACAGTATGTGAGAAACTTCCTAGCCCCCTGGATATTATAGCTGAGAGAGAAAAGAAAACAAGATGATGTGCACAGCTTAACTCTCTTTCACCAAAACCCAGGCACTAAAACAGCTTTTATGAAATATGGAAATGAAGATACTGCTCTAGTTATTATTTTTGTTTCCAAAATGTTTGCAATTGATGCTAAGGCTTTGCCTTAGAATAAGCCAAGACTGTCCATTCAAAAAAAAAAAAAAATTGCTCGGAGGTGTGAGCATGCAAGGCTAAGGCACATGAAGAAGCTTGTAGCAGCACAGAGGCAGACATCCTTGGAGCCCATCCAGTATGGGCATGCTCTTGAAACAAGTCCAAAGGTAGAAGAGCCAAAAGGTGATGAGCAGCAGGTGGAGAGTATGACCTCTAAACCTGTGTTCCAGGAAAGAAACAACTCGGGTCTTTTATTGCATTTGCTTGAGTATTCAGTGGCGTGGTTCAAAGGGGAAAGAAAATTTTGTCTTGGGGCCCACATACAGTTCTGTTGAGTTTCTGTAGTGTGTATCTTTAGGCTTCTCAACTCCAGTAGATGACCTTTCCCAAGTTCCCCACATGGCATGCTGTAATCTGGAGAACCTGTATCTTCTGCTAGGAAGGGAGCTGGGAGACCTAGAGGAAGTGCTTCTAGGAAATGTGCTAATAGAATGCCAACAAGACTTTGTGCTGAAATCTGCAACACTGTGCAACTTGTCATCCTGCCCGCCATTTATATCACTCAACTTTGAAGCACCCTTATTGTGAAGGTAGCTGTTGGACCAAAACACCCAAGTGAAATGACTCAGTCTGTCAAAAAAATTAAGCTGTAGAACCAAGCTGATCCCCGTGTCCAGATCTTAATTCAGGAAATAGAAGAGCACATCTTTGTATGGAAGAAAAGATCATGGAGCAGGCAGAAAAGCAGAGAACCCTCAACAAAAATAAATAACTACTACTATAAGCAGATTATTTTCTTCATAATAAATTGAAAAGAATCACCCAGCGTTTGATATTGGGAAGATATTGCATGCTGAAATATCTCTATGCATTCACTTTCAATAAAGTTCATCCATATAAGTATCTTTTAAAAATGCCAAAATTCTCCTGTCCATCTCTGAGCAATAGAGAAGAGAATTGAAGAGATAAAATGATAAAAAAATGATAAGAAAGCCAACATTCCATATTGTGTTTCTAGGACAGAAGGAGTGAGTTTTTCATAGGGCAAGTGGACACCCCATAAATGAATAGAGCTTAAGCTGCTGTTATTTATCCCAAGAGGAATGTCTTCAGATAATGATCACAAAGAGCATGAGCTGTGGATCCATGGGTGGCAGGAGGTAAGAGGATTCCTATACAAGGACTAGGTCAAACTAAGTCTACATAGGTAGAATCTTCCCTGGGTCCTCCAAAGAACTCACACATACATCCTTTGAAAGAACAAGTCCTTGGACTATGCCAAATAGAGGACATGAATGGCCAGTCAGTGCCAACCAGAGTGTCAAAAACAGCAAAGTAGAATAAAGCAAGTGTCAGTTGGATAAAAAGATGTTTCCTTTCCCACCTTTTTTCAATCTCCTCAATAATTTGGAAAAATCAAGCCTCAAAAAAGGAAAAGTGGAAAAAGTGAATTAAAGCTAACCATAAACTTCCTTTTTTATTCCCACCATTTACAGTCCCAGAAAAAAACATGAATTGGGCTCTGTACTTGAAGGAGGAGAAAAATTAAAATTAATTCATCCTTAATTTGATTGATCAACTTGATTGATCTTTAAAACTTATATGTCATCAGAGAATATTGGTATCTGCTCAAGATATAACAGAGATAAACATGGAGATTTGACAGGGCCTGATTAAATTCAGTGAATTTACAAAAATATCATTTATACCCCTCTGTTTTGAGACTCCTCAATATACTAGCTGCTTTATTTATAACATTCTTCAATAACTATGTTCCTTCTAATAGAGCTGTATTACCTTCAATGCACTGCAAAGACTCTTTAAATATGTATGTGACTTAAAATTGTTTATATACTAAAAGAAAGGCTCTATTCATTTAAAGGAAGTAATACACTAGAAGCATATAAGGAACGAGATTCAATTAATACTGATGCTTCCTCCTGGTGCCCTAGATATTTCAGAGGTGGCAATGTCATACCTGATATCATTTCCCTATATTATTTTAGAAATGGATAGGAGGAGACTAAATAAGATTTAACTCTGTCTTTATGTTGAACAGAAAACACGGTAATGGAAGCAACAAGAGTCTCCATAAATTTTTCTTCCTCATTCTCTATTCAAGAAATATTTATTGGCAAAAGAAAATGTTTCATATTTTTTAGAAGTGACTCTGAAGCAATATTTATCTTATCAATAAATGTTTTTTTCTCTTCAAACAAGCACCCTCAATGTAAATACAAAAATTTATATCTCTAATCCACATAGCTGGCTTTCTTAAACTGGTCACCTAGAGGATAAGTAATAGCCCTGTACTTTAATACATCATTTACTCTGGTCAGCTATTTTTTTCAGAAAATTCATTGAATTCAAACTAATTATTCAAAGGTAAGATTTTGTTCTCTGATTTATATGAAGTGTACTATTCAGCAAAAACCATGGTTAAGCTTGACACGTGATAGATAAATAGATAGATAGATAGATAGATAGTTTTTAGTGACATATATTGAATTTGAAATCAAGACTATTTTATTCAGTTAAATTTTAAGCATCAGAGTTTCTGAATACCAGTCCTAAACTAATTTCATTCTAATGTAATGTATTATGAATAATGTCCAATTTTGCACAGTGTTTTTTTAAACTATTTATTAGAAATAACACTTGAGAAGTTATAAAAGGGGAGAGCTAGCTGCATGCGATAAAAATGTTGATCAAGTTTCAAGTGGGACAGAATATTTGAAAATCATTTTTTTGAAAATCTGTCAATACTTTGTTTTGTGTCATCAATTCAAGCAATTTGTTAGCCTAGTGTTCTTTCTCTGAGGGAAGATATATAAGAGATGGTCTGCCTTTTGTTTATAAAAGCCTACTCCCTGTGAATAACCTACAAATGTGTATTTCTAAAGCTACAAAGAGTTGAGAGTCATGTTGGTGAAAGGAAATAAGGGAAAATTCTAGAGAGAGAAAGAAAATATTTGAAGCTTATTTCTATGAAAGAGTCTAAGGGTGATGGAGAAACCTCAAATATTTTTGGGAACATGATAATAGAATGTGTATCCGAGTATGAATACACATAGGTCTTATTCATTATTCAGTTCGACAAGATATTCCTTGGGCTCTTTCCATATGAAGAGATGCATACCAATTTTATCAATCTTAATCAATGCAGTATTAAGTAAATCATTTAATTTTAGGAAGGTCAACAGTCCAATTAAATGTAAATATTAAGTAAAAATTTTAACTGAAGGTAAATAGTATTTGCTTAGGTCAACAACAGTTATTAGTGTATTTTGACAAGTAACATTCAATTATTGCAGTCCATACCTCTGTCTCAGTATTGAAAAAGGGTACCATCTAACCAATATTTTAAACTATATCACATCACCCTACTCTACACATAGTCCCATAATTGGTGATTTCAGCTATCAAGAGATTACCAATAACTAGAAAGGAACATAAGTGATCATAACAGTTCCTGAATAAAGCCTTTATTTATAGATTATTTACTCATAGCTCATTTTCGCACAATTTTCATTTGCTTGGTTAGCTTGTTTCCAGTGGCTAGGCTGATAAATACAGGCACAATAAGAACTTTTTAATTATGAAAGACTGACCATGAAAGCAAGATACCCAAATGTGTAAATACACATGATATTATTAAGTTTATAAAATAAGCATGAGTATAAAAATCTACATAAATGAAACAAAACAAATCAATTAAATCCTAATGAAAATGTTACTTTAGTTATTTTATATGCTGGTCTTTTTACTGTAAAAAGGCAATCCCCACCTCTCTATCACCTTACACACACACACACACACACACACACACACACACACTCCTAACAGCACACCCTAATGATCCGATTCCTGCCATATTTATGCATCAGAATTCCTCCTGTTTATGTTCGTTAAAGAAAAAAAAAAACAAAAACCTTGGAGAGAAGTTCTGGAAAAAATAAGAAGTATATAGTCGTTAAAATCTCTTATTCTTATTGGATATCACCCCTGTTATTATGATAGAGGGAAATGAAAATGAGGAGATATTCTGATAGTCTGAATAGAGGCAGAACTTCTTCCGGCCCAAAGAGAGGAGACCGTTTTGCACACTTCAAACAGTGTATGTTTGGATTCTCTGGGAACATCAGGACACAACAATCATAACCAGGTATACTTGGCAAGCCTGTGTAAGAGAGTGGAAAAAATGGAGGCTACTCTAAGTTGCTTGCTAAGTAAGAGAAAAAGAAGGTTGGAAATTCCAAACGATAACTGCAGACTTACTGTATCACAAATATACTATGTGGATGATCCTCAGGAATGACTATGAGACCCTTCGGGTAGTTCTGACATTCTGTTTTAACTTATTTAGGAATTAGCACTGCAATAGATATTTAAGATATGAACATTTTGGTTCCTGGTAGTGAAATAAGTTCTTCAGAAGTTTCATTTATGTACAATTATTCATACCCAGGTAAAGTTGGTAGTTCCTTACTGTCTTGAACTGTGATTGCTATTCGCAGGAGTTTTATGAATCTCAACTGAAGGTGGTTGAGGCAAAGATCCATATCTTACACTTTTAAGAGAAATTTACTCTGAAATCCTGACTCAACTCCTACTTGGTGATCCCAACTAGACCACTTTTCACTTGAAATCTAGCCTTGAGTTCTAAGCAGTTTGCTCCTTAATGATTCTCCTGGGTCCTCTGACAGCCCCTTTAGTCTTCTTGAATCAACAGTTCTTCTTAAGTAGAGAAAATAAGGCTCCAGGCCAAATTAAGACAGAAAGAACAAAGAAAAACAAACAAACAAACAAAAAACCTGACACATCTTTCTCTCTTGTGATTCCTTTACTTCATTCACTACAGGCCACATACTCAGTTTTTATAAAGTGAGAGAATCATGATGGAAAGTAGAAAATAAATTCCCTTTTCATTGAAGGTTAGGTAGCATTCAACATTCTTCCAATGATTGCTGGTCTATTTCATTAATACATATTTGTGGAGGTTTTATTATGCTGTAGTCTTTCTCAATACTCCTTGTGTATGTCCATCATACTAAGTGGTGTCCCCTACCACCTTAAAGAGACAGGGATGCTTTCAGTAAATTTGGGGCCAATTTGTATTTTGCCTTCTCTCTTTTTATTTCATTTCCATAATAAGTTTTATATTTTAGTAATATCTAAATATTATTTGCTATAAATAAGTAAAATATCTGTCCTAATACATCATATGGGAGGCAATGTACTTCACTTAAAAGGTGATATGTCTTAGAATTATTATGTATTTTTAATGTACAATTATGATATGATAAACTATTGAAAGACAATCATGGTGGTGTCTTGGTTTAACATAATGACAATAGAGTTTGAAGAAAGAAAATGGCTTTACATCACTGGTAGAATGAATACCTTTTGGTGATAGATTAAGTATGAGTTATGAACAAAAGTAAACATTTAATTCTATCTTAAGTAATTAGTTTCTTAAGGATGAAGAAATCAAGTTTGTGCTAGGATTGAATTAGATACTCAAGCACCTGGGGAAAAAAAGGCAATCGGTACATACACATTTAACGCATACAAAAATCTTAAGTGAGAAACACGTTTGCCAAATTTTGGTATAGAGGTGACATTTAAAATCACAGAGATGGATGAGCTTGCCTAAGAAGAGAGAAGGGGCAGAAATTAGTAGATGCTCAGAACTTGGGTTCAGTAACTGAACAATCAGTGATCTGGTGGATGTTGCTTGCTAATATATAGTCTTTTTAATATGATTCTAGTCTGTAGGGTTTTCAGGTCATGTCATCTTAAAGAATCAGAACTCTGAGGATTTTTTTTTTCTATTTTATGGAGTGCATTTATTTTTGAATATTGTTATTTTTCAAAAGAATGATCAGGCTTATTTTACATTATAACAATTAACATTTATTTCATCTTTGTTTAATTTTCAGTTTATCAGCTACCATGAAACAATTTGCACTATTTGATGCTTTTTATACTTTTACAGCATTCAATTATGAAAAAAAGATATTATTTTATTTGTATTTATGAAATGTTAGATTTTTAGATATTTAAACTGTACTTAATTTAATATAAAAGAGTTATTTAATATAGATTTAATGATAAAAATCATTTAAACTTTAAAAATATTTATTGCAGTATAGTTGATTTACAATGTTGTGTTAGTTTCAGGTGTACAGCAAAGAGAATCAGTTATACATATACATATATCCATTCATTATTTTTTTTAGATTATTTTCCCATATAGGCCATTACATAGTATTGAGTAGAGTTCCCTGTGCTATACAGCAGGTTCTTATTAGTTATCTATTTTATATACAGTAGTGAGTAGATGTTAGCCCCAACGTCCCAATTTATCCCTCCCCCACATCCCTTGGTAACCACAAGTCTGTTTTCTACATCCATGACTCTACTTCTGTTTTGTAAATAAGTTCACTTGTACCTTTTTTTTTTCAGATTCTACATATAAGTAATATCATATATTTATTTTTCTGTGTCTGACTTATTTCACTCAGTATGACAATCTCAAGGTCCATTCATGTTGTTGCAGATGGCATTATTTTATTCTTTTTTATGGCTGAGTAATATTCCTTGCATATATGTACCACATCTTCTTTATGCATTTATTTGTTGATGGACATTTAGGTTGCTTCCATGTCCTGGGTATTGTAAATAGTGCTACGATGAACATTGGGGTGCATGTATCTTTTTGTATTAGGCTTTTTCTGGGTATATGCCCAGGAGTGGGATTGCTGGATCATCATCAAAAAATCTATAAACAATAAATGCTGGAGAGGGTGTGGAGAAAAGGGAACCCTCATACACTCTTGGTGGGGATGAACATTGGTACAGCCACTGTAGAGAACAGTATTGATGTTCCTTAAAAAGCTAAAAATCAAACTATCAAAGCATTTAATTGTAAATATCAGCAGCAATTAGGTAACTTAATACAGTTTTATCTGGATATTGAAGATGTTTATTTAAAAAATCTACATGATATGTTTGGAAAGAAATTTCCAGGAAAATTCCACATTCTCCTTACAGTTGTGCTGAGAGATACTGGGAGGTTATCAATAGTGAGTAAGAAGGAAAATATATCCTTAACAATTGAGGGGATGGTAACAACAGAAGGCAGTCCTGAAATAAGAATATATTTATGTTATGAGGTAGGTTATTAAACAGTCTCCTTTGGAATGTCATGAATAATTATTCCAGAAATTCCCTAGCCAGGTCCATTTCACTCTTGGAAACTTGAAGCCCTTAGTTCTTACTAGGAGGTCTGGTTGACTTGCATAGAATCATCCAAAATAAATATTCATTACAACCAGGGTTAAAAAAAGAAAAGATATTTCCAAGGTAATAATAGTGCAGGGACAGGAATGGGAATTGAGTTTCAGTTCTTTGTGTGTCCTCCATTTCCTGTCATGGGAAAGGAGACTTTTTATAAATGGGGCTCCAAATTATGAGCTTCTCTATGTAGCAAATGTTGGGGGTCACTTAATTCATCACTTTTTCTACAAATCTTTTAAATTTAGCTTGTTATAGTGTCTCTACAGTTAATTTCAGAAAGGCAAAAATATAAATGAGACAAATCTAAATTACAATTTTAAAATAAAAAAATATATATATATTTTATTCCTCTGGTCTTAACTGCTTGATTTATCCCATTGGATTTCCCATTGGCCTTTATGCTTTGATTCTTGCTATTAGAGAGGGGAACAAATTCATAATTTTTTTTTTATCCAGAAGGCAAACTCTCCCAGATAGGACAAATCATATGTTTGTTGACATTTACCCTTTAGATCATTTTTGACCTTTAATATTTAAGGATTTCTCTATTTCATACACATCTGAGTGACAACTCCTAAACTTTTCTTTTATTTGGAAATGTATAATTATTGTACATACTGTCCCCATGAAGGGAATTCTGGAATACGGTAAAATGATAGTTGGTTACTTGGTTAATGTTTTATCAATATGTTCCATTTTATTTTTATAGCAAATAACTTTTTATGATTTTAGTTGGAAAAAAGCAACAATACACAAAACATTGAAAATCAGTACTGAGTTGTAAAATAGATGAATATTTTACTCACCTTTCATCCTGTGAAAATGCATAAGATTGCATGATTAATAGAAGACTTCAACAGAATTCCTCAAAACATTTCAGTCAAGGGTATCAATTCACAAAAGACAGCCACACTAACTAAAAATATGGGCTTAGCTATTTTGAATGTGGGTGCATGTGTCTTTGTGTATGTGTTTTTAAAATTTTGATAGGCAATTCAATTGTAACAAATGTACTACTAAAGAAATAAAAGATGTGTTCAACAAAAATTGGAATGGAATGCTGTGCTTAATAACTAAATCATAAATGTTATTTCTGTGAAATGTATTAACACATGCAATACAAATTTAACTCTTAAGTAACCATGCTATTTAAAGATATACAAGTCATATTATTTTTATGTTAATACAAAGTTTTAAGAAAATATGCTCTTGGTTAATGAAATTATGAAGGAATAAATCAAAAAGCAATAATCTTATGATGAAATCATTTTAACTTCATTTTTCTCACAATAATATAGTATTTTCTCCTAAAATTTTCACACAAGATAGGAATGTAATGAATGTGAAATTTGGTCATACTCTAAAGTTAATCCCCAAGAAAATTCAATTTATTAAAATCTTGTTACATGTGTTTACTGTTATATATATTTACATATATTTGTCTGTTTAGCTCTACACAAACTGGATAACTATACACACATTATTTTGTACACTTCATTTCTCACTAAATAGTTTGTGATTATTATGGTTAACACAAATAGAGTTAGGTAAGTATATAGTGATTACAAAATATACTAGAGCAAATTCTTTGGGGAAAATGTCTATCACTGCAAAAATGTCTGTTATTTAATTTGTAAAATTGTTTTATTCTATTATGGATCATATCAGAATGTTTAATAAAATAAGTCATAGTGTGAACTTAAGAGAGGAACCTATGTTTGTCAAATTTATTTTTGACTTGAGATCCTTCTTTCTTTCTTTCTTTCTTTCTTTCTTTCTTTCTTTCTTTCTTTCTTTCCTTCTATTCCCACTTATTTTTGGCTCTTGAGGCAATGTCATCTTTTCAATATGAAAAAAAGCAGCAAGTTCAGCAAAAATTAGAAATCTGAAGTGTAGAATAGGCCAAAAGCAGGATAGGGGGAAAAAGAGAATAGTAAAAGCAAGAGATGAGAAGTTGCCAAAAGATGGAGGGTGTCCTGTCCCCTATCTGGGGAATGACATTTAGATGACAGCACATACCTTTCCATATATGTATAAAAGGACTGATATATATATATGATATATATATATATTTTTTTTTTTTCTGTAAGAAATGATAGGGTTGTGGGGGGGCTTTCTGGAGGCTTAGGGACAAAGGCTAGTCTCTCTCTTGTTCCTCTTGACCCCTTTTTCCCATCAGGGTAAAGGAAGGAATCTAACATTATGAAGGAGGTAAAGTGGAAGAAGGAAGAATCCCCATCGACAGGGTGGGGGTCAGACCCCTGCAAAGGAACCCACCCAGGACAGAGCTTGTAGGAGAGTAAAAATGGAGATAGTACTGTTAACACTTCCCCAGAAACTGAGAGAGGAGTGGGGAGATATCTGGAAACTAGGACTTCAATAACCTGGATGCCCCTCTTCAAAACCCCACCTCGTCCTTGTAGGGACTTCTACCTGTTGCTTGGTTTCCTTTCCCCTGGGCTACCACACAGGCCTGGGATGGGATCATCTAACTGGGTTGTCATCCCACGGTTCTAAATGAGATTTGTTGAGACCCAGGTTCTTAATGTGTTATCTTGAAAACAAAGTGGGAGGAATGGGCATCAGAAGGAAATACAGGGTTACCCAGAATGGCAGAAACGGTTCTGCCAGAAATGGAAAGAGAGAAGAGACATTCAACAAACAACAAATATTTATTGAGTGCCTATTATGTGTCAGGCACTGTTCTAGAACCTCTACCCACCTCCCAAAAAAGGAAAAAATATTGAGTCAGAAAATGCAAATTCTGAGGGAGAGGAAAGGGATGATTGAGGAAGAAGCCTTAAGGGACTAAGAAGCCTTAGGTGATGGGGTTTGACCTTAGGCCTCCTCTTCAGCTTCCTCACCAAAAATCTCTTCTTCTGCTGTGGCATCTCGCTACTGGTGGTATTCAGAGACGAGGTTGTTCATGTTGCTCTCAGCCTCGGTGAACTCCATCTCATCCCTGCCGTTGCCTGTGTACAGTGGAGGAAGACATTCCAGCAGAACATGGCAGAGAACTGCACTCAGGTGAGCTTGAACAACTCCTGTATGGCCGTGCTCTTGCCAATGAAGGTGACCGCAATATTGAGGCCACAGAGTGGGATGTTGCAGACAGCTGTCATGACGTTGCTGGGGATCGATTCCAGGAAGTAGCTGCTGCTCTTGGTCTGCACGTTGAGCTTCTGCTCATCCACCTCCTTCATGGACATTCACCCACGGAAGATAGGAGCCAAGGTGAGTTACCATCCATGGTGGGTGTCACAGGCAGCCATTGTGTTCTTGGCATAGAAGATCTGCTGGGTGAGCTTGGGCACAGTGAGTGTCCAATACTGCTGGCTTCCACCTCTGGTTAGAGGGGAAAAATCAGGCATGAAGAAGTGAAGACATGGGGAGAACACCACGTTGACCATCAGCTTGCAGAGGTCAGCATTGAGCTGGCCAAGGAAGTGGAGGCAGGTGATGACACCACTCTTGGTGGCCAGAATGAGGTGGTTCAGGTCCCCTTAGGTTGGTGTGGTCAGCTTGAGAGTGTGGAAGAAGATGTAGTAAAAGTCTTGGTTGTGGATGCAGTAGGTCTCATCAGTGTTCTCCACCAGCTGATGGACGTTGAGGGTGGCATTATAGGGCTCAGCTACAGTGTCATACATTTTGGGTGAGGGCACCACACTGAAGACTTCATGATGCCATTGGGATACTCTTCATGGATCTTGCTGATGAACTAGGTGCCCATTCCAGAATCTGTGCCCCTACCCAGTGAGTGGGTCAGCTGGAAACCCTACAGGCAGTTGCAGCTCTTGGCCTCCTTCAGAACCACATCCATGACTGTCCCAGATTCTAGATCCACCAAGATGACATTTGGAACATATTTGTCACCTGTGGCTTCATTGTAGTTTATGGAGATGCGGTCCAACTGCAGGTCTCTATCCCCACGATAGGTGTTGGTGGGGTCTATGCCATGTTCATCACTTATCAACTCCCAGAACTTGGCACCAGTTAGGTTGTCACACTGATGGGCCAGGATGTGCACAATTACCTTCATTGTCAAAATTTATTCTAATTGTTTTGCTTGCCTCAAGGTGTGTATGGGGCAAGAAAATGATATGTAATTAGTTTTTCTCTGCTGCTGGTCACAGGCTGGAAGGATGGAATGGGCCCCAGAGGTTGGAGAAGCAAGATATGAATGTGGCATCAGGAAGGTTCTGAGAGAGGATTCTTCTTTCTAATACCACAATTTACTACCTATAAGAACTGTAATTCCATTTTCTAGAAATATATTTTATTATTGAAATTATTTTCACATTTTAAAATGTGTTATATATTTTGAAATAGTGTCTATAAAAGTTCCTATCTTTAAAACTTATTGCTATTGATGTCACCATATATATTTAATATTTGAAAGAGATAGTATAAATATTATAACTTGCTATAATATTTTATTTGCAATCATTATAGTGCTATTTAACCTTTCAATATGTTTATTTTCCATTATTTTGTCTTTCTTTGTAACAATTTTGAAATTGTCCATTGTTATATCTTGACTACATACCATTTTTTTATAGATATGTTTCTCATTATCTTTACTTTTCAAATATGCATTAATCATAATTTTTACTAGACCTTCAAATTGGGTTCATATAAGAGTGTATATTGCAACATGCATATAATTTAGGTGAATATTGGGTTTTTTTTTTTTGCTTTTTTGAGTCATTTATACTTTACTATCTAAATTAATTCAATTAAAATAATATTTTTTTGGAATTCCTTAATGTTATTTCTAGGCATAAAATATAGTTAGACTTTGTAAAAAGTTTCATGGAAGCTTACATGCATGATTTATTCTCTACAAGGTGTAGATTTTTGTACAAAACAATACTAATATTAATATATATTGAAATTTTATTAAATATTGTTTATTTTTATCTCTTTGATATACCAAGGTCTGGAAGGAATAGGTTAAAATACATTGACAAACATAAAATGTTTCTTGTGTTATCTTTGTACTCCCTATACTTTTTTTACTGTGTGTATTTGTGGTGTGTATATGTCTGTGTTTATTTTCCTTATACAAATTTCAAGGAAATTAAAAGTTTTTTATAATTGCTCATTTTAAATAATGATAATTTTTTTCTGTCTAAAAATAGTTTTTTACAGTTTAATTCAAATATCTCAGATATTAATATGACAACCAATTAAAAATTATCCTGTTCTACATTTGTCAATTTTTATTTTTTTCTTTGTTTTAGTCATTGCTCTTGTGGACATCAAATAGATTTGACTTTTACTGGGTCTTATATTACCCATATGAGAAAAAATCTTGTTAAATACATATTATTAGGTAAAAATTTAAATTGGTATTGATTCTAAGTGGTTTTAAATTTTTAAAATATTGTTGCTTCTGCTGGTAATGTTGTTTTATGGTTCCTTTCTTTTTTAAAAAATTATTTTAATTTTTAGGAAGTTATATTTTCTTTGTCAAATTATATCCTACATATCTTGTTTTTATTCATAGTGTTTTTAACTACAAATAAGTTTATTATTTTCCTAGATATCTCAACAACTCCAAATCAGAAATAAAACTGTTTATTGATTCCTCATGATTAAAAGGAAAAAATAATACATACAACAAATCCTTACAAAACTAGTCCTTTGTTCTTCTATTTTCCCAAAGGTTAAAAAACATTTTCCAGCCTATTTTAATCACATGCCTAGAAAATTTAATTACCTCTTAAAAATTCTTTAAGTTTTATTTGTTTTTAAGCAGAATTATTTATTTCCTTCTATGAATAAATTAAATTTATACTTATCTATTGTTCTTTTGTATCATAAATTTCAAGGCCATTAAATCTTATTTCAAATCATTTATTAGTTTTGTTCTGTTTAGTATACTATTTTGCTGTACTGGGGTTTTGATCTTGACACATTTTTTTAAAGTACACAGCAAGTCTTTGAATATTTCAAAAGGATTACTCTATTGGAATTATGTGAATATGCTATTGTTGCTGTCATAGAATTCTCAATTTTATCCTGGGGGAGTAATTGACAGTGAGAGACAAAGGGGACTTAGACCTGAGTCTGTGTCTGAACAGAGCAAGGGGAACAATTGCTGACAGCTGCACAGGCAGCTTACTGGTGCATCAAAGACAGCTCCAAACTCTGTGTGCAGCCAGAATGAACTGACAGTCCACATGGATCTTACTCGCATCAGCACTCCTGCTCACTGGAGTAAGTGTCCTGGTACTGGGAGAGGGGGAAAAAAACACTTCAAGGGAACAAAGCCAGCTCAAGCCTGACCCTTATGTCTTCTGCTCCAGCAACTTTGAATCAGACCTTGCCACCAATAGGGTGGTGATGGCCACTGAGAAGAGGGGAAATCCACCTTACACCTGGCTCCAGCTCTAGCCCTTTAATCTCCAGCCCCACTCCCTACCAAGTAATAGCTGCCAACACATACTGAGGAAGGATGTGACTGGTATCCATGTCAAATCCAGCTCTCCCACCAAAGGCAGGATGTTGCTACATAAGAACAGTGCTTGCTTCAAGACTTAATAGATAATCATTTCACCTAAATTCATAGGGGCAGAGAAAGTTAAGCAAAATGAAATGGCAAAGGAACTGGTCTCAACTAAAAGAACTAAAAAAATAAATAATGAAACAAATAAGCGATAGACTAGATAAAGAATTCAAAACATGCTAATAAGAATGTTAATGAATTAGAGAAAAAAGCAGATGAAAACAGTGAGGATTTTTAAAAGGAAATAGAAAGCATAAAAATGAACCAGTCAGAATTAAAGAATACAATAGTTGAAATGAAAAACATACTAGAAGGCATTAATAGCAGACTAGGTGATAAAGAGAAGTGCTCTGGAAAACAGAGTAAAGGAAATCACCCAATTAGAACAGCAAAGAGGAGAAAATGAAGACATTTCTGGAATAACATGAAACATACTAACATTTGCATTATAGGAGTCCCAGAAGGAGAAGAGAGAGAGAAGGGGATCAAAAATGTATTTGAAGAAGTTATGGCTGAAACTTTCCCAAACATGATGGAGGAAACAGATATCCAGATACAGGAAGCACAGAGGGTCCCCAAAGAAGAAGAACCCAAACAACCCATGCAAAGACATATCATAATTAAAATGGCATAATGTTGAAAAGAGAATTCTAAAGGCAACAAGAGAAAAGCAAATAATCCTATACAAAGGAACCCCCATAAAGTTATCAGCTGATTTTTCTGCAGAAACTTTGCAGGCCAGAAGGAGTGGAATGATATATTCAAACTGCTAAAAAGGAAAATCTGTAACTCAGGATACCCAGCAAGGTATCATTACCATATCAAACATGGTTTGAAAATATACATGCACCTCAATGTTCATTGCTGCACACTTTACAAGAGCCAAGACATGGAAGCAATAAACAGATGAATGGATAAAGAAAATGTGGTACATCTATACAAAGGAAAATTACTCAGCTACTGAAAAGAATGAAATAATGTCATTAGCAGCAATATGGTTGGACCTAGAGATTATCAGGCTAAGTGAAGCAAGTCAGACAAAGAAAGCTAAATATCACATGATATTGCTTACATGTGGAATATTTAAAAAAATGATACAAATGAACTTATTTACAAAACTCACAGACTTGAAGCACAGACTTATGGTTACCATTGGTGGTGGGGAAGGGAGAAGAGGAGGGATAGATTGGGAGTTTGGGATTGACCTGTACACATTGTTATATTTAAAATAAAATGCCTTTCCATAAATATATATATATATATATATATATATATATATATATATAGTTTAGCATAGAAGGAAAGATAAAGAACTCTTCAGACAAGCACAAAGTAAAAGAATTTATCAACACTAAACCTACCCTAAAATAAGTTTTAAAGTGTTTTCTCTAAGTGAAAAATAAGTAAAAATCTTTAGGAAAGAGAAAAATCTCACTAGGTAAGGCAAATATATATAAGGACTAAGGATCAATCACTTAAATAAGCCAGTACAAATATTAAAAGACAAAAAAAAGCAAACCAAAACTGTAAAACAACTATAACTACAATAAACAGTTAAGAGATAAACATAAATATGTGAAATATGACACCAAAAAGACAAAACATGGGGAAGGAGGGTAAAAATGTTGATCTTTTAGAGTATGTTTGAATTTAAATAACTACCAGTTTAAAACAAGTATACATAGTTATAGGTAAATATATATGAACCCCATGGTAACCACAAATTAAAAACCTACAATAGATACACAAAAACTAAAAAGAACACAAGCATAATACTAAAGAAAATCATCAAACAAAAAAGGAAGAAACAAAAAGAAGAAAAAAGAACATAAAACTACAAAAACATCCAGAAAACATGTAATAAAATGGCAATAAGCACATACCTATTAATAACTACTTTAAATGTCAATGGACTAAATGCTCCAATCAAAATATATAGGGTGGCTGACTGGATTTAGAAATAAATAAAATGAAATAAGACCCATCTATATGGTGCCTATAAGAGACTAATTTTAGAACTAAACACACACACAAACTGCAAATTAGGGAATGGAAAAATATATTTCATGCACAAGGAAACAACAAGAAAGCTGAAGTAGCAATACTCATATCAGGCAGAATGCCTTCAAAACAAGGGCCCTAACTGAAGACAAGGAAAGACATTATATAATGATAAAGGGATCAATACAAGAAAAGGATATTATACCCATTAACATATATGACCCAATACAGAAGCCCCTAAATATATAAAGCAAATACTAACAGTCAAAAAGGGAGAAATTAGCAATAAAATAATGAGTAGGAGATTTTAACAACCCACTTACAACAATAGACAGTTCAGCCAGAAAGAAAATCAATAAGGTAATACCAGTCTTATGACACAATAGACCATTTGGACTTAATAGAAATCCATAGGACTTTACAACCCAAAACATCAGAATACATATTCTTTTGAAGTGTACATGGAATGTTCTCTAAGGTAGATCATATGCTAGACCACAAAACAAGTCTTAACAAATTTAAGAGGATAGAAATTATCAAGTATTCTTTTTTCAGATCACAATGGTATGAAACTAGAATCAATCACAGGAAGAAAAATGGGAAAAAAAAACAGTTGATGAATAAACAACATGCTACTAAAAAGCAAATTGCTTAATGAAGAAATCAAAAAAGAAATCAGAAAATACCTGCAGACAAATGAAAATGGAAACACAGCTCTCCAAAATCTATGGGATGCAGCAAAACTAGTTCTAAGCAGGAAGTTTATACCAAGTTTATACAGGCCTTCCTCTAGAAACAAACAAAAAAAGACTCAAAAACAAACTAACCTACCTCCTAAAGTAATTATGAAAAAAAAAAGCCAAAAGTAAGCAGAAGGAAGGAAATAAAATATTATAGAGGAAACAACTAAAATAGGGAATAAAAAGAAAAAGCAATAGAAAAGATCCATGAAAAAATGAGGGTTTTTTTAAGATAAACAATATTGATAAACTTTTAGCCAGGCTCACTAAGAAGAAAATAGTGAGGACCCAAATAAAAACATACACAATGAAAGAAGAGAAATATACAACAACATTCCACAGAGCTAAAAAAAAGCATGAGAATACCCCAAATAGGTATATGCCAACAAATTGGAAAAGCTAAGATAAATGGACAAATTTCTAGAAACATATAACTTGCCAAGACAGAATCAAGAAGAAGTAGACAATTTGAACAGACATATTACTGGTAGTGCAATTGAATTTGTAATGAAAAAAAAAACAAACAAAACAATCTAACAAACAAAAGGCCAAGTCCAAGACAGCTTCATAGGGGAAATATACTAAACATATAAAGAAGAGTTAATTCTTAACCTTCACAAACTGTTCCAAAAAGTTGAGGACAGAACATACCCAAATTCATTCTATGAAGCCATGATTACCCTGATATCAAAACCAGACAATGAGATTACAAAAAAAAAATGATGGAGCAGTATCTTGGATGAATATAGATGCAAAATTTCTCAACAAAATATTAGCAAACTGAATCCAAACAATATATAAAAAGGATAATACAACATGATCAAGTTGGATTTATTCCAGAGACACAAGGATGTTTCAATATTTGCAAACCAATCAGTGTGATACACCACATTAACAAAAGAAAGAATAAAAATCTCATGATCATTTCAATAGAGGCAGAAAAAGCATTTGACATCAATTCATGATAAAAACTCCCTTCAAAGTTTGTATGGAGAGAACATATTTCAACATAATAAAGGCAAGTTATGACAAATCCACAGTTAACATCATACTCAACAATAAAAATCTGAAAGTCTTTCTTTTAAATTCAGTAACAAGACAAGGATGTCCACTCTTGCCACTTCTATTACACACAGTATGAGAAATCCTTGTCAGAGCAATTAGATGAGAAAAAGAAATAAAAATAATCTATATTGAAAGCTAAGAATTTAAACTTTCAGGTGACAGGATACTCTATATAGAAAACCCTTAATTGTCCAGCAGAAAACTCTTAGTCCTAATAAATTAAATCAGTAAAGTTCTAGGATACAAGATTAATATACAGAAAACTGTTGCTTGTCTATACACTAATAATAAACTATCAGAAAGAAAAATAAAAAAAAAATTAAATCATGTCGAAAACAATAAAACACCTAGGAATAAACTTAACTAAGGAGGTGAAAGACCAAACTCTGAAAACTATAAAATATTAATGAAGGAGGTTGAAGATGATAATAAAGACATGGAAAGATATGAATTTGAAGAATTGATATTGTTACAATGGCCATAATACAATCTACAGATTCAATGCAATTTCTTACAAAATACCAATGACATTTTTCTCAGAACTAAGACAAATAATCCTATAATTTAGATGGAGACATAAAGACTTAGAATTTCCAAAGCAATCTTGAGAAAAAAGAAGAAAGCTGGAGGTATCACCCTCCCTGATTTCAGACTATACTTCAAAGCTAAAGTAATCCGAACAGTATAATATTGGCCCAAAAAATAGATATATAGATCAGTGGAAAGTAATAGACAGCCCAGAAATAAACCCACACACCTGTGGTCAGTTAATCTACAACAAAGTTAATCTGCAAGAATATACAATGGAGAAAAGATAGTCTCATCAATATCTTGTGCTGGGAAATCTGGACACATACATGTAAAGGAATGAGGTTAGAACATTTACTCACACCATATACAAAAGACAATTCAAAATGGATTAAAGACCAACATGTAAGATATTAAACCATAAAACTCCTAGAAGAGAACATATGCAGAGAACTCTTTGACATTAATTGTAGAAATATTATTTTTGGATCTATCTCCTAAAGAAAAAGAACCAAAAGTACAAATTAACAAATGGGACTTAAACTTAAAAGCTTTTGCATAGCAAAGTAAAACATCCATAAAACTATAAGACAACTTACAGAATGGGGGAAAATATTTGCAAACTATATGACTTACAAAATGTTAAGATCCAAAATATAAAAATAGCTTATATAGTTCAATATCAAAAAAATAAACAAACCCAATCATAAAATGGGGAGAAGGCTTGAATAGACATCTTTCCAAAGAAGACATACAGGTAGTTAACAAGCACATGAAAATATACTCAAAATCACTAATTACTAGAGAATGCAACTCAAAATAAAAATGAGGTATCACCTCACACCTGTCAGATGGCAATCAACAAAAAGACAACAAATAGCAAACGTTGGTGAGGATGTGGAGAAAAGGAAACCCTTCTATACTGTTGGTGGGAATGTAAATTGGTGCAGACACCATGGAAAACAATATGGAGGTTCCTCAAAAAACTAAAAATGGAACTACCACATGATCCAGCCAGCAATTCCACTCCTGGGTATATATTTGGAAAAAAAGGAAAGCATAAATTTGAAAAGCTACATGCACCCCAATGTTCATAGCAGCTCTATTTACAATAGCTAAGATATGGAAGTAACCCAAGTGTATATCAACAGACAGACAAATAATATGAGCTATCATCTATCTATCTATCTATCTATCTACCTACCTACATTGATAAAATGGAATATTACTCAGCCATAAAAAAGAATGAAATGCTGCCATTTGCAGCAATGTGGCTGGACCTAGACAATATGTTTAGTGAAATAAGTCAGGCAGAGAAAGAATAATATTCTATGTTATCATTTACATGTGGAATCTAAAAATAAAACAAAAGAATGTATAGGAAGTAGGAAACAGACATAGAAAACCAAATAATGGTTACCAGAGGGGAGAGGGAAGGAGGGAGGGGCAAGATAGGGTTATGGGATTAAGAGACCCAAATTACTATGCATAAAATAGATAAACAACAAGGATATATTGTATAGCACCAGGAATTATCACCATTATTCTGTAATAATTTTAATGGATTATAAACTATAAAAATACTAAATCACTATGTTGTACACATGAAGCTAATATAATATTGTAAATCAACTATACTTCAATATAAAAAAAAAGAAACATGACCTTTGAGTTAAAACATGATAAAAACTACAAAACTTTTTTAAAAGTAAAAGATATTTTTATATTTGAGGATACAAAACAGTAGGCATTTCTCACTTATTTTTCAAACATGTGGGTCTCAATGGCTATGTGATCCATCTGTTTCTGACTTACTTACACTTAACTCACTGTAGTGTTATTTTTTATTTTTATTTTTATTTTTGCGGTATGCGGGCCTCTCACTGTTGTGGCCTCTCCCGTTGTGGAGCACAGGCTCCGGATGCGCAGGCCCAGCGGCCATGGCTCACGGGCCCAGCCGCTCCGCGGCATATGGGATCCTCCCAGACCGGGGCACGAACCCGTATCCCTTGCATCGGCAGGCGGACTCTCAACCACTGCGCCACCAGGGAGGCCCTGTAGTGTTATTTTTTAAAAATTACTTGTCCAAGAAAAAAAGTAATGTAATATCTTTGTATGTTGAAGAATGTGGCCCAAAGTTACAAACTTCCAGTTATAAGATAAGTATGTACTAAAGATATAAATAATATACAACATGATAAACATAATTAACACTGATGTAAGCTGTATATGAAGATTGTTATGGTAAATCACAAGGAAAATATTTTTTCTTTTCTTTTTTGTCTATATAAAAAAAATGGATGTTCACTAAACTTGTAGTGGTAATCATTTAATGATACATGTAGGTCAAATCATTATACTGTATAACTTAAGGTATACTGTGTTGTATGTCAATTATATCTCAATGAAAGTGATGAAAATAAAATTTTAAAGCATCACAGAAAAAAAAAAGGTTAAACAAAGTAATGCAAAAGATACAAAACAGCAGGATAAATAAAGCACAAGAACACATTGGAGATGTTCAAGAATTCCAGGTGTCAAGATTATTTATGTTACAGGACATGTTTCATCTTTGGATCATAACACGTATAAAATATTTTAGACTCAGGCAATTCATAGGCTCATCTGAGGAGAGGTCTTTTATATTTCTTTGGTCACATAACCTGTATCAGGCTGCTAGATTAGGATCAATAGCAGAAACCAAGATAATATAATAGAAACCACATGCAAACTGTCAATCTGTATATTTTCTGTAAACAGTGCTGATAAGTTGATACAGGCTGTCCCTTTGTTTTGGACAGTGGGATCTATCTATCTATCTATAGACTATATATATATATATATATATATATATATATATATATATATATATATATGTGTGTGTGTGTGTATATATATATATATATATATATATATATATATATATATATATATCTGAATCACTTTGTTGTACAGCAGAAACTAATGCAACATTTTAAATCAACTATACTTCAATTATATATATATATATATATATATATATATATATATATATATATATATACACACAATCTTTTTTATATTCTTTTCTATTATGGTTTATCACAGGATATTGAATACATTTCCCTTTGCCATAGAGTAGGACCTTGTTGTTTATCTATTTTATGTATAAGTTTGCATCTGCTAAACCCAAACTCCCACACCATCCCTCCCCCTCCCCCTCCTCCTTGGCAACCACAAGTCTGTTCTCTATGTCTGTGAGTCTGTCTCTGTTTCATGGATAAAGTTAATTTGTGTCATATTTTAGATTCCACAGTAAGTGATATCATATGGTATTTGTCTTTCCCTTTCTGACTTACTTCACTTAGTATGATAGTTCCATTCATGTTTCTGCAAATAACTTTACTTCATTCATTTTTGATGGATGAGTAATACTTCATTGTATATGTGTACCATATCTTCTTTATCTATTCATCTGTTGATGGACATTTAGGTTGTTTCCGTGTATTTGCTATTGTGAATAGTGCTGCTATGAATGTAGGGAGTACATGTACTTTTTGAGTTACAGTTTTGTCTGGATATATGCCTAGGAGTGGGATTGCTGGATCATATGGCAATTCTATTTTTAATTTTTTGAGGAACCTCCATACTGTTTACTTTAGTGGCTTCACCAACTTACATTCCCACCAACAGTGTAGGAGGGTTCCCTTTTCTCCACACCCTTTCCAACATTTGTTATTTGTAGACTTTTTAGTGATGGCCACTCTAACTGGTGTGAGGTGATGCCTCACTGTAGTTTTGATTTGCATTTCTCTAATAATTAGTGATGCTGAGCTTCTTTTCATGACCATCTTCATGTCTTCTTTGGAGAAATGTCTATTTACGTCTTCTGCTCATTTTCCGATTGGTCTGTTTGCTTTTTGTTGTTGAGTTGTATGAGCTGTTTGTACTTTGGAAATTAAACCCTTTTTGTGGATGCTGGAATATATTAATCAATATTTAGTGATTCAACCTTGGCTAAGGATCTGTTAGTGTTATGACTTCAAGCATCCCTGCATATAAACACATGTTTTATCAGACCAGCTGAGACTTACCCTGTACTTACAGAGAGAAGAATTATGTGAACATATTGACAACATTACATCTCTCAAGTGGGGGACATAGGCATATTCACCCAAAGCTCACAGGAAGTGTTCTGATGTTATCTTGTCTAGGAGTTTTAATTCTGTATTATTACAAATAAGCCATAACTTCATCATCACTTTTAATTAAATCAAATATTATGCATTTTCTAAATTACAAATGTCACATGGAATGGAAAATATATGTTCTTCTTCTATTCTAATCTTCATTTTTTATGGAATTCTACTATAACTGACTTTAAGCAAACGGGCTTAAATATTTAACAGAGGTCTCATAAGGAAATAATTGGTAAATGAAACAGCAAAATGCTAGGTATCTACAACTATTCTAAATTCAAAAGAATCTGTATAAAAGGAAGGAAAGGACACTTGAAAACGTCTGTGTGTTTGCTGATATTCTAAACCTGAATTATTGACATGATTAAATAATGATATCAATGAACAAATAGAAGTCTGGTACTAATTACACAGCAACTTAATAATTAATCCAAAAATCCTCAATAGGAAAGCAGAATGGGTTACAGGCTTAATCACTATTTTTTGCCACTGTTGTATAGGATTTAAGGATCATATGAGATAATGTAGATATGTACTACAAGTTTTGCTTACCACATAGGACATTTAAATAAGTGGTAACTATTATTAAAATATTGGAGAAAAATTCCAAATTCAGAAGATATTCCTGCATTGAGAATATAGAAAGCATGCCTTTATGCAAAGACGTTCTATAGTATATTCAGTCACCAAGTGTGTATAGAAATTAAAAGAACATAAAAATAAAGATTTAATCCTGAGAAGTCCTCAATATGGTGGGGAAAGTATAACAATTGAACAAAGGAGTTATTGTGGAAGTTAGAAAGCTAAAAAATGATCAGTAGTGTGAAATTACACACAGATTAAAGGCAGGAATTTTTAAGACTGACATAGTAATCTGCAAGTTCAAATCTGGCCAAGAATCACAGAAAGTTAGGGTATTCTATTACTTACAATTTATTTCACTATTCTTGGATTTCTTTCCAACTCAAGAAATCACATTGAAAAAACATATTATTGTGTCATACAGTATTTTAAGTGAAGATATCTAAAAATAATTAAATACTTAATATTTGGTTTAAAAACATATTTCTGCTTTAATATAGAAAAATAGTTTGTGATAATTTTCATCCATTAAATTTCTGCTTAATAAATGTCAGCCTTGGTATTTTAGTATCATATTCCTGTGTTGTACTCTTTTTTACTTTTTAAAATCAAAGAGCTGTGGCATGCTTATCAGGAAAAAAATGGTCTACCTATAAACATCATTGGTTTTGGCTTCCTGAAGAAACTCCTATCCATTCGTAATTACTGGGGAATTTTCCCTCTCAAATGGGAAATCTTTCCTGAAAATACAATTACTAACACATACAAAGAAAAAATATTTTTGCCTAATTATATCAATTTTTGGAAATGAAAGTCAAAGCCTCACAGAAGTAGCAAATAAAAGTTATTTCAGTTTAAGAACAAACTATAAGTTGCTAACTTTTAAAAAAGGAGAAGTGTAGCAGACCAATCAAGTGTAGGAAATTTTATGACATATCAGCTTATTAGATATTTTAAAATTACATTGTATAGCAATTATTGATGTGATCAGACTTTTAAAAATATACAAATGCTTCCAGAAACTTTGAAAATAGAGTTATATAAATATACTTAATGCATATTGGTGTTAACCATATATCAATATTTTTATTTTATAGCCATAGAGAGTAAAGGACATATCATGTCCTTAATTCCTTAAGTTCTTCAAGTGTTAGATAATAAGTATATAGTGAACTTTGTAAGACATCAATATTTAGTAACAGTATATAGAATTTCAAATATGTTAACATGTTTGGAAAACACTGAGGAGTTAATATGTGAGAACAAAGACTCTAATCATTTGTGACAAAGTTCTTTCTAATTTTGTTTTTCCTATGTTAAATATAATAATTCTGTCAGAATGGTATGATGTATGTTCACATCAGCACATAAAGTGGCCTTTGGGCAATATCATTGATTTGAAATTTATCAGAAGTATGAATTATGATCTCCAGTTACTTTCCTCATAGCATAGTACATCAACAATGTATGATTTTTATTTTTTATCACTAATTGTAGGAGCAGACACAGTAACCCCGGATGACATACTCCGTTGTTGGTATTGCTGCTTTCATTGACAGAGGTGCATTATGAGTACTGAGTGTGACCAATTAAAAAGTTGTATCTGAATTAAATATCTTTACATTATCTTAACTATATCTTTACATTCTCCTATCCATCTTGACAATGGGAGGAAACATTTAAGCAAATGTCTTCATTAAGACAGTTGCATATTTTTGTCTTCTATTTATCAAAAATAAACTACCAGAAGACAAAATATGTTTTCATTGTCTTCTAAGATTATGGCTTATTAAGTAAAATAAAATTAAGTATAGGTAGACATGTTACTGAACTTGATGCACTCTACCTATTTTATTTAAATAAAGAAATTATAGGAATAGATATAACTCTCTAACTGATCCTAGTTTTATTATTGTCTGTTTTGATCTTAGAAAAACTTAAGCTATGAATTATTTTCATAATAACCATTTGGACAAGTATCTGGACTTATTCTAAGAAGGAAAATGCATCATTTTGGGTATATGATTGTTTGTTTAAAATGTACAAGAGAGGAGAAAACTAATACATACTCAGTAGTTATTATATGACAGGAATTCTAAAATCTTTTACAGAGACCAGATATTCTTAATTTTACTGCGTGCATTGGCAAATGTAATTAAGGATGACATTCTGGGGAACTGGAAATGACATGTTGAGGAACTAAGAAAAATTCACCAGCTTTACAAGCTTCCTTAGTCTTAGCCATCATTTCTTTTTAAATAATGAAATAACCCTTATCAATCAAATATTTTATAAAATATATTTTTTATAAAATATTTTATAAGAATTTTTACAGAAATAAACAAATAACTCTGTTTATCTAAAATTCAATTGAGATAAATCCCAAATTTAGGGTTAATGATATAGAACTTTTTGCTTCACACAGGAAGATCCTTCATTTAAAGTACATATGTTAGATTTTTCTATTACTGATTTGATTGCATTGAATCTGTAGATTGCTTTGGGTAGTATAGTCATCTTCACAATGTTGGTTCTTCCAATCCAAGAACATGGTATATGTCTCAATCTATTTGTATCATCTTTAGTTTCTTTCATCAGTGTCTTATAATTTTCTGCATAGTGGTCTTTTTTCTCCTTAGGTAGGTTTATTCCTAGATATTTTATTCTTTTTGTTGCAAAGGTGAATGGGAGTGTTTTCTTAATTTCACTTTCAGATTTTTTATCATTAGTGTATAGGAATGCAAGAGATTTCTGTGCATTAATTTTGTATCCTGCTACATTACAAAATTCATTGATTAGCTCTAGTAGTTTTCTGGTAGCAACTTTAGGATTCTCTATGTATACTATCATGTTATCTACAAACAGTGACAGCTTTACTTCTTCTTTTCCTATTTAGATTCCTTTTATTTCTTTTTCTTCTCTGATTGCTGTGGCTAAAACTTCCAAAACTATGTTGAATAATAGTGGTTAGAGTGGGCAACCTTGTGTTGTTCCTGATCTTAGTGGAAATGCTTTCACTTTTTCACCATTGAGGACAAAGTTGGCTATGGATTTTTCATATATGGCCTTTATTATATTGAAGAAAGTTCCCTCTAAGCCTACTTTCTGGAGGGCTTTTTATCATAAAAGGGTGTTGAATTTTTCAAAAGCTTTTTCTGCACGTATTGAGATGATCATATGGTTTTTCTCCTTCAATTTGTTAATATAGTGTATCACATTGATTGATAAAAACAAACAAACAAAAAAAAAAACAAATGGGACCTAATGAAACTTAAAAACTTTGGCACAGCAAAGGAAACCATAAACAAGATGAAAAGACCACCCTTAGAATGGGAGAAAATATTTGCAGATGAAGCAAATGACAAAGGCTTAATCTCCAAAATTTACAAGCAGCTCTGGCAGCTCAATATCAAAACAAACAAACAAACAACCCAATCCAAAAATGAGCAGAAGACCTAAACAGACATTTCTCCAAAGAAGATATACATATTGCCAACAAACACATGAACGAATGCTCAACATTCACTAGAGAAATGCAAGTCAAAACTACAATGAAGGGTCTTCCCTGGTGGCGCAGTGGTTGAAAGTCTGCCTGCCGATGCAGGGGACACGGGTTGGTGCCCTGGTCTGGGAAGATCCCACATTCCGCGGAACGGCTGGGCCCGTGAGCCATGGCCACTGAGCCTGCACATCCGGAGCCAGTGCTCTGCAATGGGAGAGGTCACAACAGTGAGAGGCCCGCGTACCACACACACACACACAAAAACTACAATGAAATATCATCTCACACTGGGCAGAATGGCTATCATCAAAAAATCTACAAACAATAAATGCTGGAGAGGATGTGGAGAAAAGGGAACCCTCTTGCACTCTTGGTGGGAATTTAAATTGATACCGCCACTATGGAGAACAGTATGGAGGTTCCTTAAAAAGGTGAAAATAGAACTACCATATGACACAGCAATCCTACTACTTGGCATATACCCTGAGAAAACCATAATTCAAAAGTAGTCGTGTACCAAAATGTTCATTGCAGCTCTATTTACAATAGCCAGGACATGGAAGCTACCTAAGTGTCCATCAACAGATGAATGGATAAAGAATATGTGGCACATATATACAATGGAATATCACTCAGCCATAAAAAGAAACAAAATTGAGTTATTTGTAGTGAGGTGGATGGACATAGAGTCTGTCGTACAGAGTGAAGTAAGTCAGAAAGAGAAAAACAAAAAAACATATGCTAACACATATATATGCTATCTTAAAAAAAATGGTCATGAAGAACCTAGGGGCAAGATGGGAATAAAGATGCAGACCTACTAGAGAATGGACTTGAGGACATGGGGAGGGGAAGGGTAAGCTGTGACAAAGTGAGAAAGTGGCATGGACATTATACACTACCAAATGTAAGATAGCTAGTGGGAAGCAGCCGCATAGCACAGGGAAATCAGCTCAGTGCTTTGTGACTACCTAAAATGGTGGGATAGGGAGAGTGGGAGGGAGGGAGATACAAGAGGGAAGAGATATGGGGACATATGTATATGTATAACTGATTAACTTTGTTAAAAAGCAGAAATGTACATGCCATTGTAAAGCAATTATACTCCAATAAAATGTTAAAGAAAAAAAAATTCTAAAGAAAAAAAAATTGAGGACACATTCTGAGTGCTTCTCCATGCGATCAGGCCCAAAGTTATGGAAAGAGAAGGTAAAATTATTAGTTTTTATTGAAGATCAGTTCTAATGTAGTGAATAAAAATTAATTATAATACTTATATAAAATTAGGCTTTTTAATTGTATCATTTATTTGTTTAATTATGTTATCTTCTTATGAGAATACCATTTCTGAACAGGAATACCTTTAGATAAATAGAATAGGAAAAAGGAAAATACCGTATTTTTAATCTCTGATATTTATTTCCCCTTTCCCTATGCAGAATATATGATTCTTAAGGAGTTTATCTAATGGGTGCGGGGAGAACACATTTCTAAAATAAACTTTTTATTGTATATGTCAATAAATGCAACTAACAAATATTCAGCTTAAGGTTTTCTGTATTACAGTTTTATAGATTGCTGGTCTTATTTCCTCTGCCTCTGAACCTGAGAAGGTGCATGAAACGTTATAAAGAGACAAAAAAATATCACAGCTAATCATCAAGACCAAACAGGAAGAATGATCAGCATCTTTGAAAGCTAAATTTCTAAAGCAACAATCATGTAAATGGAAGTATGATTTTTCCCCATTCTTTTGATAAAGGTTTTTTTCTAACTCTGCCAGAATGTAAGGGTAAAATGTGTATAGGCAAAAGACCTATAAATGAAATTAAAGCTGTGTAAAAAAATATTTCTTCTTAGATAGACTTATTCTCATATGATATGCTAATATGTAGCTCTAGTGTCATACAACAGCTTGTATCAAAGAGAATAACATATAAATTGTCATTTTCATTTTCATGTGGAGAGGTGTTATATTCTAATAATATACAAATATGATAAGGGTACCTAGTCTCTTTTATTCATATGTTTTAATGCACCTAATTTCTCAATCCACAAGATGTATATTTAAGAGATGTATTTTCATTTAAGAGAAAATAATATTTATGTAATTAAATTCAAAGAAAGTTAAAACTCTGCTCTAAACTTAGATCATCATATGAGTGATATTATGTAGCAATTTTTATTAATGAATAGATATATTCTTGAACTACTAAGCAAAGCAAAGAAGTTCAAATGGTAAATTAAACATGTGTTTCCTCTGATGTTCATAAGTTGTCCATATCCATGTAATTTGATGGAGCAGTGTATAAGAAAAAGGTAAGGGTGTAGCCTAGTTTAGCTGTTACTTGAAAAATGAACAAATCCTAGGCAAGTGTCTTTCCAGTTTAAGTCTGAAGTATGAGTGTTATTGGGTATAAGAGCAAGTTGACAGGCAGAATCTTCTCCCTCGGAGATCACTGGTAGAGCTCTAGCAGGATGAAAAATTGTGCAAGAACGAACTCAAATAAAACTTCAACGGTGCCTAGAGCATAGGAGAAATAACTTTAAATATGCATTTGAAGTTGAAGAATGCAACCAAATCACGCACAGCATGATCTTCACTGGGCAGAAATGTTTTGTGAAACTAAGATCAAAGGATGCCAGATCATATTGTGCAATTATTTCATGAAAACTAGTAAAGAGAAACTAAGTAAATTAAAAATAGAAACATCCTAATGATCACAGTGATGTTTTGAACGTGGATATATAAATCTACATATGACATGAATCAGTGAAAGGGAATATTCTATTTGCTTAACAAGATTACATATTCTTTTTTAAATGTAGTACATTACATTACCATTTGAGTAGTGTTGTCCATTTGTCAAAATTATCTCTGGTTCTATTAATAAATATAGTCTCCCAGTGATTGCTCTCTTATCTTATTCACTTTTTAAAATCCTTTAAGTTTTTCTGGTCACAGTCACTTCACTTAATGCTGTGTAGTTGCCTGTAACGAGGTGAGAAAAATGATGAACAGGGTCACTCAGGTATTTTTGGAGGCCATTCTGAACACCTGCTGAGAGAACTAGCATATTCTCACACAAAAGGTTTACTAGAGGTGTAACAAAACAGTGGAAGACTAAAGTAAGTCAGTGTACTGTCTAGTGGGGAAGTAATTGAGAAACTACTAATGATGCAGGCTGGTCCTGAAAAATTAGCTGGGCAGTCTCATTCACAGAGCCATAAGGGATTTGCTGTATAATTTGACACACTCAGGTAACAGAATGAGTTCAGTGTGACAAGCAGCCCTCCTGTGGTACTAAACAATCAGTTCACTCACAAATTGACCCAGCTTTCATTTGGAAATACAGAGATCAAATCCCACTTCTGAGGGAAGACTGTGACAAGGGTGAAGACAGGTTAGAGGGTTACAATTAAACTCTCTGACTATCCACTCAGGGATCAAAAGTCACAGGAGTGATGGTGGCATGGCATTGACAATGCAGAAGAATTGCAGCTCTTCACATTTGTTAAAATGTAGGCAATATGGGAACCTTGAAATACAATGGTGTTGTATTTTCCAGAGCACTAATGCCATATACATAATCATTGTGGTATCAGTTTAAATGTAACACATTGTCCTTCACTGGCTGATGTAGCCCGAAGCCTCCTGGTTACACACCACGTACTTCAGAAAAACTGTTTATGGAATTATGTTTCTTAGGTGAAGAGTCTGTCTTCTGCCAAGATTGTGCTGAATCATGTTGATACAGTACATATACATGGAAACTTACTATAATTGTTTGACTATAGGGATCAACTAGAGTTGTACTGAAAGTTTAAAATATAGAAAACTCTGGTCCAACACTGTGTGAAACAACGATACAAATGATAAAGTTGTTCTATATCTGTGCTGTGTATTACAATAACCACTAGCCTCACGATGCTACTGAACACTTGAAATGTTGCTAGTTTGGCAAAACTGAATTTTTAACAGAGCTTAATTTAATTTTAATTTTAAATATCTATAAATAGCTAGTGACTACCTCTTTGTACACTGTAGCTCTAGACTATAAAATTAAAACATCTAGAAATGAAAGACTTATCTGATGGGGAGTCAAACAGCAACTGTTTAGCGGGAACTTTATGAATATAAATATAAATATAAATATAAATTTCCATCCTGACCAGAAGCTCGAATTTATTATTATCCAAGTGTTATTTCAGGAGTTTTTAAATTCAATCAGAAGCCTAAATACTTCTCATCTTTTGAATGTACCATCCTTACAGTATCCAAGTGTGGCTCTTTATGGACACATGTTGCCTGAAGCTCCAAGAATCAGATCTGCATTCAGAACATCTAAGGATGAAGGGAATTGATGAGGTTCTCTTATTTCTTGGTCTTTATATTAGAAAGGAAAATCTTTCTTAGAAGACACTGCACAAACTTGATTTACATATTATTTATTTTAACAGTCCCAATGGGCACAACTAGCTGCAGAGGTTAAAGGGAACATGACTATCTGACAATTTCAGACTGATTTGTGGAAGATAGGCTCACCCAACAAGGAGAAAGAGGAAGAATTGTTAAGCAGGGCACCAACTATGGTTTCTAGACATCCTATTACTCTTGAAGAAAATATCAGCTGGATAGGGGAAATGCAAAAGGAAAAAAAAGAATACAATGTAATTTATGTTTCAATAGAAATATAAAAATATACCAGAGGCCTTTAAAGGTAGGTAATGATGAAAATCAGCTTTTCAGTATTTGAGTAAAGAGTTTTAAAAGTCAGAGAGCATTGCTTCTTTAGACTGAGGCATATGGTATGTAGTGAGAGTAGAAAGATATGAACGTGAGGGCTTACTAAGAGTTGGAGTGTCTGAAATATGTATGTCAAGATAAAAATTTGCACATCAAATCAGAAATGGTGAGGAAGTACAGAACAGTTTTCAGTAGAGAATGGTATTATTAGATTACTTATTGATCACCATATTTAATGTATACCATTAAATTAAATAATATTAAATTATACCACCCCCTCTGCCAAAACATCCCTGGCTATTTGTTTTACTCTTTTCTCCCTCACTACTCTACTCAGGCCACACTAATCTCCTTTATGATCAATACACATGCCAGCCATCTCCCTCCTTGGAGAATTTGCAGTTTCTGTCCATTCTATTTGAAATGCTCTTTCCCTGGATATTGTATCACTTAATTCTTTTCAGGTATTCATCAAGCTTAGCCTGAGAAAAGCCATCTTTAAACAATATATTAAATGTTATAGCCACTACCCTCCATGCTTAGCAAATTCTATATACATTCCTAGATTGCTTTTCACATAGTAGTTTTTCTCATTGAATGTATATAATTTGGATAATATTCTAGATGTTATACTATATGAAAATTCCATGAGTGCAGGTATTTTATCTGTTTTGTTCACTGCTAACAAGTGATGCTAACAGTGCCCATGTTAAGCATATAGCAGATTCTCTGTAAATATTACTTGAAGGAATATATTCTCAATTCATAACAGCTGTATGCCCGTAATTATCTTTCTCTCACTACTAAGGTCCTTCAGATAGGGAGATATTTTATTTGTTTATTTCAGTCTTAGCTTTCTGTTATATAAGACCCAAACAAATAATTAATATGCGAGTTGTATTGGCAGACACTGCAAACTAGTAATATGTAGGATTATACATGGTCCAGCTATGAGCTTCATTTTGCTCTGATAATATGGACTTAAAAATTAAATTATTAACCAATATTTTAAACAAGTATATTTAAGTTTAAACTCCATATATTTCATAGTAAACCTAGACCTCCTTTTGCTCATGGTAATAATCAATTAATGTCAACTATTAGTTGCATAATCTAGAGAAGGCATATGCTCACTAGTTAAAAATAGCCCCCCTCCCCAACTCACTTTATTCGTTTATATTCTTTGTCTTGCTTTCTCGATATTTTAGTTTGTAACCTCTGGTATAAGTACTGGAAAACTTGAGAAGAATGCAAAAATATTCTTTTCACTATGTATTAGAATCTCTTCAAGAAAATTGGTTTTAATTATTTCTATTTTAAAATGAAATAATTATTTGTTGGTAGTAGAACTTTATTCACTGTATTAATGTGCATATTTTGATAATATTTATAATTATTTTCTGTTTGTTAATTTAACATATTAGCTAATTCAATACATTAATTAACTTCAGCTCTCTAAATTAATTAAATCTAAAACATCACAAAACCTCCTGTTGTCTTTGATTAGTGAACAGTCTTAAGAAAACTTGGAAAGGAAACACAGGAGCAGAGCAACAGGATCGGGAGTCTGGAAAACATGAACAGAGGTTAATTAACTTGAACTATTCTTCAATATTCGTATTTTTTCAACCCATTTTAGAGGGAACATAATGCTATGATAGTTTTTCAGAGTAAGCTGAAGGAATTCGAAAGTGTGATGAGAAGGTATCTATATGTTTACTAACCCAATGAACTTGAAGGTAGGCCAATCCTTTTCCTGGCTTCATTCTAGATTCTGTCTCTATATCAGAAAGATTCTCAGACCCTGACTATACCTCCAGAAAGGTGGAACTACTCAAAGGAGTGATTTAAATTTTACTGTGCATCTGCATGTTTAGATGCATGCACTATGTTTGAAATTTGTTGATGCCATTAGTCTAAGAAAGAGCATAAAAGAGTGATTCAGAAGAGGTGATTATATTTATAGGATCAAATTTCGTTGAGAAGGTAAAAGTACATGATTCTAAAGCTTGAGAATGAAGATAGCTTCTGATATGAGTTAGGAGACACAGGAAGGAAGACAGAGGATGTGGATTAGATACCGGTAGTTTGTTACAATTGGTTCAAAGAAGAGGAGGTCATTACTAAGCAACCAAGTTTATATTTGTTATTAGTATCTATGTAAATAGATACCTATTGTGACATCTATATTTTAGAGAAATATAAAGTTACCTCATCCACTCAGAGTGAGAAGTGAGAAAAAGTGTTGGAGGTTTGAGGGGAAAAGAGATAGTGTGAAAACAGATGTAGAGTGTGGGCGAGTGCACATTATAATCAAGGACGATAGGATTTATGGGCAGTGTTAAGTTACTATTTGAGATTTTTGGTGTGAATTAGAGTAGGTCACTCAAAATGAATGTGCAATTTCTCCCAGATATAATCAGTTTTGCAGGTGCCAGTGAGGACTAGGCTAACTTTACTATTAATAATCACTAATGATTATTGCACTATGTGTACTAAATACTTTAAATATATAAATTATTTTACAACATCAAATGCACAGATAGGTATGAATAATCGATCCAATATCACAAATGAGATATAGAGATTGAACTTGGAAAAAATTTGGGTTTATCCAGTGTGAGAGATGGAGTGAAGGAAGAGCAAGATATTAAGAGTGTGGGGAATGGAGTGATTCCAAGAGCAAGTGAACGATGGAATTTAAGTAGAGAGTGGGATACTACATATCTAGATATCAGATATAGCACAGTTATTAAGAAGATTTTTTCCCTTCAAATAAGTACCTAATGTGAAATACCAAAATGTTATTTGGAGGTGATCCAGTCAAAGGGCAGTGAGACCAGGAATACCATGAAACAAAGGAAAATAGTGGGAAAGGGCCATTATCTTCACTCCACAGTAGAAAGAGAGGAGAATGGTGGGAAAAGAGAGGTGATCTTGAATGTGGAGGAATAATTGAGAAATCATCATTAAGTGTTGCATATCAGGTTTCTATTCATTTAAATTTAGAATCACACATCTAATAAGCTATATTTAAAATGAAATATTTAAAAGTGTCTTAGTAGTTTTGGAGAGTCATTCAAAGTTAAGTTAATTAAATATGGTAGCATTACATACGAATACCATGAGGCATGTTGATCATAATATATTTGAACACAGGCATGTACACTATCACAAATACCAGATTCTGTCAGAGTTATGGTTCTCCAGTTCACAGTAAGAGAAAACAAGATATGGATATTATGTACTGACAAGCTATGTGGAAATTTCTTGAGTCAAAGGGAAGATTGAAAATTCTTAGTGGAGAAGATAGAACCCAGGTAGCTCCATATGGTCTTAGAAGTAGAAATAATTCATCAGTTTTGCCTACATTTACCTACTGAATTAAAGACATTTCAACTTTTATTCTATTTTCTCCCCCACTTTTCTCAAAATTATTTTTTAAATGTATTTGTCTAATAGATGGCTAAGCCATGATCTTAAGAAGAAGGTTCTGGTAAAAGAAGCCACCAGGACCCTTCAGAGTTTGGATAGGCTATGTAATGCTGCAGCAACAACTTTAAAATATCAGCGGCTTAATACAACAAAAGTGTATGTTGTACTTACATGACCTGTCCAAAGACTGTTGGCAATTGGGTTCCATTAATTCCTTTCACACAAAATCCAGGATCACAGAAACTTCACCATCTCATAACACTGCAACTGCAATAGACAACTTTCAGATTTGTCTTGACAGATGAAGACAGTATGAATAATCTTGTATTGGCACTTAATTTTATTTGCAAAGAAATACTACATTTTACGTCTACTTATAGATCATTGGTTAAGTTGTCTCATGACCTTACTAAACATCAAGGAGAACATTTTCTTGACAAGGGAGATCTTGCTGAGCACCAGTAATGTCTACCACAGACCACTGTAGCTTCTAATGGGGATCAAATAGAGTGAATTACTGCCTTTGAGAAAGGAGGAATGAACTCTGGGAAATAGCAGTTTACTATACAAATATAAAAATTGAGATTCAAACTTACTTTGTGATTGACACATAGAACACATTTCTTATATCCATTATAGAGGTGGACATATACAGAAAAATAATTTGCCCAATCATTAATGGCATAGCCCATGTCTTCTTGAAGTACCTTTGCTGCTCCTTAGTTAAATAGAGTTCTTTTTTAACCCTGAAAGTTCAGGATCAATGGTACAAATTCTGTTTAGCATTTTCCAAACTCTTTTTCTGTTCTCTGCTCTTATTTCATTTGCACATACCTTAACTCTAGCACTGACACTTGTAACATGATTAGCTGGTATTCCTTATTGTCTTCTTAGATAAAATGAAAGTACCTAAAATATATCAGAGTGAATATTGAGATTGGAAGTATATATATTTGATAGAAAGCACTATCAATCTTTTAATTTCAATGCTTGTCTCTGTTACTTGCAGAATACCTCTGGAATGTTAATTATTTGCACTGTTTTCAGAACTAATCCAATTGTACTCATTTATATAGCTGCAAGTTGACACAAACTGCTCACATGGTATTTATGCCACTGCTTATAAGTATGAAATACATTCCATTTGTTAGTGTTTTATCTTAATAATAGTGATAAATGATTTAAATGTGTTTATTTTTCTTATTTTTAAACAAACAAATGAAAACTAATAAATCTTGTGTGGATTTTGTAGATTTTTACAATGTGAATATTATTATTCTTGTATTTATTTTCAATTTTTTCCCTTTCAAATTTCCAATTTTATTAGTAAACATAAGGCCTTCTAATCAATAAATAATTTACATAAACCCATACATAATGTCTAATATAACAGAGAAACATAAAATTGAAATCCTGGCAATACATTGTTACTACAAGAATAGTATATTTAAAATTTAAAATAGGTTTTTATATCAATAGCTAAAGATTCCATGCTGTTAAAAAGTAATTACTTTCTGTAAATCCTTGTCCAAGCTATCCTGTAAACAGTTGTCTGATCAATACAATACAAAAAAAACCAAAAACAAAAAAAACTTCAAATAATATATGTCTCATACAATGGACATTTCATCTACTGTAATGGAAGCCCATTCTTTTTATTTTCTTCAAACAGTTTGAAGAAAGAATCTTAAAAAAAAAAAAACCTTTATGTAATTGCAAATAATCATTTTCTACATAAGTCCATCTTGTATAGAATACATACATAGTAGATTGGTCAGTCTTTTTTTTTTTTTTTTGCGGTATGTGGTTTCTCACTGCTGTGGCCTCTCCCCCGTTGCCGAGCACAGGCTCTGTATGCACAGGCTCAGCAGCCGTGGCTCACAGGCCCAGCCGCTCCACTGCATGTGGGATCTTCCCGGACTGGGGCACGAACCCGTGTCCCCTGCATCGGCAGGCGGACTCTCAACCACTGCGCCACCAGGGAAGCCTGGTCAGTCTTTTTTGATCCCTATCCTTTTCACAAATGAGGTTTTATACTGAGCTCTACTGAATATTCTCCATTTATAACAGTTTTAAAAGGTACTTTCTGAACAAACTATAACATGGTTTAAAATTTTTACATATACAACATATTTTCCCTTTTTGTTTGTTCCCAGGATCCCTACTGACATGTTTTCACTCACTTCAGTTCATCTGTAGTTTTATCATGCCCCAGTAATCTTATTTTATCATTGATATAAGATTAAATCTCTTTTATATTTCTTATCCTAGAAGAATATGTGCTTTCTTTTTGATTTATTTAACTTTACATTTGCTCTAGACCTCTGGGCATATTGATTCAGTTAAAAACATATTGATCAACTATCAACCAAAAAGCACTCTCTCAACTTTTCAAAACAACTCTAACACCATATTCTCATTCAATTCTTTAAAAAAATCTAAGTAATATTTGCATTGTTTATCAAGTTTACATGAATGAAATCGAGCAGGACTCTGTGGGGTCTTCCTGTGGGCAAACCCCCATGATCTCTGCTTCTGGTTTGTAGAAAAACTTTAGCCTCCCATTCCTTCCCCAAGTTCCAAAGAGAAAATTTAATCAGAGAAGTATGAAAGTGCAGAAACAAAGTGAAGCACTCAAGGAAGACAAAATAGTTTAGCCATAAAACAAACTCAAAGACCTTTAGTTCCTTTTCCAAGGCTATAGATAATATCATGAGCTATATCTTTAATTGTTTTGCAGATACTAAAATCCCCACCATATGGAAGAAGTTAACTGCTTGATGACCATGAGCATATAGCTCTCAGGCCTGTGTTTTGATAATGCTAACCCTGTGACTTCACCTGTTACCTCACCATCAACCAATAAGAACGATGTATGCAAGCTGATCAGGCACCCCATGACCCTCTCTCACACTTTGCCTTTAAAACCCTTCCCTGAAAGTCATCAGGGAGCTTGGGTCTTTTGAGCATTAGCTGTCTGTTTTCCTTGCTTGACCTTGCAGTAAACACTATACTTTCCTTCACCACAACCTGGTGTCAATACATTGGCTCTGCTGTGCACAGGCTAGTAGACCAAAGTTTGGTTGTGTAACATGAATAATATTTCAGTTATTTTCCCCAAATGTCATTCATGATCAACATCTATTAACATTAACCTAAATAAAAATATATTTATATATAATTATATGTATTTTTGGTTAATTTGTATCATTGGTACATAAATTATCATAAACTTACATTTATGCACAGATCTGTAAAGAAATCTATAACAATAACTTCTCCCTAATTAGGAAAAATTATCATAGATAAATCTAAATTTTTTAGCTCAACATATTAACAGTTAATGAATTTTATTGTATATGTAAAAAATTTTTTACAAATTATGTTAATCTTCTCAGGCTATTATAACAAAATATAGAATAGGTGGCTTAAACAATGGAAATTTACTTTCTTACAGTTCTGGAGACTGGAAGTCCAGGAAGTCTAAGAACAAGCTGCCAGCAGAGAGGGTTTCTGAAGAGAACACTTTCTTAGATTACAGAAAGTCACCTTTTCACTTTATATTCATATGGCCTCTTCTTTGTGGAGATGGAGAGAGAGGGAAAACACACTCTGGTTTCTCTTCTTTTAAGATGCTAATCCTATCAGATCAGGATGCTACTCTTATGATTTCATTTAATCTTAATTACTTCCTTACTCCAAATATAGGCACAATGGTGGTTAGGGCTTCAATGTATGAATTTTGGAGGGACACATATTCAGGCCATCACACAAATATTTAAAACTTGCAATAAAGTTCATTAAATAAAATAAGTTATTCTAAAACACAGTATACTTTGAAAAGTAATTATCTATTATAATTACACGTGAAATTTTTACTCCAATTAAGAAATACTATTTAATTTATAAATTTTGATTCAAATACAACATTATAAGCATAAACATATGTAGTTTAATGTCATTTTATTATAGTAATCTTATTTAAAAAAAAAAAAAACCTTATCCTCAGTTTGAAATTATAGCTACAATTTTTTTTTTTCAGTACACAGGCCTCTCACTGTTGTGGTCTCTCCCGTTGTGGAGCACAGGCTCCAGACTCACAGGCTCAGTGGCCATGGCTCACAGGCCCAGCCACTCTGCGGCACGTGGGATCTTCCCGGACCGGGGCACGAACCCATGTCCCCTGATTGTTAGGCGGACTCTCAACCACTGCGCCACCAAAGAAGCCCCTATAGCCACATTTTTTGAAAAGCATTTTGACATCTCCACAATAAGTATAGACAAAGATGAATCAACCTATATTTACGATATGAAATTTAAATATAAATATAACTGTTCATGACAATATTAGATAACACACACCTAAGGGTTTAAAGGTCATCTCAAAGTAAAGTGGAATACAACAGACTTTAAATACTTCCTTCAAGATAATTAATCTTATATTCATTAATAGTAGTCCTTGGAAGATTAGTTCATAATTAAGAAAAAGAATTTCAAATTATTTAAAATAAGAACTAAATTATTGGCTATCAATTGCATTGTGGAAGGAAGCTAGAATAGGAGTTTCAAATACAAATACATATTTGTATAATTAACAAAATATGGAAGTTATATTTGTTTAATAGTCATATGTAATGTTTGAAAGCAGTGACAATGGAAGATATTATTTGTATAATAAATATACTGAGAAAAAAAAATAAGTCTACCACCCCCCACCCATATTGCACAACAAAACTGGTTGAGTTAATATACAAGTGATGAAAAGAAAAATAGAATTGGAAAGACAATTTATCCTTTTACAAGAAAAGAGACTAGTACTACTTTCTAGAAGAAAAATAAATATAAAAAAGAGAACATAAACTCAAATATGAAAAAGTGAAGAAAAGTGAAGAGAGAAACAACAGAAGTTGGAAGCTGAAAGAATGAGAGATCTGGAGAGTTACTATGAGCCACTGTGACTTTTAAAAGATAGATGAGTAAAAAGGATTTCGAGTTTTCTGTGATACAATTACCTTTTTCTACCTGCAGAATACAGTTATAAAGACATATGTTTCAAACGAACTCCTATTTGCTGTTGGGCATGTATGTATATGCACCTGTATGTTTTATAGATAACATACTGACATGAGCCTATAAGTGATATCAACACATCCCGGGTTTATTTAGGTTACATGACAACAAAGCCAAAAAATTCCAGATGGCAGGGAATTGTAATCAGTACAAAAACTGGATAGAAACAGAGAGAATTTATAATTGGCAGGCACAAAATAGACTAAGAAAATCATTATAAAGATGAAAATCCACTGATAGAGCTGCCTATGGTATGGCTCCACCCCTCTCTTATCCCACATTTCTTCAGTCCTTTGTTCTGCTGATCTTCTAACATAAATTTAATTCAAGTAACATTGTGGAGGGAGTCTATAAGACACAAAGGCCTGTGCTGATCAGAGAAATGGACATTTCAGAAATTTCTGGACAGATGACTGGGGAGGACAATCCCAACTTATTGGCACTGCATTAGACTTTTAAAACTTTGGCAAATAGTTAGAGAATGGGAAGGAAGGTAACTCTAAGAATGTTTGAAGTTAAAATTTTCTATCACTTCATTGGAGGGGGCATAAAAGCAAAATTAGTTTGAATCATGGAAAACATAGAAAATTTGTTTTCTTGTGGGCAGTTTATGGATTTAGATTATTATTTATTACACATGGCTAAAAATTTCCATGTGGTGCATGAACTATGCTATGAACTAATTAAAAATCATTTAAAAATTAGCATTCATTTTTCTGCAAGTGATTGGACCTTGCTGAATAATTGATTTCAGAGAGCAGGTGTCTTCTCAAAAGTTACTGCTGATTATAGCGATGTCACTGAACTATGAAGAGACTGAATTAAAATAATTCTATGGAGTCTTTACAATCCTTACCAGAAACAGTAGCCAGAAGAAAGAAAAAGTGAATGAGTGAAGGATTTAAAAAGTGCTGAATACTTCAAATCCTCTTGGTTTCCTGGAAAATAACTAGAAAGAGAGGTAGAAGCAGATATTTTTCAAAACCTTATCGTTGGATCTCTTTATTCTGTTAGGAGAGACTAAGCTCCCTAGCTAGGGAACATAGAAAATTACCATAATTTAAAACTGTTACTGTATGTTCACAAAATGCCAATGCTAAAGCAAAGTTTGGTCTAATTATGTAGTTTATTTGACGAGCAAAATGTTAAATAAACGAGAGGAAAGCAAAAGAAGAAACACAATATGAAAAGGTGAACACTTTATGCAGGACAGGTTTATCAGCATTTGCTCATTCACTTTTTACCCTACTATCTTGTGTGGCTCTACTTTGCTTATTTATTTTATATACCTGGTCCCTCAAAGACATTTTTGTCTACTCTACTTTTCATGATAATTGAGCTTTTCCTGCCAAACATTATCTTTGGATTAAGTGTTCTTTGGTGGAGACTTTTAACAGTAAGACTGTCAAGAACTTGAAGGGTCTGAGATTTCACCCTACTTCCATAATAGCACATAGTAGAACCGTTTCATAGATCTTGACAAAAGACACAAGACATCTGTGTCAGAGACCAGGGATTTAATTCCTTTCAGCAGAGCAGGAAGCATGAGGTTGATGTTCACAACAGTTTCCCTTGTTCTGAAAGGTAGTTGCTGTACACACAGTAAGTTTGTGCCACAGCTGAGGAATCTCCAATTTAGGAAAACCTCAACGTTGTGAAGGGGATCCTGGCAAATCTATCCGATATTTGCTCTGGAAAAATATGTTATCTTTATTGTCTTAGTCAAGAAAAAATTCTGCCCTCTGTCCTGGAGGGAGACATTATATCTGTCTTCCAAAGGTGTGTGCTATGCAAACATTATTGAACAAAGGTTAATGTCACTTGACAAGACTTTCCAAAATGTAAGACACATGAACAACTGCCCCCCAACGGAATCAATCTGCCACACATGTTAGGGTGGCTAGCGGTGCTTAGAGAAATATTGGATTTCATAATAAATCTAGAGATTAAGCTTCCTATGTTTGTTTGGCAAGTGTATGTTTCTAAGTAAGCCTTTAAGAGTTTAGAAAAGTGTAAGCACCCCGTTTTTCATTTTCTTATGCAAAATAAAAATATTTAATGGTACCCTTATCCATTAATGAAACAGTATTTATAGTATAGAACTTAAGGTGATTGGGGACATCTCAAGTAATCATCAAGGTGTAAGAGGATAAGGTTATTCAGGAACCCCTTCTCTTCTGGGAAATTGTAAAGGTCTAGATACTGGAAGAACAGTGAACCTGACTGAAATGGGTCGTGATTCTAATTCCAGTTGGGACATTGTATAGATATCACCTCCAGCTATAAACAATTATGCCTAATTATGCAAGAATCACCTGTAAAAAGAGAACTGTTCTCTGCTTCAGTGGCTGAGGTCAGTGAGGGTGACTTTTACGGGGAGACATTGAACTTTTATGGGTATGAGTAGATCTTATGTGAGGAAGATGATGAAATTATGCGTAGTTAGAATCAACTACTTGGCAATTGTAAAGTCTGAATAAAACAACACTTATACAACAGGCATATGGAAATCACTGTTTAAGGTAATCCAATTTGAAACAAAGACTCAAGTCCCAGAAATCTGAAAAGAGAAATTTGCCTGGAAATGAAATAAATTTACAAAGACAATAAGAAGATTCTGATGGAATTAAAAGTGAATATAGTCTACAAATCCATTTAGTTTTTAAATTTTTTAATATTTACACTGTCTTACATTGTTCCTGATAATTATTTGGGGAAACTGGCTACAAAGTCTCAATCTCTCCTTTCTCTCTGTCTCTTTCTTTCTTTCCCTGTCCACTTATAAACAAGAATACATATTCAGAGGCCAAAAATTGGAAAAATACTTTCCTTATTAGACACTAGAGCTGGAGATCACAAGAGCCAACAAATTTGACAATTTCATCAAAGTAAAAATTGGAAAAAAATCTGTATGAGTAAAAATTAAAATATTAATCTAAATAAAATTTAAATAATGAGAAACACAATTTTCAATACACTGGGAATCCTGAGAAAGTGTTTGCTACAGATTGATGTTCCTTTGGATCAGTCATTTCTGTACATGAAATATTTACAAATGTAAAACAGGATAGCAATACTCCAAATAAAAATGCTTAAAAAACATCAGTAGGTAATTCAAAAAATGAGAAATTTAAATAAAAAGGAATGAATTAAATTTCATTGCTTATACAAGAAACACAATTTAGAAACAGTTTGCCAGAGCAGGTGAAATAGTTTGAAAAAGAACTATGATGGATTTTTACAGTTATTCTGGAAGTCATTTTTATAAAGTGAATGAATTTATCATAGTTTTTTTTTCCCTTCTTTCTTTTATTTGTTTCCTCTTAAATGTAATTTAATTTTACTTCATTTTATTTTATGGAGTACGTGAAAGGAGCAGATTTTGTTATATTAATGTTATGGCATTAACACAGTGATGGTGTTTAGTACTTAGTATTAGAAGTACTAGTTGCTTTATTATTACCTATTACATTTTATTTATTATTATTTTATTTTTTTGTGGTACGCAGGCCTCTCACTGTTGTGGCCTCTCCCATTGCAGAGCACAGGCTCCAGACACGTAGGATCAGCGGCCATGGCTCACGGGCCTAGCCGCTCCACAGCATGTGGGATCTTCCCAGAATGGGGCACAAACCCGTGTCCCCTGCATCGGCAGGCGGACTCCCAACCACTGTGCCACCAGGGAAGCCCTACCTATTACATTTTAAATGGTCCTTTCATGTGTTCCAAAATATTTAAAAAATTACTGAAGGAGATTCACATGCAGATGGAAAGACATTTTAAAATAATACATAAATATATATTTTTTATAATACTGTATAATACAAGGGATGTTTATGGTTTAGGACAATATTCATCATTATATTATCAGTTAGGCAAAACACAGTGCTTTCATGTAATGTAATCCCATGACATTAAATTTTGTGCACTTATTTTAATATCTTGGCACCACAATATGTGATTGTTGTAACATTATAATATTTTACACACATATAAAACACTGTGTGTGTGAGAAAGAGAAACACGATTTCTCCAAATGTCTTCGAGGACAATGAGCTCTGCTCCAGTGATTGAAGAGGAAGTTCAATGAAAGGCCAAGGTATGATCAGGGGTAAATTTAGATGTACATACACACTTCCCATTTTCAGATACAACTTGATTCTTTCCCTTTTCCTCTGATGGAGCTAACAACTGGCAAAGGGAGCTCAGAAGCAGTACCATCATGATGATTAAGAAGTCAATCGTTTCATATAAGTTCATCCACACTTATTCTAAATATTCTCACTGCAGGTGGGTAGGCTCCTCCAGGACCATGACTGTAGCTACAGGATAATTAAATATTACCACTGACTTTTTTCTTTATTTAAGATTACTGAACACAGTGCTTGTTTCCTTTTTAAATTTCCCATATTGATTCTCAAATTTATCTAAACCATGTGTGTAGAAAATGTATGATTTTGAAAAACATATCTTCCCCCTAAATTCCTTTGTGTATATAAGAATACCCATTAGATATCTCAGGATGTCTGAAATAATAATTACTTACATATTGACAATTGTCATCTTAATGGGAGGTTCAATATTTCTTTCAATTTTTAAAATTTATACTATATTTTAGTTAATTATGTATGGCATATGAGTGCTATGTTAATAAGACAATAAATGGCTTAAAATAATAGCACATCTTTAAGCATACCAGAAAGGAAAACTGCTAGCACATGAGAAATAACATATATACACTATTGGGATTGACATATATTCACTACTGATACTACATATAAAATAGATAACTAATGAGAACCTACTGTATAGCAGAGGGAACTCTACTCAATGTTCTGCTGTGACCTAAATGGAAAGGAAATCCAAAAAAGAGGAGATATATGTATACGTATAGCTGATTCACTTTGCTGTACAGTAGAAACTAACACAACAATGTAAAGCAACTATACTCCAAAAAAAACTAAAAAAACAAAAAGAAATAACACTTTGGGAAATTATTTGCAACATATATCACAAAAGTAATATTTTCATTTTTATATAAATAGGCACATTGCATAGGACCTAGAAAATTCATTAATGAATACTAAGTTACATATTTAAAATAAGTACATAATCTCAGTCTTATTAGAAATCAAGGAAATACACATATAAATAATGAAATGATGTCGCTCAAATTTCCAAATTAAAAAAAAATACTAATACTCAAATGTATCAGACAGATAAATCTTTCTTACAATCAATACAACTGTATATCATTACAGGTGATGGTAGCATTACATAATTAATCAACAATCTTAAGTAGTATGCTTTGAACCAGTATTTTTATTTCTATGATTTTATTTATTTTATATTTAGAAATGTTCAACATGATATATGACAGATAATCACCTAAAGTTGTGAAAAATTTTAAACAATATTATGTACTGTTATAGGGATTGGTTAAAATAACAGTTACCTTTATGAGAAGGACAAGCATGTATTGAATAGTTTGTATTTTATGGGCAAAGTGTTTGTGTGTGTGTGTGTGTGTAGTTTATTTAATCAGCATAATAATGTATATAGGTAGGCATAAGTGCTGGAGTCATAATGTTATCCCAAGTTGTTAAGACCCCAAAACTTGTGCTTCTGAGTATCACAAATAGTTCCATTTTTAACTAAGATAAAATACAATACAATTCTAAAATTTATTTATAGAAAAATTTAGAAAAATGCTCACAGCATATCAAATAAAAGTAAATAATTTAAAGTTTAGGATGTAAATGTAATCCTGTTTGTGTTTATCCTCAGAAATATATCAACATATTTTTGTTATTTAACCTTGGATGTACAGAATATGTGGTCTTAAATGTTATTATTATAGTAAAACTCATAATAAGATGACATAGTGTTTAATTTAGAACTATTATTCAATTTGAATAAAACAATGTATACAATGAATAAAAGAACAAATGCCAAGTAGTATTTGAATCAGGGAAAGCAATTAGCAAATAATTTCAACAGTGAATATTTATTCCACTAATAGGGTTAAACATTTGTTTAAAGATGATGACCTAGTTTCATTAAAATCATCATTGCATGTAAATAGTGTGATTATTCTTGCAAATATTGTAGAATTACAAACATTTTTAAACCTCACAGTAGGACTCTGTAATCATGGCAGACGGTCCTTCTAAAACGAACAGTATTTCTTTCCCAATAGAACCACAAGTAGACAAATGAGGATACTATGAATAATCATGGCTTCCATAAAACAACAGTAATATTAATTTAGTGTAGTTTAAGAATTATATCTCTTGAGGAAATTTCTGAGACAAAACAAGGAGTATTTGCCTGGAAGTCATTGCACAGTACAAAAAGTGGGATAAATATTTTAGTATCAGAATAAGAAATGTAGTGTTAGCCATTTTTTTAACCAGCACATTCATTTTTGAAACTTTGTTAATATGAAACTTTTATTGAAGTTTAAAACTATATATTCCTTTCGACTTTAGTAAAATGAGACTAGCATATGGATTTTTCATGGAAACTTTGTTAATTATATATGTGTGAATAAACATAAATTGTATTGGTTAGAATTTTGAAAAGTAAAAAGAAAGTAATTTAAAGGATAAATTGTGTGTCCTTCCTTTCTCTGTTGCAAATTGTTTCCTTTTAAATTCACATGATGTTAAAGAGAGGTTGCTCTTAGAGAAAACATAAATTTAATTATAATACACTGATATAAAAATAGAAATTTGCTAAGCAAGGATTTTTATTGATAAAGTGAACATTAAGTTAGAAGATTAATATCTATAGTAGTTGAATGCTGAAGAATAGCACCCCTAAGTGGCAAAAGTAATATTTCCTCTTCATTTCATAATAAAATTTTATTTAATCTTTTGTATTATGCCATTATTTTGACCATTTCCTTGAAAAACAAAAACGGAAATGCACCATTTAGAAAAACAATTTTTTTTTTACCATCAACAACTGAAGGATTTGTAATTTCCCTACTTGTAATCTAATCAATCGACCTACTACCATTTCTTTGCTGGTGACAGAAGATAGGAAACTCCTGGATCAGAGAAAAAGGACATTATTACTAACAGAAATAGCAATAGATACAGTTTCAGCATTGTGGGTATCATTTTCTGGAGCCTTGATTCCCATAGAGTGATATGAAGAGGATCCCTGTACACTAATTAAGTGGAATTACATAGGAGAAGCCTTGATCTTAGACAATCCAGACTTTTTGTTCTGTAGAGTAAAGCATGCCCACCTTTCATTCTGGAGGGAGACACCTCTATCTTCCAAGTTCTTTACTACAAAAACATACTCATAAAGATAAGCTATGTTAAAGATAATCAGTACCTCTGATCATAAAAAAAGTGCTGAAAAATTTTCTCCTAACTCCTATAAGTTGAAAAAAATATCATTAAGATTTTGTATTCTACAATTTAATTCATTAAGTATGAGTCTACCATTTGGGGAAAAATCATTAATATTTAATCAACATATCCATATTTGTTTGAAGTTCATATTTTTAAACTATTACATTTACACATTTCATAGATAAAATACCTTTTATATTTTACATTTATTTTTCATTGTTAGAATACAATAAAATTTTTATAATACATGCATGATGGAAATTTGACAGAATAATATAAGGCAGACCATAAGACTAGGTATCATAATATGTGAAATATTGGCCAGCTCTAACATTAATTAAGAATGCATCCTTTGATAAGTTATAGAATAAAACTGTGTTATTTTATTTATCTATAAAACATGAAAAATAGAATAGATGATCTCTAAGGACCTTTAAACATCAAGAGTTAATAAAAATATAAAGTATGCTGGAAGGTTATGCAAAAATTACAATTTTCTTATTTCCCCCAATTTAATTTGTTTCATTTCAACTCAGTGAAAATGTATTGTACATAAGTAGGCTAGTAGGAATACATAAAGGAGGAAAATATGAACATTTTCCCTGAGGAAATTTAATATATGGGGAAACAGAACTGCCATATAATTGTACAGGTTGTGTATCACATAAAGCTAGACTGTTATGTGAATGGAATTCCCTATAACTGTACATTATACAACCTGAGAAACTATATAAACCAGTCTATATTGGCTTTCTATTGCTGTATAACAAATTACCATAAACTTAGCAGCTTAAAGCAACACATTTGTTGCCTCACACTTCCTGGTTCAGAAGTCCATTCCTGGCTTAGCTGGGTCATCTATTTCAGGGTTAATTACAGAGCTGAAATTAAAATGCTACTTAGATCGTGTTTCCATCAGAAGCTCAACTGAAAAAAGATCTGTTTTCAAGCTCTGTTGGTTTCTTGGCAGAAATCATCTCCTGTGGTTGTAGGACAGAGGTCCTCATGTTCTTGCTGTCTGTTGACTGGGGTTCATGTCAAGCTCCTAGAGGTCTCAGTAGTTTCTTGCCATTTGATCTTCTCCATAAGCCCTCTCACAACAGGCAGTTTACTTGTTCAAGGCAGCAAAGGAGAAGGTCTTTATATCTATTCTGTTAAGACAGAATCTTCTAAAAGATAACTTACTCCCAAGAGAGTGGCATCCTATAAGTTTAGACTTGTAGTATAATCTAATCAATGGATGACTTCCCCTCACCTTGGCCATATCTTATTGGTTAGAAGGAAGTCACAGGTCCCACCCATAATCAATGGGAGAGACACAAAAACAGGACAATTAACAAGCAGGGATTATTGGGAGAGGGGAGTCAACCTAGAGTTGGCCCATCTCAGAGCCCTAACAGGTAAAAATAGAACTAAAGGAAAAGTACATGTGTTATTGATATTGAGAGTCTATGGCAAAATATTCTTGAATAGAATAAGTGTGAAATATTGTTGATATTAGTTTAAAGGAAGTTTATATTCATAAAACACAAGGTGGTATGATATAAAAAACTGGTCTGAGTAGCACATAAAGAATGAAGCTAATATTTTCTTTGATGTTGTGAAAATAAAATGAGATAGTACATGTAACTAGAGTGTTAAATTGACTTGATTAACAAATATAGTAAACATAAAGTTACTGCATATGACAAGCATTGTTATGCTTTCTCTGAGAACACCAAATGTTTTCACGCCCATGATAATAGCTTATGCAGCAACCACAGTGTCTCAAATGAATTGTCAGTATTAGAAAGTACTCTAGTTAAGTGAGAGGCAAAGGTGCAAAGGCAATTCAATGGAAAAAGGATAATCTTTTCAATAAAATATCCTGGAAAATTTGTGTGCCCATATCCAAAAAATGAAACTCAATACACACTGCACACTATATAGAAAAATTAATTCAATATGGGCCATAGACCAAGTTGTAAAATGTAACAATATAGAACTTTTAGAAGAAAACAAAGGAGAGAATATATGTGACCACGGCTTTGGTGATGAATTTTTAGATGTAATATTAAAAGTTCAATACATTTTTTAAATGAGTGCTATCAAAAATACGTAAACAATTCAACTTATCAAAATTAAAATAAAACCTTTGCCTTAAGAAAGACACAGTTAAAAGAAAGAAAAGCGAAGTCACAAACCACAGAATAATATTTGGAACTTCATATCTGATAAATAACTCATCCACAATATATAAAGATCTCTCTAAAATAATCAATGAGAAAAAAAAGGAAAAATAATAAAATGTGGGCAAAGCATCTGACCAGACTCTTTACAAAAGAAGATATATAATTGGCAAATAAGTATGTAAAAGAGGCTCAATATCATTTATCATTAAGGAAATGTGAATTAAAACCACAACGTAACAACAAGTATTCACCTATTTGAATGATTAAAATATAAAACACAGACAATAATAAATGCTGATGAAGAGGCAGAACAAAAGAAATTACCATTACTGGCTATAGGAATGCAAAATGACACATCCTCTTTGGAAGACAGTTTGGTAGTATCTTATGAGTTTGAACATAGACTTATATGACCCAGCAATTGTACTCTTATGTAACAAAAGTATATTGGGAATTATGTTAACAGAAATCCTGTACATGACTGTTTACAACAGCATTATGCATATTAATTACAAACTGGAAGCAATCAAGATATTCTTCAACAAATAAATTAATAAACAGTATATCTATACAATGGAATATTATTCAGAAATATAAAGGGACTGAACTATTCATTCACAGACCCATATGACTGAATTTAAATGCAATTTGCTAACAGAAGGAGGCCAGATACAAAAGGATACATATTGTGTTTTCATTCACATGGTATTCTAGATGAAGCAAAACTATAGAGATGAAAGAAAGATTCAGAACTTCCCTGAAGAGTTGATTGTCTATTAAAGGAATACACAGTGGAATTATTAGGGTGATGAATTGATAACTTCTCTGCATTTCTAAAACAACATACAATTGTCCATCACAAAGAGTATAGTTTAACACATAAAAATTAAAACTGCACACAGGATAATGAGGATCACATGATGCAATCTATACTGTCACAGATTAATAGAATTCTCTCATGCATTGGTGACATGATCTCATTGAAGGGCATGGTGGGAAAGAAGCTGACCTGTATAACTTTGGAATAATGTTGATTTGACTGGAAATTCCAATGCCAAAGGCAAACAGAACTCTGTATTCTAGTTGGTAATTTATTTTTCTCACCTGAGTAGAATTTAACAATTCTGAAAGCACTTTCTGTGAATTAGTGTTGAGAAAAGGAAATAAATGGAGGATAATGAGAGCCAGTTTTCTCACTGTAAGAAAAAAAAACATTAGGAATAAGCTGTAGAGGAAGATTCAAATAAACTGTCAAAATGCAGTAAAGTTGGAGATCATTATACATCAATCTTAAGTTTAATATACACACAGATATATAGATGACATGATAATTATAAATTTGTATGTATGTGTGAGTTTTTATATTTAGATATATTTCCTACTTTTGTCTGTTAAGAGTGCCTAAAAGCAGTGAAACACCAGCAGCAACAAAAATACCCAGAACTCAGATCCTGGTTTCCAAATACTATCCTACAGTAAACAGAATCAAGGTTCATGGAAAAATGGCTGATTCTAGGACTGGTGAAAGGAAAATGCAAGATGAATCTAGAGTGTTTTGTAGTACCAGAAAGCAGGACATTTCCTCAATAAGCAGAGTTGGAAAGGTGAAGAGAATATGAGGACCAACATGAAAGGGTTCCCAATAACCAAAACTTGAACGATTTGTGCAGTAAAATAAATTTTCTAGTGTTGGGTTATTACATTCTATTAGTTTTCTATGAATGCTGTGATAACACAAATTTAGAGGCTTAAAACAACATAAATCATCTTACAGTTCTGTGGGTCAGAAGTCCAACAAAATGCTCATTGGCTGAAAACTGAGGTGTTGGGAAGATTGTATTATTTTCAGAGACTTTAGGGGAAAATCTGTTTCATTGACTTTTCCAAATTTTTGAGGTTATTCACTTTCCTTGACAAGTGGCCCCTTTCATCCATTTTCAAAACCAGCAGTGTTGCATTCCATGGACTGTTCTTCCTAAGTCTTATCTTCCTCTGACCAGAGTCAGGAAAAATTACTCTACTTTTAAGAACTTGTATGAGAGGAATAAACTCACCAAGATTATTCAGGATAATTACTTCTTTTCAAGGTACTCAAACTTAACCACGTTTGGAAAGTCTCTTTTTTCATGTAAAGTAATGTTCACAGGTTCTAGGAATTAGGACCTGGACTTATTTGGGGAGCCATTATCCTGCCTATCATTAACATAAAATATAAAATAAATATGTGCAAATCCATACTGATATAAATAAATATATAAATATATAGGTGATAAGGGACAGATCTTTCTTATACAAGAATTTCAAATAATAAATGTAGATATGCCCCTCACTAAGAGGTAGAGTCTTTTGGTGAGCCAGACTAATAGTGACTGATTTCTAAAGAATAAATTATATATAGGAGGAAATAATAACTGTAAAATAGAAAAGCCTGCCAAACCTTAAACAAGTGATCAAATATAACATCATTAGTTGTAAGTCATATTTTTTATCATATACACCATGATATGATATGTAGAGAAGGCATTTCACCTCTGTGGTAATCTTCCCTGATATTCATAACTCTAATCTAATTGTGAGAGATATGAGAAAAATTCAGATTGAGAGCACTTTACAGAATATCTGACCAGTACTCACCAAAACATTCATGTTCACAAAATTGAGGAAAGACTGAGAAACTGTCACAGAGCAAAGGAGATGAGGGGGACAATATAATTAAATGCAAAGTGTATCCTGGAATGGATCATAGTTTCTATTGAAACATAATCTGCCTGTTAAGGTAATAACAATAGCTACCACCAATCATGTGCCAGCCATTGCTGAAGCACTTTACATGTTCTAGTTCATTTAATGTTCACAACAATCCAATATATCCCCATTTTATAAATGGGGAAACCCGATCAATGTTATGATACTAACAAATAGCAGGTTTTGGATTGTATGTAGGACTGTTTGACTTGGAGGGTAGGTGCTCTTTATCTTTTGGCTACACTGCCTCACTCACAAATGAAGGAAATTTGTCCTTCTGCTATGGAAGTGTAGCTTACTCCCAGTACAGCCCACTCTTCTCTGTCTTCTGGTAAAGGCATTTCCAGCCACAACCTCTAACCTGTAATTATTTTTTTTCACAACAGCCTTATTGGAAAAGGGTTTGCATATCATAACAATCTCCATTTTTAAAGTATATAGTTCTGTTATTTTAATATATTAACAAACAAACATCTCCACTATCTAATTTTATAACATTTTAATCCCCCTCAAAAGAAAGTCCATTGAGCTCACAGTCATTCACTATGTTCTGTTCCCCACCTCAAGCCTCTGACAATCACTAATCTATCTGTGTCTCTATCGATTCTGCAACACTGGACATTTTATAAAAATATAATCATATAATGTGTGGTGTCATGTGGCTGGCTTTATACTTAGCAAAATGTTTTTAAGATTCATTCATGTCACAGTATTAGTATATTATTCAGTATTTATTGCCAGTTAATATTTCATTGAATGTATATACAATTGAATACTGTTCATTCATTCATCAGTTCATGGAAATTTGAATTGTTCCCACTCTGGCTTTTCTGAATAAGACTGTTATTAATATTCATGTACAAGTTTGTATGCAAATATATTTTTATTTGTCTTGATATATAATTGGAAATTAATTCACTGGGTCATATGGTAACTCTGTTTAACAATTTGTTGAATGGCCAAAAACTGTTTTTGCCAATATAGCAGCACCAAAATACAGCTCTACCATCAATGTATGAAATTTCCAATTTGTCTATATCCTTGCTCCTATCATTATACTTTTGATTGTAGCCATGTAGTGTGCACAGAGTGGTATCCTATCAAGGGTTTGATTTTCATTTATCTAATGATTAATGATGTTAAGCATCTTTTAGTTTGCTTATTGGCTATTTGTGTACATTCTTAGGAGGAGTGCTTATTCAAATTATTTGTTAATTTTTAATAGGGTTAATTGGGCTTCTACTGTTGAGCTGTATGACTTCTTTTTATATTCTACCTACACATCCATTACCACATATATAATTTGCAAGTGTTTTTCTTCCATTCTTTGGGTATCCTTTTCACTCACTTTATTTATTTATTTATTTATTTTGCCGTATGCGGGCCTCTCACTGTTGTGGCCTCTCCTGTTGCAGAGCACAGGCTCCAGACGCGCAGGCCCAGCGGTCATGGCTCACGGGACCAGCCACTCCGCGGCATGTGGGATCCTCCCGGACCAGGGCATGAACACGTGTCCTCTGCATCGGCAGGCGGCCTCCCAACCACTGCGCCACCAGGGAACCCATTCACTCACTTTCTTGATGGTGTTCTTTAAAGCACAAATATGTTTTATTTTGATACTATTGTAAATAAAATTGTTTCTTCATTTCATTTTCAGTTATTCATTACTACTTATAGAAGTCTATTGGTTATGTATATTGATTTTGTATCCTACAAGCTCACTGAACTAATTTATTAGTTCTGGTAAGTTTCATGGATTGCTTATAATTTTCATTATACAAGATCTATCATCTAAAAATAGAGATAATTTTACCTCTTCCTTTCTAATATGGATGTCTTCTTTTTATTTGTCTAATTGCCCTGACTAGAACCTTCAGTACAAAGTTAAATACAAGTTTAAAGAGAGGACATTTTTGTCTTATTCATAATCTTTGGGGGAAAGTTTTGACCTTTCACATTAAGTATGTTGTAAGCTGTTTTTTTTTGTTTTTTTTGTTTTTGTTTTTTTTTTTTTTGATGTCCTTTATGCAGTTGAAGGAGTTCCATATCATTTCTACTTTGCTGGTACTGAATTTTATAAAATACTTCTTTGTGTATAAGATGATCATATGGTTTCTGCTTTTTATTATACCAATGTATTATATAAATTGATTTTTGGGTGTTAAGACTACCTTGCATATTTAGGATAAATCCCATTTGGTCATTACCATGGTTCTCCAGAAAAACAGAATCAATAGGATGTGTGCATATATATAGAGAGAAGGAGGGAAAAATTTATGTTAAGGAGTTGGTTCATGTGATTTTGGAGGCTGACAAGTCTAAAATCTACAGAATAAGCTGGCAGGCTGTAGACCCCAGGAAGAACTGAAGTTTGAGTCTGAAGGCAATCAGCTGGCATAATTCTCTATCCCTCAGTGGAGGTTAGTGTTTTTTCTATTAAAGCCTTCAATTGATTGGATGAGGCCCATCTATATTATGGAGGTTAATCTGCTTTACTCACAGTTTACAGATTTAAATATTAATCTCATTTTAAAAATACTTTCAAAGAAATATTTAGAATAATGTTTGACCAAATATCTGGGTATCATAGCCAGCCAAGTTGGCAGATAATATTAATCAATGCAGTCAATTTGTATAATACCTTTTTTTTTTAACAGGTGGCTGTTACTTTCTTTCTTTTTTTTTTTTTAGACCATACTGCATTCAGATTTCTTTTGCTTTTTTTTTTTAAATTTATTTATTTATTTATTTATGGCTGTGTTGGGTCTTTGTTTCTGTGTGAGGGCTTTCTCTAGTTGCGGCAAGTGGGGGCCACTCCTCATCACGGTGCGCGGGCCTCTCATTATCGCGGCCTCTCCCATTGCGGAGCACAGGTTCCAGATGCGCAGGTTCAGTAATTGTGGCTCATGGGTCCAATCGCTCCACGGCATGTGGGATTCTCCCAGACCAGGGCTCGAACCCATGTCCCCTGGCAGGCAGACTCCCAACCACTGCACCACCAGGGAAGCCCTATAATACCTATTTATACAGATTTAGTTTACTAATATTTGGCAGTAGGGGACATTGTATTTGTATTCATAAGGGATATTGGTTTCCACTGTGTTCTTGTTATACATTTGTCTGGTTTGATGTCGGAATAATAATGGCCTCACAAAATGAGACATGCTGTGGTCCTTCCTTTTCTATTCTTTGTTAGAGTTTATGAATGGTTAGTATTAATTCTGCCTGAGTTTTTCTTTATGACAGTTGTTTTAATTACCAATTTTATCTCTTTATTTTTTATAGCTCCATTCAAATTTTAGAGCTCCATTCAATTTTTTTTTCTTTTTTAAGAAAAAGTATCATTTTTGGTGGTTTGGTTCCTTCAAGGAATTTTCCCATTTCAAATAGCTTATGTATACAGTTGGCATACAATTGTTCATTGTATTTCCTTATACTACTCTTTATTTCTGTGAATTCAGTAGTTATGACTCATCTTTTATGTATGATGTTTATAATTTGAGTTTTCTTGATTTTGTTAATTTCTCTAATGATTTACTATTCTCTAATTCATTTATTTGCATTCATTGTTTTTATTTCCTTCCTTCTGCATATTTTAGGTTTCATTTGTTCCTATTTTTCTAGTTTCTTAAGATGAAAGTTTATGTTATTGATTTGAGGTCTTTATTATTTTTTTTTATATATAGATAGCTACAGGTATAAATTTCCCACTGAGCTCTTATTTAGCTGCATCTAGTGTGTTTTGGTATGTTATGCTTTCCTTTAATGTATCACAAAGTATTTTCAAATTTCCCCTGTGCTTTCCTTTGTGTTTGTGTGCTTTCTTTTGACACACCAATTATGTATGAATGTGCTGTTTAATTTCCACATATTTGTGTATTTCTCATGTGTGCTTTTCTTATCAATGTCCTGTTTAATAGCATTTTGGACAGAATATACTTTTATGATTGCAATCCTTTTCTATTTATTGTGGTATTTCTGTGGTTTAAAAGCTGCCCTCTGTCAACTTCTCTGAATCATACCTGTGAACATCTCCTTAGTTGATTTCAGGTAAAAAAGAAACATCTAGTCCTTCCTCACAAGAAGAGATTGGAAAATTACACATCATTTCAATATCTCTTATTCAGGATGCTCTGATTCCATCTCTTACTGGCAGAAGGTGGCTGATGGACTATTAGTGACAGAACATTTCAGAGCAAAATTTTTTTCATGTTTTAAATTAATTTTGAATTTAGTAGTAGCATTTTCTTTTCTTTTTAAAATATTTCCTTTTGACTTCAGACTACATAATTTGAATTCCCATAAATAAATTATTATCATCATTAAGATTTTCAAAGGGTGTTAGCAGTTTTCATTCCCCTTTAAGGTAGCCAGTATATTACATAAAGGAACCTTTGGAAAATCACTTTTTTAAAGTTTTAGAATAAAGCTTTGGAGAAACTCCTACAATGACAAAAAATAAAATAAAAAGAAAGGAGGGAAGAGAAATATTATGAGAAAGAGAAAAAAGGAAGAAAGCAAATGGAAAGAAAAGAATCAGAAACTACCTTTATCATAAAGATCAGAAGTTTAAGAAGCCTAAATTTACCTACAAAAAGCAAAGAAGTCAAGAATGAGTTGAGTTATCATGTGAAAGCAACTAGCAAATCATAGACCTGGAAATATAAATATTTTGTTCAAATTAAAATTGTTTTAATGCTATGGTTTTTGTTTAACTCTAATCTATGGAAAGTTAGCTAGTTAAGCAAAAAAGTCGTTTTGATCTAATAAATTTTCACATATATAAAAACAAAAAACTTTAGCAATTCAACATTTAAGTAAGTAATTAATCTTGAGCTTGAGGATAAAAAAGGATTAAGAAGTATTTATTTCTAGAAGAGCTTAAAGTTTAATATTAGTGTATAGATGCACGTATAATAATTTTTAAAAGTATACTGAGTGCTATTATAAAAATTTTATGAAGTTTTTGTGTGTTTGTTGAACACATAATTTATTAGCAGTACCCAGATATGACAATAACCATAAAATAATGATAGCCAGGTAAATCTGGGTCCAAACATGAGACTAAAACAGTTAAACATTATCAAAGAAATAAAGAAATATAAGTGTATAAATAACCAATATTCTATTGTTCAGAGGAAAGATGTTGATCAGAACAGGGATAATGGTGCACTATCTCTTTATATTAGACAGTATTTTATGGACAATTTTCATTTGTAAAAAGAAATATAAATACTCAAAACATATCTAGTGAGGAAAGAATAGTAACTTTCTATAAATGGATTTATTAGTTTCAATGAATATTGTAACACTCAAAAATTGCATGTCACTTTTCATCTGAGAATCTCAACATACTTATAGTGATATTAAAATATGATAAATATGAAGAGGAAGTATAAGATCAAGTTTACATAGAAATCTTTTTAATTTTATGGTCCTGTATTTCT